>NC_033566.1:1970460-2627280 GCF_001680005.1 Plasmodium coatneyi | reverse complement strand
ACCCCCTAAACCCTAAACCCTAAACCCTAAACCCTAAACCCTAAACCCTAATAACCCTAAAACCCTAAACCCTAAACCCTAAACCCTAAACCCTGAAAACCCTAAACCCTAAACCCTAAACCCTAAAAACCCCTAAACCCTGAACCCTAAACCCCCCTAAACCCTGAACCCTAAACCCTAAAACCCTAAACCCTAAACCCTGAACCCCTAAACCCTAAAACCCTGAACCCTAAACCCTGAACCCTAAAACCCTAAACCCTAAACCCTGAACCCTAAACCCTAAACCCTGAACCCTAAACCCTGAACCCTAAACCCTAAAACCCTGAACCCTAAACCCTAAACCCTAAACCCCTAAACCCTGAACCCTAAACCCTAAACCCTAAACCCTGAACCCTAAAACCCTAAACCCTAAAAACCCTAAACCCTAAACCCTAAACCCCTAAACCCTGAACCCTAAACCCTAAACCCTAAACCCTGAAACCCCCTAAACCCTGAACCCTAAAACCCTAAACCCTACCCTAAACCCCCTAAACCCTGAACCCTAAACCCTAAACCCCTAAAACCCTAAACCCTGAACCCTAAACCCTAAAACCCTAAACCCTGAACCCCCTGAACCCTAAACCCTAAACCCTGAACCCTAAACCCTAAACCCTGAACCCTAAACCCTAAACCCTGAACCCTAAACCCTAAACCCTGAACCCTACCCTAAACCCTGAACCCTAAACCCTGAACCCTAAACCCTGAACCCTAAACCCTGAACCCTAAACCCTGAACCCTAAATCCTGCAAGACGTGTGCACGATGGTGCACGTAGGGGTGTAGGCTTGAGGATGGAGAGAAGCTTTGTAGGGTTATTTGAATGAAGGAGGAATGTTGAACGATCACTACAGGATCTCCCATTTAGGGGTGATATGTGGAAGGACGGCTTAAAGAGAGGAACGTTGCCATCAGTATTATAAAGTATGTTGTTAAGGAGCAAGGAGGTATACTGGGAGAATTGTGATGAGGAGTGTAGATTTGAGTGTTAGAGGTGGTAATAGGGTGGTGTTAATTTTTGGGAGTGCAGGTTAATAAGTGTGTAGGAAGGTGCACTATTAGGAACTTGTTGATGGAGGTATGCAGGAAGGTACATCTATGGTAGTGTGTTTGGAGGAAGTATGTTTAGGGGGTAGTGTGCAGAGGGGTGTAGATTTGTGTGTTAGGGGTGGAAGGAACAGGGATTAAATTGTTGGGGTGGAAGGAACAGGGATTAAATTGTTGGGGTGGAAGGAACAGGTATTAAATTGTTGGGGTGGAAGTTAATAAGTGTGCAGAAGGGTGAACTTAGAGGTAGGATTCTTGAAGGAAGGATGCACGAAGTTTCACCTATGGTAGTATCTCGGGGAGAGGTATAGTTAGGCGGAAGTGTGCAGGGGGGGTGCACCTAGGGGGTGTTAGGTGGATAGTTAGGGTTGAAGGTAGGAAGGTTTTTAGGGGAAGTGTGCAGATGCTTGTACCTAGGTTATAGTGTTAGGCGTTAAAAGAAGGAAGGTCACTTCCTTTTAAGGAGAAAAAAAAAAAAAAAAAAAAAGAAAGAAAAAAGGAAAGTTTGCACGATAGTGCACTTAGGGATGATAGGTGGACGGGAGGTTCCTAGGGGTATTAGAATAAGGGTGTGTTAGGGGTGAAAGGAAGGTTGCTCACATTCTTCTTTTAAGGAAGGAAGGAAGAAAAGAACAATAGGAAAGGAGAAAAAGGGTTGCTTAGTCTTTTTTTTTTTTTTTCAGTTTAGAAAGAAATGCAAAGCATATTGTATGGACGAATGAATAGGTCTTCTTTCTGATAAGAAAAAAGAAAAGGAGAATAAAAGGGATAATAAAAAGAAAAAAAAAAAAAAAAAAACCAGAAACGTGTGAGTGTTTTCTTTCTTTTTTTTTTTTTTTTAAAGGGAATACAGGAATAGGAAGGATTAAAGGGAGAGAATGAAATAGAATAAAAAAAATTACACAGGAAGAAATTTAAAAAGCAAAAATAACCAAGTAAAAGACCCAATCTACAACCCCAAAACCCAAATCCCAATCAAGAAGTACGACTAACTGTAAGGTTGATTATAAGGGCGATACTGATTGTTTGAATGAAAAAGGAACAAAAAAATTACCAACATATTTTTTCATTATTTTCATCATTCTTTCGGAACATATGAATTGCATATCTTTTACTTCCATTCCTGCAGGCACACCACCCCTGAATTAGACAATAAAATAAACGAGAAAATGGTTGAGACAGAGAACCAGAACGTGGAAAAATTCTTTAAGAACAGATGGGTAAGCACAGTTATTCTTTCTTCTTTCTTTTATTTTAAGTAGTATTTAATAATAATATATGCATTCCACAGCAAGTAGAAAATAGTAGAAGGTTGTTAGGTTCTAGGTGGGTTGCTACGGGTAGAAGGATGATTGTTAGGGGTGGTCGGTGGAAGGAAGGAAGTTTGTTAGGGGTGGTCGGTGGAAGGAAGGAAGTTTGTTAGGGGTGGTAGGGTGGCAGGTGGGTTGTTAGGTGATAGGGTGGAAGGAAAGGTTGTTAGGTGGTAGGTGTAAGGCATAAGTATATGTAGAACATGTATATGTACACATGTCCCGCTTTTTCATTCATACTTTTAGGGTATAGGTAAGGTCGAAGTGTATGATATATTGAAGGAATTCAACACGTCCTTAATTGTCGAGGATGAGGTGAGTGGTTTCACATCCGTTTGCGACACCGTCGTGGAGGGTTACAAGGTCACGGACCAGAGCCTTCACAAATGTTTTTGTAAGGCTCTTATGAGGAATTTAGCGAAAGTAACAAAGAGCAGTAGCACATATACGTACAAAAAGAGGGGTTGGGAGGTGGAGAACATGAAGCAGAATGCACCATGTGATCTATTGAATTTGTGGTTATTATTATATATATGGAAATATAAGGTGCCAAGGAATGATATTATCTATGCTTTCACAGCAATAACACATTTAAACAAGGCATTTTCCACAAAGGAACATGAGGATTGCACATATACAGGTAAGTTCTCAGTGGACTCAACGGACGAAAATAGATATATTCTCAGTGACATTAATAAATGGTTTTTGAATCATGGCACTAGAAGCATAGGTCGGGCAATGGATCACAAGACTACATGTAATCAAAAAAGCAGGAAGGTTGACGAGGATAGTGCACTTCCAAACAGGGAAATGGGAACAATACCTCCCGAATTGCAGACTATAGTTGATAACCTTTTCGAAGAAATAAGCAAGGTGGAGGATATAGTTAACGCAGACGACGATCTGCAGCAGCAAGAGGAAGATGAAGAACAGGAGGAAGGAGAGGCAGAAGGGGAAGTGTCTGAATCATATGAAACGGAAAAGCCAGGGAAAAAAGATGAACCACAGAAGGAGGCTGCTCCTGTTGAAGAAAAGAAACCACCAGTTCCTATACCAGAGAAACCACATCCAGAAGCACCATCGTCGGAGGACGCCCCTGACCAGAAGGACACAGGTAAGGTTACAACATCATCCTAAAAAGTAAATATAGTAAAGAACAGTCTTGTAGGAAAGTTGTTAGGGTGGTGATAGGTGGAAGGAAGGTTGTTAGGGGTGGAAGGAAAGGGTCCATGGAAGGAAGGAGTGTCCAAGAGAGGAAGGAAGGGAATACTTCCATCTTAATTCCCTTCCTTTCTTCCTTTCATTCTGCCCTTCCACCCCTAACAACCTTCCTTCCACCTACCACCACCCTAACAATCTTCCGGAGGAACATCTTGCACCCAGGAAAAGGTGCACCTACAACACCTTAGGGTCATACTATGGCACGGAACTATATGAAAAAAACACTTCCACCCCTTCCATTTTCTTCCTTTCCCCTCACTACTTCAGGTTCAGAAGCTGCTGCTGCTTCCAAACTTACTGCCAAGAAAGGAATCGATCCCTTCCTCCCTTATTTCCCTCTTGCTCCTGCTACAATCGGAATCACTGTTATGAGTTATTTACTCTGGAAGGTAAGAAAAAAAATACCAATATAAGAAAACAGAAAGAAAAAAAATAATGGTGAATGAATCAGTGCAGGATGTGTGCGTAGGATTTCGCATTTTAGGGTTTATGTAGGATTTCAAATTTCAGGGCGTGTGTGTAGGATTTTGCAATTTAGGGTTTGTGTGTTGGATTTCGCATTCTAGGGTTTGTGTATAGGATTTCGTATTTTAGAGGTGTGTGTATGTAGGAGTTCGAATTTTAGGGGTTTATGAGTAGGATTTCGCAATTTTAGGGTGTGAAGTAGTAATTACTGATTGCTGTTCGATGTACAAACATTTCGGATCCCTATTAAAGAAACATTTTTTCCCTTTTTTTTTTTTTTTTTTTTTGTTCAGTACTTTGGAATGCTTGGTAAGGGAAGAAAACGTTACCTAAGAGCTCATCAAGTACCTGGTCCAACGTTGGAAGAACAGATTATGGACTATGTGGATCAACCTGGTCCACATGAATATTATTTAGTAAAGGAATGCACACCTCGTTCAACGCCTATAAAAAGGAGAAAAAAACGGCATGTTGGTCGCCGTGCTGGTCGTCGTCGTGGTGTACGTCGCCGCATGATTATTGATATTCATTTAGAAGTCTTAGACGAATGTCAAAGGGGCAACTTGCATTCGACGAAGAATGACTTTTTTGAAATTTTGGTTCAAGAATTTATGGGAAGCGAATTCATAAAGGAAGACTTTATTCCTAAGGAAGATGTTCCTACAGAATATGTTCCTAAGGAAGAAGTTTCTAAGGAACAGGTTCCAAGTTCAGATTCCGGATTTTAGGGTGTAATAAATATATTTTTTTTCTTTTTTTGTTTTGCGTTTTGTGCGAAAGTGTTTACATGTTCATGTGTAAGCAATATAAGTGGATGTGAAAAAGAAAAAATTTTCTTCCCCACTTTAGTTTGATTTGTTTGGGATAATTTCTTCTTTATAGAAGGATCCAAAATATGTTAAATTTTTTTTTGTTAAAAAAGTTTTTATCTTTGTGTAATTTTTTTTTTTCGCTTTTTTTTTAAATAAAAATATTTTTTCAAAAATATCAGGACCTTTTTGCGCATCCGCGTTGGGAGTATTCCTTTACCTTCATGCACTTATTTAAACATACAAATAACGGAAAAAAAGAAAAGAAGAAAAGAAGGAATAAGAAGGAAAAAGAAAGGAAGCAAGGAAAGAAGGAAAAAGAAGGAGGGTCTAATGAAGGAATGGTCTAAGGAGGGAAGGGTCTATGGAAGGAGGGGGGTCTAAGGAAGTAGGGGGTGTTAGAAGGAAAGGAAAGGAAGAATGATCATTTTCGCTTCTTTACATTGTATGAATTCTGTGCGCGGTTATTTATGTTCCCTTCTTTCCTTCCTCCGAAGGGCGGGAAGGAAGGAAGAACATTGCCCTTCCATCCCTTCCCCATGCAGGTTACATTGTAGGCGTTACACAACGACGGTATATTACATACGATGTGTTACGTTTACATGTTCTGATAAGCTACCATCCCGCGACCCCCCGCATTATTATTTCTTCTTTCCCCTGTAGATTTTCTTGTAGACGCTCTTGTGTGAGCAGCACGAGAACGTAGTGTGGAATTTTCTGTGGAGTCACCTATTGTATAACTATCGGTAGTGTATTCTGTTAAGATGTCTTCTGTGGAAGCATCAAAGTTCTGTCCAGTTGATCTTCTTCCTCTTCTGTTGCTCCTTCCTCCAGAAGAATTGTTACTAAACCAAGAAGACCATGGTTTATACTGAAGGGAAGGAAGGAAAGAAAGGTTGTTAGGGCAGTGAAAGCAACGTTGTTAGGTGGGTTGTTAGGTGGTTGGTGGAAAGAAGTAAGGTTTAAGGAAGGAATGAAGGAAGAAAGGAAGGAAAAGGGTCTAAGGAAGGACGGAAAGGAAAGGAAAGGAAAGGAAAGGAAAGGAAAGTAGATCAGGAAGTGGAAGCAAGGAAACAAATATGAGGAAGGAAGGGTCTAAGAAGGGAAGAAAACCTTCCTTAGAGGAAGGATGGGGCGAAGGAAATCTTCCTTAGGAAGAAAGGGGGAAGGGGAAGGAAGGATGTTCTAAGGAGGAAAGGAATGATCTAAGGAGGTAAGGAAGGGTCTAAGGAGTGTATATTAGTTACACTGTTAATAATTTAATTCTTTTTTTTTTTCTACTATTACTTACTTTATATAATACGAAGGGAAAGGCGGTCATTGCTAATGTGCCAAAGATGGAAGAAAGGGCTGTGGTGGTGGTGGAAGGAAGGTTGTTAGGGGGTTGCGTTTCTTCCCTCCTTTGGGGACATGCCGTGCAGTCCTGTTCTCTAACTTCCGCTTCAGGTTTTGGAGGACACTGTAATTCTTTTAATTTCTCTTGAATGCTCTGTTTCTTGTGCTCTGTCCAATAATTTGTGCAGTAATCATCACGTCCCTTTCCCGTACAATGCGTTTTTACTTTTTCATATGCTGCATTAATTTCCTGTACGTAACTTTTATATTTTTCCTCACAATTGGCTCTATGTTGCCGTGTAAAAGTATATATGGTGTTATAATCATAAAGGAATTCATATATTTTTTTCATTGCATTGAAAGTGTCCCAAGGGATGTTGCCAGGGCAAAAAAGTGTACATTGATGCTTTCCGTTATATGCATCCTTCACTATTGAACAAATCATGTTTAAGGGGCCACTGAAATCATGACCTGTAAGACTCTTAGATAATTTTTCCCCAATCCAATAGTACAGAAAATGACAGCGAACACTACCAAATAAGTTGTTCTCCCAATTATACATTTTGTTCACATAGCAAAAGGCCGTCTTAATTTTGTTAATATGGTCTCCTATATTATTATGCGATCTCCGGAGATTCTCTATATTTTGCAGGTCGCTATCTGCACACCCTTCCCTGTCCACATCAAATAGGTTATAAAAATAGACCCCCGAATGTACTTGCTTCGAAAGTTGTTCCTGCACATATATAGTTGTTGGCAAGAAAGAGTGGAGTATATAAATAGTTGTATTCCTAAGTACATATTTCTTCCGAATTCAATGTACTATGCATAAAATATTGTATATAAAATATATAATTATTTATATTGGAATAGAAGAGAAGGAAAGGAGATCTAAGGAGTAAGGGAAGTAATGAGGATCTAAGGAAGGGACTAACCTGCAATGATTTGGTCATGTTGTTGTTCGTTGTTGTATATATGTATATTTTCTTATGTGTATATGGATTTATATATTGAAATTTTTTTTTTATTTATACATTTAATATAGCGAAACGAAGTATATAAAAATTTTGCTTCTTTTATGATTGTAAGTATATGGAATTTTTCACTTCCCTTAATTAGTACACACTGCTTAATTTTCAAAGTAACACCGTAGTATACTATGTACATATATATCAAATACTCATGCATATAGTTCATGCAGAAGTAAAGCAAATGTGCTGAAGTAATAGAATAAGGAAGGAAGAGAAGTGTTTATTCCTCATACACCCCCTACATTCCGTACTATTTAACCTTATGTGATTATTTGGAACACTATACAATTATTTCCCTCACAAAGTTATTGCTTACATAAGAACATAATATTTCCTCCCTTTGAACAAAAATATTATGATACATTTATTAATTCATGTTTTATTTTTGTGATATGAGAATTAATAAAATATTTTTTTACCATATATAATATAGTACATATATGTGTAGTACACTGTTCATATATGCGTGTGCATAGAGAGCATACATTCTACTCCTCCCCTCTCTTTATTGTGCACACGTATTCATACTAAATAGGATAGCTCAACTCACAAAGTACATTAATTATATATATAACATAAAGAACTGCATACATTATTAATAATGAAATATATGTATTCCTGCAACAGTATCTTGCCATACACCTCTTTCCCATAAGCTTCCAATAATAACAACCTTCCCTTCTTTTTTATTTCTCCCTCCCCCAGAATGGTTATTCATATTAAAGAAAAGTGCTTTATACTAAAGGAAAAAAAAAAAAAAATGGGGTGTTCGGGGGAAGGACATAAAAATATGAGTTCTACATACATACATATATATATATGTACATTCTATATATATATATGATATATATATGTTATATTCACCATACTTCCTAAAATACAAAGTAATTATTTTTTTTTCCCCCGAAACACATATATATGAAAAAAATTTTATATATATATGAGAAATTTGCATATGTAGAACCACATTATTTCTACATTGGCAATTTATATGTGTAGAATCACACAACACATATCATTAATTCACTAATTTAATATATCCATTCGTTCATTCCATTCGTCTAATCCATTCGTTCATTCGTAGACATACCATGCATTCCATTCATTATAATTAGAATTTAGGATTTGAGTGTGTACAAATATTCACACACATATATATATGCATATGTACATATATATATAAGTACATATATGTAGACATATATATGTATATATGTGAATATATATTCATTATGAATATAGTAGTGGGTAGTTGGTGGTAGGTTGTGCTTTACTCTTAACAACGGTTTGATTTTTTCATTTTTTTTTCTTTGGGGCAGAATTTGTTGTTGTTGTTCTCCTTCTTCTTTTTCTTTTTTTTTTAAAACAATAGAACCCTAATACCATGGATAACAGTAGAACTGCTACGAGAAGTTGTAGTGCAATCTTACAAGGAATCTGTGCCCAAGAGTAGCTGGTGGAAACTGCCAGCATAATGGATGAAGTGGTAAGGGAATCTACTACTGTCCAGACAATAGGGTACAAAAATAAAATACCCAAAATGAATGGTAAGGAAGGTTTCTTCATTAAGTTGGATTGCATCATTTCATGAAAAAACATTTTGCATTTATTCCCCATTCCTCCTTTACACTGGACATTAGTTGGTACAGTTGTATTTGGTGCTTTGTTCTGTGCTTTGTTCTGAGCTTTGTTCTGTTTAGGTGGTGTATTTGGTTTGTGCTGCTGCTTTGCATCACCTTTTTGTGTTAGTAGTGTTTTTACACCCATACCAGGGGTGTTACTTTTCTCCTTAGCTCCTGCACCGAGCTGGGCGCCCATTGCACTCACCTAAAAATAAAAAAAAGGATGTACGAAGGTGTGAGTTCTAAATTTTCATAACAGACATATAAGTATTATTATACAAAATGAAAGGGGGAAAGGCGAGGGGAAGGGAAGGTTTTCCTTTCCCCTTCCCCCCTTCCTTAGAACCCTTCCTTCTAAGCCCCTTCTGAACCCCCCTTCACTCAGCAGAAAAGTAGAGAAAAAAGGAATTTTTTTTTCCTTTCTCTTTCTAATGTTCGTGCAGAAATTGAGCAAAACAAACATTCTTTCAATCACAGCTAGAATCTGTGTGTGTGTGCGGCACAAATATATTTTTTTTATATAGGTGTGTAACAGTTCTTATCATCATCCTACATGGTGATAGTGCTCATGTTGTGCCCAACAGATTAAAATGAAAGTTAATATTAAAATTCTCGAAAGGGGTGCCATCATTTTGTTAGATCCCTTTTTTAGTGCTTCTTTTTTTTTAATGTAAAAAAAGAATGTTTAAAAAGCGGGGGTGATATATTTTTTGTTTTGCTTCCTTTTTGCGTATTTATATAGATTATGTGTTTACTCCTACTTCATTCTTTTATTTTTAGTATTACGGAATGTGTTAAATTCAATCAATTGTATGTTGCACTGTGTGCGTGCGCATATGATTGAATGTTTCTAATGATGAATGTCTACATAAATATATTTTTTAAATAAAAAAATTTAACATTACAACGTACAATAAAATATATATATAGAAGTTATGTAATAATTTGAAGCAAGCTGCGAAGAATTTGATTTTATTATATTTTATGTTTCTCTAAAATTTTTAAGTTCAAATAATCAACATTCCTCTCTTTCTCCCTCTTTATGAAAAAAGATGTGGTATGCCACTTTTCGACAACGCACTTTTCTAACGTTACAATAGGAGCAACTTACCTACATATTTTGAGCATTATGAAATTATATATATATATGTATATATATAGGTGTATATATATATAGATGTATAGATGCATAGCGTTGTATTCCGTTGTGTGCATGCTTGCGTGCTCAAAAAAATAAATTTTTTTCTTTTTGGTATTTTTTTTTTTCTTCTTCTGGTATTGTTGTTTCGTTGTTTCTTTAGGTTTAGGGTTCAGATACAACAGTGGTGAATATAAAACAGTTTGCAAAAAAAAAAAAAAAAAAAAAAAAAGGTGGGTTGGATTTTTTGCACGTTGCATGTTGTTAGGAAGGTATTAGTGTGGAAGGAATGGAATGGTTGAATTTTTTTTCCGTTCCTTCAGGTGTACAACGTTGCGTTGTATATGTGCATATGTATGTTGGCATGTGTTCACTCTTAAAAAAAAAATTTTTTGTTCTTGTATTTTTTTATTTTTTTTGTATTTTGTTGCTTCAAATTTTGAATGGGAAGGTGAATATAAAACAGTTCAAAAAAAGAGAGAAAAAAAAGCACTTCAAGAAAAAGTAGGGAGTAAGTCCGCCTTCCTTCTGTTCTTTTTTTTTTTTTTTTTTTCAACGAAGAATTTTTAATAGGTATATATTAATTTATATTTTATTTGTTACAAATAGATTATTAAAAATTATTAATATATATGTAGTGCACGGTTCATATATGTGGAATTCCATTGTTCCTACTTTATGCATGTGCATTCCTTTGTTTATGTATATGTAATAAGGAGGGTGCACCTCTATAGAATAAACGAAGAAGTGACATAATATAGAGAAAGTTGCATTAGTTGTAAATGAAAAAAGGGCGTGCTTACCTTCACAATAACCATTTTTTTTTTTTTTGCAGTACACGCTACCCCATCTGTTTCCTAAATGTTCAGTCATAATATTTAGCCCGCTCCCTCTTTCTTCTTATAAGTATACTATAGTTTATTTCTATAGAACGTATGTTATATTATTTGAGATATATGCATTTCTCCTCCAATTAACTTCATACTTCACGTATTCATGCATCATGCCCCTCTATTCCATATTACACTTCACTGTTCAGTATATCGTCCCCTCTTCCATTTTCGCTTTAAAGGTTAATAAGGTTCAAAAAGGCTGAAAAAATTAGGTATAAAATGTCAGGAAATTTCCTCCCTCCCTTGTTCTTTGTGCGGTAATATTTCTTCTGCAGCAAATATTTGACTCTATATACATATATATGGTACATACATTTGGAAGAATGTTTATATATATATGTGCAAGTATCACCCGCCCCCTATCGTGGAATGTGCTTATTGTAATCATTGTGATGACGATCACTCTTATCATCATCATCCCTGTGCATCCTCATTATTATTATCCTTACAGGTATTTATTATAATATATGTTTACACATCACAAATGGAGGAAATTCATAATTCCACAATATTTTCTAAAGTACATTTTTTTATTATTTTTTATGGGGGAAAGTGCATATAATGTATTTGCATTATAGGAAATATATATATATGATTGGGAAAAGGCCGGTAGTGGGGGAGCAAGAAATTCGCTGTTAACTCCATATAGATTATGTGCCATATTCACATACTGTATAGATGTTGGCTGCGTACTGCACCTGGACTCCCTTTTTTTTTTTTACAATTGTTATATTCTAATTTATTATAAAGTACTTTTCCCTGCAGAATTTACACTTATATATGTACAGGTCATACATGAAACACGGGTATTACTTGTCCTGTGTAGGCCTAATGTCTAATTTATTCATAAGGTTATGCTATTCATGTATAACGACAAAATCCGCCCCTTATGTAAAATACCGGGAATCATGACGGATGACATGATTGTGCATGGGGAAAAGTACCTGCAGGTCCTATGACAGGAATTAACACTATAACCTATTACCCGATAAATAATCAGCATAAACCAGTTCATTTGCACACGGTAAGAATTTTTATCAGTTCCCTTTCATCGTTGTCCCAGGGATGGTAGCGTCCCACGCACTTTCTCTTCCTATTATTTATTGATATGCGCAGTGTATGTAATGTTCTCCTACACCCGTACCATGCCCCTTACGTGTATAAAGAAACTTTGGATAAATTCGTACCGTATAATATGAGGCTATACACACTCTTCTTACAGTACATGTAGTTTTTTTTTTGCGTTCCGATCCAGTATATATAAAATATTCGTTACATACTTAGAGAATTATATTAGCTAATTCATATAGTTCATCAACCCTGAACCCAGAACACTATTAGGGACCCCGTATTCTCCGCCATCCATTCGATATGACAATACTAAAGGTAGGTTTACACACGTATTAGGATTATTATCCTTACCCCCCTCTATATATTTATGAAAACTAGTCCATATAAAAGTGGTAGACCCATGGAAGTTGTAGATTCGCGGGAGTTGCACAATGAATAGGTATATATAAAGAATAAGGGATAGTATAGTTTTTCCCATCAGTTTGTATAAATTTCCAGTTGGAAAAAAAAAAAAGATGAGTAGAGGCGTCAATGCACTTTCATTAAGCACATATAGCACTACGAATTTAGGAACTGTTAGGGAGGAAGATTGGGGTGGACAGGCGAATCGTCCACTATATGTAAGGGCCACAGATCTCCTAAATGCATGCGTTCAATGCGAAGGAAAAAAATATTTGTAGCACTTCCACAGTATTATGACGATTGTGTGCGTGCAAATTTTTACTCATAATTATTCATTTTAGCAACTTCATTGTTAAGTGAATTTTATTATTTACAACTTTTTCTTAAGAAATTTTACCAGGAATAATTCCTTTCTGGCCTAATTTGCTGACAGTTCTTCTTATGTACGGTAATTATTTATTTTGAGAGCATTCCTTCTTAAATTATGCATAAATGGAAAAAATTGAATGGGGAAATATTAAATGAGATGGAAGGGAAAGTAAAAAAGAGGAGGAGATTCACCCTTTTGGGGGAATAACCTATGTCGAACAAAATAAGGTATATGCAACATATGTGAATAAATACTGGGGAAATAATAGGATAGGAAATTTTGCAATTTTATCCTTTTTTTTATTTTTTTATTTTTATATTTATTCTGCAAAAAAATAAAAAATTTAAGGTATATGGGAGAGAGTATATCCTCAATAGCGGTGTTATACATATACATACACATAAAAATTCACATATTGAGCAAAAAAAAAAAAAATTGTTCCCATATTACAGGTGAAATTTTTTCCCATATTGCGGGAGAGAATTCCATTACGACATTTGTTCTCCACAGTTCCTTACGCACTTTATTTTTTTTCTCTGTGATTTATTTATTGCCTATGTGCTAATGACAACACCTCCTTATGAATAGAATATTTAATAAATTCGATGGTGGGCAATATATTTTTTTTTGACAATAATTTGTTGTAGCAACTTTTTTTTGTGAGAAAAATTTTTTAAAGTTAATTTGGTAGCACATTCATGTTGGAGGGCACCTTTTTCCACGGAGAAAAAAAAGCATTGTGTTAAGCTTAAGTGAAAAAGTTGTATAGAACAGAATAAAAAAAAAAGAGGAATGAATAATGTCTTATAAGGAATAGAATAATGTGATACATGACAACGGAAAGGAATACATACGATATGTATAATGTTCATTCTAAAGAATGAATAAAAGAAGCGAAAAAAAAAGTGACGAAAAGTAGTAAAAAAAATGAATGATAAAAAAAATTCCGCACATACTATTTCCTGGAAGGAAAGAATCAATCAGTTGTAGAATGTTAATATGAATATTGAAGGAATGAAAAAGTAAAAAATTCCCCACATATACTACATCCTGGAAGTGAGCACGTCAGTCAGTCCTAGAAGAATGATAATATGGATGTAGAAGAAAGGATGAATGTACATTCTGTACACATAATACTCAATGATGTATTATTGTTTTGTTGATAAATAAACGATTTTGATTTTCCATTGTGAATAGTGGTAAAAATGCAGGACGATAAGGACTTTCAAGCATTGATGAGGAGGTGGTTGGAAGGGAATCAATCTAAGGGGACGAATGAAAACGCCAAGAAGGTATAGTAGTGTAATATAAACTATATATGAAGTATGAATACATCATTTTTTCGAAATATATCATTTTAGGCTATTATTAATGAATATGTAATTTAGGGGGCATATGTACAAATACATTGTTTTAATTTGTAGACACAATTAATGAGTGAAATAGCAAAATGGATTAAAGAAATGCTGAAGGAAATGGTGAACAAAGAAAGTGAAGATCTTAGTAAAGAACTATGCGAAGGAATGAATGGGGAAGGAGGGAAGAAAATGACGTCGGAAGAGTTGGACGTGTGCACGTTCATTGTGAAAAATTTATATAACATGAAAGCAAAAAGTGCAAGTCAATGTAGAAAGGGGAATGCGAACGAAGAAATGGAGCATTATGTTAAATGTACAGTAATGAATGCATGGATTGATGAATACTGGAATGCGCATTGTAAGGCTGCAAATAACGTTATAAGCAATGCAATCGCTGTAATGAAGAATATAAGTGGAAGTTTTAGTGCAGGTGCTGCTTGCGAAGAGTGTACGTATAGACAATTGGAACTTATGCTAATAAAAGGAAAGAGTATGTTAGACATTATTCAACAAGCTATAAAAGGGAATACGAAAGTTATGAAAATAATAGAAAGCGCCGGACCAAAAGATCCATGTCCAAAGCCACCACAACCACATCAACTACATTTACCAACAGTAGGGAAGACCGTCACCACGCCAGAAGAACAGTTTGCCAATATATTAGAAGGTTGGTTGAAGGAAGCAGAAGGGAATAATGGAATAGAATTCGTAATATTTTCCATTTTGAATAGAACAATAAGTCGAATATGGGAGAAATAAAGTTTGCACGTTTTAATTAAACGCATAAGTAGTAAAAAGGGGTGTGTTTTAGTGTGAATAATCATTTTTCTTTCTTTAAATTCTCAGAATAAACTGTGGACAAGTATAAGAACAATATATGATGAAGTACTGCAGGAAATAGGGAAGACGGAAAATAGGCAAATACAAGGATTGTGTGCTAAAGATGATTCCGGGGTGTTCAAAATTATTCCGCAGCAGAAACCTATATGCAAGGCACTGGTTAAAATATTCCTGTATATGGATGGATTGAAACCGAAGGGGGGGAATGAGTGGATAGAGGAAAAATTAAAAGGAGAACAATCATTCATGAGGTGTATTATAGGAACAGTGATTATGTACAAATTATTAGAGAAATATTGTTGGTTTAAGGACTACATAGAATATGCATCCAGGATGGTGAAAACCATAAAAGAGAAAGCAAAAATGAATAATAACTGCAGGAAATGTTCGTGGTTAGATTTGGATATTCTGAAAGTAGGGTTAGAATTATTCGGGGGAACTATAGAAGGATGGATTAAAGAAAAAGAACCTACTATTGCAGATAAAGTAAATTTGGAGAGGCATGGACAATGGTGCCAAGGGGGGGCAGCAAGTAAAGTACAAAGGGGAAGAGGAACAGTTCCGAAGGGAGAAGAAGGATGGACAATGAAAGAAATAAGTGACTTAGAAGAATTACTTAAGAATGAGAAATACCTATCGAATGTAAGGGCGAATGTGATTATGGGAGAAATAAGTAAGAATAAAGGTAGCGGTGATATAGTGAAGAAGTTGAAGGAACGATTAGAGGAAGAAATACAGATAAAGAAAGGAGGAACAAGGGTACCGACTAAGGTAACGAAATCCTTACCGCCGGGCTCATCCACTGGTTCCGGTTGTTCTGGAATAACCATCCCAGGTGTTTCGGAGGAGGAACTAGGTATAGGATAAATTCTTTTTTTTTAATGTAGACTTACATGGCACACATATATATATTTGAACTATATAATGTAACGTCTTCAGGGGTTTAGGGTTTACATGGCATAATGAATAAATAATAAAGTTGCATTTGTATCCATGTTCATGTTGATATTCATGTTGCCTTTAAATTTTAATTTGTAGAAATGTGGGAAGAGGAGTTTACAGAATTTTTTAATAATCCAATTGTTGATAGTGGGAAATATGATTATGCAGAGTATGCAGCACTATCAGCTTTTTGTGATGATGGGGAGGACCAAAAAATTTTCTCAAAGAAAGGACATAAGGAGTTTTGCCAAGACCTCGTGAAGAATTTGTTGTACATAGGGAAAAATAAATATGAATGTGAAAGTAAGCCAAACGTTAATGGAAAAAAGAAACCATGTGTAAGGAAATGTGATCTATTGAATATATGGTTATTGAGCCTAGACGATTACTGTGTACCCACGGAAATTATTAAGCCTATTTTTGATGGAGTCAGAACTTGGAAAACTAATTTTCCTCAGCTAGAGGAATATGCAGAATGTGTATATGGATCTATGAGTGACATGTATAGGAATAATATGCACATACTGAGTAAAATTATAAAATGGATGAAAGAAAAAGCACAGAAAGGGTGTTTTGGGCACAACCATAAATATGGTGTTTGTAGAATGGAGAAGGGACAATTTACTGTACAACTTCCAGGGAGATCGGACCGTTCCAAAGGGAAAGGAACAACGGATGAAAAATTAAAAACATGGCAGAGCGAATTTGATAAAGCCAAGAAGGAGAAGAAGGCAGAGTTGGACGATTTAAAGAAAGTCATACAAGGGAACAATACACCACCCTCGGAACAAAGTACACCAGGAGCAGCAGTATCAGAACCAGCAAAGTCCGCACCTGCACCAAAGGAAGGAGGTAAGTCTACTGCTGTAAATTGTGCAATTAAGGAAATACAGGGTGATGGTGATGATATAGATCTTGATTTACTTGATTCTTGCTCTAATGATTCTAATAATATTTCAGCAGAATCGTCCGCTCCTCCTCCTAATGAGGACCAGGAAGCGACTAAGGACACTGGTCCGATGGGTGTCGCAGGTACTGAAGTAGCTAAAACTACTGCTACTCCTTCAGGTAGTACCATTACTAAAGACCCCGTTGCGGATCCCTCTACCTCCAATAGTAATTCTTCCTCTTCTAGCAGTAGTAGTAGTTCCTCCTCTAGTGCTGCTGAACTTCGTGCCCCAGGTCCTGGTCCTGCCACTGCTGGTGGTAGTGGTGGGCAAAAGGATTATAATTCCCTATTGGACCCATTTAGTGGAATTTTCACTTTCAATTTTGATATCGATGATAATGATCCTTCCCATGCATTCGGAGGGGGTGGTCCTAAGTTACCTAAAGTTCCTGCCCAAGGTGCTCCTGGAACAACTAGGAACGATACACAAAGCACAAAGGGAACTGTACAAACAACACCTGAAGGAACAACAATAACAACACCATCATCATCAATAGTAACAACAAGAACAACATCATTCCCATCAGGATCAAGAGGAGGCGTTTTACCATCCCCCCTGTCTGGGTGGGGTGGAAGGAACGTAAGGGAGGAAAAGAGGGTTATCCCTTTCGATCTTCTTACCCCATACCTTCCTACCATTCCTGTCCTAATGGGCTTTTCTGTCATAAGTTATCTCCTTTGGAAGGTAAGAGAAGAAAAAAAGAAGGAAGAAAAAAGAAAAGAGCAAAGGAAAAGAAAAAAAAAATAAAATAAAATAAAAGTAAATAAATTAGTGAGGGCTGTGTAGGATTTCGCATTTAAGGGGTGTATGTGTGTAGGATTTGACACTTTAGGGTGTATGTGTGTAGCATTTCGCATTTTAGGTTTTGGAGTAGTAATTACTGTTGCGTGAATAAAACATTTCACCCCTATTAAAGAAACATTCTCTTTCTTTTTTGTTTTTTTTTATTTTTTGTAGTATTTTGCCTTTATTGGTAAGAGCAGAAAACGTTACAGAAGAGCTTATCGAGTACGTGATCCAACTGTGGAAGGACAACTTCTTGATCATGTGGACCAGGATGGTGGTCCACGTGAATATTACATTGTAAATGAACACAAACCTCGTTCTACTCCTAAGAAAAGGAGGAAAAAACGGGGTGTTGGTCGTAGCCCTGCTGGTCGTCGTGCTGGTGTACGTCGCCGCATGATTATTGATATTCATTTAGAAGTCTTAGAGGAATGTCAAAAAGGGGACACCAAACTGGTTCAGGAAGACTTTTTTGAAATTTTGGTTCAAGAATTCATGGGAAGCAAATTTATAAAAGAAGAAAATATTCCTAAGGAAAGTGTTCCTGAGGAACAATTTTCTATGGTTGATGTTCCTAAGGAAAGTGTTCCAAGTTCAGATTCCGGGTTTAGGGAGAAAGACTTTGTTCCTAGGGAAGAAGTTCCTAAGGAACAGGTTCCATGTTCCGATTCCAGGTTTAGGGAGGAAGACTTTTTTCCTAAGGAAGGTGTTCCAAAGGAAGACTTTGTTCCTGAGGAAGATGTTCCGAGTTCGGATTCCGGGTTTTAGGGTGTAGTAAATATATTTTTTTTTTTTTTTTTTTTTTTGTTTTGTGTATTAAATTGTTTACACGTTCATGTGTAATTAATATAAGCCGGGTAAAAAAAGAAATTTTTTCACTTTATTTTGATTTGTTTGGTAAAAATTTTTTTTTATTGCAGTTTAAAAAAAATGCTTATTCATTCTGTTATAAAATTTTTTAACTTGATAAATTTTTTTTTAGTTTTTTTGAAATACAAGAATATTTCTTTAAAGAATGTCAGCAACTTTTTCTTTTTTTTTTTTTTTCCTTTTTCCGCATCCGCATTCGGAGTACGTTTTTCCCTTAGGTGCTTATTCAAACATACAAATAAAAGGAAGGGAAAAGAGGAATGAAATATGAAGAAAAGGAATAAAAAAAAAAAGAAAAAAGGAAGGAAAGAAAAGGAATGGAAAAATGGTCATTTTTGCTTCTTACATTGTATGAACTATGCTCACTTATTTATGTTTGTCCCTTCCTTCATCCGAAAGGAAGGGGATGGGAAGGGAGGAAAGGGGAACATTCCCCCTTCCCCTTCCCCTTCCCTTTCCCCTTCCAGGTCTTACATGCGACCATAACCTACATTCTGGCGGCCGAGTGTATTACTATTTGTTCTTCTAGCGGATGCCCTTCCTTCTCCTTCTCTGATCGTCTGTATTGTGTGCGCAGCAGGAGAACGTACTGTGGTGGGATGAAACGTGGAACTTGTTTCCGAACTTTCTGTGTAACCTATTGTTGAAGTGTCTTCTGTTAAGTCGTCCAAGTTGCGCTGGATGTTAGATCTTCTTTTTCTTGCGTTTCTGCTTCCTCCTCCAGTATGGTTACCAAACAAGGACGACCATGGTTTATACTGAAAAAAAAGGAAGCGTTAAATGGAGGGAAAGAAAGGGTCTAAGGAAGGAAGGAAAGGAGGGTCTAATGATGAAAGAAAGGAGGTGGTCTAAGGAGGAAGGAGGGGAAAATATTATTATTTATATTTCACAACTATTGTTGTAGTTCATACCTTATATAAGAAGTATGCCAATGCAGGTAATTCTATTGCTGCTAAGGTACCAAAAGCAGAAGAGAGAGAAGAAGCAGCATTCGCTTTACTTTCGGCTTCGTTTAATTTGGATTGTGTGGATTCTTTTGCTGAGGTTGCGAGATGGTGATCTGATTTTAGTGATTCTAATTGAGATTTTGTTGTACAGTACGAGTCTAATGCTTGTGCTGTACCACAATAAAACTTGTATTTGTCTTTAAAATGTTTACAATAGGGATCAGCAGAAGCACCTGTATCCGCCCCTTCTGGGCACTTGACATTTACAGCCTTACAGGCGGTAAGAACTGCATTCCGATAGGAGGACCAACTGTCATTACAATTGGGCTCACCTTCTTTTAAATCCTTTTCCACGGACTTATAATCGTAGTAATATTCAAATATGGTTTTTCTATGATGGAAAGTTTTCCTGTCAAGATTCTCGGTGCAAATAAGTTTACATCCCTTTGTTTTGTACTCACCCTCTATAGCTGTGCACAGAATATTAACTTGGCTCGGAAACTGGACATCATTCCCTACACTCACAGGTATCATATCCCCTAGCCAGAAGTATAGAAAATAGCAAGGATCACTGAAGGGTGAGCTTTCTCTGCCATTATACATTCCGCAGACATGGCATACCGCCCTCTTAATTTGATCAGCAGATACATCCTCTTTGTTAGGTTTACTCAGAATCGTCTTTATACTATCTGCGATTGGATCACTGCAGGTTTGTGAAGTTTCTTTGAATTGCTTATAGAATGTGGTTTCCGAAGGTAAACTCTGTGTATACAGTCTCTATAGATATGGATAACAAGGGAAGTGGAATATATATATATATACATATACTGATATACACATATATACATACATATATATAAAATACATATATATATATATATATATGTATTTTATATATATGTATGTATATATGCTACTTATATATGTGGACACACATTATTCAAATGGCCCCCTTTTCCCCCTTTGAATAAGGAAAAAAAGCATATTACCTCAGCCATATTTTATATTTACACATATATATATATTTCTTCTTTGGTATATATTTTCTACTTTAAGAAGGGTTGTTTATATATATTTATGCATTTATTATAAGAGGATAAAAGAGTGTATGTGCAAAAAATTTGCCTGTTCAATAATTGTGAATACGTGGATTTATATTTTCCTAATAGTATATATGTTGTTTAAATTTTTAAAAGCAACGATATTATATTGCATATATATATGTATCGAAAATTTATTATGATTATGTGCACATGCATATAATTAAGATAACAGTAGGTTGGGAGGGTGCAAAATTTTTTTTTTTTTTCTCTTCCTCCTCCTTAGACCATTCCTTTCCTTCCTTCCTCCTCTGAGTGAAAATTCCTCTCTTTTCTAAAGTGAAAATTTTAGTCTACGATGTTTTTACTCCATTTTTTTTGTACTATTTAGAATTGTGTTAGGAAAAAATTTTGTTTTATGTATGCACTTTGCACAGTTCACATGTACATATATACCAAAAAAAAAAAAAAAAACAAACACAATTTTTCCCTCTTCCTTCTTTCCTTAGATTCCCTTCTTTTTCCTTCCTACTCACAGTTGTTTCATTATAATAATTCCCCACCCACACACACACACACCAATCTTATAAACATACTGCACATAGTGCAGTTATACGAAATACAACTTATAACATCTGAGTTAACCTTATCTACTCCTTTCCAATATAGATTACCCTTTATATGTATTAATGTTCCCCCCCTTATTTTCATTCCTTCTTATTCCTTCTTTCCTTCTTATTCCTTTTCTTTCCTTTCTTCCTAACCTTCTCTTAAGAGCATACTATACGTTAAGCGTTAGCTTATCCTTTCCCCTCCCCCTTTTTTTGTTCCATTTCTTTTCCTTTATTTTTTAGAGGAAGGGGGAAGGGAAAGGGGAAGGGAAAGGGGAAGGGAAAGGGGAAGGGAAAGGGGAAGGGAAGTGGTCTCCTTCCTTTATAATGTAGTCTTCACATTAAACAGTATGTATGTATGTGTGTGCACCACCTCTTAAGAAGTGTGTGTGCAAACTCCACTTTATTTTTCTTAATTTTAAAATAACATATATTATTTAGAAATGAGTATTTTTTTTAATTAATGAACATATTTAAAATAAGTTTTTTTTTTTTAAAGAAGGAAAAAAGAAAAAAAAAAAATGAAAAACATCGCTGTATTTACAACTTGTATAACAATAAACAAGCAACTACAACAATCCTTGTACACAACAACAACAATTACACACAACAATCCTTGTGTAACAACAGCAAACACAACAAACACAACAACAACTACTACAACAATCCTTGTATAACAACAACAAACATCTACTACAACAATCTTTGTACAACAACCACAACAACAATTACTACAACAACTACTCCAACAATCCTTGTATAGCAACAACAACAACAAACAATTACACACAACAATCCTTGTAACAACAACAACTAGTACTACAACAACAACAAACAAACAACCACAACAACACAACAACAATTACACACAACTTATAACTTATAATTTGTGTCTTTTGTATTTGGAACGCTGGATATATTTTTTTCGGGCTCTACAATAGTAGAATCCAAGTAAAGCACCTATTGCAATAAGTGTCAGCACTCCAACAATTATGGGTGCCCAAAGGTAAGTATCTGCCGTTATAGGAATGTAGGGATTCATGTAATTCTGCCCTTCTACAAGTCTCATTAGGGCACTAGTAAGACCTTCTGCGTTTAAGACTGTATCGAACAGGATTATTACACAAGAAGCTAATATGCCTACTATAAGCAATAATAAAATTCTATGCTTAAGTTTGCCATATTTACATTTTTTATACAACCTTCGACATTTGTCCTTTAAGGTGATAGTATTTTTGTCCTTAATACATTTGTTATTTTTACTCTTTCTTCCATGTGGTAAATGTGTTAAATCTACACCTAAATCAAAATTTGAATCAAATTCTGAGTCGAATCTTGAAGCGGAATTTGAATTTGCTTTTTTAGATGTTCCATTTGAACCAAGAGAAGTGCTTTTAAAGGGGTCGTTATTACTGTTTTCATTATAAAATGGACTTTGCAACGCTGTTCTTATACTAGATTTACCACTTGTTGTTGATGATCCTTCACTGCTTGAATCGCTATCATCTGACGAATCATATGTGCTTAAAGCACTCACCTAAAAAAAAAAAAGAGGTAAGGAAGGATGGTTGTTAGGGTGCTGGTAGGTGGGTTGTTAGGTGGTGTGGTGGAAGGTAAGGTTGTTAGGGTGGTGGTATGGGTGGAAGGTAAGGTTGTTAGGGTGGTGGTATGGGTGGAAGGAAGGTTGTTAGGGTGGTGGTTGGTGGAAGGAAGGTTGTTACGGGTGGTAGGGTGGAAGGAAGGTTGTTAGAGGTGTATATTCCCCCTTCTATTCTTATTATAGAAGTGCAAAAAAAAATATTCATCCATAATCATAATGAATATGTGTATGCATTTGTGTGTCAAGTGTGTGTGTCACAAATAATAAATTTTTTTTTTTTATATTGGTGTGTGCTACAGGTGTGTATAACAATTTCGTATCTTACATGACGTGGATATTGCGCCCACAAGAATAAGGTACTGGTAAGTATGAACAGCTTCGCAGAAAGCATCATTTTGCTGTTTTTTGTTTCTTTTTTTAAAATAAAAAATTTTTGAGGCGGCGCTTATATTCTTTCTTTTTTTTCTTTAAATACAGAATGTTCATTAGGTCGCTCTGTGCGTGGGATTTATTTTTTACTTGTAGGTGTGTGTGTATGAAGGTGTAACTTTCTATGTAAACTTTTTATTAAAATTTTTTTTTATTTAAACTTTTTACTTTTAAAACTTTTTACTCTTAAATATTTCTTAATTTAAAAATTATAATAATAACATATATACATGTCGAAGGTGTTATGATAATTTGTAATAATTAAAAAAAATAGATTTTAATTACATAATTACATTATTTCAAAAATTAACATTTACAGCTGTCAATATTTTTCTAACAGAAAAGAAAAAAAAAAATATAACACACCCCCTCCCATTACACAGAGAAATACTAACACCCCCTACACACGGAGATGCATACTAACCTCCACACACACTCTCTCCCACCTCCTCCTAAAAATCCTTCATACTAACCCCTTACACCTAAAAAAAAAAAAAAATTCCACCACCCTTAACAACGTTCCATTCCATTCCAACACTTGCAACATGCAAAAAAAAAAAAAAAAAAAGAAGAAGCGCGGCGGACTTACTTCTCTTCTCTTCTCTTAACACCTTTTATTCACCTCTCCACTTAAATTTAAAACAAATAAAAAAGAATTTCTGCGCGCAAGCATATGCACATACACATATACATAAATTTATTGCGTAAAACATGCTATATTTGTATTTTGCTACATCGTTAAAAGAAGTGCGACATATAGTTGAAGGGGGTGGGAGGGAGGGTGTGTGTGGGGAGATTAGTATGCATATTGGTGTAGGGCGCGTGTAAGGGAAATTTTATCCTTGTGCTTGTCACACTTAGAGGAGTCAAAATGTGCAATTTACACTTAGTGTGGAGGTTGTCACATTTAGTGGAGGGATTGTTTGTGTCACACTTATTGTGGAGTGTTTGTCACACTTAGTGGAGTTAATGTAGTGGAGCCGTTACACTTAGCGGATTGATTACACTTAGTGTAGTTTACTTAGTGGAGGAAGGGGAAGGGAACATATTACATACGGTGATAACGTATATTTTTGTTCTGGTGATGATGACCTGGTGGAGTATTATTATTATTATTATTTGTCGTATTTGTTCCCTCTTTTGTCCTATTCGTTCTTCCTGCTGCTGTTCCTCTGTTAGACGGTGGAATAGTGTATGATGGAATAGAATATTCTGATGGGTCAGCTATGGCGGTTGAACCTATTGTGGAAGTTTCTGCTACTGTTGAATATAGTGTGGAAGAATCTTCTGTAGATGTGTCGAATTCATGTTTTATTGTTGATCTTCTTTTCTTTCTTCTTGCGTTCCGTCTACTTCTGCTGTTGTTGTTTCCAAATTGGTTGTGGATCCAATCAGGTAAAAGATTGTACTAATAAAGTGGAAGAGAAGGCGAAGAAAGGTATGTGTATTATGTAGACATATACGTACATATATATATAAATATATATATATATGGGGTATGTACATATATTAGTACATATATGTATGTATATAGGTATGCGTATATATATATATATTTTTTTTTTCTAATAGTAGGGGGAATAATGGTTGTAATTATAATTATAAATTATAACTATAATTACCTTATATAGAAAAAAACTGACCAATGGGACACCTAATAGTGCAGCAGCGGCAGATAAGACAGCAGCAGATATAGTGTTATTTCTTCTGGGGGAGGGGGATACGTCCGCTTTAAACTGTAATGCGTCCGCGTAGGGTGTGGTGGCACCACTTCTATGTACGCTTGCGCATTTGAACTTTGCCACTTCTTCATATTTCCCTACTCTAAATTCCTTTTCAAACTTTTTACACAATGTATCTTGTCCATTTAAGTTACAATGAATACGCACATTAGCATATGCTTCAACAATACTTTGGAGGTAACGTGCATAATGCGGAGTGCATCTGTATTTATGGGTCATTAACTGCTGCTGTATTCGATTGCGGTCCTTAAAAAACTCATATGTTTTTTTCATTTGATAAAAAAGTTCCTTTGCAATATTAGTTTTATGTATAAGTTCACAATTAATAATGTAATGTGAATTCGTCAGCGAACTATATGCTTCATTCATATTTTTAGAAAATAATTCAGGTGTCCCAGATTTGTTCCATAATATATCACCTAACCAAAAGTAGAAATAATAACAGAGATCATTATCGATGGTACCGCCAGTCCCGAACAGGAATGTATAACACCAGGCTCCCATAATCTTATCTGCATCATTTCCAATATAATCGAATCCGCTTAACTTTTCCTTCGTTCCTTGTTCGAACTGATAACGATTCCCATACTCATTCCACGCACCGTCAAATTTATTGTATATGTCTCTCGACGGTAATTTTTCCAAATCACTCACCTATAAATGTAGCTAATGAAGAGCAGAATATATATATGTGGCACTGGGCCCTTCTGTATATTTTTATTATACTAAGTACAAAGTATACAACATGAGTAATGTGTGCATGCATATATATATGTCCATTTTGAATAGAGGAAGAAGGAGTTAACCGTTAATGTTCCATCGGAATCTGCCATTTTTCCTTATACACTTTTACTATACATAATTTGAATTTTATGTTAGGGGGTGTTGTGTCTTATTTTATATATTCAAAATAAGTATGTGCGTGCACAGAAGGAATTTAACTCCTTCCCCATTAACATTATGTAAAAATATTAAAATTTTCTGTTCTTTATTCAATAATGACACATTTCTTAAAATTTACGAATGGCAGTATTACATGTATATGCACAATGTTACCCTATATACATAATTAAGGCAGGAATATTAACACATAGTTCAAAATAACAAAAAAATAGAACATAAGGGGAATGATGTAAACTTTCTTTTTCTCTCATATCGTTGCTTGCTTCCTTCCTTGCTTCCTTTATTCAATGTACTACAATAATCCTTTATACGTGATTATTTGTAACATTATATTACTATTAAGCTGCTCTAATTATTTTGTTCAAAGGAGTGCAAAATTTTTCCGGAGATAGAAATTTTTTGCTTGTACTGTTAAATTATTTCTTTTTCACTCTTACTTTAAATGGCTTAATTTAAAAATTGTAATCACAGGTATGCAGTGTAGTTTATGTACAAGGAGCATCCTCCTCCTTCTAAATGCTTATAAGGGTCAATATGTAGTAAATAGAAAGTGTACATTATTAAAATTATTACAAAATACACTGTTCTACTTTCCCTTTTCTCCCACCCTTCCTTATTTTTTTCATATATTTTTTTTTCTATTTCTTATTAATAATTATGGCGTTCCACACGCTCTATCATACATGATTATAGATAATCATAGTTGATTATACATGATCGTGTATGACTATGTATAATCATGTATGTGCACATGCTCAACCCTTCCTTTTCTTCTTATAAGAAGAAAGAAAAGGAAGGAGGTGATCTAAGGAAGGAAGGGGTAACACCTCCTTTACTTAAGGATGGTAACTAACATTTCTTTACCTAGGAAGAATGCTGTTAACTCCCGTCCTTTTTTTCTTTTTTTTCTTACCTAAGAAGGAAAAGGTAACCTTTTTTACTTAGGAAGAATGGTGGTAACCCGCCCTCTTCTTTACCTAAGGATGGTAACCTATATTTTTCCTCCGTTGCTGTTTATTATTCTTTCCTGCGAGTGGTCTGCTATATATAGTAGATGCATCTGTTGTGGATAAGTCTGTTGAATCAGTTGTTGTTGACGAGTCGAATGTTGTGGAGTACTGCGTTGTTGAGTCATCGTTCGTTAATGTACCAAAATGACGATCAAGTGACCTCCTTTCCATTCTTCTTCTGCTGCTTCTAAAGGAGTTTTTTATCCAGGAGTTAGGAGATTATACTAAAAAAAAAAAAAAAAAAGGAGTGGAAAGAAGGAAAGAAGAAACGAGAACAAATATAAAATGCATATATATTACAGCTCACTGCTCCTTCTATTCATTTTTTTTTTACACATAGACAA
This sequence comes from Plasmodium coatneyi, assembly GCF_001680005.1. Taxonomy (NCBI): domain Eukaryota; phylum Apicomplexa; class Aconoidasida; order Haemosporida; family Plasmodiidae; genus Plasmodium; species Plasmodium coatneyi. The sequence continues at coordinate 2,600,159 of NC_033566.1, read as the reverse complement.
AAGAAAATTATTAATAACTTCGCTACTATTATTTATATTTTGAATATAATATTAGTTACAATTACCTTATATAAAAAAAAAGAGATGGCTGCTGCCATTCCAAGGGTGGTAGCAAGTGCAGATGATACGATTGGAGCAGCTCCTAATTCAGGATGTCCACTATGGTGCTGCGTTGAAGATTTCTCTGAATTCTCTTCAGGACATGTGACTTCTGATGGCTTCGGGACTCCGCCACCATTGAACATTTCTTGAAATTTGGTACAATATGGACCTTTGCTATTTGCAGGATCCGTACAATTTGTGTTCAAAGTATTATATGCGTTGACAATGCTTTGTAGGTAGGTGCTATATTTCCTGTGACAGTCGGACTCGTTACTCTTTAATAGTTCCTGTATAGAATTATAGTCATGCCAGTAGTCAAATATTAATTTTCTGGGGTTGAATTCGTCCTTTTCAATAGTTTTGTCGCAAATAACTTTTTCCTTCTCCTTCGGATAAGTAGTCTTTATATATGTACAGATCAAACGCAGAGGTTCTATGACTATTTCAGCATCACCTGGTAAACTCTTAAATAATAGATCCCCTATCCAATAATATAAAAAATTACAGCGTTCCTTATAGGATGGATAGGTTGCACTGTTCATTACTTTGGACATGCAGCACCATGCGCTCTTAATTTTATCCATATGGTGGCTGATATTAGAATGATGCCCATCTACAGTGTCCTTCAAGCCTTCGACCCAAGATTCTCTGTCAGAATCATCACAGGCTGTGTCGAACATCTTGTAGTAATTGGCATAGGAAGGTAATTTTCCTAGATCCTCATCCTACGAATAGAATGGGCGGAATATATTATGCTTCACTATATATTTTATACCTCCTAATTCAGCATATTATGCATAAAATATTATGAGCACACATTGCAGAATTGTCCATGTTAAATAAAGGGATACTAACAGATAGTGCTCCATCAGCGTCCAGCATTCTGGTTGTATATTTTCTTTATATAATAGACTCCCCTTAAAATTGTTCATACATTTGTACACAACAAATATAGAGACATTCCGCTCCATACTCATGAGTACTAAATTCTGCGCCCCCCACTGATATTGCTCATTCTTCAATTGTTCAAAGTAGTGATAACGTACTGTATATATATATATATATGCATTAAATTATTATACTTATATATTTAAAGCATAAATAGGAACGTACATATTTATGGAATATTATTAAAGAAAGGGAAGGGCCTATAATATGTAAAAAAAAAACGTACTAATTTTCTGTGTGTTGTAGGAAGAATTTTATGTATATTCTTATAATAATACTTCCTTGCAGTGTACACCCTTCCTTGTTTTTCATTACATTTATGATTGTTCAGTTATTGTAATTGTCCTTTTTTTTTTTTTTTTTCTCTTCTTACTTATTAATACATCATAAATGGCTCATTCAAATAGTATATATATATCTATGTGCATTCTGTACTATTTTTGAGCCTTTTCTCCCCTTCTCTTCTTTTTTATTTAACAGTATACTTAATACATATTAATGTGCCCGTTCCCCTTTCTTCCTTTTTGTATTGCATGAAATGTATGTGATGTAGTACCAATGTAAGAAATATGCATAGAAATAAATGGTGATAAGAATACTTTTATATTATGATTCCAGTTTTACATTCTGTACTGTTAAATTACACAGAACTGCTTTTATTTTTATGTACATAATTATAATATGTGTGCCCTGTATTATTATTATACGTTATTGTGTATAGGAAGGAATTCATTACAGAATATTTCATGTGCGGAAGTAGAATTCATAATCACATTGAGCAAAAAAATAATGTGTTGTATACACATATAAAATAATGAGCTTCCCAATGCACCAACCCACCTACCACCCGCAGACACTCCCCCACACTAAACACTACCCCCCCTTTGAGTATAAAATAAAAAGTATTGCAAAATGCGTACTGCAGTAGCAGGACTATGTCATTCTTTGGGGAGTATGTACCATACTTTACTATTACAGTTTAAGTGTATGTTATGTAAAATATTTCCATATTCGTTAGGTATTAACTTTATATAAAGAGTTTCTCCTAAGAGGGTGGTAGTGGGTGTGTGTACACTTATACATATGTGGACAATCATATAGGAAGGAAACATTGTACACACATAGTACACATTTACATGTTAACGATCTACATATATATACAATGTGAGCAACTTCTACTAAATAATGTAAGTAAAATTTATGTGTACAATGTATGTGTAATAATGGTAGCATCTGCTCTTTTTTACATATGAAGGTATTGCACGTCCTTATAATTTGAAGGGGGTAATATAAGCTATCATGCTACATATAATTAATAGGAAGTGGGAAGGGCATGACATTACATTTCATGTTGTGTACGCATATTCATAAAAAAAAATTGGGAGAAAGGGAGGGTTAACACATTGCATACACTACTTATAATTAGTAGGAAGGAACGCATTACATACGACCGTAACCTACATTCTTTCTTCTTTGTTGCGCACTATTATTTGCCCTTCCACTTCTGTGTGGTGATCGTGGTGGTGATGGTGATCTACCACCATTATAGATGGTAGAATTGTCTGTTGTTGAGGGTACTGTCGACATATCTGTAGAAGAAGTGTCGTTATCTGTTGTTGTATATAATGTGTCGTCGTCGTCGTCATCAAAGTGGTGACGTCCAATGGATCTTCCCTTCCTTCTGTTGTTGCTTCTTCCTCCTCCTCCAAAGGAGAGGGTGTTACGTAACAAAGATGGTAAGGAAGTATACTGAAGTATGAAGGATGGAAGGAGGTGGAAATATGTATTATATTTAGCATATATACGTACATATGTATATCTATATATATGTACGTATGTATATATGTATGGACATATGTGTGTGTTTGTGTGTATGTACATGTACATAATGGTAATTATAATTGTAATTATGTAGTATTACTTTGTATAAAGAAAAAAGGATTAATGGAACTGCTCCTATTCCTACTATGGAAGAGACGATAGGAGTGGCACCACTACCACCCTCGGAAGAGTACCCATCAGGTGGTGGGGGGGTGGAGGAGGACGCTCAGACTCCTCCGCAGGTTTTGCATTACAATTCAATGCCTGTATTTCCCCGTTAATTTCATCCTTCTTTTTGCTCCAAAATTCGCTACAATAATAATCGCTACTAGAATGGGAGTTGGTTTCACAATGTTGTTTTACTTTCTCATATGCTGCATTAAGCGCATTTTTGTATTTGGTACATTTTCCATCAGTAAGAGATTTACCACTAGCCAGTACTGCTTCCAAGTAGTCCTTATCTTGCGTATGATTTAACATATCTCGCATATTATTGAAAAGTTCCTTATCAATGGTAGCACTTTTGCCTATATTGGTACAGTCCCGCACAACACTCAACTCTTCCAATTTATTGCAAATTATTTGCACAATATTCGGAAATAAATTGCCCTTTTCCAGTTTGTTGAATAGTATGCCTCCTATCCAACTATACAAAAAATGAACACGCTCATTATACCATGAGTTACGTTTCGTACTTGTCATTCTGTATACATAGCATACAGCCTGCAAAATCTTATCAATGTAGGTCGCAATATCGGAGTGTTCCTGTAGTTGCGTTTTAATGTCCTGTATGTCCTGTAACTCAACATTGCTATAGTGGCCCCCGTCGCTGTTAAACACACTATAGATGCTTACTTTGGAAAATAAGGTTGCCAAATCATTTCCCTATAAATGAAATAAGTAAAATATTCATATATATTCCTCCCTCCTTATTATATGACGGATAAAAATATTACATGTACACCATTAAAATATGTACTAATAGAAGGGCTCAGCCCACCTGCAGCAGTTCTTCCACTTTTGACATGGTTTATGTATGTGTACATATGCTCCTTTGTATATGTAATTTGAACTTATTTTGGAAGTTCATTTCTATTTATTCGTGTGGTATATATAATTGGTAGCAATTTTCTTTCATTTGATCAACCCTTACAATAATAATTTTGAACGAATAAGTAGTGAAATTTTTTTACTTTTTTTTTTTTCCTTTTAATAAGGTGCAAATTATATAATTCAATTTGTTCATCAGTTATATTACTTTATATTTATTCATACCAGAAGCATTATACACATACTTCAAGTGAAAAAATTACGAGCAAATATGCTGGAAATAACAAAATAAGAGCATATGGTTAAATTTCCTATATATGTATGTTCTTCATTTATGCATTATACCATTTGAATTATAGTTTTTTTTTTCTGCGCAAAGTGCTAATTCATTATTATTTATACACTTTCCCGATTAATTATATATATAGAGAGAGAGAGACAGAGGAGCGCAAATTCTTTCTTTTCTTCCCGTGGAAAAAAATTTTGGGCAGCAGAAATTTTGAGGAGGAGAAAATTTTACACATGCATGCACTATTCATATATGCTCTACTACCATTAAGAAGTATTTGTTAGAGATAATTTGTTAACATCCATAAAATATATATACTATATGCCAACTGAGCTACGCACCTTTTCCCTTCCTTAGAGCCTCCTTCCTTTCCTTCCTTTTCCTTCTTTCCTTCTTTTCCTTCTTATTTCTTCTTATTCCCTCTTATTCCTTCTTTCTTTCCTTTCCTTTCTTTTCTTTTCCTTTCCTTTGCTTTTCTTTCCTTTCCTTTCCTTTGCTTTTCTTTCTTTTCCTTTCCGTCCTTTCTTTTCTTCCACATATTTCTTTCCTTTCCTTTCCTTTGCTTTTCTTTCTTTTCCTTTCCGTCCTTTCTTTTCTTCCACATATTTCTTTCCTTCCTTCCTCATATTTGTTCTTCTTCATTTAGAAGATGATGATGAGGTATATGGGACCGAGTATACTGTGGTGGAATCATCAGTTGTGTATATTGTTGTTGACGTGTCCTCTGTTAAGTCGTCGTAGTTGCGCTGACCTGCTGCTCTTCTTCCTCTGATCCTTCCTTTAAATTTGTTATGTAGCAAGGAGGGTAGAAGATTATACTGAAAGAGAAGGAGGGGATGTGAAAATATATATCTGTATATATATATACATATACATAATGACATATATATATATGTATATATAGGTATATTATAATTATTACTCACTTTGTACAGGAGGAAGGTGACAGCCGCTGGTAGACCAACTGCAGCCAAAGTGGAAACTGTACCAACTGCGGTGATGTCCATTCCAGAAGAGGCCACAGGTGCAAGGGCACTTGTATGCTGATAACCAGTACTACCAGGACCAGAAGAACGTGGGTTCAGTGTACACTTTAATTTTGATAGTTTCTCCGCCTCACAGTAATTTTTACCTTGCCCAATATTGTTCTCATTTTCCCCATTTTGCTTCTTAAACCAAGTACAAAATTGATCACTCGAATGTGTTTCTCCTTCCGGTTTGCAATCCTCTTCCACAGCTTGGCATGCTGCTTTAACTTTCTCTGTATAACGCGTACACTCATCATTGCATCGTGAATCAATACTCTTTAACAGTGTTTGCAGCTTATCGTAGTCGTGGTAATAGTCGAATACGGTTTTTCGTTTTTGGAAGAGGGTTTTGTCAATGGTAGTATTGTACTGTTTTGTGCATTTCATCGTTATAGACCACTTTCCTAATTCTTCGTACACTTTATCCATAATATTTGAAAGTGAATTATAGTGCTTACTTTTGAATACAGTATCCACCAACCAATAGTGGAGGAAGTCACATTCTTCCTTGTTAGGTAAATTAAGTCCATTTCCCCCAGATAAACAACAGGCACCATTCACAATTGTATTAGCACATGTTTCGCCAATTCCCGCTTCCTTCTGGAGTCCACTTTTTAAACGCCCCTTGGCCACATCACGATTAACGCAACTACAGGATGTACTGCCATTTTTGAATTTATCATAGTAATCGGTCTTGGAAGGTAAATCCTTAAAACATGATTCCTATAAACGTAATTAAAGGATTACATATATATATTTGTCCAAATGTTTCCATTCCTTCTATTATATTCTATATACAAATTTGTACGTTCCATATTTATGTATTTAGAATGGAATGGGGAAGAGAACGAACCTGCTCTTCCTCTTTTTCATCACTTGTCATTGTTTATATGTGTACATTATCCTATCTACTGTGAATTTATATTAGAAATGGCCGTTCCTTATCTATCCATATAGCATTTCTACTTTTTTTTTTTTTTTGCATATTTCGGAAAGTGATTATTCAGGTGTATGTATTGAACTTGTCATTCTTCTAATAATATACACCTTATATTATCGTAAGGGTAATAATATATTATATGTGATGAATCGCCTTGGGTATAAAAAGTTATGGCTACAATTGGAAAATAATGTGTTCATATAGTAAGATAGAAGAGAGGATGGGGACGATAATTTAAAATCCTTGCATATATACATTTTTCATGTGCACTATTGTATTATTGAATAGTAGTTGATTATTCCCATCAATATATGGTTATGTATACGCTCCTTGTATTATATACATACACAGTGAACGCCTTTTTCCTCCTCCCTTTTTTTTTTTTTTATGTAAATTATTAATTTTCGTGCTTTTATTATTCTTACTTTGAAAGGAGTTGTTGCTTATATGGAAGTTATTAACGTACATATATTGTGCATAGTTCATGCATATGTACAATACCTTTTTTACTCCCTTTCTTAAATATGTGTATGCATGCATATTTATTGAGGTGAGGAGCGTGTGTATTCATATGTAATAGGTAAGGGAAGGAAGGAATATAATGCAAACAATAGCATAGATTATATATATGCAAAGATATATATATTCCTGTTCATAGCAGTACTTTTTACAGTAAACCCTCCCCCCTCCTCTTTCCATTTATGATTGTTTAGTAATAACAATTCTGCTTTTTTTTCCTTTCTTCCTTTTAAAATTCGGTCATTATACCATAATGAGCTTATTCATGTGGGGTAGGATGTTTGAACATATTATATTATATGTATATATACCATTATTTTTTGAGCATTTTACACTCCCTTCCCTTCTCTTCCTTCTCCATTCAAAAAAGTGCTCTTTCCCTCCTTCATCTAGATGAATGATCATCCATCTACAGTAATGAACATCTTCTTCATAGATGAATGAACAACAACAACAACATCTTAACAGATGAACGAACGCAACAACATCTTCCTCCTTAGATGAATGAAGAACAAACAACATCTTCTCAGATGATAACGAACAAAACAACAATAACAGAACATCTTCTTCCTAGATGATGAATGAACAACAACAACATCTTCTTCTCAGATGATAAGGAACATCTGGTAGATGAATCAACATCTTCCTAGATGAATGAACAACAACAACATCTTCTTCTCAGATGATAAGGAACACACAACAACATCTTCTCAGATGAATGATCACCTAGATGAATGAACATCTTAGATGGTGATTCATCTGGACGATGATGTATATGGAAGGGAATATTCGGATGAATTAGTTGTAAAATCTTCTGTTGCGGTGGAATATGTATCCGTTGAAGCTTCTGTGAATGTTTCCGAATTGCGCCTGGTGGCAGATGTTCTTTTTTTTCTTCTCTTTCCTCCTCTATTATTATTGTTCCTTCTTCCCCCTCCAAAGAGTTTGTTACGTAAGTTAGAAAATAAGGAAGTATACTAAGAAGAAAAAGAAAAGAAAAGGGTGTTATGATTGTTAGGTGATAGGTGGGTTGTTAGGTGGGTGGTAGGTATTTTATGATGGTAGTTGGTGTTTTATGATGGTGGTTCGTGTTTTATGATGGTGGTTTTAGTGTACTTACCTTATATAATAAGGAAGCAATTAATGGAACAGCCACTGCTACGGCAGCTCCAGAAGAGATGGCAGTGGTAGGAATGGTACTACCAGGGGTTGTTCCCAACCCAGAAAGTACCGGCACCAGGGACTGTGGGTACCTACTCGAAGCTGATACTGGTGCAGGGACCCTGCTCCCACCACTGGAGGATGAGCCACCTTGTCCACTTTCACTTGTTTGTAGCCCTAATGTTTCTGATACCGCTGCTTGTGATATTTCTGCTTGAGGAGTGGGTTGAGTCGGTTCTACAGATGGTTGTAAGACTGCTGAAAAAAAATAAGATAGGAATGGGGGTGAAAGGGAGGTCGTGGAAGGGGGGGATAAAGAATAACTTTACTTAAGGTAGTTACTTCACTTAAAGTAGTTCTATTTTCCTTTAGGTAGTTTTATTCTGCGCTTACCTTCTACCTCACCGTCAGATTGCGGCTTACGTCCGAGTGTGTCCGGGCACTTTAATTGTTCCGGTGGTGCGAATTCCCCATCATTGCTCTTCTTCCCGCTGTTAAATTTAGGACAATATGAATCACCGGCAACTCCATTGCAACTTGCACTTAAATGCGAATGTGCTTTTTGAGCTTCCTGATAGGCCTGCAGGCACTTAATATTATTGTAATTTTTATGACAATCCGGGTCCTTGTGCAACTTATGGTAGTCATAGTACCAATCAAATAGATTCTTTGCATGTCCAAAGAGGTTCTTGTCTATACCTTGGTATATATTATCGCACTCACATTTAGGATCGAATTCCTTCAGCTTCTCAAAAATTTTTTTCATAACCATTGAGAATTGGCTTTTTTCCTGAACTTTATCCTTTATTTTATTACCTAACCAAAAATAGAGAAATTTACAAGGCTCATAATGCGCCGTTCTGCTGCTGTCCACCTTACATGCGTTATAATAGTTCTTTACAATTACAGGGGCCAAACTCAGATCAAGACCCTGCCCCAATCTTAATGCCCACTCCACCTTCGTCTTTACTCCTTCATTACAGAACTGCGCCCACCTATATTGCGCCCCTTGGCAATCATATCTATTCTCGAATCCACTGTATATTACTTGTGAGGGTAATGTAATTGAAGCTGAACTGGCCTGTTTCCCCTAAAAAAAAATATATAGAATTGGTAACAGACAGGGAAGGAATAGTAAAATATGTATGTATATATATATATAAGTAAGTGTTCTTCCCATATATATATGTATATATATATATGTGTGTGTGTGTGTACATTTCCTTCCCACATATGTACACTTCTCTTACATTTTTCTTAAGCACATTGTGCACAAAGAAAATGTTGTTGTATTTATTGTGCACATAGAAAATGTTGTATTTATTATGCACATAGAAAAAATGTTGTTGTTGTTGTATTTCATTATGCTCACATATAGAAAAAATGTATTTCGAATGGAATGGAAGAAGAAGGAAAGAGAAGTAATGACTAACCTGTGGTAGTTCTGATAGTGGCGATGCTGCTGTGACTGGTTTGTGACTGCCACCAGATTGGCATGTCAATTCCTTCGGTTCGTTATATTCCCCCCTCTTCCCTTTTTCTTTGCTCTTAAATTTGGGACAATAGGAATCTCCGTCTCTTCCTTCGCAATATTTACTAACTGCTGTATATGTTGACGTAGGTACCTTGAAATGGGTCTCACAATTTCCTTTGTCGCAATATTTCTGACACTCTTGGTTATTCTTCAGTAGATTATTATAGTTATAGTTGTAATCAAAGAGTATTTTAGCCTTTTGGAAAAGGTCGTCGTCAATACCTTGATATGGATTTCCATACTTAGATGTATGATCGAATTCTGCCAGCTTCTTATAAATTGCCTTCATAATCATTGAGAATTTTTTGGTCCCCCTCCATTGTGCCCCTATTACTTTATCACCTAACCAATAATAAAAGAAATATGGAAGATCCTCATCCCCTAGCATATCCAACCAATCCCCCCTTCTTTCCTTACATACGTTACAGTAGTTTTGTGCAATTGTAGTGGCCACATCCCAAGTACTCCCACCGTACGACGATAATGAATTTTTCAGTTGTGTTTCCAGTTCACTAGGGTTCCTATTTGTTCCTTGGAATCTACAACTCTTTCCCTCTCCTCCGCTGTCTAACGCATCGTATACTTTTTTTGAAGGTAACTTATCAGAAGCGGACCCTCCCTAAAAGTGTAAAATTGAAATATGTGTGTGTATATGTCCATATATATCCATGCATATCCATATATTTACACTATAATTATATGATATACATGCGGAATATTATATATATGTACACATATTAATCTATGTGCATTTTCCAATAGTGTAAATGTGAATTGGTTTTATTATTCTTTTTTAACCATTTGTGTTTTTAGGTATAATATATGCTTTTTCATATATATAATAAAGTGATGTTAGAAGATGCTGTTCCTTTCTTTCCTTTCTTTCCTTTGTTTCCTTCTTATTCCTTTTTATTCCTTCTTTTTCCTTCTTTTTCCTTCTTATTCCTTTTTTCCTTTATGTAATTGTTACATTGTTATATTATTGTACCTTCCATATATATGGGACTATTCGAAATATTGTACATTAATATTATTATGATGTGGAAAATGTGATTATTCTTCGAAGAACATTCACATTATTATTATACTATTATTATAATATTATTATTATTACTACTATTGTTATTAATATTATTATTATTAATATTATTATTATTATTTATTAATATTATTATTGTTATTTATATATACATGCTCGCACGCGCACGCACGCGCATGCTCCTTTCCTTTTCTTTAATAGTGGTTAAAATTTTATGTACACTAACTTTTTTTCCTTCCCCTTTTTGCTTTTTTCATTGATCACAGCATACATAATTCCTTTACACAGAATATGCATGCACCATTCTCTGAGCTATAATTCCACTCTGATTTATATTGTATACTACGTACTAATTTTACCGTACCGTCCCTCCTTTAATTTTTTACTTTTCCTATTTTTCTGTTTTCCATATTTTACGAAAGTGTATTCAAAGTTTTTTTTGTGTAAATCAATATAAGTTGCACAAAAAAAAATTTCCTACTTCACTTTATTTTGACTTGGTTCGTGAATTTCTTTTTACATAGGAACAAAATGTTGATTTATTTTTTTTTACAAGTTCTTATCTTTATAATTTTTTTTTCTACCTTCTTCTTTTCTTTTTTTTCCTTTTTTAAGATGTATAATAAGAAATATAGAACGGTCATTAGTACAGTTTGTTTTTTCTTTTCCCCTTTTCTTTTTCTTTCATATGCATAAATACTTTTTTGAAAAGAGGTAAGCACACTTTTTCGTTATTTCTTTAGTCTCTTTTTTCCCTTTTGAATATATTCATGTGAACATATACAAATTTCTTCCCTTCTGTGGGCGCATTTCACAATTATGAACGTAGCATAAATATAGCTATATGTCCTTAGAATTAATAGAAAGGAAGGGGAACATATTACATGTTACATGCGTCCATAACCTATATTATTTCTTCTCTGTTGTGGTGGTTGTTGTTCATGTCCCCTTCCATTATTTGTCCTCCTAGGTGATCTACCACCATTATAGATGGTAGAATTGTCTATTGAGCTCAAAGTGGAACCTATAGTAGAACCCTCTATGGAATATGTTTTTGAGGTGTCGTCGTCATCGAAGTCACGTTTAACAAAACTTCTTTTTCCTCTTCTTCCTCCTTTAAAATGATTACCAAACCAAGAAGGTAGAAGATTATACTAAAAATAAAAGGAGTGGAAAGAGGAAAATAGAATCATATGTAATACATATATATGCTTATGTATATTTATATATAAATGTACACATATAAATAAAATGTTATTATTTATATATTCCCAAATATAAGGTGCTAATTATTACTTTATATAAGAAGAATGCTAATGCAGGTAGTCCTACGGCAATTGGGATTATAGAAGATACGATAGGAGTGATTTTGTTTGTGGTGATACCGGCTACTCCGGATGTGGATTCAGCTGATGTTGCTGTGCGTTCTACCTGCCTTGGTGTAGTTACTACGTTACATGCCAAATTTGACACTTCACTTAATTTCCCCACTTCTTGGTCAAAATTTTCCCCAAGTTCTTTGCAAAATGTATTCCGTGTCTCTTGTCCATTATATTGTGTATGCATGTTCATGTAAGCATTAGTAATTCCCTCTAAGTACTTATGGTACTTCTCAGTACAGGAAGCCGTAGCACCACCATCACCATTGCTTATTTGTTGTTGTATTTTTGTGCTGTCCTTGCGGTAATCAAATAGCAATTTTCTTTCTTTGAAATATTTATGGTGCTTATTCTTAGTGCATGTAAAGTAGCAACCATGATCAGTTCCATGTTCCTCTACAGCACTTTTAAGTAGATTCATAGCTTTCTTCCAGGATGCACCATTCTTAATTTCTCTACATAGCATTTTTCCCACCCAAAAATAGAAAAAATCACAATACTGCTTATTATTAGGCTTCGGGCCGCTGCCCTTCATTTTATGCACGTAGCACAATGCTTGTATAATTCTGTCTTCATGCACTTTAATGTTGGAATCATCAACCCACTTATGCTTTATTTGTTTGGGCCATGACCAGTTACTATCACAATGCCCCGAACCTTCATTGAATTTACTGTAGAAATCTCTATATGAAGGTAATTCTTTTAATTTTTTCACCTACAGAAAAGGAAAAGGTAATTAACGCAAAACATGTATATATGTATTTCTTTATATAACCACATATGCTATCTTCATTATATTGCACTATTCACATCAAAAGTGTTATATATGCACATCATATGGAATTATTCATATTAGGTGCATAATTCCATCATATGATGTGTATAATTATTCATATTATGAATAATATTCATATTTATTTCCGAGTAAGTGGACGTACCCCTAATGTTCCTTGTGGCACGTCTTCTTCCTCGTCGAGGTTGAGGTCGTCGATGTCCGTTCCGTCTTCAGCGTCGTCAGCGTCAGATTCCTCTGAGTCCTCTTCTTTCTTTTCGCTCTTAGACATTGCTGCACATGGCAATGTTAGTTTCTTATTTTGATCAAAATATTTTTTATATTCATTTTTAATATTGCAACTATCCGTGTCTTCACCCCCTGAACACATACTAAATATATTTTCATATGCTATAGAAACTCTTTGCAGGTAACCTGTATATTCCTCCGTACAAAGTATGTTCCGGCTTTCCGCTCCACTGTGCTTAGTATTATAGTTATAGGAGAAATCAAATAGTTCCTTAGCCTTTCCGAAAATGGGTTCACCCATACCATTGTATGCAACATCGCACTTCCATTTAGGTTCGAGGTCATTCAGTAATTTATAAATATCTTGGGTGGCCTCCAGGTAGTTAAACTGCTTTTCGTCTTTTACTTGATCAATTATCCAATAAAATAGGAAACCACAGCGATCATCATTGGTTAAATTGATATCCTGATTTTGACGTGCGTAACAGCAGGCCTTTTTAATTTTGTCCTTATGTTGTGTGAAATATTTACGGTACGACCACGCACCATTTTTCAACTCATTAGAGCCACAATCAGTAGTTCTTCCATTCTGGCCTAGCGCTTTATATATCTTTACAGAAGGCAATTCATCTGTACTTGCTTCCTGCTAAAAGTATAATTAATGACAAATAAAAAAACATATAAGTAGATATGCTCATTTTCTTCCATATAATTCCATATTCCTTTCCTGCATTTACAAATGAAATACTGAATGCATAATAATATACACATTCCTTAATTTTGAATAGAAAAAAACAAACCTGTTCTGATGGCGCCATTTTATCTCTCTGTAGTGGTATATGTTCTTCTTCCTACTTATATATAATATACTTTTATGTTAAGAAGAAAAATTGTTGTTCTTTGTTGATTCATTCATTTAAAAGGGACGATTCTTTTTAGAGCAATTTATTATAGAATACACATTTATTATAGAATGCATATTATGCATTATTCATTTTTAAAGCTATTTATTTTCTTTTTAAGGAGCAATTATTTTCTTTTTTTAAAAAGCAGTGCAATTATTATTATAGAATACACATTTATTATAGAATGCACATTATATGTGTATTCATTTTTAGAGCAATTTATTTTGCTTTTTTTTAAAGTAGCAATGCAATTTATTATAGAATACACATTATGCATTATTCATTTTTAAAGGGTTTGATGTAGTATGGAAGTAGCGGGAATAATTTTACTTGCTCGTTCTTCCCCCTCACTTTGCAGTTATTTTTATTAAACATTTCGTATTTCCTCCCTTTTCAATCATACATGTATATATATATATGCACTTTGTTCAATTTTTTTAAGGAATTATATTCCCTTATATTTATGCACCAAATTTATCACATATATATATAATTAAAGAAGAAATAAGGAAGAATAAATGTAGTGGAACCATAAAAATGAAAAAAAAAGAAATGAAAAAGAAGGAAAGAAAATAAAAAAAAATGCCACTTTGCTCTTTCCTCATACATTGTATGCGCTGTATACATATACTGTGTGTGCTGACATAGCCTCACTTCATGTCAATTGTGCGACACATTACATTATATTCCAAAGTGCGTTACATCACATACGACGGTGTTACATCCGACCGTAACCTAAATTTCGACGATGACCTGGTCTACTATTGTCTGTTCCTGCTCCTGTTCTTCCTCTTCCTCTGTTAGACGGTCTTGTGTTGTATGCACCAGATCCTACTGTGGAATTTTCGCTTGTATCCAGTATGGAATCCCTTGTGGAAGCCTCTGTAAAAGTGTCGATTTCACGCCCCACAGATCTTTTTCCTCTTCTTCTTTCATTTGAATGGTTACCAAACCAAGAAGACCATGGTTTATACTGAAAGAAGTGAAGGAAGTAAGAAATGAGTCGAAGGAAGAAAGGAAAGGAAGGGGTCTAAGAAAGGAAAGAAAGGAAGGATCTAAGGAAGGAAGGTAGTCTTAGGGTGGTAGGTGGAAGGGATCTAAGGAGGAAAGGAAGGTGTCTAAGAAGGATGGAAGGAAGCAAAGAAGGAAAGAAGGAATAAGGAAAAAAGAAGGAATAAGAAGGAAAGGAAGGGTCTAAGGGAAGAAGGAAAGAAAGGAGGGTCTAAGGAGGAGGAAGGAAAGGATGGGTCTAAGGAGGAGGCAGGAAAGGAAGGTTCTAAGGAGGAGAAAGGAAGGAAGATTGTTAGTGGTGGTAGGTGGAAGGAAGATTCTTAAGGGTAGAAAGAAGAAGGATAGTCTAAGGAAGGAAGAATTCTAAGGAAGGGGTCTAAGGAAGAGAAGGAAGGATGCACCTCAGGATGGAAGGAAGGAGTGTTTAAGGAAGGAAAGGGATGTCTAGGAAAGGAAAGGGTCTCTAAGGAGAAAGGAGGAGGGTCTAAGGAGGGAAGGAAAAGAAGGTATAAGGAGGACGGAAGGAAAGGAAGGGGTCTAAGGAGGAAAGGAAAGGAGGGGATCTTAGGGGTGGAAGGAAAATCTTGGTCTAAGGAAGGAAGGATTAAGTACTGTTACTTATATTTTGCAACTTTAAGTTGTAATTTTACTTTGTATAGAAAATATGCCAATGCTGGTAATTCTAATGCTGCTAAGGTACCAAAAGCAGAAGAAAGAGTAGAGGAGGTGCTAGCTTTACTTTCGGCTTCGTTTAATTTGAGTTGTGCTGCAGAGGATTCTGCTTGTGCTACTTGTTTTTCTGCTTCTGCTTGTGTTGCTGTTCGTGCAAGCTCCCGTTCAGCCTTTAATTTTTCCTCTACGGAGGAATATTTCGTATCATGCTTTAGGGTAGCTGACTCCTTACAATACAAATGTAACGCTTCCGCTAAACCACAATGTTCCTTATACTTGGTATTAAAGTCGTAACAATATGAATTACTACTGGTGTCGTCCTTACCTTTGCAATATGCTCTTATGGTAATACATGCTGAAGCTATTCCCTCTAAGTAACCCGTCCAATTTCCTTCACATTTGAGGCCATTCTTCATTAACCTGTCGTTTACTTTCTCATGGTCGTAGTAGTAGTCGAATACTGTTTTCATTTGGGGAAGAAGTGTTTTGTTAACATCGCTGTATTGAAATCTACATTTGTCCGTATGTGTGCGTTTGCTCAGCGTTTGGTAAATTGGACTCAGCAGGTCTGACAAATTTTTATTACCTAAGTCGTTCCAGTACTTATCTCCCAACCAATGGTAAAAGAAATAACAGGGTTCGCCGTCCGATTTTTTTCTTGTATTCATGTTACATGCGGTACAGTAAGCCTTTGCGATTTTCTCCGCATCTTCAATAATTTGTTTACACCCTGCGAAGTTGGTCTGTAATGGAGACTTTAACTGTTGGGGGTTGATACTCCTGCTGCTGCAGTCGTTCCCAGTAACCGAATTGAATTTATCATAGAACTCTTTCTTCGAACGTAAATTGTTCGGATCCAGTGTCTACAGGTACAGTTCGTAGAAGGGAGTGTGGAATATATATATATATATATGTGTACATATATATGTGTATTCCTTTCACACATCTTTTTCCTCATTTCATTTTACACTACACCATAATCACACCACATGTATAAATATGTGGAATATTACATGTGCACACATTGTGTAATTATCTATGTTGCATAGAAAAAGAAGGAACCTTCAATATGCTTCCTACCTTCGTCATGATTTATGTGCACCTCTCTATGTAATAAATTAGTGTTAGAATTTTCTCTGTTCTGTTTGATATTTTTTGTTTGTTCCCTAGGATGATCATATGATGATGTGATTGTATGATTGGATTGTAAGTGTGGGGGTGAATGTGGAATTTTTACTTCTTTTTTGTTTAATAATAATAATATATATTCCTGAATTTTTGAATAGTAGTAATATACCACATACACAAATGTGTACATCAAAATCATTAGCTATGTACATTATATATGTACATTGGAGCCATTACATATGTACATATATATATTAAGGTAAAAAAATATATAAAGAATTAAGCCCAAAAGAAAAAAAAAAAAAGTACTCCTCCTAATTTTTTTTTAATGCACATATATATATATGTAGTATACAGTTGTCATGTATACAGTTCATATATGTACAAGGAGGAACGTTCGACCTTTCCCTTCCCCTTTCCTGAATGTGTATATTCATAAATATACAGTGAAGAGGGTAAATTTATATGAAATAAATGAAAAGAAGCGTACGTAATAATACAAAAGGATATTTGCATTAATTATGCATACAAGGGAGAAATCTACACACATCCTTATAGTATATACTTGACAGTACAATCCTCCCCTCTTCCCTTCTGTTTATATGATTGTTCAGTAATAATAAATTGTTTTTTTCTTCCTTTTTCTTTCTTTTTTTTTTTTTTTATTTAACATTATCTCCCCAAAAAAAAAAAAAAAAAGCGGGTAGAATTTTGAATATATATATAAGAATTTCACTGTTAAAACATGTAGAATTAATTTGCTACTCCACATATATTGCACCGTCAGAAAAAGTACGACATATAGTTTAAGGGGTGTGTGGGGGGTTATTTTTTTTCCCATAAAAGGGAATAGGATTATTAAGAATGTTATCATCATAAATTGTATAGAATAGAACTAAAAACCATGTTGTTTTTATTTCAAATTATTATCATAACTTTTGCATTAATTAGTATTATTGTACATTTTAATTACTTCCTTCCTTTAAAAATATATATTTGTACACACACACTCAAAAAAGAAGCAAAACGGAAAAAAAAAACATCGCCACTTTTAAAACTTCCTTTGCGCTTAAAAGGAGTAGAGAACAAAAAAACCTTCTCTGTGAAGCTATTCATATTAGCTCTTCTACTTTGTTTATGGCAATATCTTAACCACCACCATGTATGATAATACATCTTCCATTATTGGAATTCTAACATGCATTATTATAAATGAACTTCTATGCTCCTTATTAAAAATTGAAAAGAAGAAAAGAAAAGGAAAAACAAAATTTTCCACCACCCCTAACAACCCACCTACCACCACACCACCTAACAACCCTAACACAAGCTTCCTTACCTCATTTTTTTTTTTAGGTGACTGCCATAAGCACATCGTCATCACGGTATGATGCCAATGTGACAGGAACTGAGCATAAGGAAAAAAATACCCCCTTTGGCACCACCACCTTAGGTGTGAAGACCGGTGTAAAAAGACTACAAACCAAGTGGAGTGATGATGGTACATCAAACAACAACATCGATGACGTCGTCCCTTTACAGAAGGATAGAATAGACGCTTTCTTTGATCAGAACGATAAAAAATTATTTCATCGACTCCATGCAGCAAGAATTGGCAATAAGTGCAAAAATGAACATCCCAAAATGGATAATGAGGGTGCTTCCTATCACCCCTTTTGGAAGAACCGTCGCCGTTGCGGTGCAATTGACCGCTCTTTGGACAGCACTTGCTCCATGGACAGCCGTTCCTCCATGGATAGCACTTGCTCCATGGACAGCCGTTCCTCCATGGATAGCACTTGCTCCATGGAAAGTGTTCATTCACTGTCCACAACATGCAGTTCCATGGGCAGCCGTTCCTCCCTGGACAGCAATTCCTCCATGGATAATAGTTCTATGGATAGTCTCTTTGAGGAACGAAGTGATGATTATCAAACACCATATATAAAAAATGGAACACAAAATGGAAGAAGAGATGTGTTATTCCAACACAGAGAATTCCAACCCAGGGGATTCCAACCTAGGGGATTTATTCATAAACTCTTGTATGCTATAAAAAGAAGAGTATGGACAAGAGAAGGGGACGCATTCCTGTCCCCTCTTGTGTTGACCATTTCTGTGTTATATTTTTTAGCTTTGTGTTGTGTTGGTGTGATTGTGGGTTTTTCCATAGGTGGTCCACCACCACCATATTCCTGGATTCAAAGTGGTTTTGCCATTATTGCTTTTATGGTATGTATTCTTTTGAGCGTAAAATTAGGTATAAATTGGAACGCTTGAGGAACCGCCACGAACAGTCACAAACCCTTACGGAACTGCTACAAATACCTACAAAACCTCTACAAAAGATTGTTTGCTGTGGAAGGAAGGAAGGTTGTTAGGGTGGTGGTTGGTGTAAAGAGGTTGTAGGGTGATAGGTGGAAGGAAGGTTGTTAGGTGGGTGGTAGATGAAAGTATGTTTGTTAGGTGGTTGGTGTGGAAGGAAGGTTGTTAGGGTAGTAGGTTGGTTGTTAGTTCGTAGGGTACAAGGGGGATAGTGTCTAAGGACTGAAGAAGGGAGGGCTTATGGAAGAAGGGTCTAAGGAAGGAAGGTTGTGTTAGCGGTGGATGGAAGGTTGTTAGGGGTGGTGGTAGGTGGAAGGAAAACTTGTTAGGGTGGTCGAAGGAAGCGGTGTTAGGGGTGCAAAGAAGGAAGGTCACTTCCGTTAAGGAATAAGTAGAAAAAGTAAAAAAAAAAAAAAAAAAAAATTAAGGAAACACGTTGTGAGAAGTGTGCAGGGTGTTGTAATTATGGGTGTTAGGGTGGAAGGAAGGTGGTATTAAATTGTTGGGGTAGAAGTTAATAAGTGTGCAGAAGGGTGCACTTAGAGGGAAGCCTTGAAGGAAGGAAGGTTGTCAGGTAGTAGTTGGAAGGAAGTGTACCGAGGGGTGCAATCAGAGGAACGTTTTTGATCGAAGGTTGCAGGGGGGGTGCACCTTAGGGTACATCGTCACAGAGAAAGAAAGAAAAGAAGGAAGGAAAAAAAAAAAAAAAAAAAAAAAAAGAAGGAAGTAAAGAAAAGAAGAAGAAGAAAATAAAAAGGAAGGTAGGAAAATGTGAAGGATGGTGCACTTTCGGGTAGTATATGAGTCGAGGATGGAAGGAAAGTAGTTATATGCTCGGTGGAAGTTAATAAGTCTGCAGGAGGGCCTAGAGGAAGAAAGAAAAGGAAGAAAAAAAAAAAAAAAAAAAGAAAGAAATAGATGAAAGATAGAAAGGAAGTATGTGGAAGGAAGTGTGCACCATGGTGCACTTAGGAGTCGTAGGTGGAAGGGAGGTTCCTAGGGGTATTAGAATGAAGGTGTGTTAGGGGTGCGGGGGTAAGGTGTAGGGGTGCAAGGGAGGTTCTTAGGTGTATTAGAATGAATGCTTATGGCTGTTAAAGTTTAGGGTGTGAGGGGTGGTAGAATGAAAGGGTTAAGTGTATTAGAATGATGGATTAAGGGTGGAAGGAAGGGTGTAAGCGTGGTGAAAGGAAGTTTGTTACGGGTAGAAGGAAGGGTATAAGGTGTCCAAATTTGTGTGTTAGGGGTGGAAGGAAGATTGCCCACAATTTTTTTTTTTTAAGGAAGAAAAAAAAAAAAAAAAAAAAAAGAAAGATGGAAAGTGTGTAGGATGATACAGTTAGGGGTGGTTAGTGGAAGCGAGGTTCCTACGTGTATTAGAATGAAGGTGTGTTAGTGGTGTGGGGGTAAGGTGTAGGGGTTAAAGGGAGGTTACTAAGGGTGTTAGAATGAAGAGTTATGGGTGTGGAAGGAATGTTGTTAGGAGTGGTAGAATAAAAGGGTTAGGTGTTGTGGAAGGAAGGTTGCTCACATTTTTTTTTTTTTAAGGAAGGAAAGAAAAAAAGGAGAATAGGAAAGAAAAAAAAACAAGTGTTTAATTGTTCCTTTTTTTTTCTTCTTTTTAGAAAGAAATGCAGAGCATATGGTATGGAGGAAAGATTACGTCTTCTTTCTGATAAGAAGAAAGAAAAAAAAATAAGAAGAAAAGTGTGAATATTTTCTTCTTTTTTTCTTTTTTTTAAAAGGTAATATAGAAATTAAGAGACCTAAGGGGAGAGAATGAAATAGAAGGAAAAAAATTACACAGGAAGAAATTTAAAAAACAAAAATAACAAAGTAAAAGACCCAATCTACAAACCCTCAACATTATCACATCAACAAGTAAGGTTGATTGTAAGGGTGATAGTGATTGAGCATGTTTGAATGAAAAAGGAACAAAAACGTACCAACGCTGTTTTCATCATCATCTTTCGAAGCACATGAATTGCATATCATTTACTTGCATTCCTGCAGGCACACCACCTCTCAATTAGACGAGAAAATGGTCGATCCAGTGGACGATAACGTGGACACATTCTTTAGGAGAAAATGGGTAAATGTCATTTGATTTCTAATTTTCAAAAGGGGGCGAAAAGGGGGGGGAGAGAAATAGGAAATTGTACTTTTTCTACATGCAAATTCCATGGGAAATGGAACAAGAATTCCACTTTATGTACAAAGTAGTGCTTGATGCTAAGTGGTTGCTGGAAGGAAGGTGGTGTTAGGGGTGTTAGACATAAGTATATATATAAAAAGGAATATATACACATGTTCTACTTTTTCATTCCTACTTTCAGGGTATAGGTAAGGGTGATGTGTATGGTCTATTTCAAGAATTCAACAGGCAACTAACTGCAGACGACGAGAACGGTGGTTTTACAGCTGTTTGCGAAGACGTCGTACAAGGTCACGGCGTCGACCATGGCCTTCACGAATGTTTTTGTAAAATTCTTATGAGGAATTTGGTTAAAGTAACAAATAAAGACAGCATGTATAAATTGAATGGGCAGGAGGTAAATGTGCGCGAGATCGGGTCGGAGGACGCTCGATGTGATCTAATAAACTTGTGGTTATTATTATATATGTCAAGGTATTATATAAATGAGCAGAATATTAATTATGTATTCACAGCAATAACTAATTTGGAGGCTTTTTTTTTAATGAAACCTGAGGAATGCATATATACAGGTAAGTTCTCAGTGAACGAAAAGGAGGACGGAGTTGGTTACAGGGAGATTTATAAATGGTTTAGGGATCGGGGCATTATAAGCACAATGGGGCAAATAAGTAACAAAAGTGCATGTAATGGAGGAAGCAGGTCTGATGACCAGAGAAGTAGTACGTTTCCAAAGGGAGAACACAAAGGACTAAGTCCCGAAGTGCAGGATAAAGCTAATAAATTTTTGGAAGAAGTGAGGCAAGCGAAGGAAATAGTTAAAGAGGTTGAGGAGGAATTAGCACAACAACAACCACCACCATCTCCACCAGGTAAATCCTATCAAGGCATTACTCTTATAACCAAATAAATTGTGAACAACAACAACAACAGTGAGGGTGGTCACACCACCCACCTAACAACCCACCTACCACTGCCTCAAGGAGGGTGGGAGAAAGGGTGGATAACCATCCACCATCCTCTGTTCTTCTTCCTTTGTAGATGAGGACTGTAGCAAAAAGGGTGAATTATGTGCACGTGCAAAATGTGTAGCAAAGAAATGGATGCAGCACAGACCAGACAAGAAGGATGACTATGTTAGGAGCTACTTTCACCACTAGAACTTAACTGTGCACAATGAACATAGCAGAATGTATATAAATGTTGGGGGAAAAGTGAAAAATAAGAACTTTACGTAGTTGTTAATTACATATATATATACATGCATCTATCCCCCTTTCCTATTTTGTAGACTGACATGTGGCAAGACATCCAAACCAGTGTTAAGGAACTCGCCGAAGCCATACCTAAAAAAAACGAAAAGGTAGACAATTATTGCTATGGCGACCAATGGAACGGTAAAGTAGTGACATTTGCAGAAATGGAAGCATGCAGGCTTATTGTCAGGGGGCTCCACCATATATACAAGATTCCAAAGGACGAAGATGGGTCCCAGGAAAACCAAGAAGTGAATAACCAATTATTTAAGCAAACTATGCTATGCGTAGTAATGAATGCTTATGCAGACCTCCTCAAAGATAAATTCAAGGATGGATGCTCCGTGCAGAAGGGCATAACCCAGGCCTTCAGCAAAAGTACAAAAATTAAGAAAGAAACAAATGAATGTAAGGGTGACAATAATTGTGAAGTGTGCTCAAAGGAAGACTATAAAGATTGCGTAATAGGCTCAGATAAGATAGAAAAAAAAGTAAAGGAAATGCTGGACCAGAATCAACAAATAAAAAAAACTATGGAAGAAATATGTAAGGAAAAAATATGCTAAACACAGACTAAGGAGTCTGCGAAAGCGACACCACCACCCTAACAACCTTCCTTTCCTCCACCCCTAAGACCCCTTCCAGCACCATCACTACCATCACATTCAATTACTACCCATACATTCCACTATTCCTTCACTCGATTTCTTTCTCTCTCCTCTCTATAGGTAAAGACTGTAGCAAGGAAAAGGACCTATGTGAACGTACAAAATGCGTAACAATTAATTGGTTTAGGGACAGATTAACTAATCAAGGGACAGGAAGACGGGACTGGGTAAGAATGGAACAATATATTGTTCACTGCATTTTAGATCACTGTAATAAATAGTATATCCTTTATATATAATACAGAAAGAAAAGGAATAGCTATGAATCTTATGCGCATGTCTATAAAGTGCATATATATGTCCCATTCCTTCCTTCCTTCTTTCTTTTTTTTTTCCCATTTGTACAGTGTGTATTTTGGGGGGTTGGCGACGTCGGAAGAGTATTAAAAAAATTGTCTGAGGCTATGAGAAATGAAAGTAAAACAGATGGCGATCTATGTGAGAAGTTTACAGGAGCAGGTGATAACGGAGTAACAGATCCAGGAAAAAAGGCATGTCAATACATCACGAGAGGCTTAGAGTATATATACATCATTCAGGAAGATGAGACACAGAGGTACGGAAATCAGAAGAAAAATAACCGAATATTTGATCAAACCATAGGATGCATTCTCCTAAATTCTTATGCAGATAGATTGGAAGAGAAAGGAACTTCCTGTGGTATTACAGAAGAAAAAATAAGAAAAATGTTTGAGGAAGGAAATAAAAAGAGGGATGTATGGTGTGTGGATGAAAGTAAGGGTGGTATTGATTGTGTCGAATGTACAAGGAAACCTAATCTAAGTTGCACACTAAGCGTGGATGCAAGTCTTTGGTTCACGAGTAGCAGTTGCAAGAATAAAGGGAATCACGATATAAAAGACAAAGTACAAGGAATGCTCGACAATGATGAGAGCAAAAAGTCGGAAGTAAAGCAAGCTCTGACTGAAATAAATAACATATGTCCAGAGCCAACACCAGCTACCCCAGATCCTCCACCTGGTTCTTCTGCTGCTGGCTTTGGCGAAGGGGATAATGCTGTTTTAAAAGCACCTAAGGCTGCCCGACTTATTAACAAGATTGACAACCCCGTCCTTCCTTACCTCCCTCTTGCTCCTGCCGTACTTGGTATTTCTATTATGACCTACTCACTCTGGAAGGTAAGAAAAGAAGGAAGAAGAAGAAAAAAAAAAAATTTTTCCGTAAGAAAAAAAAAAAATTTAATATTAGAAGAAAATAAGAAAAAAAAAAAAAAAGGGAAAGAAGTAAAAAAAGAAAAAATTAAGGTGAATGAATGAGTAGGGGGGTGTAGGATTTCGCATTTTAGGGTGTGTGTGTGTAGGATTTTACACCTGTGTTTTGAAGTAGTAATTACTCTTGCGTGAACAAACATTTCGCATCCCTATTAAAGAAACATTTTCTCCCCCTTTTTTTTTTTTTTTCTTTTGTTCAGTACTTTGGAATGCTTCGTAAAACAAGAAAGCGTTACAGAAGAGCTTATCAAGTACGTGCTCCCTCCTTAGAACAGCAGATTGTTGACCATGTGGACGACCAGGCAGATGGTCCACATGAATATTATTTAGTAAAGGAACACAAACCTCGTTCTACGCCTATAAAAAGGAGGAAAAAACGTGCTGCCGATCGCCTTCGTGGTGGTGCTGTACGTCGCCGCATGATTATTGATATTCATTTAGAAGTCTTAGACGAATGTCAAAAGGGGCATTTGCATTCGACGAAGGAGGACTTTTTTGAAATTTTGGTTCAAGAATTTATGGGAAGCCAATTTATAGAGGAAGAAAATGTTTCTAAGGAAGATGTTCCAAGTTCAGATTCCGGGTTTATGGAAGAAGACATTGTTTCGGAAATTGGTGTTCCTAAGGAACAGGTCCCAAGTTTCAGATTCCGGGTTTAGGGAAGGAAGACTTTGATCGTAAGGAACATGTTTCAATGCTTGATGTTCCTATGAAACAGGTTCAATGTTCAGGTTCCGGGTTTAGGGAGGACGACTTTGCTCTTTGGGGAGGTGTTCCCAAGGAACAGGTTCCAATGTTCAGATTGCGGGTTTAGGGGTGATATTCCTGAGGAACAGGTACCTAGTTTCAGATTCCGGGTTTTAGGGTGTATTAAATATATTTTTCTTTTTTTTTTTTTTTTTTTTGTTGTGTTGTGTATGAAATTGTTTACACGTTCATGTGTAAGCAATATAAGCCGGGGAAAAAAAAAAAAATTTTTTTTTTTTTTTTTTACTTTATTTTGATTTGTTTGGGATAAATTTCTTTTTTTATTGAAGAATTAAAAAAATGCTTATTCATTATGTTATAAAATTTTTTAACTTCATAAATTTTCTTTGGTTTTGAAAATAAATATTTCTTTAAAAATGTCAGCACCCTCGGTTTTTTTTTTTTTTTATGTTCCGCGGCCCTTTTTGGGAGTACATTCCCTTAAAGCAGAGTTATTCGTAGAATACAAATGAGGAAAAAAAAGAAGAAGAACAAAATAGAAAGGGACCGAAAAAAAAGAAAAAGATGAGGCAAAAAAAGAAGGGGGTGAAAAAAATGGAAATTCCATTCCGCCCTTTACACAGCATAAATTTCAGGGTCATTTATGTTCTTCCGGCGGATATATATTTAATATTAAATCGTACCGTAACCTATATTCTGGCGGCCGAGTGTATTACTATTTGTTGTTCTAGCGGATGCCCTTCCTTCTCTGGTCGCCTGTCTTGTATATGCAGCAGAGCGTACTGTGGAATTGTCTGTTGTGGAGTCTAGTATGGAATATGTTGTTGAACTGCCTTCTGTTAATGTGTCGAATTCGTGTCCAGCTGATCTTCTCTTCCTTCTTGTGCCCCTTCTTTCTCCATTTCCAGAAGAATGGTTACCAAACCAGGGAGACCATGGTTTATACTGAAACAAAGGAAGGTAAGGAAGGGTTAAACGAGGAATGTTGTTAGGTGGTAAGGTGGTAGGTGGGTTGTTAGGGCGGTGGAAGGAAGGCATGTTAGGGGTGCTTGCTTGAAGGAAGATTGTTAAGTGGTCGGTGGTAGGTGGGTTGTTAGATGGTTAGGTGGTTAGGTGGTAGGTGGGTTGTTAGGTGTGTTGGTGGAAGGGAAGGCTGTAAGGGTGGTCGGTGGTAGATGGGTTGTTAGGGTTATTAGGCCTGGAAGTAAGAGTTGTTAGGGGTGGAATAAGGTAGTTAGGGGTGGTTGCTGGAACGAAAGTTGTTAGAGATGGTGGTAGAGTGGAAGGAAGGCATGTTAGGGGTGCTTGCTTGAAGGAAGATTGTTAAGTGGTTGGTGGGTAGATGGGTTGTTAGAGGTCGTTGGTGGAAGGAAGGTTGTTAGGGGTGGTAGAATGATGTTGTTAGAGGTCGTTGGTGGAAGGAAGGTTGTTAGGGGTGGTAGAATGATGTTGTTAGGGGTGGTAGAATGATGTTGTTAGGGGTGGTAGAATGATGTTGTTAGGGGTGGTAGAATGATGTTGTTAGGGGTGGTAGAATGATGTTGTTAGGGGTGGTAGAATGATGTTGTTAGGGGTGGTAGAATGATGTTGTTAGGGGTGGTAGAATGATGTTGTTAGGGGTGGTAGAATGATGTTGTTAGGGGTGGTAGAATGATGTTGTTAGGGGTGGTAGAATGATGTTGTTAGGGGTGGTAGAATGATGTTGTTAGGGGTGGTAGAATGATGTTGTTGGGCGTTGTAGAATGATGTTGATCCGGGTGTTAAAATGGAGGTTTAGGGTGTTAGAGTGAAGGTTCCGCGTATTAGAATGGTGGTTTGGGGATGTTGGAATGAAGGTTCGGTGTATTAGAGTGAGGCTTCAAGTTGTGGGAACAGGGTTAAGGTCAAGGGAGAAATTTTTTTTCTAGGTTATGGAATAACAATATGGCCCGGTGTTTAGCTTCTTAGGGTGAATATTCTTTTTGTTAAGGAAAAAGAGATAAGGCAGGAGTAAAAGGAAAAAAGAAAAAGAGGAGAATATAAAAAAGAAGGAAAAAAAAAAAAAAAGTGAGGGAAGAATGGAAGGTGCATATGGAAGGAGAGAAAGGAAGGTTGTATGCAAGTTTTTTTTTCTTTAGTTATTTTTCTAAGAAAAAGAAGAAAAAAATGGAAGAAAAGTAGAAAAAATTTTTGAAAAAAAAGAAAAAAGAAAAAATAAAAAGAGGAGAGAGTAAGAAAGAAAGAAAAAAAGAAGTGTAGGAAAAAAAAGAGGGTTGAGGGTGTAGGAGTAGGGTTCCGGGTGTAAAAGTAGGGTTAAGGTTATTAGAGTGAAGGTTCAGGGTATTGGAATGAAGATTCCGTGTATTAGAGTGAGGTTTCAATGTATGAAAGTAGGGTTCCGGGTATTAGGTTGTAAGTTCAGGGTGTAAGAATAGGATACAGGTTGCTATAGTAGGGTCCAAGTGGTTGAAGTAGGGTCCAGGTTGTTATAGTAAGGTCCAGGTTGTTAAAGTCAAGTTCAGGGTGTGACAGTAGGGTTCAGTGTGTGACAGTAGGTTTTAGGCTGTGAGAGTAGGGTTTAGGGTGTGAGAGTAGGATTAAAGGTGTGAGTGTAGGGTTAAATGTGTAGGAGTAAGGTTAGGGGAGTTAGAATGAAGGTTGTAAGGGTGTTAGGGTAGGATACAGGTAGTTAAAATAAAGTTTCAGGGTTTTAGAGTGAATGTTATAGGTGTGAGAATATAGGTTCCGGGTGTGAGAGTGGAGGTTCCGGATGTGAGAGTAGAGGTTCCGGGTGTAAGTATAAGGTCATTCTCGGTTTAGGAACAACAATATTGCCTATTGTTTAGCAACTTAGGTTGTGCGTGTGAAACTTCTGTAGGACGGCGAACGAAGGTAAAATGAGGAAATTTGAAAAAAAATCTTAAGGAAAAAAAAAAAAAAAAAAAAGGAATAAAAAAATATTGTCGGAAGAAAGGTAGGAAAAAGAAATATTCTCGGATGAAAGGATGTGAGGAATGAATGTACATTCTGTGTACAATGTATGTGCATAGCACTTAAGGAGTGTAATGATGTAATGTAGTATTATTGTATTACATTACTGTTCATAATATATTGATAAGTGAAGCAAATTATTGAATAATGTGATAAAAGAAATGGCTTCAAGGAAGAAGGGGCAGTTTGAGGTATTGGTGGATGAGTGGTATAATTCAAATGGGAAGAAGAAGCGGGAGGATGAGGTATGTAAGGAATATGCCTGTTTTCTGGGGGGCACACTCTTGTTGTCGCTTGTACGTACATTCTCTAATGAACATGACATAGGGAATATAATCCACTGTACAATATATATGCCGAATTTTTTATTCATAGGAAAAACTATGGAAAGAATTGACTAGATATATTGACGAGTTCATGAATGGAATGGGTAGGGTAGACAGTGAAGGTGAAAGAATTGGAAAGGATGGGTGCGAGGTAATTGAAGCAGAAGGAAGAAACATGACAAGCGAAGAAAAGAAGTGGTGCATTTTCTTGTTAAAGAACTCTTGGATAATGGAAAAACTAAACAGGAGTGAAAGTAAATTGCAGGAATGGAATAAAAATATAAGAGCTTTCATACGCTGTACTGTAATGAGAGTATGGTTCCATATATACATGAATATAAATTGTGAAGCTGATACAATTATAACGGGGGCTTCTAATGGAGTGTTCGAAATGTGCAAGGGCATGAGTGGAGGGGAAGGTTGTAACAAATGTGAGTATGGGGAATTTGAATCTATGTACGTAAATGGTAAGAGTGTTTTAGGGCACATTTTGGATAAAATACATATAGGTGAAAAAATTATAAGAATGCGAAGTGGAATATCATTCAGTGAGAAGTGTGAGAGGAATACTGATGGTACCGGGAATCAGCAGCCGCGAGGTGGTGGCACTGAGGACGTCATGGCACAGGACGTATTGAGTCAAGTCAAAGAAGAACTAAATACGGAGAATGGACAACAAAAACATTCTCCGAAAATAGTGCAACCAGACACCCCGGAAATCAAGTTCAAAGATGATTTCCTGATAAAATGGATATGGGTACATGGTGATCCCATGAAGAAAGGGTTAAGTGTAATAAATATTATGTGTAAAAAAGACGTTGAATGATAATGTAAGAATAATGTTATGAAAAATAATCCAAAGTATATAAGTGAAAGCGCAAGAAATAAGGTGTATGCACACACGTACATATATGTATTCATGGTCATATATTTTATAGAAAGGAATATGGGACGACATGAAGAAAGTGTTCGACGACATGATGGAAAATATAGATAGGGATGGAAAGAATGATCAAGGCTACTGTTCCACGTTGCAGCGCGTGCACAATAATACTAAAGAGCTATGCAAAATTGTATTAAGAATATTCTTCTGGATGGATGGATTAGAGCAAAAGTGGGTAGGAGAAATGGACGACGAAAAAGGGTACTTCGATTGGAGAACGAGGACGGATGAAGCAGAGAACGAAAAGGAACTGCTACCGTACTATAGATGTCTACTTGGTAAAGTAACTATGTTAAAAATGTTAGGAAGGCACTGTAAGTTGGGGGAGATTGCACAAGAAGTTATAAATAAAAGGAATGGTTTCAGGAAAAGTAAGGGGGATTTTCAGGGGAATACATTATGTAAGGACGTGAATGTCAAGAATTTCAAATGGGGAGGAAGGTTAATATGGCAGCAGGTTAGTGAATGGATAGATGACTATAAACGGCCCGAAGTTCCAGAAAAAGCATTAAGGGCTGTGACGGCAGGGAACAGTCCACTGCACATAATAAAGGAACAGGGAGAGCAAGGTTGTATGAAAGAGAATATGGATAAACAAATCCTCAAGAAATTAGAAATAGAAGCGGACGCCGATGAAGTACTGAACATAGTGGAAGAAGATGTAACTTTGGATAAGAGTGCTCTGGAAGAAATAATGCATAAGGTCGAGGTATTAAGGAAGAGTGATAAAATACCAAGTATGAAGGATGGGGAGATATCACAGGAAATCATACAACAAGTGGAGAGAGTGATACAGGAGGTATATCAGAAGGAATTGAAAAAGTTAAAGCCGCAAAACATGCCAATACTGAGAGTACTACTACCACAATCACGACCAGAACAGAAAGGTAAGTGCATAAAGAATATATAAAGAATAAAGAAAAAAAAAGAAAAAAAAGAATAAATAAATGACAAAGTATGAACAATATTTAGGAGCGGCGGTGGAAAGAAAGAGGAGGGAAGGGAAAAGAGAGGACATTTCTAGGGGGAAGTAAAGTTATGGTTCAGGGTTTAGGGTTCAGGGTTTAGGGTTCAGGGTTCAGGGTTTTAGGGTTTAGGGTTTAGGGTTTAGGGTTTAGGGTTTAGGGTTTTGGGTTTTGTGTTTTGGGTTTTGTGTTTTGGATTTTGTGTTTTGGGTTTTGTGTTTTG
Organism: Plasmodium coatneyi; assembly: GCF_001680005.1. Taxonomy (NCBI): domain Eukaryota; phylum Apicomplexa; class Aconoidasida; order Haemosporida; family Plasmodiidae; genus Plasmodium; species Plasmodium coatneyi. Next base: position 2,569,841 of record NC_033566.1, on the reverse strand, counting down.
GGTTTTGTGTTTTGTGTTTTGGGTTTTGGGTTTTGGGTTTTGGGTTTTGGATTTTGGGTTTAGGGTTTAGGGTTCAGGGTTTAGGGTTTGGGGTTCAGGGTTGAGGGTTTAGGGTTCAGGGTTTAGGGTTTAGGGTTCAGGGTTTAGGGTTTAGGGTTTAGGGTTCAGGGTTTAGGGTTTAGGGTTTTGGCTTTCGGGCTTAGGATTTAGGGTTAGTGGTTCAGGGTTAATGGTTTAGAGTTCAGGGTGAAATATTTATGGCTTAGGCTTTAGCTTTTAGGGTTCATGGTTTAGGGCGCAGGGTTTTCGGTTCAGGATTTAAGATTCTGGATTTAGGCTTTAGGGTGCATGATTTAGGATTGAGGATTTTGGGTTTAGGGTTTAGATATGGCGGTTCAGGGTTTATGTTTCAGGTTATAGGTATTGTATTTCGGGTTTTAATTGTAGTGAGTCGGATTTTGTGTTTAAGCTTCAGAATGTAGGGTTTAGTGTCTAGGTTTGAAGATTTAGATTCAGGGATTATGGCCTGGTATGTTGAAAGGAAGGGCGTGTTTAAAGCATAAACTCGTCGCAGGAATAGAAACCAATTATTAGTTTAGAAAGGGCGTGTAGCGCCCCTTGAGGGGGAAGAACTCCTTGCAGGCGCCCAAGCCGGAACTCGGTCAGCGGGACACGGGGAAGGAACGGAAAAGGGGGTGAACTGAAAAGGTGGTCCACCCGGACAAGGCCGATGTAATGGAGAAGGGGGAAACTGGATAAGGGGGGAAAGGAACCGAACACGGATGTCAATAGGACAAGGGGCATCTTCCCATGTGCACGCTTAAAAAGGTTGCATGCAGAAAAGAAAGAAATAGAAAACAAAAAAAGTAAAAGGAAGGAGGAAAGGAAAGAGGAAGTTAAAAGATAGGCTGAAGGAAAGGAGAAGATGAAAGGAGGAATGATGAATGAATGCAGGGTAGAGGAGAATTAAGGCATCTACCTTACCAATAATCATTCATACAGACACCCTTCCTTCCCACTCACTCAATCTGATTCCTTCTGTGTTCCTTCCTTTTGTAGGTGATGACTGTAACCAGGGTAAATTATGTGCACGTGCAAATTGTGTAACACATCATTGGTTTAAGGACAGAGTACCTCGAGTGGGGAGTGGAAGACAAAACTGGGTAAGAAGGGAACAATATTTTTTGATCACTGTATTCAACGTCATGTCAATGGACCATGTGCATTCTACATATGACAAAAAAAGGGGAGGGGAGAGACAACCGTAAAGCTTGCACGTACTTAAAGTATATATATATATATGTGTGCATATATATACCGATATATATGTATATGTATGTATATATATTTATATATGTATATATGTCCCGCTCTTCCTACTTTCCCTTTGCACAGTGTAACTTTTGGGGGGATAAGGACGTTGGAAAAGTATTGAAAGAATTGTCTAATGCTATGAAGAATGGAAGCACAGACATCGAAGTTTCATGCAAGAACTTCACCAGAGCAAAAGGTGAAACAGCAACAGAATCAGAGAAGAAGGCATGCAACCTTATTGTGACAGGATTAAGACATATATACAGTATTCAGGAAAATGAGCGGGACTATTACTTAAACCAGAAGAAAAATAACCGAATATTTTATCAAACTATGGCATGTGCCTTCCTAAACGCTTATGCGGACAAATTGGAACAGCATTCAACTTGCCCCATCGGGAAGGATATAATACAACAGGCATTTGAAAAAGGAAATGGAAATAAGGATACTTGGTGTAAGGATAAGAACAATAAAAGTTTGAATTGTGCTGAATGTAATAGGGAACCTAATCTAACTTGCACACTAAGCGTGAGTGAAGGCCTGTTGGATAAGAAGAAAGGTGAAAAATGTAAAGGAGACAGAATTAATATACAGAATAAGTTGGGTAAAATGCTGGACCCAACGACGAAGGGGGATCCAAAAGTAAAGCCAGCTCTGAAAGAAATAAATGACATATGTCCAACCAAACCACCAGAAGCACCACGCCCACAGGCTGCCAAACCAGCAACTACGAAACCAACCGGAAACACCGATCAGGCAAGTTCAGGTAAAAGTAAATCACAGGAATTGGACTCTGTTACTTTCTCTTCTACTAAACTCCTCCTTGATGGATTTACTTCAACCATAAGCACCACAATTACCAGAGATACCTCATCATCCTCCAAGAATAATGAACCAGATGAGAATGACGAACATATACAGCGTATATTGAAAACAACTGCAGGTGTCGTACTTATTGATAATAATAAATATAACTCAATTTTACCCCCCTCCTACAGCAGATCAGAATTCTGAGACATCCAAGGATTCCGCTGAGAATCTCCCTGGAGAAGTAACAGGTAAAAATCATAAGAGAAATGAATAAGAAAAAAATAAACAATACTCTCAGTGAAGTGTACACCGTGAGTACCACCTTCCAAAGCAGAAAGTATATACGGAAGCGCACCTAAGGAAAAAAAAAGAAAGAAGAATTACACTTCCTAAGAAAAGTGTGCATGATGGTACACGGAATACTGCTCAGGTTATTAACACTGAGTACATTAAAAAGAACACCTTCTCTTCCCTACTGACCCCTCAGATGCAAAACCTGACTATGCTGGTTCCGGCGACGATGATCTACAGGATACTAGGAATGCTGAATCATCATCCGCGGAAGGTTCAACTCCTCAAACAACAGGACAAACAACACCACCATCCATACCACGGAAAGCACCAACTTCATCAAAGGCACTAAAATCTTCACACGGAACGAAGGAAGGGATCACTTCCATTGATTCCTTCCTTTCATACCTTCCTACAATTCCTGTGACCATTGCCATCTACGTCACGAGTTATCTCCTTTGGAAGGTAAGAAAATAAAGTTCAACTAAAGAAAGAGAAGAAAGGAAGAAAAAAAAAATTCATATTACAAGAAAAGAAAAGAAGGAAAAAAAAATTAATATTGGAAGAAGAGAAGAAAAAAAATAAAATAAAAAAAAACAAAGGTTTAAGGTTCCGCATTTTAGGGATGTGTATGTATAGGATTTCGCATTTTAGGGTGTATGTAGGATTTTGCATTTTAGGTTGTGTGTATGTAGGATTTCTCATTTTAGGGATGTGTGTGTAGGATTTCTCATTTTAGGGTTTGATGTAGCATTTACTGTTGCGTGTGAACAAGCATTTCGCATTCTTATTAAAGAAACATTTTTTCCCTTTTCTTTTTTTTTTTCTTTTTGTAGTACTTTGGAATTCTTCGTAAAACAAGGAAACGTTACAGAAGAGCTTATCAAGTACGTGGTCCATCCTTACAGGAACAAATTATGGACCATGTGGACCAAGATGGTCCACGTGAATATTGCATAGTGAAAGAACGAAAACAACCAAGATCTGCTCCAAATAGAAGGAGGAAAAGGGAACGTCCCGGCCGCCGTGCTGCTGGTCGTCGTCGTGATCTTCGTCGTGGTGTTGGTCGCCGCATGATTATTGATATTCATTTAGAAGTCTTAGACGAATGTCAAAAAGGGCATTTGCATTCGACAAACGAGGACTTTTTTGAAATTTTGGTTCAAAAGTTTATGGGATCGGAATTCATAAAAGAAGAAAAGGTTCCAAGTTCATATTCCGGATTTAGGGAGGAAGACATCGTTCCTAAGGAATGTTTTGCTAAGGAATATGTTCCAAGTTCAGATTCCGGGTTTTAGGGTGTAGTAAATACTTTTTTTTTTTTGTTTTGTATTGTGTATTAATTTGTTTACACGTTGATGTGTAATTAATATAAGCCGGGTAAAAAGAAAAAATTTTCTTCCCCACATAATTTTGATTTGTTTGGTAAAATTTTTTTTTGATTGAAGAATTAAAAAATGCTTATTCATTCTGTTATAAAATTTTTTAACTTAATAATAATTTTTTTTTTTTTTTAAAATACAAGAATATTTCTTTAAAGAAGGTCAGCACCTTTTTGATTTTTGCGCGCCCCTGTCTGTAAATACCTCCTTACCTTATGTGCTTATTCAAACAAACACATGGAAGAAAGGAAAAAAGGGAAAGAAATATGATGAAAAGAAGGAATGACAAGGAAGGAATGAAAAGGAAGGAATGAAAAGGAAGGAATGAAACGGAAAGAAGGAAAGAAGGAATGAAAAGGAAAGAAGGAATGAAAAGGAAAGAAGGAATGAAAAGGAAAGAAGGAATGAAAAGGAAAGAAGGAATGAAAAGGAAAGAAGGAATGAAGGAATGAAAAGGAAGCAATGAAAAGGAATGAAAGAAAAGGAATGAAAGAAAAGGAATGAAAGAAAAGGAATGAAAGAAAAGGAATGCAGGAAAAAAGAAGAAAGTGTCTCTTTTTTTTTTTTTTTTTGCTACACTGCATATAAGCTTCATGATGGTCATTTATGCGTACCTCCTCTTGAGGGAGGGGGCACACACTCATTCAACATTCCAAAGTTTTACATACAATGTTGTTACATACGACCGTAACCTATATTTCCCTGATGACCTGGCCTACTATTTTTTGTTCTTGTTCTTGCCTTTCCTCCCCCGGTAGACTGTCTTGTAGACGATCTTGTGTATGTCGCATCAGTATAACGTACTGTGGAATTATCCAATGAACTTGCTGCTGCCGAACCCAATATGGAATCGTTCTCTGTTGAAGTGCCTTCCGTTAATGTGTCAAAGTCAGGCCCAGTTGATCTTCTTCTTCTTCTATTGCTTCTTCCGCTCCTCCCATTTCCAGAAGCGTGGTTACCAAACCAGGAAGACCATGGTTTATACTGAAGGAAAAGGAGGGTGGTAAGCGGGTTGTTAGGGTGGTGGTAGGTGGAAGGAAGGTTGCTAGATGGTTTTTGGTTGGTGGAAGGAAGGTCGTGTCATGGGTGGTTGGTGGAAAGGAAGGTGTTGTTAGGGGTGTTAGGTGGTAGGGTGGAAGAAAGATTGTTAGGTGGTAAAGTGGTAGGGTGGTAAGTGAGTTGTTAGGGGTGATAGGTGGAACGAAGGTTGTTAGTGGTGGTGGTAGGTGGGTTGTTAGGGTGGTTGGTGGGTGGAAGGAAGATTGTTAAGGGATGTGTGCATGAAGGTGCATTTAGCGGTCGTAGGTGGGTCGAAGGTGGAAGGAAGTTGCTTCCTTAGGGAAGGAAGGTTGTTAGGGGCGGTAGAATGGAAGGTTGTTATGGTGGTGTCAGGTGGTTGGCGGAAGGAAAATTGTTATGGTCCTGTTAGTTGATTGGTCGTAGATGGGTTGTTAGGTGGTTGGGTCTAAGGAAGGAAGAGTCTAAGGAAGGAAGTCTAGGGAAGGAGGTCTGAGGAACGTGCAAGGAAAGGAAGGAATTCTAAGGAGGAAAGGAAGGGTGAAGATCTAAGGAGCAGGAAGCAGGGTGAAGGAGGAAGTTAAAGGAAGGGAAAGGAAGGGAAACAACATTCCTTCTCCTCCTTCAGGGGGAAGGAAGGATTATGTACTGTTATTTGTATTTGTACTTACTTTATATAGAAAATATGCCAATGCGGGTAATTCCATTAGTGCTAAGGTACCAAAAGCAGAAGAAAGAGAAGAAGCTTTATTTGCTTGAAGAACAGCTTCGTCTAGATTGGATTTTGCTGATTGTTGTGCAATCTGTTCCTTTTCTTTTAGTTCGTCTAATTCAGATTGCAACATTGGTAGTTGCTGATTAATTTGTTGTTTATGATCATTCCAAAAATTTGTACAGTAATCATCATTTCCGTGGTTTCCACAATGTGATTTTACTTTATCATTTGCTACACGGACGTGCTGTAGGTAACTTTCACATTTACTAACATCCAAAGACCAGCTATTCTCTAAAAGGGTTCTTACGGCACTATGGTCATACCAAAAATCGAATATGGTTTTTGCATGGTGGAAAGTTCCCTTGTCAATATTACTAAATATATTACTACACTTCTTGTCCACCTTCGGTTCCTTCAATTTTTGCAGTTCTTCATAGATATTATGCATAACTTCCTGGAATTTACTAACCTCCTTCCCTAAATTGTCAGACACTATATCTCCTACCCAAAAATAGAACCAATGACACCAATCACCCGTAGGATTTTGGACATTCTTCGTCTTATGTATGTAACACCAAGTTTCTACAATTCCATCGATAAAGTCCTGTATTCCTCGATGTTCCTTCAATTTACTCTGCAAAGTAGTTTTTATTCCTGTGACAGAGGGATCCTCAATTAGGAGGGAACCGCATGCATTTGTGTGCCCCTGCAGATCATCATACACTAACTGTGATGGCAATTTCTTTAAAATCTCTTCCTATAAATAGAATCAAAAGAAAATATATACTTTGACGTGTTCCTTAATTTCGAATGTGCTACATCATATATATAAGAACTGCTACATGTTCTTATTATATGTACACACATTATTCAAATGCCCCCCCTTTAAAATAAGGAATAAAGCGTATTACCTCATCAGCCATCTTTATTATGTATGCACATCTATATGTATTATATATAAACTTCCTCCCTTCCTTCCTTTTCCTTCTTTTAAAAAGGGGGGAGGTTGTTGTTCATATATCTATGTATTTAGTATGTGGGGAAGTGTTGTATGTGCAAAATTTTTGTTGTGTTTTATTTCTGCCTGCTTGTTTATGTTTGTTCTATGATGATTGTACTGTATGATTGGTAAGTGTATGTTTGTAGGGGTGGAAGTGTGTGGAATTTTTTACTTTTTTTTTTCTTCATTAATAATATATATTTCGTTTAATTTTTCAAAAAAAAAGATAACACACATTATATACACATATGTATGTATGTGTCGAATTATTTTATATGAATATAATATAAGCAAGTTCAAAATACATAAGCAAAAAAAAAAAGGAACAAAATAGATGAGAAAGGAAGAGGGAAAAAGAGGAGGAAAGAGGAGAAATTAAAAAAAAAATGCACATTCCTTTTATATATATTTTTGTTCTTACCCATTTACAACAATACTCATGTGGTATTTCCTCCATTTACAACAGTACTCATGTGGTATTTACCCATTTACAACAGTACTCATGTGGTATTTAGATATTCGTAATATCACATTACCATACTTACATGCTTGTATTTGTTCACACGCACGCATGCTCCTTTATTATGATTGTTCATATAAATAAAAAGTTAACACCTTATATACAGTGCAACTTAAAAAGAATGCAACTTTATTAAGTGTAAATTCTTTCATAAGTGAATACCTAAATATAAGTGAATACCATAATAAGGTGCAATTTATATACTGTGCAAATTCTTTCATAAGTGTAAATTCTTTTTCCCATCCCTCCCCCTTTTTACAACATATATTTCCATGCATTCCATGTTGGAATATATATTTCCAAGTTGGAATTTATTTCCATATTGGAAATAAAAGGGGTGGCAAAGGACAACAACAACCACTTCCGAACAATTCCTTGTTCCTTCCTGATAGAAGGAAGAAAGAGGAAGGTGCTTCGTTGGGGGTGGAAGGGGAATATCCGACGCAGACCTTCCTTCATAATTGTTAGGAAGAAAGAAGGAAGAAGAGGGAGCATTACGCGCTATTTCTAATTAACGGGAAGGGAAGGGGAACGTATTTACATACTTCCATAACTAATATTCTTCCCTCTTCGGGCAGGTGGTGGTGGTGATGGTCTACCACAATATATAGTAGATTCTTCTGTTGAGTCCGCTATTGTGGAAGTGTCTGTTGTTGAATTGTCCATTAATGAATTGAATGTTGAATTGTTCTCTGTGGATACATCAAAGTTACGTTGGATGATAGATCTCTTCTTTCTTGTGTTACTCCTTCTTGAACTGTTTCCAAAGGTGTGATTACCAAACCAAGAGGTTAGTGGGGAATACTGAAAGGTTAAAAGGGAAGGAAAGAGGTAAATAAATGTATACATATATATAGGCATATATATGTATATGTACATGTATATATATATACGTACAAAACTCATATTTTTTCTAATTGTTAACTTATATAAAAAGAAAGTGATGAATGGTAATCCTACTGTTGCCCCTAGTGCAGAGGATATGATTGGGGTGATGGTCGTAGGGGTGTTGTTTCCTACAGGGTAGGTAGCATCTGCCGCTTGCACACCTCTGGCTGCAGATTGTGGTTTAGATGCTCCTCCACATTTAGAACTGAGTAAATGCTGTGGGTTATATTTTCCGTCTTCCTCTTTAAGAACCGTACAGCATGAATGTTGGGGAGTGCCTTCTTCACTCATCCCACCATTATTTGTGCAGTGTTTACTGTAGGTATCAGCAGCTGCTTTTAGGTAATCATTATATAATGTACAGTAAAAACCGCTATCAACCCCTAACATGTTGTATATCGTTTCATAATTCTGAGAGTAATCGAATAACTCTTTTAATTGTTTGAAATTGTCCCTTCCCACGTTCGTGGATGTGAGTGTACATTTTTTTCCTGCAAACCATGAATTCGTTTGCTCGTAGATATTGCGCATAACTTGTTTGAATGTATCATCATCATCGTTCAATTTGTTAGATAATATATGGCCTGTCCAATAGTACCAAAAATTACAATGCTCCCCATATAGAGGCTCGCTTTTTCCCATTTGAGGCACAAAGCAAAAAGCACTTATAATCTGCGTAATGCATTCCCCTATTTCGTCATGCCCCTGTAATATACTCCTCAAATTAGTTTCTACACTTTGGAGCCCTGATTCATCGGCAGTACAGGAAGTTCCAGCATTATTGAAATCCCCATACATAGATCGTGAAGGTAAACCGCTCGGAGAAGAGTCCTAAAAATTTAATTTTCAAAGGATATGTATATATATACACACATATATACATATATATATATATATATTCCCCCCCTCCAAATTTATTATGTTATACATAGAGCCTTATATATGTGTATACTATTGAATTATGCATTCTAAATAAGGAATAACCAACCTGTGATTCGCACGCCATTCTTTATGTACATTCTTTTGTGTTTATTGTATATAATTTGAACTTATTTTGGAAATTCATTTCTATTTATTCGTGTGGTATATATAATTGGTAGCAATTTTCTCCCATTTGATCCACCCATACAGTATTAATTACGAACGAATAAATACTGAAATTTTTTTACTTTTTTAGTTTTTTCCTTTCATCATTAATTTATATTTAAGCGAAACATAATATATGAAATATATATAGAGGGAAGAACCCATAATTTTTTTGTGTAAGATAATTTGGGTATGTTTATGATACATACACATATACATATAAAAAAAAAAAAAAGAGGAAGGAAGGAGGAAGGGAGTGACATTCCCATAATATGACCTATTCATAACACTCATTCCCCTTATAGCGCACAGAGTGTATTCTTATGCCCATATTACATGAAGAAAAACGTGAATCGAACAATAAAAATTATAGTAACAATTACATATATTCTCCTATTCCAGTTGTATATACTTCCAAAATGATGGAACCCGCTCCCCATGCTAATGGAAGGAATCCATGGAATAAGCATGGTACTGGTCATACATGTATCACCTTATTTCTTCTAAATTTATTCCTTTAACATTTTTCTGTACTTAAAATTATTCACATCCTTACATTTGCAACTATTCTTTTATACTTACAATTAAAGCACATACAAACTATAATTTATTACAGTTCCTAAGATGGGGAAGGGAAGGTCTACGGGGAACATTCCCCCCTCCCTTCCCATTCGCGTTGTAGGTGTTGCATTCCAATTTTACTTTACATACCATGTTCTACATGCGGCCGTAACCTATATTATTTCCTCTTTGTAGCGTTCTATTGTTTGTTGCCCTCCTACCCCTTCCCCCTGCACGTGGAGGTGGTGGTCGTGATCGTCGTTCACCATTATATATGGTAGATGCTACATCTGTTGATTCGAATGTGGAACCTCCTATTGTGGAATTGTCGTACGTTGAATCGTATGTTGATTCAGTTGTTGCATATAATGTTGTTAAGGTGCCGTCGTCCGTGAACCTGTCTATGTTATGCGTAGTAGATCTTCTCTTTTTTAGGGAATTACGCCTTGGAGGATATAATAATGAAATGTACTGAAAGAAAAAAAATAAGGTAGCAAGATTGTTAGGATGAAAAGGAGGACAAGGATGGGCTGAAAAAATAAGGTGGGAAGAGAAGGGAAGCGAAGGGGGAAGAAATATGTACTGCATCAACAGAATGTTTCATTCCATTATTTACTTCTCATAAAAAAAAAGTGCTCATTTATATTTCTATCCATGTAATAGTTGTACATAATGGTAATTATAATAATAATTATTACCTTATAAAAAAAAAAAGTGATAAATAAAGAACCTATTCCCAGAAATGTGTAAGAAATATTATTGATGGCGTTCAGTTCTTGGATGTTTGCTCCTTGAGATTGCGATGGATTTGTTTGGAGCGTGGAATTAGCTTCCCATGTACATTTCCTTACGTTCATCAAAATACTCTCTATGCCGGATTTCCCCTTACTGCCACAGTCCTCAAATATTTTTTTATATTCTTCACAGGATGCTTTAACATCATTCTCTCCGTACTTTTCACGTATAACTTTATAGGCTGACCATACATCCCATAGGTATTTTAAATATTCCTTAGGACACCGTTCCTGTGTTCCCATCATATCTTCTATAGTTTTCCTGTTCCTTTTATAATCGAACAATTTCTTCATTGCTCTGAATTCTTCCTTATCCTTCGTTGCATACAAAAGTAACTGAGGACTTTTGACGTCCAGTACCTTAATTTTCTTCCCACATTCTTCCATAGCTTCTTCGAATTTTCTCTCTTCCAATTCCTTTGATAATATGTCACCCATCCACCAATAGAAATATTCATACCATTCATTCTTTATACTGCTATCATTATTTATACTTTCCACATAATACAGTGCACCTATAATTCTATTTTGCGCGGTTTCACTGGCACCATACGCACTTAGTTCTTCCTTCACATTATCAAATTTATTCGACCTCCCCTGTGATTTCCCTGCTTCTTCATTTAACTTATTGTAGCTTCCTGTGGAAGGTAATTCCTGTGGATAATGTTCCTATAAATACAGTTCGTGCAGAAAATGTATAGAATGTCTTCATGCATTATGCGTCCCTAATTTTACTACAATATATATAGAATACTTTGTGCGCATACTCTTTAACTATCAATACTAAATAGAAAGGAGCGAGTTGTCATGCTTCTCTCTTACGTCTGCCATTGTTAGTGAACATCCTTCGAGTATAATATGTTCACTTCAAAACATGTTTCCACAATGTATATTCATAAAATTTGGAATATATTTGTAAGAATTCCGTTCGCATCATAGTGATTATGGATTGATGTTAAATTTATATTAATTTTCATAATATGCAATGCTTAATTCATACAGTATGATAACATATATATATATGTATGAAATTATCCATACATATAATTCAAGCCAGAAATGTAGGAATGAAATGTATTAAAATTATATAATGGATAGAGGACAAAAATTGAAACTTCCCCACGTACATTTCCTATCCATTGCATTATTCGAATTATATTTATTTTATTCCAAAGTATTACGTTATTACTATTTATATCACGGACGCTCCCGTTAGTATATATATATAGGAGAACGAAACATGTTTTTTTTTTTTTTTTTTTTTTTTAGATGGGGAATTTTTTAGGATGTATTTATAAATTAGGATTTCTTCTATTTTTTCATTTTTTTTCTTTTTTTTTGCATTTTATTGTGCATTATACACATAAAATGTTGTATTCATAATACATAATTGCATATATTATATAAGAGGAGGTGAACCAGTTACCGTTGTTTTTGTCATTGTTCATGTATGTATATTTTTTTCTCTGGGTATATAGTAAATTTTTATTAAAAGTGTTCTTTCTTCATATACATATTTGAAGTACAAATGCATAAATTTTTACAAACTCCAGGTTGATAACAACGTACCAATAAATATTATTACATACACTTCTTATTTCTTCTCCCCCTTTTAAATAAGTATATATATATATCATTCCATCCCACACTTCCTACTTCTTCTTTTTTTCTTTTTTCTTTTTCCTTTTCTTTTCCATTTCCTTTCTTTCTTTCCTGTAGCAATGAGCATACTACACTGTACTCAATTCTTCTTTCAGAGATAAATGATAATACATTATATACATATATATATATATATAAACTTATATATATACACATATATATATATATATATTTTACATATATATATATATATATATATATAATAATATGATTATCCCTTTTTTAAAAGAAAGAAGTTCAGTATTCAATATTTATTGAAGTTCCTCTATTTTTTTTGAAGAATGGTTACTTAAAAATTGTGAACATACACATATATGCACCAAAATGATTATATGTGCACATATATATAATTTAAGGGAACAAAAATGTAGGAACAAATATAATAGAATAGTAAAAAAAAAAAAAAAACAGGGTAAGAAAAAAAAAAAAATGTACACATTTTTATGAGAACACTCAGTAATAATAAAGTCTCTTCTATTCTTTTTTTTTCTTACCTTTTCCTTTTTTTTTTCTTCTTCCACCTTTATGTTAAATACATTATGGGATAAGCCATTCCGTTTCAGATAAGCGCACTAGGAATAACTTATTTATATTAAAATTATACATTTGCGTCATTCGAGCTAAACTTCACTCTTCCTCTTTAATACTGGTTAAAATTTTATGTACACTACCTTTTTTCCTTCCCCTTTTTGTTTTTTATTTTTTTTATTCTTTTATTGTTTTGTTGATTTTTTTTTTTAATTTCCTCCTTTTTTTCTTTTCAGGCTCTGTTGGGAGTATTCTTTCCCTTGATGCAGTTATACAAACATGCAAATTAAAGGTACAAAAAAAAAAGTGAAAAAAAAGGAAAAATGCCATTTATGCTTCTTTTCAGAGTGTATGCACTATGTACACAAATTGTGTATATAAACTGTGTGTGTGCGGACATAGCCTCCCTTTATATCAATTGTGCAACACATTACATTGAATGTGTTACATCCCACAATGTGTACTACATGCGATGATAAGCTATATTATTTCTATTCTGTTGTTGTTGACCTTTCCTTTTACCATTATTTGCTTTTTCCCTTCCTCTTCCTCTTGTGGATGGTGGTGGTAGCCTACCATATATGGTAGAAAGATCCGTCGAATCTGCTGTTAAATTTGATGACGAACCCATTGCGGAATCATATTCTGTAGAAGAGTCGGCGTCGCTTGAGAAGGTGTTCAATTCTCTCCTAAGGAATCTTTCTCTGCCTTCTCTTCTGCTTCCACTCCTTTCATTTGCAGAGTGGTTATGCTTCCTCAAGAAGAAAGGTTTGTACTTGTAAAAAAGGAAAGCAGCAATTGTTGGTAATCCTACTGCAGCTAATCCACCAGACACAGCTCCTACATTGGTGGTGGTGGTGGTACCACCACCTCCAGGTTGTGAAGAAATTGCTTGAGGATCCTCTGATGAAACGACCACTTCTGGAGCCTTTTTCTCTTTTTCAAGAATTTCTTTACAGTGTTGATCCAGTAACTGTTCTGGTTTAGGTTTTTTCTCACCACCAGTCCTGTCCCTCGTAAATGTCCCACAAAGGGAACTTTGCAAAGTGCCAGTTTCACTCCCCCCTACACCCACTCCTTCACTTCCTGTGCACAGTTTATTATAAGCATCAGCAGCTGCTTCCAGGTACTGTTCATATGCTAGACAATATGTACTTTTATCATTATCCTCATTTGAAGACAATCCCCCTACTATTTTTGCATAGTCTAAAGAATAGTCAGATAATGTTTTTGCATTAGAGAAGAGATCCCTACTAATTTCGTAGTGTTGGTTTATAATGATACATCCCTTTCCAGAGGTGCTAATTTTGCCTAATTCTGTGTAAATTTTTGTCATAAGTCCCTTAAATAAAGTGGGGTTGTTTTTCACACCCTCCCCCTTTTGCCAAACAATATCACCTAACCAATGATCGAAGAATTGACAAGTTGAAGCATGGGGATTGCTGGACCCCCCCTTCGAGTATGCATAACAATAGGCTTTGAGGATTTTTTCTGCTTCGTTTTTAAGATTAGAGTGGCCATCAAGGGCAGTTTTCAATTGCTCTACTCTACCGCTAACCTCAACACCATAATTAGTACATCCACTATAGGCATAATAGCCTTTTTCGAATGCGTCGTATGCTGTTCGGGAAGGTAATTCCTTGACGTGCATGCCCTATAAATGTAATAAATGGAATGTATACATATGTTCCTATGTGTGTTCCTTACATATTTTCTTAATATATTATGCATAAGGTGATGCAGCATAATATTCATATATTTATTCAATCTACTCAAAAAGGATAACCCTAAGTGTTCTTACCATTGTTCGTACTCACTCTTCTGTATATAATAGACTTTCCTGGGAATTCATTCCTATTTATCCGCGTAAGATATATTTGTCAGAATTTTCTCCTGTTCGATAGTAATTTCGTACGAATAAGAATTGAACTTTTATTTTTCCTTCATAGTACACATTGCTCAAAATTTTGAACAATAATAATACCTTCTAACATACATATGCATATGTATCACAATTATAATATATAAAGTTGATTGAAGAATAAATAACAATATATTCTAAAATATTATAGAATAATAATGGTAGGATGTACGGAACTTCCTATACATTCCGCACCCATGCACTATATGATTGGATTGTAATTATGCTTGTTTAAAGTATTAAATTTAGATTTTTTTTTCCCTTCCTTATAATTATTGCATAATACATAGGAGGTGCATGAACATTTTTTCCTCCCTCTTCTTTTTCCCCTTTTTTGGACAAAAAAAATGTAATTCATTTTTTTATGTGAAGTTTCACAGATATATATCTATATCTGTATATATATACCTTCATATATACATAAAGTGAGGGGAAATATATATGAAGTTAAGTCCTCCTTCTTTTTTTTTTTTATAGTATAACCTCCTACCTGATTGGTTCCATAACAAATTTGGTAACCAATTTAAAGGAAGATGAAGCACAAGAAGATCTACCATCGAACATGAATTGAACACGTTAGGGGAAGACGACGACGAAGATGTTTTGACTCAATATTCAATAGAAACAGGTTCAACAACTACGGACTCCACATTCGATTCAACGAACGACACTTCAACAATATTGGGCTCCACATTGGAAGACTCCATAGAAGTTTCTGCCATATATGGCGAACGACGACCACCACACAGAAGAGGGACAAATACTAATAGAACAGGACGGCATAATAGAAATAATATACGTTATCAACGTATGTAATGTACTGCAACACCCATTTGCAATGTGTAATGTTCCTCCTTCTTTCCCCTTTCTCCTTCTTTCTCCTTTACCTTTTTCTCTTTCTATGTAGAATTATTATTATACAGTTTAGGAGGGGGAAACCGTGCGGTGCGATGCAAGTGTAAGGGGAATTTACAACGTTGTAATAACCGTCTATTGTGACCCCCACAGTAGGGTGGGGGTGTGGACATTTCTGTACATTTGTACATGCACCACTACTTCGCGTCCGCTTCTATGTGTCCACTTCCATGTGTGCACACAATATATATATATATATATATATATATATACATGTGTGTGGATAGGACGAAATAACGAATGAGTAAAAACTAGTTTCCACAAATGTAGAAGCTGGAATGAGGATGGAAAACACATTTCTCAGGGATGGACTCCACCCCATATATGGGGAACATCCACCATATATGTATGGGGAACATCCACCATATATGTATGGGGAACATCCCATATAAGGGGGTACTTCCCATATATATGATACATCTATGTGGGGAACATCCCATTTGTGTGTGGAAGGGAACATTCCATATATATGGTGCATCCATATAAAGGGGCATCTACATGGGGAACACCCCATATGTGGGACCACCCCATATAAGGGGGTATCCTATATGGAACATTCCCCACATAGGGGGGAGGGAACCCGTATGTGGGAACATCCACCATATATATGTATGTATGTCGGAGGGAAAAATATAATAGTTGCTAAAAAGAAGGGAACATCCCCCATATGTGGGGACGCTGAACTTTTTGGACGGTGTACCCCCCCCTCCATTCCTTCAGTAGGACCTTCCTAAAGGAAGGAACCTTCGAACTATAATAATGTTCATGCTGATCATACTTAACATAGTATGTAGGGGGATGTTCAGCTTATGTAGTTCTTTTACCTCAACACATTTATTATTGGAACCATAGAATAGGTCGAACAATAAATATGGTGGACCATTGTGTCCACCATTATACGATATATATTTGCTGCGCACCCATGTGTCTGCATACATCCATGAGCAAGGGGTTTGTATGGAGCATCTGTTTTATGGTTTTATACTGCTGAACTAAGGTGCATACACTGCGTGACCGGCTTCTAGTAAAAACTTCAGGTGTAGAATATTTTTTATTAGGCTAAACAGGGTAAGTTGAACTTTTCATTTTAGAAGGGAAAGGAAGGAAAGAAAATTACATCTTTTAAGGAAAAGAATTGAAATAATTCTTCATTTAAGGAGAAAGGAGAAAGGAAGGAAGAGGAATTTTTCATTTTAGGAGGAAAGGAGAAAGGAAAGAAAAGGAATTTTTCATTTTAGAAAAGGAAAAAAAAGAAAAGAAAAGGGGAAAAAAGAAAAGAAAAGGGGAAAAAAGAAGAATTACTACTGTTTTCTAATATAATCATATAAACGGAGAGAGTAAAAGTGTATTTTGTAGATGTTATTATGCGTGCGCGCACATATGTCTTCTTTTTTACACATATATATATAATTAATCCAATTCTCTTTAAATACATGTGGTTCTTATTTATTCCACATATATATATGTGTTCCCGCATCCTTCCACTATATATATATAATTTGCACAATACCTTCCCCCCTATATAGAATTAATTCTGCTCTATTAATTCAGCTATTTAATTATATACACGAATAAAATTTATACACTCGGTGTGGAGTGGAAATTCCTCCATATATATATATATAAACTATACTATATATATGTGCATGTGTCAACAACTTCTTAATAAGCACCATTTAAGGGAGAATGAACTATGCAATAACAACGTGCATGTTAAAAATTCTTCTTCAACTCAAGAGGAAAAGGAATTTACGCCCTCCCCTGCGTAGTTCTTTCCTTCCTCCCTTTCCATATGCATAACAAATAAGTCAAGTAAATAATAATAACAATTATAAAATATTCCAAACAATGACCGTGCACAATACACAATACAATATTGTAAGAATAAAATGTATAAAGAAGAAAAGGTGTAAAGGAAGGAACGAATGGTCGAATGAACGTTCGTAGGAAGGAACGATTTAAGAAAGGAACGTATAAAGAAGGAACGTGTATAAGAGAAAAAAAAAAAAAATTTTTTTTAACTCTCTCTCTGTTATTCTATTTCATTTTACTTCCCTGGCCCACTTATTCCTGCCCTCAGTTGTTGCTTACATTTTCTTTTTTTTTTTTTTTTTTTTTTTATTATATATATATATATACAGATGTTTTAACATTGAAATACATATCTGATAACTTTGATATACAGATGTTTTAACTTTGATATACATATCTGATAACTTTGATATACATATGTTTTAACTTTGATACACAGATGTGATCATTTTTATATACATATGTGATAACTTTGATATACAGATGTGATCATTTTGATACACACTGAAATGTGTGTGTATTTAATTTGTTATAATTGCTCTCAGAAGAAATTGGAACAATGTGTATACTATTTTATGTGAGAAGTAAAAATTTTTATGGGGCATATTCCTCTGTTGCAGTCATTATAAAGGAAGAAAGAATTCTTGCACATATGTTCTGCATGAATACATAAACAACACACATTCTATATATAACATATATATAAAAATTCACATTATATATACTCATACATTACATATATATACATAGAAAAACACGCACATACACGCCCATATATCAAACAATGTCCGAAACCGCACCAGTAGCAACAGCAGAAGATGGGCAACTATACCTGAAGGTACATTTCCTCTTCTTCATTTAAAGTGTACATATGCATAAACGTATATGTGTGCGCACAACAATAATTTATGCATATTGTAATGAATGTAAAAGTACCAAAATGAACATATATAATTTATCAACCATATTTGCAGGAAGCGGACTTAACCATGTTGGAATCTAAGATACGTTTCTATAAGAAAGTCCAGGAAAAAAAGATCCGCTGTGATTTGTGGCCTGAAATAGAAACAAAAGCTAGGAATAAATTAAATGCATGTCATGAAATTAAAGAAGAAGCAGAAAAAATTTCGAAAGTATTGTGTTACGTAAGTGAAAGGAAGGAGGAGGAAAAGGGGGAAGAAGGAATATTTGTAGTGGAAGAAACGGAGGAAGAGGAAGATGGGGGGGACGAATCCTTGCCCATTGCATGGTGCGATTTCCTTTATTATTGGTTAGGTGACATCGTATGGAATAGTAACGGGGAGAAAAAGGTGACTGATGGTCCTACTTTTTTAAGAGTTATGAAAGAACTTTACGCTGCTTTGGGGGAATTTCCACTTAAAGATAATTGTACACTTCTGTACCCAGACAATGATAAAATTAGCAAGAACATTTTTGATCAATGGAAAAACATATTCGACTTTTCTTTTGATTATGAAGGTATAAAGACGAAACTAAAATATAATGACAACTCCTGTGATGAAACATATTTCAAACACTTGAATGACGCTCTTAAAGCATTTAAAGCTGTAGGTGAAGGTTGTAAGGACAAAGGGGACGATGACCTATATTGTAAGGATTTCAAATTCAAATATGGGAAGGACAGTGATAAGAACCCCTTAACTCTAACAGATAGTTCACCACAAGTATTAGAAGGGTCCTCACCGCAAGTTAAAGTCTACAAGAACGTTACCGTAGAACTAAAATATACAGAAGATTATACAGCTGCTGCTGCTAAAAAGCAGGCTGAACGTAAAGCACAAACACAGCACAACGCAAGAGGTCCCCAAGGGGGTCATCCTGCTCATCCTTTCGCTCCCCTTAACCAGGTCAGTACAACAACAAACATCAACATCAACAATAACAACAACAATAATAGTAATAGTAACAAATTTAATGCCCTTCTCTTTAATTTTAGGGTGAATGTACACACACATATTGTGTTCATGATAATATTTTAATGTGCATAGTGGGGGGAAAGTTAAAAATTAAAAGAATATTTTGGGGGTTATATATGTATATATTCCACTAATAATATTTTTGTAGGATCCGTATTTGAGTTACTTGCCCTCAAAAGATATGTACGGGAGTTTAGACATTGGCTATGAGGTGTACAAAAGCCATAATGGTTTCAGTCCAATAAGGGAGAATTTAAACGATATATCAAACGATTACCAAGAAGTTAAGGACTCTATAGATAAAATTGCAGGAGCCTGGTATTATATATCCCACATAATGGGAAGTAAAAAATCCGCCAGCAGTGAACATTGTGTGTACTTCTATTTTTGGTTGGGGAATATAGTATGGGGAAAATTCAAGGACATTAGTAAATTTCAGGAAGTTATAAACAAAATTTACGGAAAATTACCAAAAAAAGGAAATGCAAGTGAGTGTACAAACCTGTATAAGGATATTAATAAAAATGATTTTCAGCTGATGAGAAAACTGTATAGTCACTCCCAAGACTACACAACTATAAAGAGCAAACTGCGCAATAATGGATACCGTTGTACTGATGAACTTAAGAAATACATGGAAGACATTTTCAAAACTTATGAGAACTTACATAAAGAATGTGAAGGTACTGATGTCGGTTCGCATTGTACCAATTTTGAAAATAATTATAAGGCACACTGTGATCGGAAGTTAGCAAACTTATCATGTTCGGAAGGAATAAGTACGGCAGCCACCGCCGCCATTTCTTCCATATTAGGAATAGGAGCACTACCACTGACTGCCTTTTTTTTATATAAAGTAATATCTACTATTACTATTTTAGAAGTTTAAATAACAATAATAATAACAGTCCTTACTATTATTATTTCCTTCTTATTTCATACTTAAAAAAAAATATATATACATATATGTATATGTACATATGTATATGTATGTATGTATATATATATGTATATTATATATATACGTCCACATACATATTTTCCACGCTAACAACCTACCCTTCCCGCACATCCTTCCACCCATCTAACATCCTTCGTAGTACGATCTCTTACCCTCCTGGATAAAGGACAACTTTTTGCCGGGAGGAGGAAGCACCTCCACTAGAAGCAGTAATAGAAGCAGCAGAAGAAAAAAAAGATCAGGTACAAGGAACTGGGACACATTAACGGACAACAATTCAACAACAGGCTCCACGATCGGCTCCACATTCGACTCCGCAAGGGACGTCTCAACTGTAGCTTCCACAATAAGGGACTTATCCACAACAGATGGAGCATCTACTATATATAATGGTGGGCAACATGGTCAAAGGAGAAATAAAACGCCACAGCATCAAAGGACGAATGAACGAAGAAATAATATAGCTTATCAACGCATGTAGAACACACAGTTAACAATGTGAACAGACAGTTAAAATGAAAACTGTGTAAAACGTGAACACAGTTAAAATGAAAACTGTATAAAATGTTAACGAGTTAAAATGAAAACTGTAAAATACGACGAAGACAGTTTCAATAAAAACTGTGTAAAATGTGAACACAGTTAAAAATGAAAACTGTATAAAATGTGAACACAGTTTAAATGAAAACTATATAAAATGTGAACACAGTTAAAATGAAAACTGTGTAAAATGTGAACACAGTTAAAATGAAAACTGTTAAAATGAAAACTTTAAAAAATGTGAACACAGTTAAAATGAAAACTGTAAAATTGAAACTGTTAACATGTGCACTGTAAAAATGTGAACACAGTTAAAAATGTGAATACCGTTATAATGAAAACTGTTAAAATGACGAACACCGTTAAAATGAAAACTGTGTAAAATGTGAACACAGTTAAAATGAAAACTGTTAAAATGTGTGAACACTGTTGAAATGAAAACTGTGTAAAAATGTGAACACAGTTAAAATGAAAACTGTGTAAAATGTGAACACATTTAAAAATGTGCAAACTGTATAAAATGTGAACACATTTAAAAATGGAAACTGTTAAAATCGGAACATGGTTAAAATGAAAACACTTAAAATATGAACACAGTTAAATTGAGAACTGTGTAAAATGTGAACACAGTTAAAAATGTAAACTGTATAATATGTGAACACCGTTAAAATTAAAAACTGTGTAAAATGTGAATACAGTTAAAATGAAAACTGTGTAAAATGTGAATACAATTAAAATGAAAACTGTAAAATACCAAACAATAAATTAACAACCGCGAAGCAGATAATTGCAAAAAAGATTTCCGTTTTTGCCGTCGCTGCTCTGCGAAAAAAGTGAAACGTATACTAGCGAGCGCGCGCGAAGAGGAAAATTACGAGGCGTAAAATATTACAACAAAAAAAAAAAAAAAATCCATGAATGAAATGAATGTTGCGAAAAAAAAAAGTTAAAAAATTCAACGCACAAAAGAAAAAAAAAATAACAGTAATAATAAAATTATTGAGGAAAAATTAAAGAAAACATAGTAACAATACAAGAATTAATTCATAATGACTAAAACAAACATATGTACACGTGGCATGATTTGTACATGTGCGCATACATACGTGAAAACATACGTGCAAAGTAAGGTGTGCTGAACAAATTTGTGCACACGTTCGTTGTGTACGCTACTTATAATTTAAGGGGAAACATTTTCTCAAATTGTATGCACATATATATGGAATTTTTTCCCTTTCCCATCATATTTTATAATTATTTCCATTATGTACCTCATAATTGAAGGTCATTATATTATATAATTATGTCATTTATGTATTCATAATTGGAAGAAATCATTATACTTTTTTTCACACACACAGAGAACATATATTCTGTGTATATTATCTATAATTCACATATGGAAAGTTACACTTTAAATACGATGGTGCATTACATACGATGATAACCGATATTTCGTTCGTGGTAACCTGATCTATTATTTGTTCTTCGTGTTCTTCTGTGTTTTCTATCATAGGTGGTAGATTCTTCCGTCCCATCTGTTGTTGAAACTTCCTCTGAGTATTCGGTTGACTCCTCTGTTGAATTCGTTGTAGAATATTCTGTAGATGGGTCGTCGTCGTCCGATGATGTGTTTAATTCATCTTCTATAGATCTCCTTCCTCTTCCTCTTTTACTTTTAGGGGACTTCTTCTTCTTTCCACGGAATAAAGAAGTGTACTGAAGAAAAAAGAAGGAAGGAATGAAAAAAAGGGAAGTGTAAAGAAAGAAAAGAAAAAGGAATGTTTGTGTCATGTATAACATATAGTTTACTCTATATATGATGTTTATACGAATAAATGCTTGTAAGTTGTGCTGTGTACATTACATATTGTGCACTCATAATTACCTTATACAAAAAGAAGCCAACTAAGGGAAGTGCTACTGCCGATACTGCTGTTCCTCCAATTGCCGACGGAATGATGGGGATGTCCGACGTTGCGCCTGTACCATCCGTAACGTTTTGAGCACTGCCAGTTGAAGAACTGCTGCTACTGCTAGAGGAGGATGAAGAACTACTACTGCTACTCATGGGGGAATGAAGTTTATTTTCTTCAAGTTTCTTTGTTTCTGTGGGGACTTGTGAACCGGAACCAGCTTTTCCAGGAATATGGTCCTGGGTGTCCGTAGCAGGAGTACGATGATCACCTGAATGTAAATAATAAGTACAAAAAAAAAAAGAAGAGGAGGAAAAAATAATATGGGTTTCGGTTAAGTATAATTGAAAGGAGAGCGGGGGTGGCGGGAAAAAAGCAACCACATGATATGAAAATGTTGCAGGTACACCTTTTGGGTGCGGGCTCCTCTTTTCCATGTGCCCTATATATTTTGTAATAATACTTTTGGATTATAATATATTTGTTACCTTCTTTACCTGGTTCACCTGGTGGAGCTTCTGGATGGGGTCTAGATTCTGGTGCGGGTTGTTCAGATATTTCTGCTCTTGGTGGTGCAAGGGGTGCTGGTACAGTCACTGTACATTGTTCTTTCGTCTTTAACTTGGATAATAGTTTTGTTGGGTCCTTCGGTTCATCCCTGTTTCTATTGTACCCACTGAATATATTACCAAATGCGGTACAGTATGGTCCTCCCTTCGGACTCAGGCAGCTGCTACTTATACTCAGGTAGTCCTGCTTAATTTTTTCTAAATACTTTCTGCACTTTTCCTTACAGGTCCCGTCACCTCTTTCCACTTCAACCTTTATTCTGCTATGTTTACTCCAGTATTCGTACAGTCCTTTCATCTGCTTGAACTCTTTGTGGCCTATACCGGGGCACAAATCATCACATTTAGCGTCACCAACAAACGTCCTCAGAGTACTGTACAAGGTGTCCATGGCATTCCCGAAATCGCCACCGTCCGATATTCCTCCCGATACAATATCTCCCAACCAATAATAAAAGGCTGTGCTATCATAGATCATCATTCTGCGCACGCTATCGGTTTCCTGAACTCTTTGACACCAGACATTTATAATTTTTTGTACGTTCTCCTCAGAAATGGTAAACCCCCCTATTGTACTTTCTACTAGATTCTTGACTTCGTCAACTTTATCACTACTACATGATCTTCCCTCAGCGTATTGCTGAATTCTTTGGTAAAGTCTCCTCGAGCTCCATTCCTCTTTACAATTTCCCTGTGGACATCAAAAATTACAATGTATATTATACTTTACACATATATGCGCATATTATTCTAACGTATAATATACGCAGCACATTTTACCCATACTATTCTTTCATTCGTCCTTACCTCATTTGACATTTTTTCCTGCTTCTTCTGTTGTAATACTTGACGGTTTACAACAATTTTATCTGGATATGTTCACCCTCGGCATACACTCGTTTAAAGTGTATTCCTGACTATTCCTTCTGTTTTATTTATACTTATTCATGGTTATACATTAAATTCTTACTACCTTCATAATTCATAATTCTTATTTCTTAATTATTCTTAATGCATATATTTCCTTTATATTCTCATACATACTATGTAAGTATAGTACTCACCCTTAATTTAAGAATCGGACGCTGAAAATGTAAGAACAGGAAATACATTCCTTATTTAGATATTATACTTTCATATTTCTTATGTATCCTTTTGAGTATTATATTCCTATATAAGTAATACTCATTTTTCTTGGAGGAATTTAATTCTTCCTCCTTGAAATATGGTACTTATACTTGCACTTTGAATTTACATTATGCTGTTGTTTATATTTATTATACGGAAGTATTTAAACATAATGCATTATCCGCGTGTGTCGGATTCTTCTATTCCTGTTGTAATAGAATATTTTATTGTTCTACTAATTTATTCTAATTTCGTGTTTATCCGTGTTCACAACACAATTATTCGTATTCCACTTAAATAAAGTTCTTATGAAATTTCTCGTGCACATTACGTACTTCCCCCTTCCATGTTCTCATAAATATATGTTAGCATAAGTTTAAAATTCGTGAGCACAAACATGGTGACCTCCTTCCTTTTTTCCTTCATTCATATATGTAGGAAGCGTCCATTACATTGGGTCCATTATTAAATTTCTTCTTCGCATTTGCGATTTTTGCATCTGCGCGATTTATACACACGGTCGTCGTCCATTTTCCTTCTTCCTTCCTTCCTTCCCTTCCTTCTCCTTCTCTTTTCTGTTCTTTTCTTTCCTTTTCTTTCGTTTCTTTCTTTCTTTTATTTCCTTTCCTTTATTCCTTTTCTTCCTTTTCCTTCTGTCTTCTCCTTTCTTTTTTTTTTTTTTTTTGCAATTTTTTTCTGTGTGACAAAAATTTACATTAGGGCATTTCTTTTTTTTTTGGACAATTTTTTCTGTGTGACAAAATTTATACTAGGTCATTTTTATTTTTTTTTTGCGCAATTTTTTCTGTGTGACAAAATTTATATTAGGACATTTTTTTGGACATTTCTTTTTTCCGCTTTCCTTTTCTTTATTTCCTCTTCTTTTCTTTTTCTTTTTCTTTATTTTTTTTTTTTTATTCCCTTTGTTCATATTTCATTACTTTCTTTTCTTCCTTCCATTTGTATTTTTGAATAACTCCGCATGAAGGGAAAGGAATACTCCGAATGCGGATACGAAAGAAAGGTGCTTATTCTTCTCAAAAAAATATTCATGTATTTTAATAAACAAAAAAAATTTATGAAGTCAAAATTTTTTGTAACAAAATGAATAAGCATTTTTTAATCTGGAATAAAAAAAATTTTACCAAACAAATCAAAATAAAGTAAAAATTTTTTTTTTCTCTTCTTCCCTTCGAACTTATATTGATTACACATGAACAATGTAAACACTTTCATGCAATACAAAAAAAAAAAATAATAATAATAATAATGAGAGGAAAATAGGTAGTGTAAGCGTTGTAACACATTATGTGTACCGTTTAATAAGGAAAAGTGGAATATTGTTAACATATTTTATTTCTACTTATAAAAACACCGTCATATTTCCACAGACATTTTGTAATAAATGATTTAAATAAAACTCCTTATCACACACATTTTCTTCCCTTTCACACTCCTCAAATACTAATGCCAAGATTAACATCCACAACTTAACTGTTAAACGATTGTTCGGCTTATACGAATCTTTACACAATTGTTGCTGATCTAACATTTCGGGATCCACCTCTTCTATGCTGTCGAATAAATGTTTGAACCAATCTTTTTGACTGTTCCATTCCATAAGGGAACGTTGTTTCCTTACCCACTCTTTCCACAATTCCTTTTTATGACTTTCCATGGATGAAACGTCGTCATTCAATAGACTTTGTTGAGAATCCCTTTGGTATTCATTCCAACTTACCCTTAGGTCATAAAACCAAGGTTGTGTTTTTATTTCCACTAACACATTCATATTTTGCTGGATCCAATTAACCCAATATCGGATGCTGCATTCGTTCTCTAAAAAAGAAAAATTCTCTAAGGAAAAATTTTGTTTCATTCCTAATTGTTCTGTTCCCGTTCCTACAGAATCAGTGTTGGATAAAACATTGATTCGTAAAGAATCATCTGATATATTATTACCTGAACTCTGTTCTTTCATAAACTTAAATCTCATCAATTCTTCCACGATGATTTGAAGAAAATCGACTTTGTTCATTAATTCGGACTCATGGTTTTGGTTTTGGCATTCGCTTACTGATTCTAGGTGTATATCAATAATAGTCTTGCGATTGACATGTTCTTTTTGCTGTATTTCTGTAGTATGTGTAAGGTGGTGGCCTTTCCCTTCTCTCATTAGGATATATTCATAAGGTTCGTAGGATATCGTTACATCCGTTCCGTCCCTGTGTTCCTCTAAAGGAGGACGGGGTATTTGTGTCATACGTTTGTAACGCCGTTTCTGTCGCCCGAACAATCCGAAATACTGCACAACAAAAAGGGCGTAGGGAAGAAAAGTGTGCTGGAGGGTGCAATATTATTATCATGATTATAATAGCCATTATAACACAAGTGCAACATATACAGCAATTATTTATACTATGCGAAGCTTTTTTCTTCCTTACCTTGGTAAGGAGGTAACCAATGGTAACGCTGCCAATCAGCACAGGGATGAAAGGAAGGTATGGGGTAAGAACGCCATCCCTCACATTCCATATATTCCATCCTCCCTGGATTATAATTCCACCTGATGGTGATGAATTTTTGTGCTGTATTCCTTTAACAACTTCTGTCCCATTTTGATTAGGTGCTGGTGGTGAATATAATGTTGCTGTTACTCCCGGCGCAGTAGATAAAATGGGTAGTGGACTGGCGGAGATACTATTTGCACCACTTGAATCTGAATTCGGTAACTCCGAGGGAGGATCTGTATCTTGCGAAGAACCATTATCAAGGGTGGACGGAGTTTGACCACTTTGATTCTGACTAATTGTTATATGAGCATCTTGGGGATCGCTTGAATTAACACCTGGGCTAGCAACTGGTACACCAGGTACAGCACCACCAGCACCCGATTCAGCCAAATCCCCCGCTTCCACTGAAGGTTCCCCATTGATTTCTGAATATTCCCCAAACCTTCCTTCAATTTCCGTTATATCTGCACCCTGCTAATAAATACAGTTACACATATATGTTCATTCATTCTTCTTCCATGTATTCACTCTATTTCTTATAATAATTGAGATATTATACTCCAACTTTTTGCATAATGTATTGTTCATATATTAATATAAATTATACAACACTTACTTCCAAAATTTCCCCCAATATTCTTTCTATATCCTCCTTCTCCTGTTCTTGTTTTTCTAAGTGTACTACATCTTGGAACCATGCATTAGTCACTGAGGATGGGGAAGATTCTGGGGGTGTAGCCGCTTCTGCATTTTCCTTTTCCACTCTACATTCTCCTTCCTTCTTCCCTTTCTTTATTGCTTCCATAATTTGTCCCCTCTTTTCCATGGTAATTTGAATATATTTTAACATCTGTATTCCTTCCACCTGCATGGAATCCAATTTCCCATAATGGCATGGCTTACATTTTCCTTCTGCATCAGAATCGCTGCCCATATTTTCCACTGCCTTAAGTGCATTATCTATAATATTTTCTTTTCCACAATGGACACGCAAATACTGATATAACCACACATTCATCACTGTGCACCGCATGTACTCCCTTATTTCTTCCACAACCCTTCCTCTTCTACATGAACGTCCTCCCGTTGTCCTTATTTTTAACAAATTTCTTACAATAAACTCACATACTTCCATCTCATCAGTTGTCATATCCTTTCCTTCACTCCTGTTCATTTCTTCGCACAGGCTCTTACCAGTTCCTTCAGTACCTTCCTCTTCCATTTTCCCTAACAGTGTACTAATCAAATTTACTATTCGCCCAGCTAATCTTGTCTGTAAGTTAAAATAGTGTATTCATATACACTCTATATATATAATATCCTTATTATTAATAGAACAATAAAGTTCTAGACATTGACACATTAAAACCTCACATGTAGCTTACACTACATTATATTACCTCCCACACGCGCTTGTCAGTTCCCTCCTTATATCCTACTTTCTTTAACCACCTTTCCTTCAATTCTTCAAAATCATTCTGCTGGGCCATTTTTCTTCCACTATTCAATACATTCGTCACTTATCAAGAAAACAATAATATCACATCAGATATTATACGTAATGCATTTTCTTTCAATCCGTATTATCGTTCTACAACTGACTCTTCCAAGCATATAGAGATCCTCATTTTCCCTTTCCTTCTTTTATCCATGTTTAAAAGCATCATTGTACATGTGTTATTCATTCCTTTCGTTACATTAGTCTATCTGTATGCAGTATACTCCTACACCTGTTGCGAACAACCTTTTCCATAGAAAGTGCCTTCATATGAGCTTGCCTCAGTATTATATAAAAATGTAATTCACAAAAAAAAAGTTGCTTCTCAGTATACGTTGTTTACCACAAGAAAATTAAACCCAACGAAAGTAGGAAATTATAAGCACAAATAATTTTCACGGAAAATTACTAATAAGCACAAAATTTTCCGTTTCATTATTCTTCCATACAGAATGTCAACGACATATTGCCAAACAAATAAATTATAAAAACAGAAAAAAAAAATGCTCACCCACCGACAGAAAATAATTGTCACTGCACAATGCATGCATTATAATGTTGTTCAAATGGATCCTATGCACCGTTGTAAGTATTTCCACTCCATTCTAATATTATATTTTCCTCATCAAATATAAAATAAAAGGAAGAAAAAAAAAATCTATACAACATTCGGGTGCATTATTTTTCAGTATTTATCCATATATGCGGTACAGAATTCAATCGTTCCACATTAATTATTCTCCTCATTAATGCTCCATCATTCCCCCTCCTTTATACTATATCCCCTTGTGTATTATAGGAAAATTTGTTAAATAAATAGTTGCTGCACATAGAAACGGCCAACAAATAAAAAGAAAAGAATACTCTTCCTACAGATATTTCTTAATAAATCAACAAAAAAAAGAGAACTCGAAAAATGAAGTGCTAAAAATTAAATTGCCGCCATTAATTGCTTAAAAATGGAAGTTCTACTACACGAAATTATACTGTAATGTAGGGTTTAAGGTTTAGGGTTTAAGGTTTAGGGTTTAAGGTTTAGGGTTTAAGGTTTAGGGTTTAAGGTTTAGGGTTTAAGGTTTAGGGTTTAAGGTTTAGGGTTTAAGGTTTAGGGTTTAAGGTTTAGGGTTTAAGGTTTAGGGTTTAAGGTTTAGGGTTTAAGGTTTAGGGTTTAAGGTTTAGGGTTTAAGGTTTAGGGTTTAAGGTTTAGGGTTTAAGGTTTAGGGTTTAAGGTTTAGGGTTTAAGGTTTAGGGTTTAAGGTTTAGGTTTAAGGTTTAGGGTTTAACGTTTAGGGTTTGAGGTTTAGGGTTTAAGGTTTAGTGTTTAAGGTTTAGTGTTTTGGTTCAGTGTTTAAGGTTTAGTGTTTAAGGTTTAGGGTTTAAGGTTTAGGGTTTAAGGTTTAGGGTTTAAGGTTTAGGGTTTAAGGTTTAGGGTTTAAGGTTTAGAGTTTAAGGTTTAGGGTTTAAGGTTTAGGGTTTTTGAGGTTTAGGGTTTAAGGTTTAGGGTTTAAGGTTTAGGTTTTAGGGTTCAGGGTTTAGGGTTTAGTGTTTAGGGTTCAGGGTTTAGGATTTAGGGTTTAGGGTTCAGGGTTTAGGGTTTAGGGTTCAGGGTTTAGGGTTTAGGGTTTAGGGTTCAGGGTTTAGGGTTTAGGGTTTAGGGTTTAGGGTTTAGGGTTCAGGGTTTAGGGTTTAGGGTTCAGGGTTTAGGGTTTAGGGTTCAGGGTTTAGGGTTTAGGGTTCAAGGTTTAGGGTTCAGGGTTTAGGGTTCAGGGTTTAGGGTTTAGGGTTCAGGATTTAGGGTTCAGGATTTAGGATTTAGTGTTTAGGTTTTAAGGTTCAGGGTTTAGTGTTCAGGGTTCAGGATTTAGGGTTCAGAATTTAGGGTTCAGGATTTAGGGTTTAGGGTTTAGATTTTAAGGTTCAGGGTTTAGGGTTAAAGGTTTACTGTTCAGGGTTTAGGGTTCAGGGTTTAGGGTTCAGGATTTAGGGTTCAGGGTTTTAGGGTTCAGGGTTTAGGGTTCAGGGTTTAGGGTTTAGGGTTCAGGGTTTAGGGTTCAGGGTTTAGGGTTTAGGGTTTAGGGTTTAGGGTTCAGGGTTCAGGGTTTAGGGTTCAGGGTTTAGGGTTCAGGGTTTAGGGTTTAGGTTTAGGGTTCAGGTTTTAGGGTTTAGGGTTTAGGGTTCAGGATTATGGATTTTGGGGCTAGAGTTTAGAATTCACCTTCTAAGGTTCAGGGTTTTAGTTTTGTAGGTTCAGTTTTGCATGTGAGGTATTCCATATTCAGGTTCAGATTCGAGCTTTAGGGAGGAAGACTTTGTTATTCCGGAAAATGTTCCTAATGGATAGTTTCCATGTTATGATTCCGGATTTAGGGAGGAAGACTTTGTTCTTAAGGAAAAGGTTGTTCCTAAGGAACAGGTTCAAAGTTTAGATTCCGTGTTTAGGGTGTAATAAATATTTTTCTCTTTTTTTTCGTTTTGTAATTAAATTATTTGCGCTCATGTGTGGTCAATATAAGCGGGAAAAATTTTTCTTCCCCATTTTATTGTGACTTGTTTGGTGAATTTTTTCTATTGAACATCTAAAATGTTCATGAAATTTTTTTGTTATAGACTTTTACCTGCATAACGTTTGTTACCTTAATAATTTTTTTTTATTTTAATAATTTGTTCATCTTCTTTAAAAGTTCCAATTATGGACTTTTGAAAAGGTGCTCCTCCAAATTGTGCGCGAGGGTTCGCGAAGGTGCGCAAAAAAAAGAGTGTTCTTACAAAAAAAAAAAAAAAAAAAAAAAAAAGGAACTGTACAATTGTACAAATAATTTACCATGTCACACATGCGCGCTGCTCTTCTCCTCCGCAAAAAAAAAAAAAGAACTGTGTGTACAATTACACAAATTTTTTACCATGTCACACGTGTGTGTGTGTATACGGAAAAGAATCAATATTTTAAGGACAAACTGTGGCACAACAAAAAAAAAAAAAAGAAAAAAAAAATGTATATCCGTCTACCCCTCTAAAATTTAAAAGAAAAAAGAATGGCAAGCACAAATATGGGAAGAGTACACACACAATAAAAAAAGTGTGGGGGGGGAAGCACAGCAACCAAATAAAGGGTTTATTATTTTTTGCGCAAATTTTATCATTCCTAAATTTCTTCCCTTTTCATTAAGGTAACAACCTCCCCCCCCATTTTATGCATACAAATGAACTTGAAATATGAACCATTTATTAAAGCTACTTGAATAATATTGCAAAAGAAGGAAGTTGTCAGCATCGCCCCATTCAGGAGGGAAGCATAAGAACAAGTTATAAAAAGGGAGGGGATTTTATTCTTTTTACAAAATTATAAGGAGCAAAGGATTCTACTGAGCCCATTTATTCCATCTTATAAGACCTAAATTGTGTCATTCCGCTTTATTTTTTTTTTCCCTTGGGTGGGGGGGAGGCATTGCTTATATACAAATTTTCACCATTATTTATTACACATATAACAGCAGAAAAACTATGAAAGAGACCCTTCTTTGCACATTTATTCTATTCATTTTCATAAGTTACGAATTCCTAAAAAGCATAAAAGTTTGTATAATGAGGACAAAAAGTGTAAAAACGCAGCTAGCACGCGCACGCACTCACACAGAGTGTGATCAATTTCCATATTTCCACGGTGTAATAAAATTTTGTGAGTTGCCAAAATGGAAAAATAATATTAGAACAATTCGAAGGCGCGCTCGTTTCTGTACTTAGCACAATTTACGCGAAATTCTTTTTACTAAGATCTTTTCATTGAAAATCGGATCGTCCGCCAGTTGCGCACAGAATCAGTTAAATGTAAATTGTAAAGTCCGAATAATGTTGAAAGGGTGGAACATAATATAGGGGCACATGTAGTTCGTACAATATCCCAAAAATTGTAACGCGATGCTTCAAATCTGTTATATTTCTTGTGATGCACACTTGTACGGGAATGCAAGCGCGGCTTGTGAAGTTCGCATACATATGTGTATGCATGTATGCTCGCATATATTTTTCTTCTTTTCTCATTTTAAGATTATTCACGCAAATTTGTTTATTCTTGTTTGTTTATGTTACTTTTTTTTCTGTTAAAATTACGTACAATTCTGATATTGTTTTCCTGAATTTTTTTTTTTTTTTTAACAAAATGGGTTACGCGTTGTTCGTAAGTCTGGAAGCCTTGCAAGTGTGTAAAGCAATATGCTACCATTGGTTCGCGTATGAACATTCTAAAAAAAAAATGCTTGGGTTACACAACCTATAAAAGATTACATATACTTTACACCAAAAATGCCCAAGGAATGACAAAAACATTCGAAAAATCAGGGTTACAACGTGCAAGTACATATTTTACCAAATGTCCAAAATGGCCGATATAGGAAAAATCAGCGTTACCACCTAAAAGTACATATACTTTTTACACCAAAAATGTCCAAAAAATGGCCAAAACATATACTAAAAGAAGAATGCATGGATGTTGCACAACCTATAAAAGATTACATATACTTTACACCAAATTTTCCAAAAAAAAGCTGATATATCCGAAAAAAAATGTACATGGATGGGTTACAACCTATAAAAGTACATACTTTACCAAGGGTAAACACAACTACTAAAAAAAAAGGGGTTCAAAATTTAGGAGCCAGGTTCAGGGTATAAGAATAGTGGTCCACAGAAAAAAAATGGAGGTTCAGGGTGTGGGAGGGTTTAGGATTCAAGATATGAGAGACGATTTCAGGGTGTAGGAGTGGAGTTCAGGGTATGGAAGTAGGGTACAGGTTGTTAGAGTGAAAGTTCAGGATATGGGGGTGATGATTCAGGTTGTAAGAAGGGAATTCATGTTGTAGGAGGGGATTTAGGTTGTAGGTGGCGGGTTCAGGTTATGTGGGAACCAGGTTCATTGTATGTAGGAGTCCGGTTAAAATTGTGTGGGTAAGGTTTCAGGATGTGGTTGTCGGGTTGAGGGTATGTTGGACCCGGGTTTTGGGTAAGGGGTATATGATTCGTGTTCAATTTTTATGTCCGTTTTATATACTATAAAGAGCATAATAATTATATTATAGTTATGGTACATATAAGAACAGAAGCACGTTGTACGAGATAGTCATATTTCTCAAGATTTTTGAAAATTGAACTGTCACCCAAAAAAATTTTGCTCCAATAACAGTATAATAACTGCAAATTTTTGCCTTAAATAATTAATTCCGTAGGATCCTTTGTTTATTATAATTTTGTTCTGTATTTGTCCCACATATACATATATTTGCTTCTATTCTGTACTATTATAAGGTTATTTAATAATTTGCTTGTAAAATGATTCAACCCCCCAAAGTGGCATTTTTATTCTACGCCATTTTTCCTTTTATACAATTGTTAATTCCTACATATTGAAAAATTTTTTTTTCTCGTTGATAAATATAGCAAAAGGAAGTGGAATGTGAATATATAGAAATTTGAATTATACGCTGAAAAGAAAAATTGATTTTTCTGCCCCTCCTTTTAAAATATGATTATATAATTCAACAAAACAAAAATTATTTGATCTAAGGAAGATGTACAACTCAAATTTTAAAGGACCTATTACTTTTTTCTCATTACGGATAAATGCAGTATTAATGAAAAAATATTTTTCTTTCTTCTCAGAATAGAACATTTGCAACGTACGTTTTATTATTTTTTCTACTGTACTATATGTGAAAAACTTCCTCAGAATTCTAGTATTTGTGAGTTACCTTTAATTCATTCCATATTATTGCGGTTCCTTCAATAAAGAGAAAAGAATAATAGAGAATGCACTTTTTTTGTTTAATGTGAATTTTTCCCCTTTCTTTCCTAAAATTCTTCATAGTAACTTTGTACACAGATTATTAGATGGAACAGTATATAATGTTATGTTTTCCTTATTAATTCATTGTTCGTCATGTTTTTACTATCCCTATTAATTATTTAAATAATTCATGCTTTCCACAGTTTACATTATATTTTTTGTATTATTTTATTAATGAAAATTAATAAATCATAAGTTCATGTACCAATTATATATAAGTGCCCCTATTATTCATAAGATTAATATTTGTAGTTGGAAGGGTAATATTATTTTTTAGGTTTCAATATAAAAAGAGAAAAAAAAGGGAGGATTCCTTTTGTCCTTCATTAAATAATTTTAAAAGGGAATGTACTGAGGAATATAATTATATTACCTAATGAAACATTCTTCTTTTTTAATTTTTAAGTAAAAAAAAGAAGAACCCAAAGATATTATATAAGAAGAGTAAAGCTTACAACTATGGTTTGGCATCTGTACACAACCTTACTTATTTCATCTTTCGCTGTTCTTTCAACTCATGCTTCAGCGGTAAGATAAGCCCTACACCTTATATACAAAGAATGTTATATGTACATATTTGTAAATTGTATTGGTGAATTGTGATTGCTTAAATTTAGGTACAAAATAATAATGAATAAACTTCTTCCCTTCTCTTCTTTCCTTTTTATGTTCTCCAGGATGATGTAGAACTGGGAAATGCTCCGGATGATGTTGTAAGGGTGGTGGATCCTTCAAGCGGCAACTTTGAATTAGAAGGAATTGCAGCAACTCCATCAGAGGGGGAGCTCGAATTGGCACCAGGTGAAGAAGCTAATGGACCAGTTGTACAAGAAGTCGAGGAGGTGGACATGAGGTGTTGTCCCTTTATGCTCTTCAATGCCAGACACACTGGGAGATCCTTTCGGGATACATGTCGTTCTAATAAGCAAGCGGAACAACAAAAAGAAGAAGAAAAAGAAGAAAAAGGTCACGCAGGGGCAGAAACCTTAAAATCAGCTGAAATGCCCAAAGAAGAAAACGTAAAGGGGCCAATAGATAATACAAAGGATGATTTAACAATGGGAGATCCTATGAGCTATGACGCATTATTTTCACTCATTGTTGATGGAAGTATGGCGCATGAGCATATTAAGGAATACGAAGATTCATTTAGACAACACCTTAAGGATGCAGAAGCAAAGACGCCGTTAGAACAAAAACAACAGGAACCACAGGCACCTGTAGAAGTTCCACAAGAAGAAATAAATGAAGAAGTAAAGGAAGAACAGGAAGAAGAAGTACAGGGAGAACAGGAAGAAGAAGTACAGGGAGAACAGGAGGAAGAAGTACAGGGAGAACAGGAAGAAGAAGTACAGGGAGAACAGGAGGAAGAAGTACAGGGAGAACAGGAAGAAGAAGTACAGGGAGAACAGGAAGAAGAAGTACAGGGAGAACAGGAGGAAGAAGTACAGGAAGAAGAAGTAAAGGTAGAAGAGGAGGAAGACGTACAACAGAAGGAAGTATATCCGGAGAAGGAATGGATAATAAAACATGACAATACAAGGGAAGAAAAAGCTCCCATTGAAGGGAAGGGAACCTTCCTAATGAGAAGGGGAGGGGAGGAAAGTGGTAGGTGGAAGGAGCTGGAGGAGGAAGGAAGGAAGATCCTGAAAGAAAAGCATTTGCTGAAAGAGAAGTTTTTGCTGAAAGTGAAGTAGCTCCTGTAGAAAAAGAATATTCAAAAAAGGAGGAAAAGGTTGTATA
Source organism: Plasmodium coatneyi (assembly GCF_001680005.1). NCBI lineage: Eukaryota > Apicomplexa > Aconoidasida > Haemosporida > Plasmodiidae > Plasmodium > Plasmodium coatneyi. The sequence goes on along the minus strand of NC_033566.1, from coordinate 2,533,984 downwards.
GGAAAGAATACATTCTGGTGATGAGGGCAAGTAAATATTTGCTGATGCTAAGGAGAGAAAGTCACTGAGGAAGAATCTGTTTAGGGTAAAGAAGAAGGTGCTGGAGAGAAAGAGGATCCTTTTGAAGGAGAAGGCGAAACGTAAATAGAATGAAAATACAAATAAAAGTGGTAAATTGGATCAAGAAGGAAAAAAAAGAAAAAAAGGAATCTCAATTCTTTCCCATATTCAAGAAATTTATTTTGCCGTATTATTCATATGGACATTTTTTTTTAAATTTTCACGCTAGATATCCTATTGCACAATATGAATACATGAATTGTTAATTTTTATTTTTTTTTAATGTTTCAAATGATGCAGCGATTTTTTGTATGTATTTTTTGTTGATTTGTTTATTCGCTTCAGGTTTAGGGTTCAGGGTTTTAGGGTGTACTAAATATTTCTTTACTACTCGAAACCTTAACAACGGCCGGAAGATAAATTTAACGTTTATTTCATGTGAAGTGAAATTTCTTTTATTGCAACATTATAATGGAAATTTCTTTTTTTTTATGTAATATATTACCATCTATAATCATATTCATAATTTTACATAACAACTTATAATGACATATATAGACATGTTTTATGATTATATGGAGCCTATATTTTTGATTTAAAAATATTATGAAAGCTCTGCATATATATATATATATATTTTTTTTCCTGTTATCTTTTTATTTGACCATTTTTCCAACAAGTTAAACTAAGTTGCGGAAATTAAACAAATAGCTATTTCTAAGTGCCCGATAAGTAGCGGCACTACATCAAGTGGAAATATCATGAGTTTCCTCTGGTTTGGGGCATTACGGCAAGAATTCATATCCTGAGGTAGCATCCTTAAATGTTTCTTCCATGCTTTTATTGGGATATTTTTCTCTATTTTGAGCTTACTAACATGCGCACGATTTATTAATGCATGGATACATGTAATAACAACATGATGCATAATCATCCGCATCGTTCCATATTGACCATCCTGGATGCAATAATTAAGCAAGCTCCATGCTCACCTCAGATGCTGAAACCTATTAAACTACTTCTCCGTTGATAATTATGCATTTTATCACTCTTTACAGTCCTTCAGATGGTTGCAACGTATCGTAATATATATTTGACTGCTTCTTATCCGAGTTGCGCACTTACACACACGCCCATAACAGCACTGCGCCTCATAATGTTCGCATATACCAGTTGTGCTACGATATAAGTTGCCTCAATTTACCTTCCCTATTTGTTCTTATAATATAACTTTTTAAAATGTGATCATTTTTAAAATAACCATCCAAATGTTTTCGTTGCACTCACTTATCTTTCAGTTGATAGGAACTTTTAGCATAAAAAAAAAAAACTGAAAAGCATTCTTCCTTCCTTTTTTTTTTGTACTCTCCCTCATAATGACTATTGTCCTCTTAAAATTTTTTATTAATGATGACAGCTGTTTAGCTATCTTCCTATTTATTTTAAGCCCTATCTCTCACATCCTCCCGGGCATCCAATACTTGTAATATAACAAGTTGTCCGCACATACTTCCTCATCAGCAACGCGATTTAAACATTTTATGTTTCCCCTAATTAGTTTACACTCTCTCCAGTATTGGTGTTGTACGACGATTTTAGCGTTCCCCATGCAGTTGCATGCTTACACTCTCCTTCTTTCGATACCGTACAATTCTTCACATTTACTGTGAAAACAGACCGGAGAATAGCGCAAATCCTCAATCTTCAAACTACGGCCTTCACAATCCACGCAACATAAGCTACCCCTCGTTAGCCCCATCCAAATTTTACTGCTCCGCTCAAGTAATAGTGGATAGCTAAGAACATCGTTATTCTTCTGCGCCCAAAAAGGGGGAAAAAAAAAAAAAGAAAAAAGGGAAGGGGGAACTATTTTCATGGAACATAATTTTATACATTTATTTATTAAAAATGTAATCATCAGAATGTGAGACATTACTTAATACGGAAAAATTGTGTTACCTGTTCTTCCCGCGAATCCTTTATAAATATGCTTTTTCTTTTTTTTTCTCCTTTTTTTTTTTTTTTTTTTTGCGCAAAAAAGATAAACTGGTCAAGCAATAATAAGCACAGTTGGTGGTGTAAAACACAACATGAATGTTGCCATACCATCAAAAGCACATGTTACACTCATTTGTCAAAAGGGGAATTAAAGAACAAAACAAGGAAAAAAAGAGAAAATGGGCAACCATTATACCTTTCGTTCTGTGGTACCTTCCGCGGTGCTCGTTCTCTCTATGTGTGGAGAGACGAGTCGCGGGAAGTTTTGCATGCCCATAGAAAGTGCACATACACGTAATTGCACATATACATAATTATTTTTTTATACATGCGCAAATTGTGCAAAAGAAATTCGGGGGAAAATATGGCCCCCGTGGCAATTTTTCCCCGTGCGGTTTACCATAAAGTGGAAAATCCGTCAGGGAGGCCCTAAATATATCGCCACGCCTCTACAAAATTTAATTACTATGCCCGCGCCCCCGCCGGGGGGCAGTTGGTTTATAATGTTCGTGTTACACAATTGAGGAACACAAAAAAAAAAAAAAAAAAAAAAAAGAAGAAAAAAAAAGGGGTATATGATAATGCACACGGGAGGGGACACACTCAGTGGCGGGGGGCGTAAACGCATGCCCATTTACAATATATTTATGTAATGCGTGAAAATGCTGTTAAGGGTTTAAATTTGCACATGCCAATGTGCTCATTCCTAAACTTTCCTTCATTTCTTTTTTTTTTGGGGGGTAATAATTATCAACCACTATGAACAGTTAACAACAATTTTTATTAAAAATTTCGTTCTTTCAATTTATTAATAAGCTCAAAACTCTGTTCACATTTTTTATGTGTTGGTGCGGCTTATTTTATCATTAAGGTTAACAAAATTGTGAAAAGTGCTGCATGGGTCATTTCAAAGGAAAACGTTTAATAATAATAATCATCCTGGTCGTAGTAACCGCCCATAGAACGCTGATAGTCGTAATAATCATCATAATAATCATCATCGAAATTCATATAATAAAAGTCATCATCTTCGTAATCCTCATAGTCTTCATCATCATCATCATCCTCGCTGTCGTCACTATCATCGTCATCATCATCTTTTTGTTTAGCCGCTTCTGCCCCTTTAGATGCTTCTGCACCTTCAGCCGCTTCCGCACCCTTTGCCGCTTCCGCACCCTTTGCTGCTTCTGCACCCTTTGCTGCTTCTGCACCTTCAGCCGCTCCTGCACCCTTTGCCCCATCCTTCTCCTCTTCTCTTTTTTTTAACTTTTCGTTCGTAGTATAATACGCTTTATTTAACTCGCATTCTCGTTGTTTCTGTTGCAAGTACTTTTTCATTGTTTTAGGTCCAAAATTCCACTTCCTTTCAAACAGAAACATTCGCTGGCACTTTCTTCTTTTCCTCTTCTGTTGTTTATCTTGTATCTTTTTTAGTTTCTTATGATAAGTTGCTTTCATAGCATTCCATCGTCTTTTCTTATTATATCTATACTTCTGATAATTCAAATCTACAATATCCAATTTTTTATCCAAAAGTCTTTTGTCCTTATCGTAGAATGGGCCTATACCGGGTAAAACGTCTTTCGATGGTTTTTTGGCTATTTTATCTCTGGTTTTTGTTCTTTTTTCTTTCCATTTTATCTCCATTTCTTTTTCTTCCTTTTTTATTTTTGCCTCCATTTTTTTTTTTTTCTTTTCCATTTTAAGATCGTCCTTTTTAATTCTTTCGTTCACTTTGTCCAGAAAATTTAATAGTTGCTTCCTCGCCTCGTGCTTTTGCCTCAGTCTAGTGGACGTATTTCTCTGCAGAAAAAGTTGGGAGTGTGGGAAGTTTGTATTTTTTGTGTGTGCATTGCTGTTGCACCTTTTACGCGCTCATCACGCGTTTTAGCGTATATTTATTATGCACATCAATTTGCGCAATTTGCGACACATTCGCTAGCAGCAAAGTGAATGCAACGCACACGCAATAATAATTTCTGCTATTTCCAACTTACGGCTAATCGCATCAAAAGAACGATGAGCATAACCGCTTGAAAGAGAGTCAACCCGCTGTTCGTGACTTCCACGCTCTCCGCTTTATTTTCGACTTCCTCTGTTTTATTTTCGTCTGGTTTGGGATCTTCACCGATTTTGGGTTTCTTCATGAGAAAATCTTCTTCCCCATTGTAAAAATAATCATCACCATCTACATAATAACTTGGGAATCTCCCGTGATACATGCCACTAATTACGGAGGGGTGGGGGGGGTATGGTTCGGACACATAATACTTCTCTTTAAGGGTACTGAATGGTTTATCCACGTCCACCACGGAGTACAGGGTGCCCATGCTATGAGCCATTTTTTTTTTTTTCTATATTATGTTTAAATTATGCGTGAATCTATGTACAAGAATTAAACAACACATTAATATTTGTACTCCTTTTTTTTTTGAATAAAAAGTTATTAGTAAAAATGTCCTTTTTTTAATTTTTTTTTTCTCTTTTTTTGTTCTCCTATTTTTTTTTTGTGCTTCTTATAATTAAAAATAAAAAAGAAAATGAAAAAAATACACTATATATTATTATGTTTAATGATAAAAAAAAAAAAAAAGGGAAAGCGTATACATAGTATAAAATGTTGCTACACAGATGTTGTTCTTATTTGCAAAATGCTTAATATTACTTTAAATCTTGTAAATAATATTGGCACTGTCAGCTCAGCTTGGAACACAGTGGAAAATTTTCTTTTTCTTATTTTATTTTTTTTCTTTCTCTCCATCTATTCATCAAATATTTACATTTTTCTATGTGTAGTTGTAAATTTTTCCTCTTTTTATTGTATGTAGCCAAAATGTAGAATATATTATTCTAACCTTTTAGAACGAAAAGTGAGCGTTGAGTTCCGCTCCTTTTTTGGAAATTGCTCCTTTAATTCTTCTAAAAGAGAAAACATCTTTTAAATAAAATTTTTTTATGGGAAAAATATATATATTTTTTGAACTTCCTCCCCCTTTTTCTCTTTAAAAAAGATGGGCCAAAGTATAATGCGAAAAAGGGGGGGCTACGTATTCTGCTCTAGAAGCTCCAACATCGAAATTATCAGTAATAAATTTAAGTTTTTCTTGTCAGCAGATGCTGGAAAAAAAAAGAAAGAAAAGAAAAGAAGAGAAGAAAGATTAATCTGAACGATCCCCTAATACCACTTTCTCCTTTCTGCAATTTTTCATGTAAACAGAAAGAGGGAAATAAAGCAGTAGGTGGAGTTCCTTAATTTTCCTTTTTTTTTTCCTTTTATATATTTCTGCTTTTAATTGTGCAACCAGAATATAAAGGGTCAAGGAATGTTTTCGTAAACAATACTACAAAGGTAGAAATAACATAGTCATTTCTGCACCCTTTTTATATGTGTATATTTATATATATCCAGTTATTGGTGTGTTCCTCTTTTTTATTAAACATCCGCGATTTAATTTTCATCACAGATATGGATGTAAAGTCTATAGACCATTCTCTGCATTAACTTCTTCCGTATACACTAGAAATGTATGAGAGAATCCTTTCTGTTCATTTTTTTCCCTTTTTTTTTTAATTTATTTCCATTAAATTGAATATATCCCTATATGCCCCTACACATTATAATGGCTCCACATAGAATGGGTAAGTGTTGAAATAAAGGAAAAGGGGGATATAAGCTTTATTTTTAGCTAAACAAAAAATTAGTTCCGCATAGACACAAAGGAAAAAAGGGAAGGAAGAAATGTGGTCCTTATTATTTGTATGCTCAGGACTGTAAGCAAAAGTGTATATATAGCATTTTAAACAGGGAAAGGAACTAGGGAAAAAATTGCCGAAAGAAATGGTGCACACACAGCGGGTATACCATGTTGGCCTATTCCTTTTATAGAAATGTTAAAAAGTACATTTAGGGGGAAAATGAATTTTCGTAGAATGGGCGAACGGTGCACACGCCCCGAATACGTATATATACATGTATATACCTGCATATATGTACAGCAGATATGGGTGGCGTCTAATTCAAGTCTACACTCCAATGAACCTAGTATGCGCAGTAGCATAATTTATTTTGAATTCCTTCCAGAGGCTTTAAGCGTTCATTTTTTTAACTTTCAGAGGAATGATTCACTTTCCTCGTTTTGCAACTGTTCACATCGTCCTGGTATGCGAACATATATTTGTTCATGGCATGTACGCAGTGGAAAGAAATAACATTGTGTGCGGGGTTGCCATGATATGTAATGCACATCAGGAACAACCTTTCCTTTTGGCGATGTCTTTCCCATATATATGATTTGCTTTTGCTTATCCCATATGGGTTCTCTGGCACGTTTGGGGTACATAGCAAATAGGGAAAGTTCCTCTTTGGGACTACAAAAAGAGCATTGTGCTACCTCCAGCTCGTCCAAATTACATTATCGAAAGGGGGAAACTTACAAAAGGGTTCGTACCCTCTTTGTGGGCATGCCTTTTCCGTCTCTGTCAAAAGGCGTTTTCACCCGTTCGGTTGTTCACCCCCTTCCGCTTGATCGAACATGCTAAAGTCCAAAAAATTTGCTTACCCCTTTATATGTTATATATATCACAGTGAAAAAGAGCAGCAACCAAAGTCGCACATGGTAATATGCCCGTTTTGGCATGAATACGTATAGCCATACATACACATGTGTGTGGCCACACAAATGCGTCATTCATATTCGTATAAAGGTGTAGTTAGTTGTTCCCCTTCTCGTACGACGTTTCCTTCAAATAAAACACACCTTCACGGGAGAACTTTTATTACAAGGGGACGTTCCTTCTTTTGTTTCACCCCCTCTTAGATACACTTTTGTGTTTATATCCCTTTTTTTATATAACCTAAGCGCGTGGAACCGGGGGTTCTGCATTGTTTTTTGTATTTTACCAAATGCAAAGTGGGTATGCTGTTAAAAAAAGGAGGGGGAGACCGGGAAGGAGCGCATTCCGAAGATTTTGTATAATCAAACGTGTCCTCGCGAATCATGGAGATTACACTACACGTAATATGTCGTGATGTTCCCCTTTCCTTGTTTGATGCACATCCATGATGCGCGAAGACACGTTAAGGAAAAGAAGTGCTTTTGAAGTCTAAAATGGTGTTGGTGTTTTTACCCTACGAGTGCCTTTGCTATTCGTTCTATACATTTAATAGGTACACATGCCAATACCTATTAACGAATGTTAGAACATACCGTTCCATTTCTTCCTCAATAAGACGTTGGTAAACAGCACAGGTACTTTGCTTCCTAATGAAATGAGCTTTTGTCACTGCAAAGGACACCAAGAACATGACACGCATGTGGACAATGTCATTTATTAGGAAGGACAGGAGGACAGGAAGAAAAATAAATCTTCCACAAAAGGAACAAAGAGGATTATCTTTTATGCGTTCCTAATCCAATGGTGTACAATGTGGTATTGATTGGTACAAATTGGGGTGATCATATGAACAGATTATATATAACACATATATTTATTCCCCTAAAATGATTATTTGGTAAACTGGTCATAATAAGAAAAAGGGAATTTTCTATAAAGAGCTGTTTAAAGGGCTGTGCATATTTTTAGTATGTGACATACTATATACCAATCGAGAATGCCATAACGACCAATATAAAGGACAATAATGCTATTATAATAATTTATGCGACGCATTTTCACTGCTTCAGTTATAATAAATTCCTTACTTCCATTATGAATTATTGGATGTATATAAAAAATAAGGATTATTCTCAACTTTTTTATAATATAATGGTTGTAAATAATTATGAACATTCAATAAATATTCCAGAATGATAATATACATACGAAATTATATATGAACGTAGGTTTTATTTCTTTTGTAACATGTAATGGAAATATTATATACTCTGGTATAATTTTTCGTGCTTATTCAATTCATACTTCAAAGCAATAATTAATAGCAAAATATATAATTTAATAATGCTATTATAGAATTATAATATTGCGGAATATATGACAATAATTTTAGAGAAAAACTATTCCGCGCATCTGTTACATATAAGATATGAATAGTTCTACATGCACGTGCTGCGCATTTTTTATAAAAAAATATTTTTAAGAATATATCTTATTCCATAAAATCCGTTTCTTCTTAAAAAGCAACTTTTCCTTCCTGCTTTTTGCGCAATTATATAATAAATTCATTTATAAGAAAAATACATTTTGCGTAACCAAATAATAATATGCTGTATAAGGTGAATTATTAAAAAAATAGAGTCAAAACTGGTACATATAATATTGGACACTTTTTACCCTCAATCTTACCTAAAATTATATGATGCATAAATTATATCTAATATTCAAAAATGCTTCAGGAATATTAAAAATAATAATAACTTATATTCTATTATAAATCATAATAATAGAATTAATAAAATTATTTTTCCATAAAAGAATTAATTCTATTATTCTAAATATAATATTTCGTTTATTTTTACGTTTATTTTAAGAATACAATTTTGATTTTTATATTTTAAAATGATATTACATGAACACAATATGGAAGGATGAATATTTAGACTTCTTCTATACATGTGCTAGTACCAATTAGTTGTAAGACTTGTGTTTTATAATTTTTAACGAAATGGAATATGAAAAAAATGGGAAATTCTATAATATATTCTTCTCATTATATAATATTCTGTTTTATAAGATCTATGTACATATCTAATAACTTGCAAAAAAATTCTATATAGTCTTATATGCCATGAAGTATAATATCGGGGAAAACCTTATTATTAAATATGTTACATTAATTTTTTTCATTTGGATATACCATAAATATAATGATGAAGTAATAAAATAATATTCTTTTCATATCATGCTTCCCATAATAGATTGTTTTTCCTTAGGAAGAGTATTTCTTTTTTTCGCATAAATATAGCTATCTTTTATATATTATTTCTGCATTCAGGTTTCATTTAGCAAGGGCTTGAAGGATATCTCTAATGGCGGCAAGGATTCATCGTATATTGCAGAATATAGGTTACTGTCAGAACAGGATTTCAGGATAGCATTATACGACAATGAATTAGAGGAGTATTTATTAAAATATAGGGACAGTGCAATATTAACATATGCGGAAAATGGAACAATAAGAGCTGATAGCAAAGGTCTTACCATATATGATATGTTGAAAAAAAATTGTGCAATTCATTTAGAAATTTATAAAGCACAATTTAAGCGTAAATATACTAACAGCAAAGGTCTAAGGAGACTACGTTACTATTGTGAAAAGAAAATATTTGATCTGATTGATAGAACGGGTGAACAGCAAGTAGGGACTAGTAGCTTTAAGACAAAACTAAAAGAAAGTACAGTTAAAAAATGGGGTAAACGAGTTATTGTAATGTGTTTATTTCCATTGATTGGAACAATATTGCCGATTTTTGTTAAAATTTGTGGCAAGATACCTCATTTGATAGCTCAAGCCCTATATGGGATATATGGTATTTTTTTTATAATATTAGCATTTATAATTATATTTTTGGTCATTTACATAATGACAAAAGTTGTAAAATATCACAGATTAGAAGCTGGATTAGATGAATTGAGTTTTCGGGAATTCTTTGTTTTCTGGGACCATATATTTTGGCCTAAACGGAAACGGTAATATTTGTAACAGTGCAAAAATACGGAATGAATGCAATAATCATACAGTAAATATTAATCCATTCACATTTTAGATATGAAGCAACAGCAATTTTATATACATTTAATTGATCCAACTGTTTAATTTCATAATCCTTCTCTTTGTAATGCACAATCAATTTTAATGTGCGAATTCATGTCGTCTCTCATTACATATAGTATTATTAAATTCATATAGATAATGTACTAATCATTTGTTCATAAAATAAAAGTACATTCTTTGTCATTAGTATAAAATAAATAATTAGATGGAATTTGTAATAAAAGTACATTTTTAATAAAATGCATTTAAAAATGCACCATCTATATTTGCATTCAATCTGAAAAGATATAATGAATTTTTTTGTGTTTGCAAGACATATGTCTTTATTTTACTCATGCTTTTTTTTTTCTTTAAATGATTATTATTTTTACTGTGTCAGAAGAACCTTTTCATTGTATGTAGGTTCAATAATATATGTGAACAATTGCGTAGCTAATAAATATTTTTACGCTTTTTTTTTTTTTTTTGTTTTTTCATTATAAATATATAGTAATATAATATTATTTCCTGTCATAAATTAAATTTTTATGTATGTATAGATTTATTCTGTACCATAATCTTAAATCTTATAAACAACTCATATAAATAAGTTTAATAGAAATATATTGCTGAACATTTACTAATGACAGTTGGAAAGAACGGCAACATTTCATTTAATAAACATTTTAAAGTTTTACTTACAGTATATTATTTAGCGTTAAACTAGCGGAAAAATTAGAAGGAACATTAATAGCAAATCTAGGGTTTAGTGGTTAGGGTTCAGGGGTTTAGTGTGTACTAAATATTTTTTCCCTAGGCGAAACCGTAACAAACGGCCGGAAGAAAAATTCAACGTTTATTTCATGTGAAGTGAAATTTCTTCTATTGTAACATTATAATGGGAATTTCCCCCTTTGCATATATTATTTTTATTACGAATAATCATACTCATAATTTTACGTAACAACTTATAATGACATGTATAGACATGTTTTACGCTTACAGGAAGCCTATATTATTACACTAAAAGTTTCTTAGTGGATTACACATTTCACTAAAAAAATTTCGTTATGTAACGTGGAAAAGAAAATTAACATTTAATTTGAGAAAATTATAAAAGTTCTTATTCACCTTATGATTTTCGTACAAGGGAGAATTCTATGTGTGCTACTGTTTTCCTGTGAAGCAATAATACATGGGAAGAACATGAACTGGAAGTTAAAAATTTCGGATACACATCTTTTTGAAATCTATGAATGTTGATGATCTATTTTATGATGGATCATTTTTTTTTTTTTTTATGGTTAACTCCTTTATATGATAATTTTTTCCCCAGTTCTTTCGATAATAATTGCTTCTATATTTTATATTTTGATAATAGTACAGTATGTTCTTATTTATAATTTCCCAAAAAAACTGTATGCCCTATGCAATGTATTATCACTGAAATCCCAAACACTAACCCCCCCCTTGTTGCATATGATCAAAAGAAAAAAATGGTCATACAAGAAAAAAACTTTTACGCGGTTTCGCATTATACAACAGGAAAGGAAACAAAATAAAGCTATCTACTTAAATTTTCTTTACACCTTTGCTATTTCAGCAATTTTATGGAAATGTTTCAGAGAAGTATTCATGTAACAATTAAATTAAATATTTTCCACATTGATAATGTGTACAATTTGAACGGTTTCAAATGCTTACCTCTTGATGAAAATATTATTAATATTGAAATAATCCCATCCTTTCTCATAGAAAAAATATTTTGTACACCCTAAACCTTTGCAACTCGTGTGTTACGAGCAATGCTCAATCGCAGGTTCTTCGCAGAACGAGCACACGGTTATGCGCATATATATGCACGCATGCACACATATATTACATATATGCGCCTAACCGTGTGTATAATGAAAATTCCAGGTGTGTGACAATTTCGCACAAATATTAAATCATGCATTTGTGCAAAACAAAAAATCATTGTTCATACATAGTATGTTACGTTAAATCTTTAAGTTTCACTCGAAAAAAATTTTTAATAAAAAATTAAATAACAAAACATTAAAATTTCCGCAAAATTAGAACAGTACTTTTGCTACTGTTCAGTATCATGACAGTTCAAAAAAATACATGTATATATGTATATATGTATTGCCCTATGCTCAACACTGTAAAAATTGAGTTTTATTGAGCGAAAGGGTGTGAGGGGTACGGATTATATTTTTCACCATTTCATATTCTCTATATGGTACACATTATATAGCTTAAAATTTAACAATTTGAATGATAATTTTTCTTTAAAACGGGATTAGTAAGTTAGCATTTTTGCGTGAGCTCTCTTATATTTATTTTTTCCTTTATTTTTTTTGTAGAAAAGTCCCCCCAGTAAACAAGCGGAAGCTGCCAATGGCAAAGTAACAATAGTACTCGTCGCTAAAAAAAACGATATTAAATGATGAGATAGTGCAACTGCACCAAGAAAACCAATTACCTTTGTAGTTTTCCCAGAAGAACGGCGTTTCATAATTCTTTTTTCTTTCCCATAATACCCCTTATATGTGTCCATAGCACTCAAGCCATCAAACATTTTATTTTCACAATAACCATCAGCTCTTCTATGCATACCACCAGATCCTTGTCCTCTTCTAATAATAAGATCATCTCCATATGGTGCATGCAATCCGACATCCATTGATGACACTCTGTATTTCGAATTAGGTATCCATGCATTAGTAAGATCAATTACATCATCATAATCATTGGATTTATATCCTGATGAACTAGCTGCACTATCGTACTTGTCATCCTCCTCCTCCTCCTCTTCATCATCATCATCATCTACATAAAATTGTGACAAGCTAAGTACTTCATCCTCCTCATTATTCTTTCCTTCTCTTGTCCTTCTCGATGTGTGATGTCTACTACTGTGTCCATGTTTCAGTCGATGACTACGGTGGTGCCCATGGTACCTATCTCTTACATCACGTCTTGACCTGTGATCAGAATCATAATCGAACAACTCACCATCATCATAAAATGATTCTACCAAATGGGAACCTTGCCACGATCCACTTGCTCCTAATAATCGTTGAGCTCTTAAATCAAATTCGCCATTGGCACTCGAATTTTTAACCAATGATCTTCCATGTGTGTCCTAAAAGAGGGGTTGCAAAGACATAAGGTGGAAAATTAGTTTCCATTAGTTATAAAGATAGATACATCAATTTGTTTCCATGCTAATGTAATTGTAATGACTTGAAAAATAAAACCACTAAGTGGATTCGAAAGGGAAGCAAAAAAAAAAAAAAAAAAAAAAATATGAAAATTTCACATCCATATTATATTTTATCACTCATGTCATTATTGTCATTTTTTCATACCGAATCGTTGCAAGTCTGATTTGTGCACCCTAGAAGGATGATGGTGGCGACTTTAACGAAAATGAGAGACTTCATGTTATTTGCCTTCATGGTGCTTATTATTAAAGCTGTCAAAATATTATCTACAATGTTGTATTCGAAATGAGCGTTATAGTAGTACAAATGATGAAAAGTACATGAAGAATTCCGTACACCAACTTTGATTGGTTCCTTTCTGTATTTCCTTCAAACGAATTAAATGTTACATAACGATATAGTAACGAAAATAAAAAACTACAAAAGAACTAATACTAATAGAACAAATTTCAAATATTTTAACATAGCTTATCTTTAAGAAAAATTAAAAAACAAAATTAATTCGAACTTACGAAAAAATATTCTCGAAATATGCAAATTTCTTGAGCAAAATTTACAAAATATATAACTCACTTTGTTGGCTGTTGCATTTTTAAGACATTTTTTAACATGCAATAATATTACCATTTAGGGAAAAAAGAAAAAAATAAAATAATCATGAATAATAACTCTCGAAAAATTATTTAAAATGGAGAGGGTAATAAAAAAAGGTAAAGAACAACATAATCTCTATGCCTTAAATCAGGAGTAATATTTGCGGAGCTTAATTTTGCGCGTTCTACTTTTTAAATTATTATCACGTCAAAATAATTTCTACAGCACGCAGTTATCCCTTTAAATGCAATTTTAGTTAAATAATAATAACAATACTACTAAACAAAAAAATGTAAGACTTAAAAAGAACTTTTTTTCTTAAACATGGAAACATATTCCATTATAAACTACGAAAAAATAAGCTACTATTTTGCATAGTTCTATAAACCTATGGTACGCATAACTGTACTCGCAGAAAAATTAAATTTTTTAGTCACTGCAAATGCAGGAGAATAATAATAGTACACTTTTCAAAGATATTTAACAAAATTTCCTTTCTTAAATTTTTAATTATAATTTTACATAGATTCCCCAATTTATATCAATTCTATGTCCAACAAAATGTATTACCAATGAGTCAAAAGCCAGAACGATTTTATTAAACAACATTTTCCCGCTTTTTGGGGGTAAAATAAATAGGTACACTTAACATGCAACCAGAATAACGATAATCCCCGCAAGGCTATCCATATCATATTTATTAAAACATGAAGGAAAAAGGTAACATAATCATAATGAAGAAAAAAATTTATAAAAGTGAATTATCATTTTTTTGGCAATTTTTATAATAACCCATGATGCTTCCCATTCATTGGTTCTATACGCATTTTTATTATATTACTATTTCTGATAAGAATTGCCCTTCCTGTTTACAGCATGAAATTTTGGTACACATCATTTAGTTAGTACATATTTTCACATTTTCTATTATACTTTCACTGGGTCCCACTATATGGGAAAAAGGAAATCAAATAAAAATACCCCACATGGCTACATTCTTATTACTAAATTAACCATTATGATGACTTGATCGTAATTTATTAAATTGTTTAATTAAATGGAATGAATATGTTTACAATTCGAAAATTTATAATGTTCTTAATTAAAAAAACATAATCTTCCAAATGGTAATGAATAAATTAAGCAAGGAATACCAAAAAAAAATGAATATATAAATACAAAATAGGAAAAAATAAAAATGGTTTATGCATTATGTAAACATATATAATACGCTATTATAAAGGTATATAATATTTAAATGAATAGCGTTCTTTTGCTATAATTCACAAAATTTCCATAATTTCCCCTCAAATGAGAACCACCTTCCAAAAGCAGCATCCCCTCCTAGTGGACTGCTTCTATCAACTAATAAATTATTAATATCATTTAGTCCTAAAACATTAGTGTACACAAATTTTCCTATCCTTTTGTGTTTGCTCCAATTATATGCTTTTTCTTTTATTCTCTCTACCATCATGTTATGCACATTATATATGTTACATTCTCTTCTGCTATGTCTTCTGCTTTGTTCGGCTTTACATAAAGGAACACCACGTGTTTAAGCGATCGCAATAGACGCGATACTTAACCAATTGTAACAGTTAACACGTTTTAGTATTTCTGCTAAATTGCCAATGTTATCTAGGAATATCAAAATTAACTTTTAATTACATTATTGTAACTGTAAACTGACACAGGGTAATTCTTCGTGTAAAGATGCATTCCTTTTTTTGAAACATTTCAAATAAAAGCTATTTGAAATGTGTTCCATATGATAAAAATGTTTTAGCATATGATTTCTTTTCCCAGCCGTTTTCCCCTCTCTCAATTAAACAAAATGTACTATTATACCTTGGCACGAAATTATAAATTGAAGATTTACTAAAGCAAAAAGGTAACTTATAAAATGTTAACTACGAACAGGAGCCATTCTACTTGTTGCGTCTCACTTCTGCTGTAGTAACATTTATACTTATTAATGTATAAAGAACGAACATGGCAGAAGGGGAATTCTCCATATATACCCTAACTATTATTCCACATTTCTTCTGCCTTCGTACATAGGACAGGTATATAGATGATCCAAATGTGTATGTGTCACTGCGCCATTATCAGGTGAACGCAAATTTGTAAAATTGTGCAGTCGAAACTTTTTAAAGTGTACGACTATAACAATAAGATCTTCCTTATAGCGCCATTACAACAGGACTGTTTATACACAAATAAGATTCGTTACCATTAATGCTCCACCACTGCCGTCCAAAGTTGCGCGCCGAAACGATCTGCTTATTATGCATTGTAATAAACCTTGTGCAGTATATTTTCGTCCTCTACCTATTTACACCATTTTGTGCCCTTTCACAAATTCACTCTTCTCCGTATGTACTAAAACTAACCCCACCATGAACTTATCACAATCGCGACACCATCTTTGACAAAATGGATCCTAAATTATACTTGGCCAATATAACCCCCACGTAGCAGAATCATAAACGCATAATCTTTTCAATTATGAGAAAATTTTTCTACTTCTAATTGTGAGAGATATACTGACTCGGTAGCATTACTTCTAAGCACAGGGCACTTTTCCCATTTATCCCGAAATTCTACCATTACTCCTTGATTGAAAGGAATATTTTGGCAATATCGTTGGTTGTATACAAACAGGCCATGGGAAACACTCACTCGGGGCATCCTTATAACTCACAGGGGGGGTCATTTTTTTCAGCTCCAAAGGATATTCCTTCCTCTTACACTCACAACACACTATCTCTATGTGAGGCACATGCGCACGGTACCCTAATTCGATGTCACGTGACACCTCTCTACGTGCCCACTCTACGTACCCCACATTGTTACCTTTCAGCCATGCAGAGAATTTTCCAACGAATTCTCCATTTACAAAATGCCCTTCTCAAAGCATAAGTTATATATCGTATCACCATCAATGTGCAATTTATCATCACTCCTCTTAACATTATTATAGTAATATAAATATGAGATGAGTGTGCACATGTGTTATATATATAATATACACACACCTACCCTCCACTCTTTCCATTTCGTTATTGTTCACATATTTTTTTTTAATTCTTTGCGTGAAGCACTACTGCGGTTTTGCTCTCATAACGCCAGGTAACACTCGTTTTACACTCCACTTATACTAGATGTAACAAATCGTCATTCGACTTTTGCATTTTCATGTTCACCTATGAATGACTATTTAACGGCTCCTCGCTAGAACTTGATTTCAAGCCGCTATTGTTGTTGCTGTCGTCTTCGTCATCATCATCCTCATCGTCATCCTCATCGTCGTCCTCATCAATATAATCATAATCATCATCGTCATCATCATCATCATCGTCCTCATCATCATCTTCATCGTCGTCCTCCTCATCATCCTCCTCATCATCACTCTTGTTGCGAAGACATTTGTTCTGCACTCCTTTATGAGTGTAAGAAATATATTTTCCAATTGAGGTAAACTGAAGAAAAGGAAAACAGTGTGATGAGGTATATGTCATGATGCCCGCTTATTCCACTTTGTATATGCACATTTTTCACAAAATGGGGACATCTCTGAATAGTAGAAAAATCCATACGCCGCATACACACATTTATATATTCATTTACGCACTCAAACCGTTTAACCGGTCAACCGATCAACCGATCAACCGATCAACCGATCAACCGATCAACCGATCAACCGATCAACCGATCAACCGATCAACCGATCAACCGATCAACCGATCAACCGTTCACTCATCCGTTTGCTCACCTTATTCAGAACGTACAGAAAAAACAGTAGGCACAAGAGGGAAATGCCCACCGGTGCGATCAGGCTAAACACGTAACTGCTGAATCTTTTCACCATGGAAAAGATCGAAGTACCCAAGGCATTAATGCCAATTAACCTGTTCCCAGACTCGTAGGTATCGCCTACAGCTGCCGCTAATATTCTTCCTCCCATTTTTATAGCGTTATTTTCAGATTGTCCTGTAATGTCTCTATTCTTCAGAACAGTGCGTGGCTCGATCTTCTCTGCTTCCGTAAACAAATTTATAATATTCTGATAGCAATCATTGAATATGGATGCCAGTGCAAGACTAACTACAGATAAATTCTCCATCACGTTTTTGGGATCATACTTTGAATAATCATCAATATACTTTGTACAAATGTTCTGTTCTTCCATGGTACATATGCCATTCCATTCATAGTACAAAGGAACCGTAATTTTTAGATAGTCAATATATTTCTGACAAGCGTTTTTCGTATCATTGATAGCTGCCTCTTTGATGGTAGAATAATCTTCAATAAAATCAAACAAATGTTTAACGTCTTCTAAATATTTCATATCCACCAGCGTTTTATCCGGATGACATATATTATCGGCATTGGGGAACTTATCATTATTTATATTTTTCCATGCATCTTGAAGGTCATCAATTATTTTAAAAAAATTCTCATCATTTTCGTTCTTATTAAGATTTTCATACACTTGTTCGTATAGCCAATAATTCAAATCATAACAGTGCTTCTTACTTAGACTATCTTCGCCACGGTTTTCATTTACCTCAGTTAGGTTCCTGTCCAGTTTAAAAAAAACATCTCGAACCCATGGTGTTTCCTCATATGATCCTTTCATACCTTCCCAGTAAACGTTTTTTTCACTTCCCTTACTTCCTTCATTTACTTCATTTACTTCATGTTGCTCGTTTCCTTCATTTCCTTCATTTACTTCATTTTCCTCATTTACTTCATTTTCCTCACTTCCTTCATTTTCCTCATTTACTTCATTTTCCTCACTTCCTTCATTTTCCTCATTTACTTCATTTTCCTCACTTCCTTCATTTTCCTCATTTACTTCATTTTCCTCACTTCCTTCATTTTCCTCATTTACTTCATTTTCCTCATTTACTTCATTTTCCTCATTTACTTCATTTTCTTCATATTCCTCACTTCCTTCATTTCCTTCATTTTCCTCATTTACTTCATTTTCTTCATATTCCTCATTTAATTCATTTTCTTCATATTCCTCATTTAATTCATTTCCTTCATTTTCTTCATGTTCCACATTTCCTTCATTTTCTTCATGTTCCACATTTCCTTCATTTTCTTCATGTTCCACATTTCCCTCATTACCTTCATGTTCCACATTTTCCTCATTTCCTTCATTTACTTTATTTTCCTCATTTTCTCCATATTCATCATGTTCCTCATGTTCCTCATTTCCTTCATGTTCTTCATCTTCCTCTTCGACTATATCTTCATTCAATTTATCGTAATATTTTTGGGAAGGTAAATCTTTGTACTTCGGATCCTGCGGAAAAAAAGGGGCAGACAAAAATGGAATCACAACAGCAATATACAAAGCGGCACATATATAAATTCACACCTTAGACAAAAACATCGAATTATAGATGCGCTCGCCGTAGGAACAACCCTTGGGTAGGTAAAATGCGAACGGGGGCCATTAACGGAATGATAAAAGAATAGTTCCCCGTGACAAGGATAATGGTCATTACGACAAAAACGGTGCAACACAACGGTGTGCAATACAAACGGGGCTTACTTTTTTCATTTATGAAGGTTCCTGTAATTTGGACGTACAATAATTATATTTAAACTAATAACATTTGCGGCGCATTAACTGCTTATTTCTGATAAACGAAAAATGGCAACGTCAAACACACTGCACATGCACAGTAACTGCCTTTTTAGCTTACAGAAATAATCACATGTAATCACTTAAAATAACCCTTTATCACTTATGGTCACTTTTTTTCACTTGTAAAACAAAATGTTACGACGTAATGCCCATTATACTAAATAATCCATTCTAAAATGAATGCTAGTATATCATTACAAACTGTTCCACTCAACTACATAAAAAAGCGACTTAATATTTATATACACCAAAATGCTAAATGGTAAAAATGGCGCTGAAACTATAACTTAAAAATCATCTAATCAAATGTACGTATATATGTTTATTCAAAAAAATCACAAGGCTCGGTTCATTATTAAATCAGGAAAAAACTGTAATTATATATGCATAGATAAAAATGTACAAACTCGCGATTCGTACATGTTGGTTGGAGGAAAACATAACTTGGTCAATTGAGTATATTCGTATAAACAAACAATATAAACATATATAAATAAATATATAAATAAATAAATATATATAGAAGTAAGCGTATATCTATAGATACTATAACTTCACCCGTTGTATAAACATCCTGTTGGTGAAAACTGCTATTTTTTGACTAACAGAAGGACGTTCATTTTGCGCTAAAAAAAGTCACTCGATTTTTGCATTTAGGTAAAACTAAATATGTACAAACATGTGCTATCCCGTTTGTAGAGCTAAATCGCGCCATTAATCATTGATAAGAACATCATTTTCAATTTTACATATAAAAAATTGTGAACATTTGTAGAAAATTGTCACATTTTTATGAATAGAAAAAGAATTGCGAAGAACTAACTTTGCCACTAGATCATGCGTGTACGTATATAAACGTTACATATATTTGTATATATTGCATTGTATATGTTGTTATATATATACATTTATACATATGTGAAATATGCTTAAAGAACAACGGGGTTATTAATTTGATAGGCTAAATTTCTATCTGCATCAAACCAAACAATCAAAAAATCTATGCTACTGCCACCCATATTGCACCCGCAAAAATGCATGCTGTGGGCTTGCCTTCCTTTTCCTAACTTAAAAACACTCCAAAAAATATGGGTTTCTTAATATTTCTCTCCGCTTCTAAATCTCCCGAGACTTCCTTTTTACAACGTTCAACACTTAAATTCTGCTATATATTATATAAAATATTCGAATATATTTATTCATACCATGTACTTGTTCACTTTTAAATGCACTAAATGCGATTATTTACGGTACACATGCATTGTACCCACTTCTATAAGCAATTAAAAAAAAAAAATTGTTCAACCATGTTATTTGAAATGTAAAAAAAACTCTACAAATGCAGAACGCAAAAAATTATGTATCGTAAGTAACCAAATTGGCAGAGTGATTCAGCAGGGTGAATCTTTCTATTTAAGGGAAGTAACAGCACTGTTTATATAAACACATATATATTTATTCATATTTATACATATTTATACATATTTATATATATATACTTGTACATGTACCATAATTACAACAAGAAAAATCTGCGTTCTCAGCACGTTTTGCGTACAACAAAGTGCAAAACTAATGAGTAAAAGGAATCTATTTATAAAATATATGTACACAAATAAATTTATATATATTCTAACTAATCGATTATATAACTATAATTTTTAAACACCCTATAAACACATAAGCGTTTTAAACGCATATAATTGCACACTTCAGAGTGTCATATCGCATACTCATTTTACATTTATACAAAGCCACATAATGCATATAGTTGTTGCGTTGGTACATGTGCTATGCCGGTAAATAGTACCACACAATGTCAAGGTGTTTTGCCCTATATCGCAAAAAAATAATGAACAATTTCAAACAAACTTTCTGCGGGACTTTTTGATTGGTCACTATTAACTAGTAACTAAGAAATAGTAACTAAGAAATAGTAACTAATAACTCGTACCTATTAGCTGCTAATTGTTAATTGCCGTTTGGGGGCCCGCTTAGGGTAAACACTGTTACATATTATAGCACGTATAACACCATTGAATTAAATAAATGTACAGCTTCGTTTATTACATAAAAATATATGCATAGTAATAAGAAATCATTCATCATAAGGACGCGGGAGGTACACACATAATGCTTCACTTATGCACATAAAATTCCCCCCAATAAACGATTTGATGCAGCTCTCTATATATAATGTGAATATATAATGAATGCTTACAAATTATAACATGTTCGTAAGTTTAAATTGTGTAAATTGTTTCATGTAATACGAAATTATAGGTTGACACGCACTTGGGGGAATTTTCTTCTGTGTACACGTGCTATTTTTGCCGTATTTACTCATTTAATTTGCTATATTTGCTGAATTTTTTTCCTATTTATGTACCGGCTAGAATATAACATTAGCTCTTATTTTTTTTCCAACGAAACAAATCGGAGGCAATTGGCGAGAAGGAAAAGCCTGGTGTACTTTCCATGTTATTACTCCAAACACAAATGCTAAATATTTTAATAATCAACGGACGAGCAGCACATTTTTTTTACATATTTTTTTTTTTTTTTTTTTTTTTTTTTGCAAAAAAAATAAATTGTACACATGCGTATTATATTATCGGATCAAGGAAATTTATACCATTAATTAAAAGAAATAATTTAAATACCATTTTCACGTTCATCCCTGAATTGATCAGTTTTTACACTTTTTTTTTTTTGGACGTGTTTTATCATGCGAAATATCCTCGTTACCGGCATATTATCATGTTTTGCCATTATTTTGGGGCCATCGTGAATGCAGCGCAGGAAACTATTATATAGCCTATTATGTAAAAGCATATCATGCTAAGGCATAACACTTAAAACGTCCACGTGCGTACCTGTGGAAGCTATTCCTCCCCTTTATAATAAAATTCATGAACACTAATTTCCTACATCATTTTTACGAACATCTATTCCTTCTATGATGTAAGCGAAGCGACAGTTTTCTATTCGCACATACCTCCTTTAGGGTCCTAACTGGTCCCCCGTTAGTACCTAATTTAGCGTCATAACACAGTATTCTAAACTTTTGCTGCGTACGTCTAAGAAAGCACAGCGCCCTGGAATGTGTACACATATACATGCACACATTTGGCCTAAAAGGACACTTAAATTACGTTTCTCTATTTAGTGGAGGAACACGGTCCCACAAAAAAAAAAAATAAAATAAACATCATTCAGTTCCCATCTGATGATATTGTCTTGCAAAAATTAAACAATCCAACAATGTGAAAAAAAAAAAAAAAAACACACACTATTGGAGATGCATACATATACATAGCAAGTACAGAAAAAGTTACACGGATAGAACGGAAAAAGCACATTACACACATGCCGCATAAGTGCTTAAATGTGTGCTTTATTTAGGGCGACCTCCCTACTATGCATAAATGTGTATATACACGTGCACCACGTCACCTCCCCCCCTAGTGCCACTAACAACACACACACAAATTAAAGAAAAACAAGAGTGTCCTTTTACGCGTATGTCATTAAACAGTTAACCGATGCACCATAGTAAGGAGAACATTTCATTCTGCTACACAATGACCATCTTCATCGCGTTGAGAATAGAACCACGGGGAAGTTCTTCATTCGTGTTACCCATTTTTCAAAGGTGTGTTTTTGTGTACCGCTACTTGGATCACCCCTTCTCTTTACCCAGAACCATTGAAAAGAATTATTTCTTAAGAATGTATTAAAAATAAAGAACAAATAATATTACAAAGTAGCTCCACCGCATGTTCATTTCCTTAAATGACGAATGAGCATATTTTCGCCCCGTCTTCACTGGTTACTATAAACATCCGATTGTAGCTATCCCATTTTACAGGGGAAGAAAGCCCAAACGAAGGGGGGTTCTTTTTTCTCATTGATAATTTAATTGATAAGAATTAATTGATCAGTTCGTTATAATCATATAAAATGGTATATACATTGGAGTTAATTTTTTCATTACACGCGCGTATGTACATGAAAACATCGGATTCTTATATATATACACGCACATATGCACAAAGACGGGAAATGTGTTGGGGGGTCATCAGGTAAGCATACGCACGTGCATGGACACTAACAAACACGAAAGAAGTAACTGAAAGGGGGATCATTTTTTTTTTTTTCACAAACAGAAAGGTATGTATATATATATATATGCGTTGATACGTAAAACATGTGTCTGACGTCCATGCTGCTAATATGCGGAAAAAAAAAAAAAAAAAAAAAAATGAAAGCTCATCATATATATGCACATATAAAAAACGTAAAAAGGAATATGAAAATATTTTCCAAAGTTAAAAAGAACACAAATCGAATGTCGCACTGCTACGCATATAGTAGTTGTTTACTCTATCTATTATGACATTCATTTGTCTCAAAAATTTGCACTTATCATCTCTGTGTTAAAAACGGGGAGACGAAAATTCCAGTGTCAACAGTTAAACGAAAGTTACGATTCGGCTAGCCCCGTATTTATTTAAGCATGTACATAAATTACAATACGTTGAAAGGAATATTTACCGGTTCAGTTTTGCGCATTTCTTCCTCCTCGTAACTTCTCTCCTTGTATAATTACAACTCAGTGTGTACTTTTCATTTGTCGTATACAACAATGTGGGAGTGGAAAAAAAGGTCGCTTATTTTGTATTATCTTGTTCCTTCTCCTTCTCCTTTTCTTGTTCCTTTTCCTTCTCCTTTTCTTTCTCCTTTTCCTTCTCCTTTTCTTGCTCCTTTTCCTTCTCCTTTTCTTGTTCCTTTTCCTTCTCCTTTTGCTTTTTTTTTTCCTTCTTTTTCTTCTTTTTATTTTGTCTTACTTTCTCTTTCAAACAGTACTTAAGCAACCTGTTGGTAGCTTTTTGGGCATTTGCTTTCATTTTAGTTTTCTTCTCATCACTTGTATCTTTAGCATATGTCTCTATCAAAGAATCAGCTAATTTTCCAAATAAATCATTACAGAAGTCCATGTTGAGACTTTCTTCATCACCTTCTTCAAATTTCTTTGCGAATTCCTCCATCTGTCCTCTATATTCTTCTAAATATTGTCCTACATTTA
Source organism: Plasmodium coatneyi (assembly GCF_001680005.1). Classification (NCBI taxonomy): domain Eukaryota; phylum Apicomplexa; class Aconoidasida; order Haemosporida; family Plasmodiidae; genus Plasmodium; species Plasmodium coatneyi. The sequence goes on along the minus strand of NC_033566.1, from coordinate 2,509,628 downwards.
ACTTCTCTGATAATTCTTGAAACATGTTTCCTAATTGTTCCATATCTTGTTCGTTAACTTCTTGGGGACAATCAAGGAGGCATACTTCGTCTCCTAATGAGAGATCACTATCTGTGTTGCTTTTTTTGGAAGGGTCCTTTTTTTTACTTGATTTTTTTTGGCCTGTTTTGCCGGAAGAAGACGATGTTGATGGTTCGCACTTTTCCGCTAAGCATCTTCTGTATGTTGCGGTTGACACGGATCCGACGGAAAGTTGGTTGTTTGAGAACTCACCATTGTTACTCTACAGGAGGCGAAAAAAAAAAAAAAAAAAAAAAGCATTATACACATAAGGCATGCGCTTAAATGGCAGCATTCCATATAACTGTGCGCATTAAGTTACATATAATCACTTTCGTGCCTCGGATGCTCACTATGTACATTTTTCTATGTAATTTTTTCTAGCACTCGGTGAACTGCCAATAGGGGGAGAATTCTTTACAAACGCACATGGCTTCTTCCATCTCCCGTCCGTACTGTTAATACAAATATATATATGTATATTCAATTCATGCATATTTTCCATTTTTTCATTTCCTTACAAAAGTAAAGGTGTTTAAGGTTCCAACAAAAACGGAAAATATGGCCAATTTGGTAAGAAAAGAAACGCCAAAGGTCTTCTTTCCCGAGTTATTATTCGCTAAGTTCGCCATTTTGTATTTAAAGTGAAAACTTTTCTAGTTCGATTTATTGTTCGCAAAACTAAGTAAGGCGGGAAGCTTAAAAATATGCTCGCCCTTTTTTTATCTTCTTCTGTTTAAACAAAATTGTCCTTCCAATTTCCTGAAAATTACAATTTGTTATTAAGCTGATATATTATTAGTTAAAAGGAAATAATAATTTAAAAATATAAAAATTTAGAAAAAATAATTATATTTTGTGAAAAAAATACCCCATTCAAAGAATACTATTAAAAGAAAAAAAATTTTATTTCAAATATGCGCACGCAATAAATTTCTTACTATTTAAAATGAACTTTATTTCTTCTTCTATAACTTCTTTTATAAATAAGAGAAAAGAAAAGGATAATCTCAATGTTCCGTTTTTAAAAAAAATCCCAGCGCTTAATGTAAATTAAACACCTCAAAAAAAAAGAAAAAAGGATGATTTTAAATCAATTTTGAAATGTAAAAAAATGTAGATAAGAATGCACGAACGCACAAGATTACCACTTTTTATTTCTTTATTTAAAAAACCATCAAGATATAAACACGACACCTAATAAAATCATTGGTTTTATCTTATGCAAAATTATTACATATGAAGAAAAATTCTGAGCAATGGTAAGGGATGAAAGAAAACGAAATAAACTGAACGAAGGCAACGTTATTTTTGCCCTACAAATTTGTTCCTTCATAAACACGGAACGAATCATTTATAAATAATTTGCATGTGAAAAAAAGGCATGGTATGCCAATGTATATCGTTTTCCTTTTTTTCCTTTTTGTGCTCTACTAATAATCCGTAAATATTAAACACGTTTTTTTTTTTTTTTTAATTTAATCTTCTCTAATAAGCACATTTTAGATGGTGCATACACAAACCGCAGTATGCTTTATATTTTTACAGAAATTATATAACATAATTTTTAGCCCCTTTAAATGAAAAAAAATATCAATCCCCTAACATTTCCTTCACAAAAAATCCCAAGTTTTTTCATTCATTTTGCAACTCTTTTTTAAAGGAATTAATAATTAGCATTAAACTTTTTGTTACTGCCTCAAAAATACGCAAAAAAGAAAAAAAAAAAAAAAAAAAGTAGAACAAAAAGAAATGCGGATAAAAAATAGCAATAGCTAAATTGTGATATCAAAAATAAAATGCATTAAAAAAAAAAAAAAAACACTGTTCCATGTATTTTTAGCAAAATTAAAAAGCACACGTCGCATTCGCACCTTCCGGGCCGGTAACTGTAGCCATTTTATAATTACTTCACATAATGATGTATGCCAATGTGTATTACGAAACGGTTTTCTTTTTACAACGAATTTTTAGTTCTTCCAATCATGCTCGCACCACAGTATATAGTAGGTTGCACATTCTTTCTGTCCATCCCGATCTTGAATGGGGGGCTCTCCTTCTTCTTTCTTAGCCCACAACAAAATGTAGTAGTGCAAAAAAAAAACGCGGCCATAACCAAAAGGGCAGTTTTTTTTCTCCGCCACTACTCAGTAATGTCGTCCTTTATGTGAGATTATTTATTATAGAAAATCATCGGTGTCCAACAGAAGCAAAATAAATATATAAATAAACATAAAAATACATAATGTGTATGTATACTCAACACGGTTATCATAACTCCGCGGAATATATTGTACAAGTGTGTTTAAAAAAAATTAGGGAGTACTGGTAAAAAAAAAAAAGGGCATCATATCTACAACTGACTTTTTCTTTTTTTTTTTTATTTATAAGATATGCATTATACATATATATATGTGTGTATGTATGTACGTATGTATATGTACTGTTCAGCTTCTTAATTGACGTAGTGCTTTGTGTACATTAAAATACCAGCAATGGCGACCATCATTAATAAACTGTTGGTTCCCATGTTCCTCAGAGCGTAGAACCCTAGTAGTAACGCTGGAACGATAAATACAGCATTGTTCTTTAATTTTTCAAATAATTCATTGTTGAAGTTATTTCCTGGGGATACGTATCTAATGTTGTTGTTGCTGTTGTAATACTCTGGGACATCACTGTTCCTGTAGACTCTTTCGTGCATTTGTGGGTCAGAGCCAGGATAACCTTGGTAGTTGTAATTCCATCGGTCATTTTGAGAATCGAAGCCTTCTCTGTTTCTATTTCTTTGTTCATTTGTGTCTTCCCCGTTAACAAATTGGCCTTGTTCACCTTGTGCGCCGAATTCTCGTCTTCCAAATTCTCTGTGCATTTCAGTAAGACATCTTATATTCCTTGTTCCTACAGCTTTTCCAAAGCCATTTTCGTTAATTCCGTTGTTGGCCGAGGTGTACTATAAAGGGGAAAAAAAGTTAAGAGAAAAAAAAAAAAATAATAAGACACACGCAAAATGAATACTTTGTTCTCTCTCTACTTGCATATGTGTGTATCATTAGCCGAACACTCCTAAATGGTAAAAAACATCGCCCTCATGAAGTAAACCATGCAGAAGCAGTTTATAGTTTATCACTCTCGCCTTAAAAATATGCTACATATGTGAGGGCACCTGCAATGGCGCACTAACATGTATTTCGTTTCTTACGATGAAGAGGGTAAAAAGGGCAATCTTGACTATGTGGTTAAAGGTATTCATTTTTTTCACAATGTTAAAATGTTATATGTAGGTAAAAAATTCAGATGGAGTCTACTGAAAAGTTTGGAGGATACGTACCATATAACTGGGGGCTATAATATGCCTAAATGTTACGTTATATAAATATACAAATATAACTGTTCTGTATATCTTCTAATCAATTGATTTAATTCCTCATGGGATTACTAAACTGCTGTACAAGCATTTGAAATAGGCGAATCGTCTTTTCCCTCTTAATAATAATTCTAATCGCTCTTAAATATTTCGCAGCAAACTAAGAATGGTATGAGATAACGAAATAACCATGTGTACAAACAGCTATAATAAGTATTTTCTGCGGAATAAAAATTAATTAAAGCTTGAGTATGCGCGCAATTATCTAAAATATATATACGTACATTTTATATTCGAAAAAAAATATGCTTTGTGTATTTCGGCAAATAAATTAAACTAACAAAATTACGTAGTACGTATACTTTTATGGCATTAGAGGATAATATCTTTTAAAAGAATGATGTTTTCTTTTATTACGGGAAAAAATATATTTTATATTTAAGAAAAATATTTTTCTTATAAAAATTGCTACTTCTTTAAAATACGCTATAAACTGAAAGAAATTTGTTCATTAAATCGTTTGCGTGATAAAAGAGCGATTTGTAATAATTTTTCTTTTTCAAAACACTGTTGTTAGAATGGTAAGTATTTAGCACAAAAGGAAGGGTTGAAAAAAATAATTCATGATTTTTATTAATTAAAAAAAATAATAATAAAATAATCAATAATAGTGCAGTAGTAAATGAAGCAATGAATTAAAAAAGAGTTAGGTAAAAATATTTTATGATGACAATTTTTAAGCGAAATAAGAATAATTATTTCCACGCAAGGCTGCATATAGCGCATTTAATTATAAAATATCCTTTTTTTTTTCTACTTTAAATATTATAAAATTTCTTTTCTTCTTAGCAGTTTTGCCAGTATATCAGCGCAATATCGTTAAAATAATTATATGACATATTATTCACTTTATAAAAAAAATGGAATGGGGACTAACTTTTCTCTTCAAATTCTAAATTAATAAATATATAAAACACATATAATAGTAATAGGTTTTTATACCACCGCAGCAAATGCAGTGAAAATATTAGTGAACAAATATTTCATGCTAATCGTATTTTTTAAATATTTCCTAAAAATATGGCACTTCTTAGCAAAAAGGAATAACTAAAATGTATATTTTTAATTGCGCTATATTTGTAATTGTATCCTTTTCAATTACGCCCATAAGGGGTGATATAATAATACCTAATCTTTTCCTATTTTTTTCTTTGCCATAAATTTTTTTTTTTTAATGTTTACGCAAGTGTATAATTTAGCACAGTTAAATTGTAGGTGGAAATAAAAAAAAGTTCAAATTTAAAAAAAATTCACGCACGCAAAAAATTTTGTATGCCAAAATACTTTTCTCACGGAAAATATGGCACACACAAAAAAAAAAAAAAAAAAGCATAATATTATATACAATCATTTTATCCTTTAATTTAATATAAATCGAAATAATAATCTCATGCCTTTTCCAGAGTTGAATGATAAAAAGTATGACGCTCAAATTGTTTCAATTTTGAGTAATTCCTAAAAGGCGCGCTTCCTCTTTTTGGTCATCATTAAGGGGCGTCACGATACATTTATACGTATGTACACGTTCGTATTCTTCCATTAAAAATAGAAATATAACTCCAACTCTTACTTCAGAATAGTCTTCATCTCGCGCGTACTTATACCACGAAAAGGATAATTCTTATGAGTACTTTTAATATGCGAATATTTTCCTGTGGAAAATTACACATAAAAAATTTGCTTAACCTTTGAGCCATCACAATTTTATTACCATTACAGTTGATAAACATCTAAAAAAAAAAGTTATTCTGCGGTTTTATGAGACTGCCTTTTTTGTATGCTGAAGAAATGCTGGCTCCACAAAAAAGCAGGTGCACAATTTTATGAATTAAAGAAGCCGCAACTTTGTTATAAGTGTTGTTCTGCACCTGATTATGACACCTTTTATTTTTCACAATTTTTTCAGTTCAAAATTCACTAAGTTGTGTTAAGTTGTGTGAATGGAACGGAAAAATGTATGCCCGTATGGGTCTGTACATGCCAACATGTATGTATTTTTTCCCTGCAAAAGATCACATGTAAATGTACTATGGTAGAAAAAATTCGGTACTAATAAATCGTTCCATCAAATCTCGCATGGTACCTTCTACACCCTTGAGCCACGTCCAATAGGGAATTCGATATATTTGGACACCCTTCTTTTATATTCATAAAAATTATTTGTCTTTTTGTCTTTTTTTAAAATAACGTTATCTAGTAAGTCAAGTAAAAATGTCCCTCCTAGCGTAAAAAAAAAAAAATGTTAATATGCTTTACAGACGCACGATTATTCCGTTCCATTTTGCTAATATGTTGATCACCTTACATTTAATTAGTTTATGGCACTTGCCAGGTGGATCTGCAGGTTATTTATTTTATTTTATTTTTTTTTCATACATTCCATTTTGCTTAAAGTCTGTTCCGGTACACTGCACACCTGATGTTGTATGAACTCCCAAATGGTAATATTTAAAAACAAACGAAATTTTAGAAAGATAAGTACATTTTGTTTGCCGCTCCCGATAGGTTCACATTGTGTCCCATTCAAAAAATGAGCGTGCCATTTTGTTTATGGCCATTTAATTCCAAACTCCTTCTAAACCTCAAAAGGAGAAAAACATCGTCCATTCTTTCTCTCTGATTATTTTTAATAAAAATGACAAAGTTCGACAGAAATTGTTCTTTAAAGTGTACTCTTCTCATATGAACAGACAATCCAATGACCACCACGATTGGCCCTGTTTCCATATTTTACAAGGTGTGCGTGTGTGAAAGCAGTACAAATATATACCTAAAGGTGAGCATCTTTTTCTGCTTGTATATTATTAAAATTATTGTTCAAAGTTAATTAAAAATAAATGTAAAAAAAAAAAAAAAAAAAAAAAAAAAAAAAAAAAAAACAATCCACATATCTGAATTAATAAAAAGAAAAAAATATAATATACTTGTTAACGATTTTTTTATATTAAGCACTAACTAAAAAATTGGACAAAATAAATGTGCATGTAAATTTTTTGAAAAAAACAAAATTACAAAATTTTGCTCTTGAAAAAAAAATGCACTTCTTCTGCATTTATCTAGTGTGCGAAATATACGAAAAGTACCAAAAAAAAAAATATATTATATAACAGAAAAAAATTCTAAAAAAATTGCCACTTCCAATAACTGAAGGTATCTTATGTGACAAATAAAAACTTGAGTTATACTTAACTCGTTTTACGTAAAAAAATTAATTAATTAATTAATTAAATATTAAACCTGTTGTATTTTCATTCTTTAGCTACCGCTATGGGTAGAGCACAAATTTCCTCTTTGGGGAAGAAATAGTCTCAAACAGGTGACTTTTAACACCCAGTCCCTTTTTTTCAGGGCAACTGGTGCGTATTCCTTTATTTTAATTTTTTGTGTACGTATCCAAGTGCCAATAACATTATATATATTACTATCACACCTACTGCTAATACAGTATTGCCTGCCAATAGAGAAATTATAGACATAACAGCTGCAACAACGTAGTGGTGTTTCTTGAAGAAACTAAATATTTTCTTGTGAAGCTTTCCTTTTATCTTGTTCATTCTGCAATCCCTCATGAAATCAGCTTCATATAAAAAATCGTTCATGGTGGTCTCTCCAGTTACATTGCTTCCGTAGGTCTTCTCTCTGGATAATTTTTTTTCCTTTTCAGACACATCTTCTTCTTGGGGTACTTGGACATCACCATCATGGTTACTGTCTGAGAGGTTTTCAGCACTTCCCAATTCATCTACCTTGTTTTCGTTGTCATCCACAATGAGGTAGTAATATTCTAATTATAAAAAGTTGTGAAAGAATGAGAAATATAAGCATAAGAAGAGGAGGAAACAGTAGCGGCAGTGCTAGTATTGGCAGCCTCTTCTTTTCACTTTTTCTGCTTTTTTCCCGAACTTACCAGATGTTATGTTGCTATTTGAACCTTCATCGTCGCCGCCTATGACGAGGCTTACAGAACTGTCATCAAAATTACTTAGTAACAGTCTGCTAGCCACTTTGGGCCCATTTCCTGAGCTCTTTTGCACAGAAGCGGAAAACTGCGTACAGAAATGCACAAAAAAAAAAAAAAAAAAAAAAAAGACATAAAATTGGACGTCGGCAAGGTTCTCCGTAAAAAAAATTATAAAACATTTTCATCCTCCGCGCACAACACACGAAGTGATGTAAAAGAGAAGCATCTCTTCAAAGTAGACATCGCATACGTGCGCATTTGGTATAACTAATTTCCTACTCCACTTACACTTTCGTTAAGACATTGGATAGCCAAAATTACGAAAGTAAAGACAAAAACTTTAAGAAAAGAATTGACTTTATTTAAATTTCCCGCACTTCCAGTGCTGAATCCATGGGATGATCCCCTGGAGTTGTTATTCTTATTATCAATCATTTTGGAAAATTAGAGAATTAAATGGGATACAAAAAATGGGTAATTTTTATTTCCTAATTTGGAAACAAAAAAAAAAAATATTATAAACTCGAAAAGGGAAACTTTAAAAAGGTATATTTCTTTGTGTAACACGATAATTTATATTCAGCTACATAAATTTATAAATATATGTGACTATTCATGCCATGCACATTGATAAAATACATCACAAAAACTCGAAAACTTCTATATTTTGTGAAAAATAGAGTAAAACGAAACATGTATCATTATATTCTTTTTCTTTATCTTTTTATTTTACCTTAAAAATTTGAAAAATGTGCAAAGATTAAATTATAATGAATATTTTTATAACAGTAAAGAATTCTTAGAAAAATTTATTCTATTATTCTATTTTATTTTTTTTATTTTTTATTTTTTAATTTTTATTTTTTTATTTTATTTTTTTTGTTTCTGTTTTTTTTGTTTCTGTTTTTTTTGTTTCTGTTTTTTTTTTTTTCTGAATTTTTTTTTTTTTTTTTTTTTTTTCTGAATTTTTTTTTTTTTTTTTTTTTTTTTGTGTAATTTTTTTTTTTTTTTTTTTTTTTTTTTCTGTATTTTTTTTTTTTTTTTTTTTTTTTTTATCATAATTTAACTAGGAACCGAGTTATATATGCAAGGGTTTACAAAAGACTGAACTACGAACAACTTATAAGAAAATGGTGTGTGCAAGTAATAGCCATGTGTATGGTACTAAAGAAGTTCAAGTGCGCCAAAAAAGTAAGCAGTATGAAAATGACACACATTTTTAGACTAAAAAAGGAAAATACACGAGCCATAGAACAACATAATATATAGAGTATACTTATGTGGACGGGTCCCGCAGGTGTAAAAAACTACGCTACTATTTATTACTTTTAATTGCCAATTAATCGCTTAAAAGGCTTTCTTCATATGTGTAAAAAATTAATACATATTTGTAGTCCGGCGGGAAAATTTTTAACTTCAATTATTATTTGTTCAAATGATTTAATTCAACATAATTGTGTGTCTAGTGTGCATGTTCCTTTTTTTTTTTTTTTTCATGGCCTCATTCAGAAAATAGACACGGTTGCGATGTGCACATAGAACCCAGTGGTGGGAGGTACATATCATTCATTATTCTAATCCAACCAAATGTATGAACGATCTAATTAGTGCGTAAGCGCCACTGGAGGAGTTTTTTACTCAAGGGGGGGGTGTAGTTGACATTTGTATCATTATGACAGTACGTTGCGCGATGTTGTGATATATTGTCTCAAAATGTAGACAATAATATTCGTGCCATTTTGCCAACGTTGCTGCTTTCGGGTTACTACTTTTTTGGACACCCCCTTTTTTATTAACGACTAATCCATATTTTTGGCAATAATTTCCATTACCAATAAACGAATGTTTTATTTCGCATGGCTTACTATAAAAGTGGAACAGTGGCAGGAAATTCACTCGATAGAAGAATGACCATAAGTGTAAAAAGTCCCTTCACATTTTTTTGGCTATTTTTATTTTATTATATACATTCAATGTAAGTGGTGACCGGATGCACAGAAAAATTTTCGTCCCAAAACGTAAAGCGAATGCTTTTCCATGTTGGGGGAAAAAAATACACATTTCGTCCACACTAACATATGCTGACAGGCGCACAGTACACGTAAAATCCATCTCTTCCCGAATTGTACCCTTCAAAGGAGTGCATTTGAAGACACCTACTCTACATGTTCACTTACTACTCTTTATTTCACACATAAAAATTACTTCTTTCAAATGTCCATATTAATCGCGTTACCTATCGAAGAGGATAAACAGTGCCACCTCCAACTTCCCTGTAAACTCTTTTGTTAAAGCTTCTCATATGCATGTGTGACAAAAAGGCATGTTTGCAACGTACCCCCCGCTGTTTTACCCTTCTTCACATACAAACTTTGAACTCCTTTCTTTGATTTTGCACGAACGTGACATGTGTCAGTACACACAAAATAAATGAAGCGAAACGGCATTGCTCATACTATGTGCACCATTATTGAAACGGAGTTTAGACGATTTGCTAACTTGCCTAAAAATTTAAGTTACGTTTTATTTCCGAATAGTGATATATAAATATATATATTTTTTTTTTTTCCTGACTGGAAGAATGCCAAAGTTGCTTTTGAGCTATTTGCTAAATTGTCCACAACCTCGACTGATCACTTAAACTGCACAGCAAAATAGACCACAGGGGAATTTCCAAGAAACGCACTGTTTATAATTAACCTTATGCGCATTTATCTTACTTTGTAAAGCTGATTCTTCGGCGCTGTTAAATTGTACGATTGACTCAAACCGGTGGAGCGCCTTACATTTTGCTCGCGCCTAATGATTGGTGTGTACAACTCATTCGTACTTCCCCTTTTCATTTTTGCAAAAAAAAAAAAAATGGCAAATGTTGTTAAGCTTCACAAGTATAGCAGACTATCCAGGCCAGCACCACACTGCAAAAACGCGTGATTTCTTATCGCCATTTTGTGGGAAGACACCCATTGTTGTTCATTCCCCAATTTACTGACACGCCCAATGTAGTTACACTGCAATGAATTACACTTAAAGGAACAAATGTTAAAAAGATTACATTTTTTTTTTTCTTTTTAAGTTTGCTAAAGCGTATATACAACATTAATACTAAATGGTCATTGCATACAGGTTATTTCACGAGGCGTTTTTTAAAAGCATAAGCGAATTTAAATGTAAGACTTAAAAAAAAAAAAAAAAACACAAATTAAAAGGTAAAATGATCAACATTATATAATAACATAAGAGGTAAATTTTTACGTTGGCATTAATTTTATAATATCCTCTTTTCTTTTATTCAATAAAATGAAGGATTCCTCCAAGGGGGAAAAAAAAGTGTGCCGTGACTCTAAGTAAAAAGAAATATTATTACGCATAAATTACATGCACATAACCCCGCGCGGAGGGTAGCGACGAACAAATTTTAAACAATTTTTCCGCCAGAAAAGTATACAAACGAACTTTTTGTTAACTACTTTACATGATGAAGGAGTTAATAATTTTCGGAAATTATTCATCTATTTTAGTAGCAATCCATTTGTTAAAGTAGAGGAGTAAGACAATTTTTACGCGTTTCACAAAGTTTTTTTTTTTTTTCTGTTTTTTGCGAAAGGAACAAAATGCAAACGGTTTAGGGTGTACTTTTTCACCGCAAAATAGCTTAATGTGTCTGGCCAATTCAATGAGAAAAAGGAAAGGAGAAACGAATAGCGCAAAATAGGTATGTAGTTCTGTTCAACAACTTTTAGCTTACGTTCCCTCCGTTATTACAACATATACAGCGTCGCAATAACCACTTGCAGGAGAAACATAACCTGCCTGAGCACACATACATTTTTGTGTGCACCTAAAAACATAACAAAATTGATTAGCAGATAAAGGGGGCAAATTTTTTCCACACAACCCTGGGGTAATCAATGTTGACATCGTTAACGTGAAGGTGAAAAAGTTGCCTCTCTAGTTAAGGTGCCATATTTTTTTTTTTTCACATAGTTCTAATGAAAGTTATATGCATATGACGTAGCAGCGGCGTATGAATGTATTCAATAATTACACTACCACCGCCACGAGCAATAACCTTCTACATTACTCTGTTTTCGATACCCTCCAAACAAGCTTCCCTTTTGATAAGGGCATAAAAGATGCGATTGAAATTTTCGCTTAAAAGTAGTCCATGCAATACGGACAAAGAAACACGTCTCACATTTTAGTGGTACCATTTTTCTAGTGAATAATCACCAGAAATTATTTTATGATAAATGAACAGTGGAGGCATTTTAACTTAAGAGGGTACCCAATGTAGGATGGTCTTACAGTATACACATGTAAGTATGTCGTGGCGCTTCACAGGGCCTTTTTTTCCCCCCCTTTGCACATGCAATGAACAAATTAAAATATTTAATATAACGGTATTGTGCACGTCCATACGTCGTGCCATGCGGCAAGACACATAACATAATAAAATATAGTGCGGATAATGAAGGAAGCCAAAACGGTAACTTTTCACATTACTACGTCATATGTCAAAATTTATGTAGTTCGAAATTTCACCTATTGGACAAGGTAAATATATTTGTCCACCTAATTTTTGTTGCACATTTCTTTTGTTAAGTAATAAAAAGGGGGAAGCATTTCTTGGCAAAGGAATTTTTTATTTCAGTTCACGTGAAAGTAAAATACCCCTTATGTGTTTGCTTAACAAAGGAAGAAAAGATCAAATTATTCACACACAAAAATAAGTTGCTACAATGCAAATTTGTTCTTCTTTTTTCCCCCCCACGTGGCTACAGCAGTTTGTCGTTTTTAAACACATTTTCTACAATGTAAAGCAAGAAAAAAAGAGCATTTTGTGGGGACGGAACTAATAGCAAAATATAGGTAATAAACATTACGCATATTTATTATATGTCATTTTTATTTTTACATGCTGCATCATCCTCCTTGATTATTATATATATATTTTTTTTAATAATGTATTTTTATTCACTATCGGGATCTGCTCTTTTCTATGTATTTTTTTTTTTTTTTTTTTTTTTTTTTTTTTTTTTTTTTTTTGCATATTTTTGTAAATTACCGAGACATACAATTTTTGAATTCAAGTGCGCATCATCGTAAGATGACAACTCCCGCACCCACTTTTACCTTATGTTCCTTGGAAAAAAATATCTCCAAAGAATTAGTTTTAGGTTTAATATATTTATTATGCATACTAATATGCGTGTGCGTTTAATACGTATTACACGTGAACGTCCCTATGTATTATATGTAATAATATATGCATTATCCCCTTCTGGTCATTTTGTATGCAAAAATGAAAAAAAAGGGGTGTTTCTGTGAAAATTTTCCCTAAAAAATTACAGTATTTTTTTCGCAATTTTTTTTTTCCTTTTTTCTGGTAAATAACGATAAAATTGAAATCGGGATAGCCATTGCTATTATTAAACACTGTTTTATTGCGGTTTATTATTGCCACGCGATTATGCATGGATCATAATTCTTTAACTTTTATTTTAGAATTATGCTCTGAAAAAATTATTTTCTCTCTTTCATATTGGCTCACAGTATAATTAGCGTTCCGCTTTTGGTGGCGGCTTTTCAAAAATAAATAAAAAAAAAAAAAACTTATCGCAAAAAATAAAATATTCTTTATGTCGAAGTGGAAAAACGAAAAATAACACGCATTTGAAAAAGTATGGAGAATAAAAGGAACTAATAAATATGTAGTAGGATGAACAGGATCACAATTCTAATAAAAGCTTCAAGAATTTTATTATTTGTTATATTATACAAATACTTTCACCAAATTTATGCATTTCTTACCTTTTTTTCTTCCGTATGAAAAAAAAAAAGTAATATCTTGAAAATATTAATTAATTCCGAAAAAGCAATATTTTTTTGATATGTAACAAAAGAAAAGCGCATTTAAAAAAATTAATTTTTCACTATCATTTTGCGCTCACCAATTTGTAAACCTAATCGCTATTGCGACGGAAGTAGACTTTTTTGTATTATAAGCAAAACATAAAAACAAATTTCAGTTAGCGAAAATTAACGCAACGTCGTACGTTAGTTAATCACCCCTCAAAGATAGCATACGGAAAATTACCATTATTATATACGTACATATATATAGCATCACAAAATGGATAAAACCGTCGCTAATATCGATATTAACAACTTTGGCCCACAAGTCCAGAGCATCGTTAGGGAAGCCTTTAGAACATGTGTAGATCAATCAGAAAAGGCATGCCAACGTAACTACATTCCAGCCGTCGTGATGGCAGTACTGATTTTTAACGCGCTTGTGTATATTGGCCACAAGCTAGGAAGAAACGTAATACAGAAAATGAGTGATTAGAATAGAGTGCACCAAACTGCGGGGTGCATGTGCACACATACGTGTTTCTATGTTTTGCATGCCCATTCGTTATATACTCAGTTGCGAACCCATCTGTGCACCCCGTCGCACCGGGTTCCCTTTCCTACCCATATTTTTCTGTAAATTTACCTCACCACATAATTCAAAATTTTCCCTTAAGTTTTTAATCCAACTGTAGGCCTTTCTGCGGAAGGTAGAATACTTCGGATCCATGTAATTAGGAAGAATGGAGATGTAGTAGGGTGAATAGACCCCTTGGAAAAGCACAAAAATAGCTACCATACAGGAAAAACAGGACCCTTATGTTTGGGAAAAGGAGGAGGAAATTGGGGTGATATGCGCGATTTTATACCACACTGTACGTTACTGTAAACAGTTTCAAGACATTCCAAGTTGGCGCTATGTATAGAGGTGAAGATCAAATACGCATATAGCCATGTCGCTAATGGTGCGCGACCAACACTGATGGTGATGACAAAACTGATAGACATAAGATTAGAACATATCCTCACTCCCCTTTTGTAATTCAACTTTAACCCTTTGGGTACATTCTACTCTGGCCCCTTCCGTTAAACAACTTTTTGTATACCTCCTCCACAGTTAGAAGAAACAAGCCATCGGTAAGACGCGTTTTTCTTTTTTTATTACCTCATTAATGCAGATGTATTTACCTACTCATGCGTATCTGCGTGTATACTTTATCGTTAACGAGAAATGTACACCCAGAAGAATCAAATCTTTTATGATAATTCCCTGATAAAGAAAAAAAAAGAAAATCCTCTCCGCATGCTCCTTGCGCGCGTTCAAATTCTGGCCATGATGTATATATGCACTCCACTACTCATCGTAATTAAGAAGGAAATATTGATACCTTATCATAATTAAAACTTTCTTTGCTGTTTTTTATTTACAAGAATCTTATTCGCTACTATAATTACAAAGAAGTGACACGTGCATGTGAAAATAGGCGCTCGCGTATGTGGGTGCACTTCCCTTATAAACCTTTACGCAAAAGAAAAAAAAAAATACACATTGCATTTGTGTGTGTCCTCGTGCCCAATGCGTGCATTCTATTTGATTGCCATTTAAGCTGAAAATTTTTTATTGAATACTTAATATGCAATTTACAAAAAAAAATAACTGATTGGCAATTTTATTACAATTTTTTTTTTTTTTATGCGGAATTATATATGCTGTGATGTTGTCCCCGCCACATTCCTTGTGTATGTTTATAGGCCATGCACTTGCATTGTGTTGTCCTTGTTTCATGGGGACTCCTTTAAAAAACGTATACTTCATTTTTGTGTAGTGCATCACTTATATATATCATGACAATTTGTTTTAAATTTAAGCGTTTATTTTTTCTTTTTATATTTCCATTTCGCCATTTCTGACCCACGTTACAGTCATGTCTTCTGGACTTTATTGATATTTTACTACATGGCCTTTTCACAATTTCACCACTTCCCGTTTTTCACCGTGTCCACCTTTGATTCACCATCACATATTACGTAAACTTTGCCTACTTTTTTTTTTTTTTTTTTTTTCCTATTTTGTAAAACGGCTCCCATTCTATGTATTTTTGTTTTTATTCATTTGAAAAACTTTATCCTTTTTCAATTGATTTCCTCCTTTGTAAAGAAAAAGTATTTCACACATGTGTGTTACACACATTTATGTTCAGCAGACATTCTCACAAATGTCACAATTAAAAAAAAGGGAGAATACACTGGAAGGGAAAAAATAGTGAAACGGTTCCTACATCGTCTCAATTTTTTTTTTTTTAATCATAATGCTACGGAAGAATGAAGCTATGTTAATACGCCGATATAACCTTTTTAAAAAAAAAAAAAAAAAAAAAAAAAAAAAAACCGCGTCGTTGCGCTAGCTGTTCCGTGTCTGAGGCCACTTTTACCCTTCCAACTATTTTTCCTACAGTTGGAGTTAGTCCAGGTTGGATTATCGCTGTTGTCAGTCGGCTTAACAAAACATCCAACCTCTGAATTGCATCTCTCCACTTAATATGTTTATCCCACCCTATTTGGGCACTTCACCCATGTGTGAAGTTGTAGGTGAAGGGAAAAATGATAAAATCAAATAAAGCAAATTTGGAATGCGCATCGTGTAGTTATTTTTAATTAAGTGCAATATGCATCTCATCGGATCGCCCCCCTTCCCGCGCTTCTCGTAAAGGCCACCCCCCCCTCAAACGGCAGATTGACATAATGGGAAAAGTAGCCAACATCGGAATGGCCATATTACCAATAATGGCAAAACATAACTGCATTTTTGCAAACGAAAAAAAAACAAAAAAAAATTAATGAACAGTGTAGAGTGTGTGTGCAGGGGAAGGGAAGAGAGAGAAAAAAAAGCATTAATAAGGGGAAAAAGAAATAGGCATGCAAGTCAGCACAAAAATATGTAACACACAGAATGGACAGCATAAATTAGCTTCCTAAAAGTACACGCACGAATGAGCGTAATTGTGAACACATCTCCGCAGAAGTAGACATATTTAAGCAGATACTGGTGCACATTCCCGTGCAGGGAGTTTTCTTCAGAGTGAACCTCACCTGAGTGGAAACATCGTCCTCCCCCCCCTTTTCACCATCCCTCGTAATGTTTATTTTGCCCACCCCAATTGGGGGCTCATAAAAGGGGTTCCAAAATATGAAAGCGATGGGGAGAATAAAGGTGTGAACGCGTGGGACAACATGAGAGATTGCGTTAGGACCAACACAAGAGATCATGTGTTGGACATGAAAGATCACGTAATGTATAATGTGAGAGATCACGTGAAGAGAGAGTCGAAATTCCGACGAGCTAAATCTAGCTAAGTTTGAATGTCTTAATTAAGCAGAGGTAGAATATGATGGCGTTTTTGTTCGATTCTATGGCCATCTTCTTGGCCTCCAATTTGCTGGTCCATTCGTTGATGGCTTTTTCGTACATTTTATCCATTTTATCCTTGTCCTTCTCTGTGATACCGTAATTTTCCTCCTGCGCTTCTTTCTTCTCCCTGAGGAGGTTCTCATATTCTTCATTAAGCTGCTTGGACAACTTCAAATCCTCAATCAGCAGGAACAATATTTTAATGGCAATCCTATATCTGTAGAAGGCGCTTTTTATATCCTTCATCAGCTCTAAGATATTTTCTTCACTATCATTTTGCTTAATATTGCAATTGTTTTTTTCTCTAATTTCTGCATATTTGGACACCAGCTGAATCAACTTCTTCGTTTTGATATATATGCAATTGTCATTTTTGGCGGTCAGACACCCCCAAACTTTCCAAAAACAGGGGCTGATCCCTTTGCTGTTTTCCTTCAGCGAATTGACAAGGGTGAAAAATTCGATAACTTGTTGTCTACACAATAATTCGTGCACGATATTTTTGAAATGCTTCATGATTTGCTGTTGCTGCTGCTGCTCCTGTACCACCGCGTCTTCTATTTTACTTTTGAGCAAGTGAACACTTGGACTGCCAACATCAAACCCAAAATTGACCTTCATAAAATGGCTGAATTTGGACAAGGCATTTTGTATGTCTTCTTTTTCCCTCACGTATAACGATTCGACGTCGAATAGAAAGTTACTGTCGTACTCATCCCCCGTCTTTTCCTTCGCAATGGTTTTTAAAATAATTTTATTTTTCCTACGTTCTGTATCAAATAGGTAGGTGAAAAACCCCAAAATGGACCTTAAATCTCCCTTAAATATATTATTTAAAAGACCAAATAATTTCTCCGTTTTATATTCAATGGTGGATTTTATAATATTATCAATTGCATCTAGCGTCCCATCCAGGAAGGATATGTCTATCTTTGTCAATCTGTTAGGGTTATACATTAACTTCCTTTCTAGGTGCTCAAAATAGTTGTATAAATCATCCATAAAAGCTCTCACTGCCACATTCTGCGTAATATTAATGTAGCTATTATTCCAATGTGTATAATTCAGTGGAAACCTCTTCCCTCCAGTTCCTAAATATGTTCTTATGTCCTTTTCAATCTTATGAACTTTCTTTTCATACTGCTCAAATATATTCTTGTTATGTCTAAACAATTCAGTAATATTTTCCAACACGTCCTGTGTATTTAGGGGAATTTTCTTCGGGAAATTTACACCCATCACGTGAAAAAATATGTCCCTTCCATTTATCAACAACACATCCTCCTCTCCATTTATGTCTAAGAATAAATTCAACTTAGATATAGACTCCCACTCTTTTTTGTTCAAAATGTCGTAACTACCGAACAACTCATCGATATATTTCCTAGCTCCAGTGATCAATTCTTCCGTTTTTTTTTTTATATTTTCCTTCATAAATTTTAACGTGCGCTGAGTGCATGTAAAAATATTTTTTTCCGTTTTCACTTGCTCTTCATAATCCGTGTACATGATAGAGTTCGTTAGTTCCACAAATAGATCTTTCGTGTCATGCAGGGATAAGCCATATATTTTATCTGACAGACTTGCGTCTTTCTTCTTGCACATATCTTCCACTTGGAGTATGGACAGCCCCTTGTCGTTTAAAATGTCGTCGCCTCTTTCGGCGCATGCAACGGCCAATGTCCTCTTCCATCTTCTGCTACCACCGGGCGTGCATCTACATGGAAGGGGAAGAAACGACACGGTAACAATTACGCGAAAACCGATTAGAAAAAATCCATACAACGGACGCTCTGCACACAAAATGCACCAAAGTATGGATCCCCACGGGGGGATGATCATCCCTTCCCATCTTCCAATATTTTCGGCATTACTTGAACAAAAGGGGAGAATCAAATCCACAGATGTATATACCCAAAAGCACTTCTATCTACAGCGGGGAAAAAACAACATAAAAAAAAATGAATAGATGAAAAAAAAAAATTCTACACAAAGTGACTCCCTCGGGGGGCACACACTTTACCACCGCAAACGCTTGGCGGACTATGCTCAAACAAGGGCAACACTCTAATTTACCAGAACGTTCAAATAATATAGAAAAAATAAATACATTGGCATTTGAAAACGAGATAATTTAAATCCACGGGATCATCCAACAAGGAAAGGTAACCCATAATTCAGTGTGTTCCAAAATTATAATAATCTTATCCTTTTTTTTCTCTTCTACAGTTTTCATTCTGATAAAAAAAAAAAAAAAGGTTGGACCGTTCTACCTATTACAACAGAACAGTTCCTCATATATACACCAATACAATTGCACACATTTTCGTGCGTACTGCTTAGGTCATTCCATTTATCGGTAAGATTCTCTCTGAGAATGAAAATTCAGCCCTTTTTTTTTGCTACTAAACGGGAAAAAGCGAAACATTGTAATTTACCTTCGCGAACCTTCCTTAAATAAATAAACGTGTAAAATACAATAGGTACTTGATAGCTGCACCAATTCTTTCTCGCATCTCTGGTTAAGCAGGCGCTCTGTTCTCATTACGCGTAGTTAGAAGCATTTTTCTCAACAACGCTAAATGTTGAACTAACGCCGTTTATAATAAATACACCGTGTTGGTAGAAAAATTTAAAAAGGGTTCACATGTTCTCGTTTATTTTGTCATTTTTTCCATTTTATATTTCACCTGTTTTATTTTATTTTATTTTTTTAAATTTTTCCAGAAAAAAAAACTCCCAATATATGGCTTAAACAGTACAACAAACTATGAACAACTCGTGCAGAATTTTTCTACCACCTGCCTCCCACCAGAATGGCGCGAGATAAATTAAGAACACCTCTACCTTCACACCACCCGTATCTTTTGATCTAAAAAATTT
Organism: Plasmodium coatneyi; assembly: GCF_001680005.1. NCBI lineage: Eukaryota > Apicomplexa > Aconoidasida > Haemosporida > Plasmodiidae > Plasmodium > Plasmodium coatneyi. Next base: position 2,490,032 of record NC_033566.1, on the reverse strand, counting down.
TTAACTTATTGACCGAGCGAATACCACTTCAGTTGTTCTTCTGTACTTTGCCAATTCGCACTTCTGTTCCTGCTTGCAACACCTCTTCGCCACTTTAGCGCAGCGCCCCTCTTCTCTGCTAGCTAAACACACACGTGGCACATTTCAGTAAATTTAATTCCCCCCATGAACTCTGAAATCACACAAATGTGAAATTTTTCTTCATCTCAACTGTGACTATTTTTTACTATTTCTTCTTCACCCGCGTTCTCTTGTAGAAGTGAAGTTTGGCTAGTTAGGTAGTAATTCACCTACTTGCACACCTGTTAGTACACACACAAGTACATAGGAACATGCATTCTAATCCGCACGAGTGAAGAAAATAAAAATCTATGCTCAGATTACTACGCAGAATGAAAGGGAATAACTTAGGTTCGACCCAACTATAGTTGTGGCCAATTAGTTATCAGTTGCTTCAGCAAATATTCCTTCTCTCCATGGGTGCACCTCTACACACTACACCTACTCATTTGTTGGCATGCATATGAACATGCACATGCGTATGCGTTGCACTACTACACAGGTTCTCCACATTCCATCTGACATTAAAACAGGTTGCGTTTCACTCGTCGCTGTTCGCAAAGGATGAAGGGGTTGAAACAGTGCTGTGCCTAACTGGTGTGTGCACTTTCCAATGATAAACAAATTTGTATACATTTAAAAATTACTACATGTATTTTTTTTTTCTGTACTAACACAGGTAAGAAGTAGGCACATATATATTCACACACACGCCTAGCTACCTGGTAAACTCCTAGAAGGATGTGCCAGCCAGGTCGATTTCCAATTCTTTAGTGAAAAGGAAAAGATTTCATCTTGAAGGCAGTAGTGGTTAGGCAAATTTCACCTTCCGTTAATTAACCCATATAGAACTGACCGCATTATTATTACGCATGCAAGGAAGTGTTTACTCAATGTAGAGCCAATCGTACACAAATTAAAGTTCCATGCAAACGGTATCTTACACAGGGGTGCTCCTCCACAAAAGTACGTATAATGATTCGAAGAAAGGGCTGCTTATAACACGCACAAAGGGGTCAAATAGGTTCCATTATGTTCCCTTGCCACTGTTCTGTGTCCCCCCTTTTATCTTATCTAGCCCGATTAGAAATGTCTACCGGTGTGCCCTCCCAAGGGACGCTTCAAAATATTCACTCCATAAAATTTTCAACCGATGGTGTCCAAATACGCCAAAGTTGATTTATTGTCGCAAATTTTTTTTACTTTTTTATTTTTCGAGTTTTCTAATTTTTCGAATGTTACTAAAAAATATGAAATCACAAACGAGTTAATTAAATGAACCTACTTCACCTTATGCACTGGCACGTACGTGTTTGTGCCAGCAGGGGGGAGATGCGCCCCCCAAGGCGTTCGCATCATTCTGGCGTCGAAAATAATTTAACAATTCCACAAATAAACAATACATCTCAAAAATGGGGCAAACTGTGCGTGCAAAAATTGGCATGAAAAAGTAGTGGTACGGTTGGGAGGGATGATCTGTTTGGAAATCATCAAGCCGCCCTGAGCGCGCAGCACGTGCAGAGCATATGCATGAGGGCTCTCACTTCCCGATAGATGCGGGCGTGAATCTGCAGTGCGTGCGTCTCAAACTGAGGTGCTTCAAAAAAAAAAAAAAAAAAAAAAATGAGCATTAAGTTCACAAACGTTCATATTTACATTAAAAAAGGAAAAAAAAAATACACATGGGGGTACCTACATACGTACAGATGTACGTTCTCCCAGGAAAGAATTGTCCAAATACCCTTCTGCCATTTTGATAAAATAAAAATTCGAACGGAAATTACGTGAATAAATAATGGGCGAGTAGCCCATTCAAAAATCTGTTCATTCGATAGGAGTAACTAAATATGGTGTGCTTTTTTCTACTCTTCAATTATCAGTGGCGTCATCTATACAGACCTCCAAACTGGGAAGGATTTAATTCTCTGCCCATATCAAATGGGAAGTGCGTGGACAAATCTCCACAATCACTTAGAAATATATAATGGGCGTAAAAAGAAGGTACTGAAATTTGTTTGCACGATGGCTGCTATAGAAGTTGTTCTGGGGTATCCTCCCCAGTGGGAGAAAAACTCTGCCAGGTTTATCCCCCCTGATTGACCCCATTAATCATTCCCCTCGATGGAAGACACGAAATTCTTCTTCTCATATATATCCGAAAAACCCTTCCTGTTCATCCAGTTGTAATTACACGGATTCACTTTATTACCATTACCTCCATTCAGCCCAGACGACATAATTATCTGCTTGCACTTGAACAGCTCCTCTCGTAAAAGTTTCATCTGAACCATTAAGTTTTTTATTTCATTTTTGTAGTGCTTACACTGTAAACAGGAAGGACCCAAAAAATTGTAATTCCCAAAAGGGTTAAAATTGTTGGAGGAAGAATAATTAAAAAGCTCGCTTCCATTTGTCACTTCTTTTTCTTTGTAACCAAACAGGTTCGTGTCCTCTTTAAAATTGCTGAACCTATTATCCGCTTCATTTGTGCACTCAAAATTCTCGTTAATGCTATTACAGGAGAGGAATATATTTAGCAGGTTGTTTGTGTAATCCATTGAATCATTCCCTTCTTTCTCATTTGTGTTGTACTCCTTCGATTTAGTGACCTCCTCAAAATGGCTACTCTGCAGCGGGTGTAAACCTTCCTCTTTTATAAAAAAATTGCTATACGTGTCGTTCGAAGTGTTGCTTTCGCTAAACGAGTTTCCCCTCCGCACACTGAATGGAGAGCCTATGCCTTGGCTGAACGGGTTCCCCATGTTTGAACTTTGGTTAAAAATGCTATCCAAATCGTCGCCCATTCTGCCGCTCCCCCCCTGCAAGGACATGCTCGAGTGGTCCTCCCCCTCCTTCAAAATGAACGCAGAGTTGTTCTTCTTCTTTCCAAACAGCATGCCTCCTATTTCGCCTACCCTGTTTGTCCCCCCAGAAGATTCCAACCCGGCCAACTTGCTATCCATGCTACCCCTAGTGTAATTATAAAACATACTTTCCTTCTGCTGCACGAGTTGCTTCTTCGAAATGACGAACTCGCTTGGTTCCTTTGAGGGCACACTATTTTCCGTGCAGTTGGAGTAATTGCCTGTCTGGCAACAGCCCTCCTCCTCCACTTGCTTCTTGTCATCCACATGGTTACCATTGTTGGGGGTGGACTCCGCGGTAGATTTCCTCACAACGCCACGATTCGAGTTTATAGCATTGTAAATGTCTATGGATTTGCCTCTGTTTTGCACACTACCTAAACTGTTAAATGTTGTGCCATGATTCTGCTTCTTATTTTCCACATCTTGGGTTCTATTCGCCCAGTCAAAGTTCGCTCTGGAAGTAGTGCATACAGCAGTGCTCACTTCCTCACAGGTAACTTTCGCCTGATTCATGGAATTCACCCCACTACAGCTACTGCTCCCTTTGACGATGACGTCTCTTCCGTTCAGTGCACTGCTCCTACTCTTCTCGCTCCCGTTTCCGTTTTTGCTAGCTTTGTCTCTCGAAGAATGGTCGTTCCTATGACTGCCCATTTCGACTTCCTTGCCGCTGTTCTGCTCCCTCTGCCCCATCTCCTGGTCGGTACCTTCTCGATGGTCACTCTGCTGGTCGTCCCCTTCGACGTGCTTCCTGTTCCTGGGTGTTCCGCCATTACTGCCACTTTCCGTTGTGCCTTTTTTCGAATTTTTATTTCCACTTTTGTTCGTACTGGCCGTGTTGCCACCCTTCTTTCCCTTGGCATTTTTCCCCTTCTCCCTCTCCACAGAAGACTGTTCGACGTTGCTAAAATCTTCATCGTTCCTTTCGCTAGCACACAAAGATTTGGTGCTTCCATTTTTCTTATCGTCTTGGTCCTTCTCATTGTTACAATTTTTGCTCATCGGATTCTCCTTCTTGGTGTTTTTCCTTTTCTCGTTCAGTTCGCTCTTCAGTTCGTTCTTCAGTTCAGTGCTCCCCGAGCAAAGGACTTCGCTAAAGGTACTTGTCCTGGTATGGTTGCTTCCTCCACTCAGTGCACTACTACTGTTGTTACTTCCGTTATTGCTTCCTATATTTGCATCTGCCCCTTTTTTATTTTTATTCTTCTTTGACATTTTATTTTGGCCCTTTGTGGTGTTCCCTGTTAATGTAGCACTGCCATTTTTATCCCCGTCTTCTGCTTTCAATTCCCTTTCGCTGTTCACCCCGTTGGTTACATTCTCCTCCTTTGCAGCTGTCACAAGTTCGCTTCCCACACCACTTAGCACTTCACTCGTGCCAGAGTCAACGAATCGAATTCCACTTCCCACGTCAGCAGGTTCCCGATCAATCTTGCACCCCTGTCCCTCCTCCACATGCTCATTTGTAAAGAAGCAGTTGTTAGCTCCACTCCTACCCGTGTCATCAAAACTGAGGTGATCGAAGGTGTTGCAATTGGACATGTTCGCAAAACTACTTGTCTTATTATTACTCTCAGTAGCATCAAATATGGTCGACAAATTCGCATAGTTCTCGAAAATGGAAGTATTATTTGAGTTGTTGGAAAAATATTTAGAACCTATTAAGTCGAAGCTTCCTTCTGGGCTGCTATTCCTCTCTGTTATCAGCTCGTCCTTAAAATTGTCCACATTTGTGTGAGCCTTTTTGAACAGATTTGCGTTCATTCCGTCTGGCTGATTTGTTGCGTCTTCTCCATTTGCCATTTCTGCCAAACTTGGAAAATATTCGTACGCCTTGTTATAGGTCATCCCCTGGAAGGGATTACTCTCCTGAGCAGCACAACTACCTTCTCCAGCCATACCTCCACTAACAGCACCACCAACTGTTCCACTTCCCGTGCCAACTTTGGACTGTCCCTTGCTCTCCCCCTCATGCCCCTTCAAACCGTGCGAAAAGAAAGAATTCGTCGCCTGAACGTTTACCACATCGGAGTTATAGTTATCCCTCCAACCACCCTTCGTCTTATTATTTTCATAATCGGTGAAGCAAAACTCAACAACCTTATACGCATTATTGTCCAGCATATCGAAGTTCAGTCCACATTCGGTCGTATTGCTATTATAACTCAGCGTTTCATCACAGTACATGTTATTTTTGTTCATAAACGATGTGTTCATGTTTGTCGTTTTGTCGTAATTTACACTTCCTAAATCGCTCAGCTCATTTATCCAGATAGAACTACCACTATTGTTGTTGTTGCTGTTGCCAGTTTTATTATCATTGCTACTTTTTATATTTTTCTTTCCACTATTCGGTTGTTTAGTATTCCACGGGTTTGTATACATCGTCGTCGGGCAGTGCGTAATCGACGCGTTGATGGAACTGCACAGAAGGTTATTCAAGCCGCTGCCTAGACCGCTTCCAAGACCGCTTCCAAGACCACTTCCGATACCGCTTCCCAGACTGCTTCCTAGACTGCTTCCCAAACCGCTACCCAGACTACTCATTCTGTTGCCACTGCTCACACCGCCACCCTGACTGCTGTTCGACCACGTAGAGTAAAACGATGCATTCTTATTCAAAAAGAGGCCACTCTTATTTGAGTTGTAATTAAAGTGTGGCATACGGATTTTCAGAATGCTCTCCACCTTCCTCCTAATTTCCTTATCGTTCTTATTATGATGAGTCAGTATACTATCGATGTTATTTCTCCACTTGTTCCACTTCTTTTCCCAAATGGTCCAATTCAAGTGTGCCTCATTTTTGTCATTCGAATCATGATAGAAGGCACATTTCTGAAAATAATCACAAGCTCCATCTTTTGCCATCTGACATGCTTGCGTTTTATACACTATGGGGTGGAAAATCTTCTCCAATTTCGTGTGTGCCAGAGGGCAATACGCATCATCACATTTTTTCATACGTGGACAATCGACGGGTAGGTAAAAATATTCGTTCGTTTCTCGCCTATCGAACTTGTTTATCTCGTACGGATACTTCTTCAGTTTGTTGAACGACTTCGTCACGGGCACACCGACGCTCATCTTGTTCTGTTGTAAAGTGGCAAATGCGGGGGGTACGACGGGAAGGAGCAGAATGGGGCAGAGTCTCGGGCGGAGAGCCAATACCTTGGTGTATTTCAAAAATGCGGGGAAATTTGGAAATTTAAGAAAAAGAGAAATGGCAAAGTGGTGAAATGATGAAGGAAACGCGCAAACTTTTTATCATGTACACTTTATGGCTACACAAAACACAAAAAAAAAAAAAAAGGCACGGGGAAATGGTCAAGCGCTATTCACGAATACGTATATATGTGCCCATATAATGGGGAAAAAAATAAGCGTCCACTAGGGTTAATGCAGACCATGGTAGCTCATGCAGATTTGATTCTTCCTATTTTTGGATGCTTGTTGAATTGTTTCTCTGCCGTTGCGTTAGCGTGTTGTTTTGCCGATCACGAACAGCGTGCCTTTTTATTTCATATCTGTACGAGAACAAAACTGACGCTTCGTTTTGCTTCGTCCAGCTTCGTGTCGTCTTTGCCACTTTTCACTTTCCTTCCAATGCGCGTACTTTTTCACACATAAAAAATAACTATAATTATAACATCATCAAATTGGTTAATGGGTATGCACCCTATATATGGGTGTGCTCCCTTATGGAAAAAAGGAAAAAATTGTATATAACACAATTAAAAAAGGGGGGAAGAATAACGGGGCACACTCCATCCAATGACCATTCGTGCAAAGGGCATTATGTGCGCCCTGATTGGTGTATGTTTCGTTTGTCTCTTTTCTCAGAGTATCAGGGAATTAACATTCTCGTTCGTGCGTTGGTATGTTCGTGTATGTATGTGCGAACGTACGCATATAGGTATGCAAATGTGTATACAGGATTTGTCACCCCTCCATTTCGATGACGCAAATACGATAACACGCCAGCCCACAGTGAGGTATGCAGAAGGCGAATGACTAATTTAAGCAAATCATATGTATTTGTGTTTGTTTCACTTTCACAAATATTAATAACATAAATTAAAAAATAAAAAAAATTACTATACGTATTCACTGCTACGAACACTGTTCCTGTGAATAGGAGGGAAAAAAGACTCACATGTAGATGGACTAAACGTTCTTTAAAAGGTATAAAAATGGTAAGTTTTCCTTGTGTATTCACAATTATTACCCAAAAAGATCACTAATATAAACGTAGGCACGCATGTATGTAGATACGGACGCCTTGATGTGCGTACGTACACATAACAAATTTTTTTACACAGAAAGACACAAAAAGGGCGTGTAAAAAAAAGGCAAACCTTTCAAATAAATGAGTTGATAAAATTAAAAAAAAAAAAAAAAAAAAAAAAAAAAAAAAAAGTAAAAAAGAGCATAAACGTGATGAACAATTGAGTTAATTTTTATGTCTTCCCTGCAGTGATGTGTTCAAATAAAAAGCGCAGGCAAATGAAAAAAAGAAGAAAAAAAAAAAGTTCCTTAGAATTTCCTCAAGTTTCCTAAACACGCGAACTCAAACAAAATAAGACATTTACTCAAAAGGCAAAATAAACACATTTGGATGCATTTGCTTTCTGCTTTTATCTAAATGTGTAAAAATACACTTAAAATACAACTCATATTTTTCTTTGTCCATCTCCTTTTACTATTTTGTGTAAAGCACTTTGATAGAATCATTGAATATGTATACTTCACTTTTTTTTTTTTTTTTTTTTTTTTTTTTTTTTTTTTTTTTCATCTTTCTTCCGACTACGTCATGGGGTGTCTGCTGCTGTATGTACTACTACTGTGATAAAAAAAAAAAAAAAAAAAAAAAAAAAAAGACACTTTAATTTTTTTTCTTTTCTTATATCCACAAGGTGAATTACGACAAAGAGTTTAAAATAATGCACGTCTCATTACCGCATCGAATAATACCGTTGTTCTTTTTTTGTTCCTTCTTCCCCTTTTAGGTATTATCAACGTGGCAAATACACATGCATGCATATGCCTACAAACAAACTCGCAGATATACCTACAGGGGCACACGCGCGTGAACAAGAACACTTGTACGCACCTGTGTGTGTTCACGAATGTACATCTTAGGCAAAGGTACAAGGAGGTACTACTCCCGCATAAGCATACATTGGTGATCCAAAAATGCAGTCACACAGTTGCCGAGGCGTAGTGTAACTATAATAACATTAAATTTTATGAACGTTCAAATATTCTTTCCACAAATAATGAGAGAAGCACACTCATTTATTTTACTCCCACATAGTGTTAATTCGTTCCAAAAAAAAAAAATATATAAAAATGTATAAATAAATAATGAAGGAAAAGCATGGAAAGAAAAGTTTGCAAACGCAAAAAAGAATCAAAAAAATTCTTTTAATAAAAAAAAAAAACAAAAACAAAATCGAGGTTTATTCAGCGTTGTTGTTCACTCATACGGGGGAACAGGACGTATCACGCAAAGGGGGGGAAATTACAACTTGGTTTTCCGCTCTTTTGTCGTTTAAAAAAAGGGAAAAATCCCCACACCGGTCTGCGTATACGGCTGTTGCTCACGCGGTAGTTGCCCACGAAGCATACACACATATTCATGTATCAAACATGAAACAATTCTGTCGCTTAAATGGATTTCGCATTGGGGTCAGATGACACACTGCAAATGCGTAATGGTACGAAACTTCTGCAGATGGCAATCTTTCCCCAAATCAGGTAAACAAATTTCGCTCGTTCCTGTGTGCGTTCTCACTTTTATTTTTTTATTTTTCCTTTTTCGAGTTGTAACAGTAATACAAATAATTTTACAAAAAAAATACATACGCTTATGTGTACAGTTATATATGTATGCTTATGTAAACGCGTAGATGTACACATATCTTCAAACAAACACAAGTGGCGCCCTTCACAGCGGTTTTTAAAGTGAAGCTGTGGCAATCAACATGGCTTTGTTTTTACGAAAAAAAGGCATCTCACAGGAGTGGTGAGAGCAAAGTGGAAAGGCAAATTATGAGTAAGCAAAATGGGACGGCAAAGTAGAGAAATGTAAAATCGCACTTTTACACAAACGAAGGAGTACAAAAATGAACATGCGCAAATGTAGAAACACAAAGAAAGCGCAAAAGGGTGAAAAAAAAGGAAAAAATATATAGTACATAATATATAATACAAAATATAAATTATAAAAAATAAAACGTAAAATGTGAAACGTAAAAAAGGAAAATGATAACAGTCATGATTGACTTCCCGCAATGTGTATTCCGGTATACCCATACCCCTAGACCTTTCGTAAAATTATGCAAAGCAGAAAGGAAAGAAAAAAACATTTTCCTCCTACAAGATAAACTTCCAAAATTAAGCAAAAATATAAGTGCTTTAAGAACAAAAAAAAAAAAAAAAAAAAGCTTACATTGGGGTAGCTGGTGAAAACCATAATGACTTGGCTGTCTGTGTGTAAAGAAACCTTTACCCTTTACATACGTGTAAGCAAATTATTGTTTTTGAAAAAGAAAAAAAAAAAAACTGTGTTTATACACCTTTATGTCATGTTATGCTGCGCTGCAGTATGCTATGCCTTTTTTACGATTCTCTTCTTTACTCCTTCACTTCTTTCATTTTTCGCGCTTTTCCATTTTTTCATTCTTTTCGCCTTTTTTCTCAACCCATTTAAACGTTACAAGCCAACTCTGCGACGGTTCACCGCGAACGTTTTTAAGTGCACGTATGTAAAGGAGTTAAGGCATCTCCACACACATGTGCTATGCACTTTTTACCTTTATGTAGAAAAATTCGCGAAACGTGTAACCTCAATGGCATACAAATGAACAAATTTAAGCAGTGGAAGGATGAGCTAATGGGGCACTGTTCAGAACGGAAAAACTTTGGAATGACTCCACAAAAGGAAAATAAAAAATAAAACTTAACCTTCCCCTTAACCATGTTAAACACCAAATGGGCAACGCAATAATGGGCCACAAATGATTCATCCATTGGAAGAAGCAAATTAAAAAAAAAAAAAAAAAAGCACAAGTAAACACGCACAAGCAAACACACGTGCGTTGCACTAATTCGTTAAAACAATGCTAAGGCGGAGGTGATATTACGCGGAATTGAACAATCGCATAGGGTATACACCTTACGCGCACTTATTCGTTCGTATAGGAAAATTGCAAAGAGGGAAAACAACTCAGATTTGTTGTAGACTTATCGCCCCGGTCATGTGACACATTTTTTGTGGAAAATTAAAAGAATCACCCTCGTCGCTGTACGCACAAATATAAACGGGGGAAGTACCGAAATTGGTTTTTCCATCTACATGTGACCGTATTGTGGAGGTCAACTACAAACGGTCTTTTGTCCTTTTTTTTTTTTTTTATTTTCACCTTGTCTTTCGCATATCCTCATACGCTGCCCAGCGTTGGTAATAATTTACCTTTTCCGAAAAGGCATACGTGAAAGAAGAGAATAAGCAGAATACGCATCGTGGGGTATGCTCCCAAAGGGGGAAAATATTTATTCATCAGGGGTGACATTCCTATGTCCCCCTTTCAGCTCTCATGCGTGTCCAATGTTGACAGGAAGAGACACATAAGTGCTGCCAGTCCGATTTCTGTTCACGCAATTTTGATCCCCCATTCTATCCTGGAATGTCCGATGGACATACCCTGATCCCTGTTAAGGACATTGTCTCTCGTGCGAATTGCCACAATAAGCTAAGCGGAATAAACTCATTTTAATTGTGCCCCGTGGTGGAGCATGCAAAGCGAAAAATGCTAATAATACCGCAGCTTTATGCAGCGGCGTAAACGTAAGTACCACCCAAGGGGTGTCGTTGTATTATCAGCAACAAATCCATACCACACGAGTTAACTTCCATAGGGACAAAGCGGGCAAAGTAAAAACGTGTACATATGTATACCTTTCACCCACGTGTGTTTCGGTTGTCATATTAAAAAAAAAAGTTTTTCTTTTCCCCTCACAAAAGGGTTCATGCAAAGGAAATGCAGAATGCCGTTTGGATGGCAGAATAGTCCAGGCATATTCTGTTCGAAATTTTGTTTATATACTTTTTATCAGCAAAACAAGTTGCGTGCCCATGAGGAGGCGCTTATTTAATGTGTTTAACATATGAGCCTCTAATTCTCTCATCTTCTCCTTTTGGGGACTCCTCTATATACATGCTAACAGAATGGAAGTAACATGAAAAATTCGCGCATTAATTACTGCTCTACGTGGAAACATCAAACTGGGCAACATAACCAGCGGAAACCGGAAAAAGGAAAAAACTCCAACCACCATTTTGCGCCAACTTTGCATTAATTTGCACTCAAATATAATACGCGTGAAAGATACTGGCCAATCGGGCGGTAAGCGTAATGTAGTACACTATAAAAATCGTCGCGTATACATATGTAAATTGTTAGCATACGCCGAGGGGCGCCATACGGTAAAATAGAAAATGAAGCCTGGGATTCAGGTCAAAGAAGGATGGCGAAAAATAACGTTTTTTTTTTTTTTTTTTTAATATGCTTATGAAGGCTATGTTGTTTTGCATATAGAGTGCATCTTCTGCGCGTAAAGCAATATTTCCCCTTTTTTAATCCCATTTTTTATCCCCTTTTCCCCAAGTTGCTATTAAGAAAAATAAAAACAATAGCAAAATTACACTGGAGTGAACCTCCCTCTTATTTTGCGAAAGTTAAAAAGGTTGACCAACAGGTCATGTCATATTTGTTTCTTTCATTTTTTCTCCTTTCCCAGTATAGTAGGGGCAGATAGAACAGCAAAATATTATTCTTCCCCATAAGTACTTATAATTCTTTGGGAAGCTCAAAAAATTCCCCATTTGTTGTTTAACGTTTAACTCTTCCCCTCCCCATCGTGTTCGGTGCACGAATTATGTATCCGTGGAATAGTTTAACCATACGCACAAACAGTACGCCCCATCGTTAAAGGTGGTAACCCCGCACAAACGTCCCAAAGTTTGAATCCTGACTACATAATTATGTCTGGCGGTAATATTGATGACTTATTTAACGTGTTCGAGGAAAATGACATAGACGATAATATTTCCACAAAAGATGAAGCGGGCGAAGGGGGGGGTGGCGGAATCCCCGTGGAAAACCATCCCCAGGGTGAAGTGAACGAACAGACACCCAGTAACATGCATACTGACAAAGGCGCATTAGGAGGTGGACAGGATGACACTAAAGGGGAAGCGCAATTGAATACGCAACCGCAGGGTGCATCAGCCGCCCCTATGGGGACCCCCCAAATAAACGTGGAAAACCTCATTTCGTGTAAAAAGAGGGACCAAAAAGTGCAGAGCAAAATAAAGGAGGAAATATACAACGACATACAAATTGCTGATGACACGACCAGAAATGCAAGCAACAAAATGAGAAAGTTGAACGAAAAGCAAAACGGAAAAAACGTGGAAAAAAGCGAAAATGGAACCGACCATGATAACGAACCGGTAGAAGAAACGCTAATCGAAAATAGCAAAACGATAAACAATGACGATGTGCTCGTGTTGGAGGAATTCCGCAGTGACGTCAATTGCATTCACAAGTGCATCCGGCCAAAGAGCTACATCCACAACAAACTCAGTGAAAATCTCACCCCAGCCAGGACCTACAAATTTGAATTAGACACTTTTCAGAAAAAATCCATTGAATGTTTGGAACGAAACGAAAGTGTCCTCGTGTCAGCACACACATCAGCAGGAAAAACGGTCATCGCAGAGTACGCCATCGCGCTAGGGTTAAGGGATAAGCAAAGGGTTATCTACACCAGCCCTATAAAAGCGCTAAGTAATCAAAAGTACAGAGATCTGAGTGAAGAATTTAAAGACGTCGGATTGATTACGGGAGATATTTCCATAAATCCTGATGCGTCTATTATCGTCATGACGACGGAAATTTTGAGATCCATGTTGTATAGAGGCTCTTCCCTAACGAAAGAAGTAAAGTGGGTAATTTTCGATGAAATCCATTACATGCGGGATAGAGATAGAGGAGTCATCTGGGAAGAAACGATCATCCTACTCCCCCTCATGGTGCGCTTTATTTTCCTAAGTGCAACCATCCCAAATGGTATTCAATTCGCAGAATGGGTAAGCAGTATTAAAAGCCAAGCTTGCCATATTGTCTACACAGATTATCGACCCACCCCCCTGCAACATTATATCTACCCAACATCCAGCGAAAGTGTTTTTCTAATCTGCGATGAAAATAAAGATTTTAAAAAAAATAATTTCATAAAAGCGGTCAACGCGATAAAGGAAAAAAACAACATGTCAGAGGATAGTCACCACCAAAGTGGTAATAGTAAGCATAACAAACGGGCAAAAAAAAACGTCCACGATATTGAAAAAATTGTACAGATGTGCCATTCGCGTAATTATACCCCTCTTATCATTTTTGCATTTTCCAAAAAGGAATGCGAAATAAATGCCACGACCATGCATAAAGTGGACTTAACAGACGACACAGAGAAGGAAGTCATAAAAGAGTTGTACGAAAACGCCATTCAAATTTTAGCTGATGATGATAGGGCTTTACCGCAGGTCCAGTTTATTCTCCCCCTCCTGTTAAGGGGTATAGGAATCCATCATGGGGGCCTACTACCCATCATTAAAGAAATAATAGAAATTATGTTCCAAGAATCCCTGCTGAAGGTTTTATTCAGTACAGAAACTTTCTCCATGGGAATTAACATGCCAGCGAAGACGGTCGTTTTTACCTCCTTGAGAAAATTTGATGGAGTAGAAAAACGGTTAATAACATCGGGGGAGTATATTCAAATGGCTGGCAGAGCTGGCAGACGGGGGTTAGACGACAGAGGGATTGTTATTATTATGTTAGAAAGCCCACTACACTGGAGAGAGGCGGAAAAATTATTCGTCGGAGAAGCAAACAGACTAGTTAGTCAGTTCCACTTAGGGTATAATATGATTTTAAATCTACTCAGAATAGAAGGAATTACGCCAGAGTTTATGATCGAGAGATCCTTCATTCAGTACCAAATGAAGAAAAACCTCTTCCAGAAAATTATGGCCAAAAAAAAAGTGGAAGAAAAAATTAAAGAAATTTTTAACCAATTGACTAGTATCTACTTGGATAAGGATGACCAGGAGATTAGTAAGGAAAATCTCCTGAAGAAAATTATGGACCATAATTATGAGTGCATCTCCAGGGGGGGTGAAGAAATGAATGCAACTGAAATGGGCCACACTCTACATGACGACCAGAATGGCAACGCGGAAGAAGGTATACCCCCAGGAGGAGTGGAAGAAGAAATAGGTATCGACGCGGAACACACCGTCGACATGATGAACGGTGAAAACTTCACCATAAATGATCAGCTCAAAAACTACAACACCGTCTTTTCCTGCATTTCCAATTACTACATATTAAGGAACAAACTGATCGAGTTGGGCGAAACGTACAGGTCTATACTGACAGCCAGGAAGAACATCACCCCCTACTTGGCCATGGGGAGACTGCTCTACCTGGTGGAGGACGACCTGAGGTGGGGTTGGGCCATATGCATTGAGGGAAAGGTTGTGGAGCGAGCTCACGGGGGCCGCACCGCCGGTCGGAACAACGTCACTAACCACGCTAACCACGCTAACCACGCTAACCACCCGAACCACACGAATGAAGCTAATGGCGCTGTGCTGCTCGTGGACTGCCTAGTGCCGTACAGCCAAAACAGAAAAAGGAAACTGTCCCACAGTGACGACGACGAAAACAATGACGACGCAGAGGAAGAAGACACGCGGAAGGAATTCGCACCGGCCAACGACAGGATGAAGGCCAAGTGGAAACTCATCACCTTTCACATAAAATGCATCTACCAAATTTCGGCTGTCGTCTTAAACCTAGACAAACCCTTTGACAAAAAAAATGAAGAACAAATAATGAGCGCCAAAATGAAGTATAACACTATGGTAACCTGTCTGAAGGGAGAAAAAAATATTCCAGTTATTAACCCCCACCAGATGGATATTAAAGATGAAGCCTTCCTAAAAGTTGTAAAAAATATTAACTACCACGAACATATGTTAGGTAGAAATAAATTACTGAACAATCCAAACCTTCAGAAGTTTTACCAGCTGTACAACATGTATGTTGCTCTGCAGTTTGAAAAGAACCTTTTAGAGGCCAACATAGAAAAGTGCAGATTCATAGTCTTAAAGAAGGAACTAAAAAATATGCTCGTTCTTCTACAAGGCTTGAATTATATAGAAATTTCCCACAACTTGGAAGGGGAAAACGCGCAACATGGGACAAACAATCAGGAAGTCAATGTGGAGACGGACAAAGGAGACGATGAAGCCAACCATAATGGACTCATCACCGGAGGGGACTTCACCCCGAGTGACGAAAAAAGCTACGTCGTAACCATGAAAGGACAAATCGCCAGTGCCATCCTCAGTGTGGACGAATTAGTCATTTCGGAGTTATTTTTCTCCAACTTTTTTAGTAAGTACAACTACGACTACATATGTGCCTTCCTCTCCTGCTTTGTCTATGACGAATCCACGAACAAAGAAGTAACCATTGAAGACGGAGTTCTTGTGGAAGGCTACGAACAGATAATTAAAACGGCCACCCACGTTTGTAACAAAATGAACGAATGTGGAATGAACATAAATTTGAAAGACTACCTGGACAAGTTCAAGTCCGCCATTATGCCAATCGTCTTGCAGTGGGTACGCGGTTACTCCTTCATGGAAATTCTCACCGATTCGCAGATATACGAGGGCTCCATCATACGCACGCTCAGGTTAGTCGTGTGTATTAATGAATATCGACCATGCTCACAAAAACGCACACATTAATGTGCCTATAAAAGGGCCATACAAAAGTGCGTATATTTTTACATACACCTGTTTGTGCCGAATTATGCGTTCATGCCCAACTCATTTATTTCCCCGCACCTCCCAACTTACGCAGACGCCTGGATGAACTGCTCAGACAAATGATCTGCGCCTTCAGAGGAATCAACAACGACAGCATGTGCGAAATTTTGACAGAGGCGACCAAAAAGCTTCGACGCGGCATCCCCTTCTCCCCCTCTTTGTACCTATAAACGTAGCCATTTGTTTAACCCTGCGTGGGTCAAGAATTCGGGATAATTATCCCGTATATGTACATATATACATTTGCTTGTATGAACTTTTCTCTCTTTTTTTATGTTTTTAAAAGTGCAGTTATACCCCTGAAAAAAATGCACACACGGCAATGCGGCAAACTCGTTGCGTCATGCCCATTGGTGTGTTTTTCTCCCCCTTTTTCCTTTAAAAAATGTGACTACACTGTTCTGTTTGCTTGTTTCGTTTCACCAACCCCACTTTGTTCGTCTTTCCCACGTGCAGTTATTTGCATTCCATATGTTGTGCATAGTGAAACGTCAACCACAGACAATTTGTTGCCCTGTTGCGGTAATTGTGGGAAGAATAAAAAAAAAAAAAAAAAAAAACGCTCCACGGATAATGCCTCTCCAATGATAAAGCGAACGAGTTTCCCCTAAGTGGGCCACAAAACAACGTCCACTAATCCCCCCCGTTTGACAATTTCGTGGCAGCAAAAAATGGCCTCACAACTGCAACTTTAAGAATAACACAACCCGCAGGTGCACCTTTGAAATGCAAAGGAACGGCCGTTATGTTCTCATCTTTATAACAGAAAATGGGGGCGCCTCCTTACCCTAGGGGAAATCCAAGGGTGCCTACAAAATGGCAACCAGCGCGCCGCTCCAACGTAAAAAGTGATACATGCATGTGCCTTTTAAAGCATCTCCATAATTTTCGTCGATGCGAAATTTGAATAGTCCTACTTTTAAAATAACCGCTTGAGGAGAATTCCCTTTCTTTGTTTTCCACCTCTCGCTTAAATTCTTATCCATTGTTCGTTACCCCACCAGTTCTTCGTCAAGGCACGCTTTCGTCAACGGGAACAGGGACAACCGCAAAAGCAACGGTGCGCAGTCCCGTTTTTCCTCATGATGCATTTATACATGCAATTTGCCGCTTCTTTAGTATAGCCACTTGCGAAAAAGAATATTTTTTTTTTTTTTTTTTTTTTTTAATTTTAAAGCGCCGTTCAGTGTCACCTTTTTCGACGCGCATAATACTCCCAATGAATGATTTTTCGCTCCGTCGCCTTGCAGAAAGGTAGATCCCAATTTTTGAAACAATCACAACAGGGGAAAAAAAACATTTGTGCTAACCATTTTATTTTTTTCTTCCATTACCGAAGCATCACCAACAACAACGTCCCGCATTCAATTGGCAGACCCACCAATTGGTCATCCATATTGTAGGGACGCTCCCATAACATGAAGGGGGGCATCTCTACATAGCGCCATACGGATCAATACGCATGTACTCTCCCTCCTGTGCACTTCCCCCCATACACACTCCTGAGAGGTGCTAATATAAACTGCACACCTGATCAAGCAGCAACGGAAAAAACAGAACAGTCTTCCCAACATGGCAGACGACATCCTCCAGTGCGTTCACAAAGAGTTTAAATACGTGCTCATAAGTAGTGACATAAATGACCAGATCAAAGAGCTAACCTTCAGTGGGAGCGAAAGGAAGTTCCAAGGCGTTCTAGCGTCCCACTTTAGGAGAATCATTTTTGACGAGAAGGGAAAAAATGAGCTAAAGGAGTCAATAAAGGAGAAGCTTAAGGTAAGTAAGGAAAATGACGATGGAAAAAATGGACAACAAAACGGAGAACAAAACGGAGGAGAAATAAACGCCAGCGCAATAACCCCAGACCTAATCAACAACGCAGTGGAGTCATCCCAGACGTACCAAATAATCCCCTTAACCATTCCCACGGAGAAGACAAATTACTTTGCCGTCAATTGTTACATTGATGATATTGGACGTATAAAAAAATTACCCTACAATAGCAGAGCGTCTAGAATTTGTAGCACAGAAATTTATGGAGATGCCTTCCTTTCAAAGACGTACGATAATGAGGATTTCCGGAGGTGCGATTTTACCATTTCGGAATATGAGCAATTTTTGCAGAACCCCCCCAAGGCAGAAAATAGGTACGCACGAAGTGACACTCTGTATGTGCAAGCAGCCACCCCGTCCTCACCTTACTTTTAGGAAGAACGTCAAAACAGTTACTTCCCATTCATGCTCGATAGTTTACCACTTTGTGCTCATTTTTACCCCCTTCGCAGGTGGGACCAGGCACAAGCCATGCAAGACTTGTTGAAACAAATGCAAACCCAGAAGGAGGAAAGCAACGCCATTAGCGCGCCGACTGTGCGGCCGAATGTGTGCGAACATTGCTATACGGTATGGAGAGGATGCCCACTCTCTTTAAAAAAAGCGCCAAAAAATCGGAACAAAATAGAGTCCCCTTAACAATGTCCAAACCGCTCACACCTGTCTTCTTTCTCCCCCTCCCCGCTGCAGGAAAAAAACCTCAAGAGATGCGGAAAGTGCAAAAAGGTCTACTACTGCTCGATAGAGTGCCAACGAAAGGACTTTGTTTTCCACAAAAGAATTTGCTCATGAGGAGGCTTCCCCCACGACCACCCGTCCGCTAGAATGTCGTTCAGGAGAGACCACCTTTTTTTTTAAAACCATGGAGAAGCTTTTTAAAATGTACCCATTTTTTTTTTTTTTTTTTTTGTTAAATTGGCTAACACATTCCTGATTATGTTTAACTCATCGCAACTTCTCCTTCGTGTGAAGTAGCCAATTGGGATGAGACAAAAGAAGTATGCCTGCCCGCGTAAACCTACGCTCATATACATGAACAGGCGCACCGTCTGTTGTTGCACGTTTATCGTTCTTAATTTTTGAAGCCCCCCCACCATTCACCCAATATTCGCCTGTTTGCTGTGCCATTCGAATGTATCATTTCTGAAAATATATATATATATATATATATATATATATATAAACTTTTTAAAAGAAATAACATTGCATAATTAAATGACAAAGTAACCATTTGAGGGGGCGTTGTCCCACCTCGTTCTCTACATTTGCACAAGTAGGTAGCAACGCTAAGCCATTTTAGCGTCCCCATCCGCATAGAACAGATTTACTCACCCAACATTCGCCCCATTTTTCGCTTAATTTTATTTTTATGCTCCCCCCTTCCAACGGCGCATGATCATCTTCTTCACCCGTACTAGGGACGAAATGCCACCTGCACCCACCAACTGTACTTTGCAACCCTCTACTGAAAGGATAAACAAAACCGTGTAGCGTAAAAAAAAATAAATACACACTCGTTACAACCCACTATATCGAAAAAAATGTTCCTAACGGAGTAACCACATTTTGTCCGGCAAAACAAAAAAAAAAAAAAAAATTTTTTCTAAACGACTGTGTGCCCCATACGTAAAAGAAAGAACACACATGCTCAACCCACGGGGGGAAAAATAGCAAAAGGCATAGAAAAAAAAACGCTTGGTTCAGGAAGACCGTATTATTCAGCCCAGTCAACATCGTAACAGTGTTCCCAGTACGACGTTGGTATAAACGTCCCTACTCGACGCACATTTAAATAGCCAATCCAAGGAGATCGCCGACCATGCGGAGGAATCTCCCATGTAACATCCTCCTCGTATGGTCGGTCCTGTCCCTTACAGTTGCCCTCTGTAAGAAAATGCTTTTCGTGGATCTACTCAATGGAGTGAACATAAATTACAAAAGGAGGGTACCCATATGTAAGAGGCCAACGAGAAGTGCAGAATATCCCTCAAAGCAGCCCCTGCATGCGAACCAAAGCGTAGAACAAATCTCTTCAAAAAATGGCAACACATCCATCACAAACGATCAAAACGACAGAGATGAAAATATTTTGCAACAATACATTTATACCCTATCCCACTTGACCATCTTCGATGTGGATAGGGATAAAAGTACGCCCCTAAATATTGCCCTACTTTTAAAGGCCTGTCTAGCATCCCACAATTACATAAAAAATGTAGAGATCTTCACCTCCGACGTGAAGAACAAAGAAATCTGCTCATTCATTTACGAAAACAGAAACGACTTTGACACCTTCTTCAAGCGGCATGTAATGAAGTACGTAGACCTTTTTGGAAATCCCCAAATGATGGAAACGCGAAAATCGTACATCGATAATGAGCAGGAGTATCAGCGCGAATTAGAAATATTTAAACAAATCGATGGAGATACAAAAGTGAGAAAAGATATACTAGAAGACATATTATTTGAATGCACACGGCTGAACAAAATAATTCAATACTCCCTTGCAGTTAACAACTTTGATTTATTTTCCCCCACAGTTATGCTCAAACTATTTACGTACTTTAAAAATCATGGAATATATTACTACATATTTGTGAACAACATTAAGAGGATTAAATATTATTACGAGACGAAGGACATACACGGGGAAGACAAAAGGAAGATAGAAAAAATTGTCGACCATTATTTGCTCACCTTGGATCGGTTCAACGATATGTATGAGGCTGGCCATGCGATGCTGTGATTGATCATTTGATGGTAGGGAGCGTTACGCGGAATAACCTCCACGCGGTGGGGGAGCGGACATGCAGACAATACGTGGGAAGGATTCCAATGAATTGTTCTTCACACCATTTCGTACCACACATTTGGTTAAAAAAATTACGTACATATATATGCACCTGTGGGGGGGACCCACTCGTTTATGTTACCTTTTACCAAAAGGCCAAACGGGTTACCACACACACGAGAGCGTCTTACCACATGTGACACCTTGCCAACACTACGTAGCATACCGACCGGAAAAGCACTCCCACAAAATTAACACAAACGAACTTTTCCGTTTAGCATTCCATGTTGCAAATCCAATCTGCGGACTGCGCACATGGAATATTCGCGGGAGTCCCAACTGGGGAAACAAAATCGCAGTGAAATAAGCGCTCTGAACAAATCCTACCTTTCACTAAAGGGATGAAAATCGACAATTTTTTTTTGCGCGATTTTTCCCAATATCTACCCAGCGTGTGCGTGTTCCCACCAAATTGACCTAAAACGTAGCACTGCTAAAGAAGGTAAAACGAATGAACGTTTACTTTCAAACTGGGAGGAATACACATTCTTAGTTACCACTTTGTGTAATGAATGGAGAAAAAAAGGAAGCTAGCCAAAAAGACAAAACACGAAAAGATAAAAGCTAAAAACAACGGAAAAATATTTGTCAACAAAAAAAAAAAAAAAAAAAAAATATGAACTGTTCATATTTTTTTTCGAAATAACTTCAAAAAAAAAAAAAAAAAAAAAGCCAAAATTTTAAATGATGAATGTTTCGCTAGTCAACTTAAAAATCAAGGGACAACCATGTTACACCACTTCGCCGTCTCAGTCCTTCTTTTGCAAAATTTGCTCCTGGATGTACTGCGGCACCAGGGTGTACTTGTGAAGCGTCATGGTGTAATTTCCTGCGGGGCGAAAAAAAAAAAATTACAACAAGCAATGATACACCATTTCACCTAGCGCAGAGAATCCTACTACGCACTTACTCCCATACAAACGTGAGACACGAAAATGTTTTAAATGCAAAAGTTGTAACCTCGCCCCTTGGTTATTTTCCGCAAGTCGCTAACGTAGGACAGGATGGAAGCCATGGGTGCTCTCGCAACTATTTCCTTGGTGTATTCGTCGCCTAATTTGGGTGTACACAAAAAGGGAGGCAGCAAAGTGTGCGCAGCACGGTTTGCAAAAGGGTATGCTCAACGGGATGTGCATGTAGTAAATTTTACCCTCGTCATGACACACGAACTTAGCTTAGGCCACACAATGCAAAGCACTGTCCCACTGTTTTCGCGCGCTTGTCGCTTGCCAATTCTTACTTTCATCGATGTGCTGTATTTTCCCCCTCTTTTTAACCAAGTCGCTGATGACGTCTCCCAGGTACTCAGTGGGCACGGACACGTTGAGCTGCAAAAGGGGGAAAGGGGCGCACACACATTTGGATGGTGTTCCATACAAATGGCGTTACGTTGGAGTCGTGCATACGTTGACCACTTCGCCACTTTACCACTCGCCTTACGTTCATCATCGGCTCCAGCAGCCGAACGGACGTCTTCCGCGCAGCCTCCCGAATGGCGATCCCCGCAGCTAGCTTGAACGCATGCTCGTTACTATCGACGGGGTGGAACGACCCGTCCACGATCCTCACGATAATATTTATCAGTGGCGAGTTTGAGAGAACGCCCAAGTTGCACTGTTCCCGTATCCCCGTATAAATCGCTTCGAAGTATGCCGACGGAATAGCTCCACAGGTTATTTCGTTCTTTATAATAATATTATTGTTCACTTCCGAAGTGTCAATGTTCATGCTGTTTTTGTGTGAGTCCTGTTCATCGGTTTGATCTTCCACCTTTTTGGAGTTCTTCTCATCGTTGTTGCTCTCCCCGTAGGTGCTCTCTCCTTCTCCTTCTTCATCCTCTTCCTCTGCGTAGGTATACATAGGCTCGATCTTAATGTGGACGTCGCCATATTGCCCTCGTCCGCCTGACTGCTTGATATACTTCCCCCTGGCTTCCACATTTTCAACGAAGGTTTCCTTGTACGAAATTTGTGGCTGTCCATAAATAATGGGGATATTAAAATCCTTCTCAATTTTGTTAATAATAATTTGCAAGTGCAATTCCCCCACTCCGCTGATTAGCAAATCTTTTGTGTCTGGATTAATGTGATAAAAAAAGGAATGATCTTCCTTCTTAATCTTCATTAAAGCGTTAATTAACTTTTCGTATTCATTTTTATTTTTATTGTAAATATAAAAACTGATAATCGGAGGAATTTCTTTAATTTTTTTTAATTCCGCTCTCAGGAATGTGCTGCTTAACGTGTCGCCAATTTGTGTGTCCTTCAATCCAACCAGACCGACAATATCCCCTGCTCGCGCACATTCCAATTCGTACTTTTCACTAGAATGTATGAAAAATATTTTAGAAATTTTTTCACTCCTCTTCGTTCTGTTATTGTAGATATAATCTCCCCTGTTTATTTGCCCTTCGTAAATGCGCACGTAATTTATATTACCGAGATGCTGGTCATTCATAATTTTGTAAATCAGCCCCACTACTTTTCGTTTAAAATTTTTTATGTTCATGGGATTTAGTTCTTCCGACATTTGATCGGTCGATTTGGCGGCGCTGCAGGTTTCCTCCTGTTGAAGTGTACCTTTATCTGGAGTGCCTTCCTCACCGGATGGAGACCCTTCCCCTGTAGTATTAGTGGTGGATTGTTGCTTTACCCCCCCTGTGGGAAGCTGAACGGGTGATATCCTCTCCCCCCGTTTATTAACATCATGTTTGAAAATAACCTGATTTTTATAATTCTGAATTGAATCAATTGGGGAAGGCAAATACTTCACCACAGCATCCAGCAACATGTGGACATTTTTATTTTTCAAAGCAGAGCCACACATGACTACGTTGTATTTTTCCTCCACGACCAGCTTCCGAATGTACTGTTCCACCTCTTCCACTTGGATAGGCTTATCGTTTAAGTAGATGTCCAAAAAGGAGTTAAACTTTTCAGCGATCTGTTCATACAGCAAGTTCTTATATTTTAAAAAAACATCGTAGTGACATTTAGGAATACTTTCGTATACAAATTCATGCGCATTTTTGTACACAATAATTTTCTCCCTTAAAATGTCAATTGTGCTAACAAAGTTGGTCATCTCAAAAATGGGGACAAGCAAAATGAGAATCTTTTTATTCAATTTTCTTTTTATTTCTTCTATGCAGGATTCGAAATTCGCTCCTACTTTGTCCAGCTTATTAAGAAATATAATTCGACTGATGTTATACCTGTTGGCTTGTTTCCAAACAGTCTCCGATTGGGATTCTACCCCTTCGCTACTGTCAAACACAACCACACCACCGTCAAGAACCCGTAAACTTTTCTCCACCTCTGCTGTGAAATCTACATGCCCTGGCGTATCAATAATGTTGATTCGATAATCTCCTAAATTTTTCTCACTTCCATTCCAGTAGCATGTGGTAACCGCAGCGTTTATTGTTATTCCCTTTTCTCTTTCTATGTCTAGATAATCCATGGTAGACATCCCTTCGTGTACTTCCCCTATTTTCTTAATAACATTTGTATAATAAAGTATTCTCTCCGTCGTTGTCGTTTTTCCTGCATCTATGTGTGCAATAATACCTATATTCCGGTATTTCTCTAGTTCTACATTTTTGTTCGCACACACGTTGCTTACCATAAGGCGAAATGTGTTCCCTTCCTTTTGCTTACTCTTTGGGGTCCTAATGATTGACCTTCTAACGTGGTCCCCACTCATTAAAAAGGATTGCACACCAGGTTTACACCAACGTTGGATCACTCCTCCATCCCTTCTGCGCCACCTACTCAAGGCACTAACAGCAGTATGGGAGTTCCACTTCACAAATAAGAACAAAAGGACAAGCAAGGCCAAAGCGTCCTGTCCTCTCCACAAAAATAATTTAAACATTTCCGTTTTTGCTGCCTCTCATTTTTTTTCTCTTTCCCCATTGTTGTTGCATCTGTCACGTGCGTGTGGTCTGTTCCGCTTACCGCTTCTCCCCCACGATTGGCCACAAAAGCGGCGTCGCCAAATGATGAACCTAAGCAACTCTCCCAAAATGTATAATCTCTTTCCCTATTGCACTGCTGCAACACTCATGTGCACAAAAAAAAAAAAAAAAAAAAAAAAAAAAAAGTGAAGAAGTACAAAGTCACTGTACCGAACTTCCTACTTGCTAATTACATATGCCAAATTACCAATCATAATGACACATCCTGATGCGTACAATTTAGCTCTAAAGAAAAATAATAATTCGAATGGGTAACTTCACCTGACCGTTTTAGCACCAAGGAACGGTGCCGCAAGCTAGCCATTCACGCATGTGCAGATCCTTAACGCGGGTCGTGCAGTTGAAAAAGTTCACGATGTCATGTGTTCAGCTGGAGGCACCTCCGTGTGCGTACATCTACCCACAGATGCCATTTGCAGTGTTCGTTCGGGTGCCCATTTGAATATCCACCCTTACAACGTTATTTTATTCACCCCTTTGTCGATGCTCTCTTTCAAGCCAATTAACATGATCATCTGTTATGACGCCTGAACGAAGCAGCCGTGGATAGGCACCCCCGCCCCGCACTCCATCGCGACATTTCCCTGAACATTTTAGGCATCCCTAATGTATGCCCTTCGTTTAGCCGTAGTAGAATGTACCGAATGACGAGCTGAGAAGGGGCACCCCAAAAAAAAAAAAAAAAAAAAGAAAAAAAAAAACGAAACGAAAACGAAACATAAGAAACGTAAGTATAGTAAGTATAGTAAGTATAATAAGCATACACTTGTTTGTGGACCCACTTCCACCCGCAACGTCCATCCGTAGAACACCCCCCCCATGTAAACTCCCACCAATAGATCACCCACCGGACCAAAAGATGGACGAAATTCAGTTCGTAAAAGACAAACACCTGCACTACCTGAATACCTACACCGACACAACAAATGTAGAAGAACTCATATTCAACGAAACCATGAAGATGCGTGGCGTGTTCTACTACATATGCTCATGTAAAATTTTGTCCCACGAAATTGACAACAAGGACGAATTCATTAACTTCATTCTGCAATGCCAGAATCCCGATGGGGGCTTCAGCAACAACAAAAATCATGACTCCCATATTATAGCTACGCACCACGCGATATTGTCTCTCCTCTTACTTAACCACCCTTTTAACGAAATAAATCCGCACTTCCATTCGTTTAATCATACGCATGAAGGAGGTAACTCACCGAAGAGCATAGCAGATTGCACCACAGAGTATATCTTATCCCTGCTCAATGAAGATGGCTCCTTTAAGGGGGACTTTTGGGGAGAAGTGGACGTTCGCTTTGCATGCAGTGCAGTCAGCTGCCTAACCATCCTAAACCGCCTAAATCTAGTATCTACAGATAAAATTGCATCCTACGTTTTAACAAATTATGCCATTTGCCAAAATGCATTCTCTTGGACAAGCGGAAATGAACCCCATGCTGCCAGCGTCTTCTGTGCAGTGGTAACTCTATTTCTACTTCAAAAACTACATCTGATCAATGAACAAAAAGTAGGAGAGTGGCTAAGTTTAAGACAAACAAATAGTGGGGGGTTCAATGGACGAGCAGAAAAACTATCCGACACCTGCTACGCATGGTGGATATACTCATCACTAATTATTTTAGGAAAATACAAATGGGTAAATAAAGGCGCCTTAAAACATTATATCCTTTTGTGCCAAAATTTAAATACTGGTGGAATAAGTGACAATCCAGATTGCCTCCCCGATATTTGCCACACCTTCTTCGGCCTCGCTGCACTCAGCTTGATAGACAATCTACACGGAGCAGACGGCAGATTGGACCTCCGACTAGTGCACCCCGTGTATGCAATCCCTCTCGACGTTGTCAAGGAAAGGGGCTTACCCCATCATGATGTGGAAACGTGGTAAAAAAGAAGGGGCGTGAACAAGGGGGGGTTTAACCGTTCACTCGGCAGTCGCGTGAAAGGGTCCCCCATTTACTCCTACAGGAAGTGCCTACCTGCATATTAACAGAGCATTCCCTTTTTTTTCCTTTTTTCAATTTTGCACGTTTTCCTTTTGTTCACTTTTTGTGACCTAATTGGTGCCATAAATGCACACGCCCTACGGTGCCCTCATCGACTGGGCGGGAGGGCAAAACAAGTCATTCCGTTTAAGTTGGTAAATCGCCACTCGTCACATGTACGTTATGCACACGTGTGGGCAGAATTACACACATACACATATATACACAAAAAAAAAAAAATTAAAAAAAAAATGGTTAAACGGGGGAGAAGAAACTAAACCACGAAAAAGAATGGTCCACCCGGGGAAAACACATTCAATTCAGTGCACGTCCGCATTGATATAAAAAAAGGGACACCCCCCCACGCGGGGGTACTGAATTTTATACCACTTCAGCGAAAATATGATTCCTCTCCCCTTTTCTCCCCTTTGCACACTCCTCACCTGATATGGTTAATGTATTTATTTTTCAACAGGGGCGACTTCATCAGGTTGTCCAGGGAGGGCTTACTGATCACTTCGTTGTTTTTCATGATGGTGTTTACCTCTTCGAGGAAACTCAGACAAGTTTCGTCGTTCTCGAAGTTTAGCAGTCTTGTCAGGGTGGAGAGGCCGACCTTGATGCTGGTCCTGCGAAACAGGGGTGGAAAAGAAATCACACAAAAGTTGTGGCAGCCATGTGGACGCAGTGCATATAAATATGAAAAAGGCAAGTTGTGTAACACCACCTTGATTGCATCCCTTACATGCATATATTGATCAGAGCCAGCAGCCTGTACTTCGGCAGGAACAAAACGATCAGGTAGTTTGTCAGGTAGGGCATCCTAACGACGTCCTTCTTCACCCCTCCACTGGAGAAACATTCTGCCACTTCTTCAGTCTTCACTTCACTGTGCTCCTTCACAAACTCGGTTAGCAAATCCATGTTCACGTTAAGGTCTCTATTTTCGCTTAACCCCATGAGATTAGGCAGATAAGTTAAAACATGATCGTTTATAAATACCCTCTTGTAAATATACAAATGGTTGACCTCGTCGTCTAAGGGAGACACCATGTTAACGTTTACTAAATACATCTTATTCTTGATGCACTCGTTTAGGTAGTAACAGAGCTGCACGTTTTCGTGGTTCTTTTCCTCGTCGCTGAGCGTTAGGTATTCCACGAGGAACTCCTGATGCATGTTCTGGAGGGTCAGGTAGATGAGTTTGTAGCAGAGGAATTCGACCTAAACATGGGGGGGGGAAAACAGTCACGTGAATCCAAGCATTTGCAATGTACAGACACATTTGCACTGTATAGACACATATACCGTTGATCGGGCCAACGATGCAACGAACGGGAACGCCCCTCCCCCTACCTTCGACTTCTTTATATTCAGCCGCTGGTACAACTCGAACAGCTTATTGATGCACTGCAGGAACTGGAAGAGGTCGTTGTTCACGATACAAATACGGATGTTCGTCTCGTATATATTAATCACGTCGTCATGGAAAATGTTCTGGATATTCATGTCTTGCCGCATGGACCTGAACTGCTCGTTGATGTATTTGTAGTTCCTGTCCTGGTTGTACTTGTGCAGCACATACGCGTAGGTGCACTTGATTACGGAGAAGCTCCTCACCTGCGGGAAGGTGCCAAACAAAACACAGCAAAATATACCACACTATAACATGCTACATTATAACATAACAGATACACACATTATGCAACGTGCGACCAAATCTACGATGCGCCTTCACAACCACGTAGTTACATTTTTCCGCTCCGGGAGGGACGTCAATCTGAAGAAAAATTTCTGAATGCTTTTACACAACCCCACGAAATTCTTATTCTTATAACAACTGGAAAAGTTGTACTTATCAAGTAACTTTTCCAACGTGTTGTAATCACTCTGATCCATTTCGTACGATCCGTTGTAATCGATGTGAAAGGAATTGTCCAACTGTTCGTTCTTCCTCCCTTTGGTGACATCACCATACTTTTCCAATCTCCTATCCCTACTTTCGATTTCCTCTGCACTTAACTTCTTCTTCTTGTCACTGAAAGTGATGCCATACTCCATGTCGTTGTCCTCATCGTTCATCGCGTATCGCTTTTTCGCTTCTACAGAGGGGGTAATTGTAACAGCAAACATGTAACAGTAAACATGTAACAGTAAACATGGAACAGTAAAACGTGGGAAGGGCATACATCACGGGGTCTAGCCATTGCCCCCATGGAGATTCACTCCCCAGTTATACACGCACATATTAACGGGCAAATGTACGTGTAAAACGGATGAGAAAATTACTTCTGCGCGTGAAAAAGAGAATGTCCATGGAAAAAATATCCTCCTTCGTTGGCATCACGTTGAACCTCCAGAACCTCGTGTTCGTCCCTCTCTTCCGGTTCCATGTCATTAGTCTGCTTGTGAACTCCCTCAGGATCTTCGCAAACTCGGCGTTCTTGCATTCCTCCTTAAACTCCTCCTGTATGTTATTTATATACATTTTAAAGGTGTCACACTTTTTCACCTCATCAGGGGGGTCCTCCTCCAGGGTTGCCTTGTGACTTTTCACACCCTGGGGGTACCTGCTACTAGCGCTGCTATAAAGGCCACTGCCCAGGTTATCCCCCTCGTAGTCCCCATCGTTGTAGGTAGCCCGATTACCCCTGTTCATGTCGTCACCGTCCATAGTGCCATCCTTCTGCATTCTATATTTCCCACTTATGTCTTTCCTTACGCTCTGATTTGTCACACGATTTGTATCGTTCACGTCATACCTCTGCTTACCGTTTGGCGCGAACTGCTCTTTTCCTTCCCCTCCTCGATGACCCATTCGGCCAAGGAGATTACTACTAGCCTCATAATTGCCTTTCACATTCATCCCATTTGGGAACAAATGAGAATTACCCTCTCTGCCATACGGGGGGTAACTAACATTGTCATATCCCTTCTGATCATTCCCGTTAATGTCCCTCCCATGCAGCATACCGCTCACGCTGCTAAAACCGGATGCACCATTCATTTTGTACTTATTGTTCAATACACCTTCATCGTTCTCCTTCACCGATTGACTGTTGTAATAATCGTTGTTGCTTCCTGTTGGTTCGTCTCCACCTGAGTAACTGCCAACCAGGTCGTGGCCAAATCTACCGTGTGCGTCATTCTTCCCTGGACCCTGCCTCATTTGAACTCCCTCCGTAACGTCATTTCCACTAGTGGGCATGGCACCACCACCCAATGGGCCACTACCCTCATTACGACGACCCTGCTGATCATAAGGGAACATATTAGCAAAGTTGTTCCCTGTGAGGTGACTTTTATCCTGCGTTATAACTCCACTGGAGGAATACACACCAACCTGCACCTTCGAACCGTTGTTCCTACCTTCATCACCCAAATGTCTACTACCCATGTCGACCTCCTCATTGGCATTCCTCCTACCAGGGTCATTCC
Organism: Plasmodium coatneyi; assembly: GCF_001680005.1. Classification (NCBI taxonomy): domain Eukaryota; phylum Apicomplexa; class Aconoidasida; order Haemosporida; family Plasmodiidae; genus Plasmodium; species Plasmodium coatneyi. Next base: position 2,460,031 of record NC_033566.1, on the reverse strand, counting down.
CAACCCGGTTATACATTTGAAACAATTTATTCTTCGACCTGTTTAAGGTAAAGCTTATTTTCTTTTTCGCCTCCTCATTATTATTAAAGGAATAATCCTTGCCATTTTTACCAGCGTGAATTATCCCGTTATTGTCTTCTTCCCCTGCCCCACTCGTCTGTTCATCAAAACTGTACTTATTCACTTTTTTATTTTTGTTCAATTTTTTCATTTCTTCGATAGAGTCTATCATATTGTTAATTTTTTCCGCTTTAAAATTGTAAACATTGTTGTTTGGGTTACCTCCACCTTGCATGTCAGTCGAGCTACTCCCTTGTGGTGAACCCCCCTTATGGAGTTCCCCCGGACCAACCTCACCAGAGTTAACTTTGGACAAATCGCCCAACTTTTCATGGTCACTTAAAGGCAAATTTATATTCCCTATATTTAACGACCCTAAATTCATGCCCTGCAAATTGACCTGCTGATTGAGTAAAAATTCTTGCAAATTTGTCTGCTGTTGGTAGTAGGACAAATTTGAACACACACAATTATTTATCTGCTTTATCGACTCTGGTGATGATAAAATGGCGTTTTTGACTAACAGAAAATACCTACTCAATGTTATGAAAATATACTTCTTCGATTCCATGGAGGCCTCCTTCTCTGGGTACCCCAACTTTAGGTAATGGTAAAACACGTGAAAGTAGTATATCTCCTTCACCTTGTTAATGTACATTTCTACGTACTTATCGTCGTTATTTACGTTACTGGATAGTGGGTCCTTATTTTTCCCATATTTCGCCTCCTCTTCAGGTACTTCTTTCGCGCTACCACTATTGTTACTTCCTTTTGCTACACCCCCTACGTTTCCGCAATCCTTTGAATGACTGTAACTGGCGCTATCCCCATAGTTGTTATAATTTTCGAAATAATTCTCATTTTTACTGTAAAGGTAGTTACCACCTTGGTAGTTTGCGTAACTTCCACTTGGGTTTCCACCCCCTTGGTACCCACCCATTTGGTAAGCCATATTTTGGTAACCACCACCAGGGTAGGTACTTTGATATCCATTTGGATAAACACTGTGAGAACTATTCAATGCGCCAAAATTTTGCAGGCTACTCAACCCGCTTCCTAAAACGCCGTACCCTCCATAATTCGCATTATTATACAAATACTTGTTGTTGTTCCCTTCCTTTGAACTTGTTTGGTACAGACTACTACTCTCCCCTGAAGTGTTGAATGCGGCGCCTTCCTTTTTTCCTCCCTCCTCTTTACTACCACGTCTGTTCAATCCGCTCATTCTTTTCCACTATGGGGGGAGATATGCGGACACCTCTTCTCGTCACTTACCACACGCCGGATGGGGGATGGACGAACAAACTACATGTGCCTTCATACGCACACAAAAAGGACATAAATCTATCCAACGGGGTAAAACAATAACAACTTGACAAAAAGTTCTACTGTGCCTATCCTCTGTCAAACTTGGCAAAATCACTGCCTGCACTTGCAACCCATCTGGGGGTCGGCTCTTCAGAAGCTATGCACACAAGGCAGTAGCTGCTAGGCGCATACGTTTATCCACACGTGCTACATGCGCCTATGCTTATCCACACGTGCATGTGTATATCTTCACATGTTCACATGCCCCCCTATGTAAACTCTCTCAAATTCTGTACAATACCCCCCGCAAACGCATTCGCATAATTAATTACTTTTTTAATTTCCCATGGAATTCTCCACGAAGTAAACGCTCGCCCAGGAGCAGCATTTATATAAATGGAAAAAAATCTTAATTCATCAATGAAGTGAAGGGAAACACGGGAGATATATCTTTGTAGTAGCCAAAGCCGACGCGCCCAGGAAAAATACGCACTTAAAAATTGGGCGCAAACAGCTGGGAACAGCGTAAAACGATGAACGGAGGGGGTTATATAGGGGAGGCTAAAAGAACGGGGGAAACAAAGAAGGAAAAACGCGAAAAACGCAAAACGAACGACGAAGGGGAAGAAAAAATTGCAAACAAAACAAGAGGGATAACGAACGAACACAAGGGAAAAAATTAAAAAGGAACGAAACGAACAAAAATTGAAAAATAAAAAGAGAAACGAAAAAATTATTTTTTTTAATTGCCTAACAGGAATGTTTTGGAAAAAAAAAAAAAAAAAAAAAAAAAAAAAGGCGCTAGATAAAAAGGCCATGAAAATAAGTATAGCGTTCTGCCAATTTGCCCAAAAGCATGACAAAAGAAAGTACCATCATAGAGACTTCGCCAGATCGTTTTAACGTGTATTTGGCTTTTCCCCCTCTTTTGTGTATATGCAGTCATATGTTCATGAGAGCATGCACCTGGCACCTTTCCGTTGGCAGTTACAGAGACAGTCGTTTGTCCGTTTAAGAACCCATGTAATTATGCAGAGCATGCGCACATACATGGGCGAGCCTACATTTGCATACATAGCACACGCGCCTACGTGTGTACAGGAGGATACATAGACCTACCACCCACTTGTACGTTTTAATGCTTACCCCTTCTATGAACTACCCCCATGTTTCTACATTGTCGCAAAGGAGGGCTACGCTTCCCACCGCAGTTTGTGTGTCTCCATTCCGGGGTTACTGAATTGAGGCAAATTTCCCACATCGTCTCGAAAGTCTTTCCACAAATAGAATTGGAGTGCGCAAAGAAAGGTGCCATGGAAGGATTACAACAGACCTTGCCATCCCGCAGTTTAGCTATTTTGTGAATGTGTGTACATTATAAAAAATATGCAACTCCTCTTTTCTCACCTTTTCGCCCTCCACCAGCTGCATACCTACTTTGATGAATGCGTGTGATTGTTCTGGTTTAGTTTTGGTTGAGGTTTACAACGAGGGTTCCCCGCCTACAGTGCGCATCGACTGTAAGCAGATTAACATATTCCCCCTGTACGTATACCGAATTGCAAGTAGGAACTGTGGCACAAATCATGATCTTAATTTTTTTTTTTTTTTTCTTGGCATTAATGTGTATCCGCTGAAGACACCCTCGTCAATACACAACACTTACAAAATTGCAACTCATTTGAGTGCGTGCACAAATTGATAATATCGCCAAATAGGAAAAAAACTCCCCACGTGAATAGTTGTTGGGACGATATATGCATTTTCATCACTCATTCTTTCGCTTGCAACAATCAGTTAAGTTGTACAAACAGATGCCTCCCCCCATCCCCAACGTGCTACACCATCCATTACAAAGCATTCCTTCATTGCCCTACTACGTAATTTGGGGCAATCATAAAATAGTACAACGTTTGGCATGTGCATAAGGTTTATTCGTCCGCATTTGTTCCTACTGCATGGTCTCACATTTTATCACGAAAGTTTCCGTTTATGTGTCCCACTACCGCAATGTTAAATATGCAACACCATGTTGAACAGTTTAGAGTTCAGGTAATACGGTACGCAGTGTGTACGTAGCTAGCTGATTAGCTCTTTTTTTTTTTTTTTTTTTTTTATCCAAATTGTACATGCATTTTTTACAGTTATTTAGACCCCTAACTGTATCAATCAAAGATGATCACCAAATAGAAACACAAAAAAAGGCAATCCCACTGATGCTGTTGTGATGTTCTAACAGCACTGACACCCAAACAAAGGGTAAACCAAAATACAAAGGAAAAACTGCGAAATTATTGTTCCACCTGTGCGTTTATATCAGGAACCTTACCTGTGGACAATTCGGACCAGAGACATATTCACATGCAATGCGTACCATTTCCGTTCAATTTATTTATGAACTGGTCAGGCAAATTGAACCTAATGGTGCATTTTTTTTTTTTTTTTTTTTTTAATTTGCACTTAATTACCATTTGCACACATTTTACGGCGCAAAATGACATAAATTATTTTACACGTGTAGGTCTTCACCTTTGGCTGCCCTTTGCATTACATCTTCCCTACTCTGTAGAAGATCCTCATCCGTTTCCCTAAGCGAAACGGCTCGTTTATTCCTAAGCGTATCGTTCCAGTGTATTTTCTTCGGTTTTGTGTACCCCTGGTGAATTATATACTTCAGTTGGATCTCCGATTGGACATTACTTTCCCTATACAGATGTTGCAAATCGGTAATATTTGTAAAAGGCGCATAATCACTTTTGAAAGAGACACGTTCCGGCAAATGCAACGTCCTCTCAATCGAATCGTCTATGTCGTAGGTTATCCCAATTGGGGTGTACTTCCCATTCGTGTTTTTCCCTTTATATAATTTTTTCATTTTTGTCTCAAATTTTTTGTTTAACAAATATAATGGTTTCTTTGCAATTTCTGGGTAAAATGTGCATTCTTTCATTTCTCGCGCATCCCTTTCTATCTTAATGTTTTGTAACTTCTTTCTCCTTTTTTCGTTAAAATGTTTGATGTGAGTATCCAAATCGGCATTTACTAATTGGTCATCCAGGAAGAATATGCTTTTCAATTCCTTTGTCTTTTTTTTAATTTTGATTTCCTTCTTTTTTCGTTCACTATCCAGTTCTTTCAAATAATGCACATAGCTGTAAAACTTGGTGATCATATTTTGTGGGTACTTCATCATTCCGTACATATGTCTATTCCTATCTTGTGTGCTAGTCTTTACCAATTCCGTCACAACATCGATAAAATCTTCCTTCTTTATAAACTCGCCCACAGGTTGAAATGCGGATACTTCCCTCAAGAGGATTAGTAAAAGGGTTGCGAAGGACTTGGTGCAGAAAAATGCCTGCCCTTTCCTCGCGTCTTCTCCATTTAACTTAACATTTTCTACCATAAATTTCGCATCATTTTTGTAAATCATCTGAATTACATAGCAGGCATACTTCTTATCAATGCGCCCAACATTGTCCTTGTCAAACAGGAAATACAAATTTAAAACGTTCTTGTGGATGGAAAGGTCGACCAGCTTTCTACTTATCTGACTGCTTTCCCTTGTTCCTTGTCCCTCCCAGTTAGTTATTTTGTCATCTGGATTTTCCTGCCCAAGTGGGAAGACTGCTTCATCGGCAGTGGCACCTTCCCGGTGAATGTTCCCTAATTTAAGACCTCCGAAATATTTCGCTTTGTCAATGTGCACAGTGTCATTTGTTCCTGTCCCTGCAAGGACTTCTCCATTGGACGTATAACTCCCTGGCGAAACGGACCAACTCATTCGACCTTTTGTTTTGTTAAATCTATTTAGCTAAAAAAAGTCACGCAGATAGCAACAATGACGGAGGTACGCTCCGAGCGGATATCTACTCGCCGCTAAATGGACACAAAAAAGCATTCTTCCATTTTTCTTTCCCGCCCTTCGCGAATAAAATTTCCTCTTCAAATAATGCCCTTTGGATTTGTCACTAAAACTTCCTACTATACAACTGTTGTGCTATGTTCAAAAAAAAAAAAAAAAAAAAAAAAAACTATTTGTTCTTGCCTACACGCATGCGCAGATCCACACGGGTGTCCACCTATGTCCTGCGGAGCGTGCAATAGGGAATTCTAACTCACTGATGGTGTTAACAAAAACATGACAGTAAACCCCCTCCCAGGTTTGCTGCATTCTGAGCGACGTGAATAATTGTACATTACGATCGTTTGTGTATAATTTTACCGCAGAATGCGTTGTCTCACGGGCTCTTCTGTGCATTTCACCATTTCGCGTAAGCACCACGGGGTGAAATAAAAGAGCCAAATGAAAGGATAAAAATAAAAAATAAAACCGACGCGGCGGAGCTTGCACTAGGTGAACAAAAAAAACCTGAACAGGTCAGCAAAAAAAAAAAAAAAAAAAAAAAAATAGCCAAAATGTGAAATTGAAGTTGCAGCGAAATGGCTAGCAAAAAGTTGTACTTCAAAAGGTGTAACCCTGCCCAGAGTTCAAAGGAGCGCAGGTTAGAAAAAAATGTAATCCATCCATGTTGCAAAACACGCAAATGCTGAGAGGATGATGGGGCAAATGCCGGAGGACTTCCACGAGTACTGCCAATTGGTCGAGAAGAAGGTTAAACGTATCAGCCCAGACGAAGTGGAAACAGCTAAACTTTTTGAAAAACTGATAAACAAATATAACATAAAAAAAGTGAAAAGAGTCTGCCTTCCAGTGAAGGATGCAGATATTCATTCCCCATCCTCAGATTCTTTTTTTAACGATCACTATGTAGCCAATAAACCGGTCATTATAACCAACCTGGGCCATAAAATTGGGAATTGCACAAAAACGTACAGCAACAAAAATGTCATTGAACATATAGGGAACACGAAAGTGAGCATACACATAAGTACCAGCAAATTTCTCAACAACATAAACAAAAACTTCCGCTACAAGTTATCGTCTTTATCAAATTTTATACAACTGATTGGAGAGGAAGATCGAAAGAAGAGCAGATTTTCCCTTCGGTATGATGAAGGTGGAAAGGAAGCCTGCCTGTTGTTGTGCAAAGCAGGGGAGGGACAGCACAACTTGCCTCCGCACCACCCTACCGTGGAAGCTACAAACCAGGAAAGGGACAACCAAATGGATCATAATGAGCATAAACGAATAGATGGTGAAAAACGTTATTACTATTACAGATCCCTGGGGACCAACCAATTTAAGGACGTCTCGAACATCAAAAAAATGAACCACTTCATCAGAGACAGTTTTTTCCTGCCTGCACAGATTTACCCCCCGCATGACGAATTTGAGTTTTTCTCCTCCGTTTTAAGAATAGGCCAAACGAATATCTTCATTTGGCTCCACTATGACATCCCAGACAACTTCCTCATTCAAGTAAAAGGAAGGAAAAAAATTTTACTAATTCCTCCAAAGTTTATAAAATATTTTCAAATCGTGAATTCTTCTTCACCTTACAATCTGTTCGACATTTTGATAGGAAAAAAACTCACTAAACGGGAAAAGGTTGTGAAAAAAGTACTCTGTAAATATGCCCTCGTGGCGGATCTGTACCAAGGTGACATTCTGTTCATCCCCTCTCTGTGGCTGCACTACGTTTATAACATGCCGGCACATACCTACGTGAGGAGAAAGTACAGATCCTATCACCAGCTTTTGCGCGTCGAGACGGAGCAGGAGTCTGTCCATTTTGCTGCGCAAAACAAATGGGAGCGGAAATTCCCCTTAAATTATCGCAAAATTCTGAACCATTTTACGCGTCTGAAGACAGGAAGATATGCACATCTCATGGGGAGGTATCCCCGTGACAAAGATAACAGACCCCAAGTTAAATTACTTCCCCAATGGGGAAATCCCCCCCTGCCAGACAACCCCAACCAAGCGTCTTCAAACACGCCGAGTGATTTAACGCAGGAAGAATTGATACAACACTACAGCCATTTAGAAAATTATCAACATTTTTTGGAACATCATTTTGGCATTCGCGTTAGTGATATAGAGGGGAGAACCTATAATGTTGAATCCCCCTCGAGGGAAGCGCCCCAAGGGAGGCCTCCTCATTCAGAGGGGAACGTCCAACATGAGCATCACGCAAATTCTAACAGAGACGTAAAAGAAGGACAGACGTCTGATCGGCACACTTGCTCCTCTGCTAAATTAAACATTAGCGTGAATTACTTCTTCAGACAGAGAAAGGAACGACTCCTGTTCAGCAAAAAGGACCTATACGGGAACCAAGACATCATTTTGGCTAGCCAGCTGTTTAAGAAAATTCAACATGATATCGAACCGCTGCTGGACGCACCCCCCAAGTATAAAAATTTCTACCTGCAAAAGTTACAAGGCATTTTGTACTCCCACCTGGATGATCAATACGTGTGAACAGGATTGCATCCAGAAAAAGTGTAAGGCGGGATAGGAACATTACCCACCGGTCAGATAACCAAACATAAGCATGTCCCATTAGGAACACTTCACGATGGCATATCCCAAGGTGCCTTTTCAAGTGCCAAAAAAAGAAAAAAAAAATTTTATCAAATGGAGAGCATTCGCTGCATCGGCAGATAGACAGTTTCAAAATGGGGAAAAAAAAACACAAAAAAAAAAAAAAAAAAAAAATGTTCAGATACAAAAAGGGGGGAACAACGCGGTTACCCCACTGTGGGTCAAAAATCGAGATATTTCAACAGCGAAGAGGTGTTGCCGCTCCTCCCCCTCCTGGCGCATTTACCCTTAACGCTCCCACCGTTCGCTGAACACACCGTCTCGTTCACCATGACATAGTCATACTCACACTCGTTCACCTGTGCACTGTATTCTTCACGTCCTTCCTCCTCGTAACCCTCCTCCAAGTCGATATCACCCTTACTGCTACACGTGGACATTTCCCTATTATGTAGGTTAAAGAAAATACCATAGCCGATATTTGATATGACCCTCCTAAGCTTGTTATATTTTTTTTTATAGGAATCAATTTCCTGATAGAGTCTTGCATTTTCCTTTTCGATCTCCTCCGTGGTGTATTTGAGCATCTCCTTCAACTCGGTGTACTTTTCTCGCTCGACCAGGACGCTGCACAGGGGGGACAAGAAGCATTACACGGATGATGAGAATGTGCCTCAATCTACCTCCTCCAACGAAGCGAAAACAGAAACGTTAAACGTGACACATGGGATGTTTTTCCCCCACTTACATATCCTGCAGATTCCTAATGACGCTCAAAAAATCGTCCACCTCCCGCTGGTAAAAACTCAAATTCAACTTTGTCTGGTTCAGGGCGGTCAGAATATCCGGGTCGGAGTAATTGGAGTACAGGACACTTTTTCTAAATAACTTGGACTTTATTTTATTTATTTTTTTTTTCTTCTTTTTCCGTTTGTACTTTTCATACTGGGGAGGGGGTTCCTCTTTGGCCAATTCGACTTTTTCCAATTTGTCCGTTGAACGGGCGGAGGGTTCATTTACCTTTGGTGGGTCCCACGAAAATACTTTTGGCGGGTCCGATTCACACAGTTCGGGTGAGTCCAGCTGGCATAGTTTGGGTTCATTCAATTCGCCCCCTTCTGGGGTGCTCAACTCATTTCCTACCCCACCCTCACGCAGATCACTTTTCACTATTTTGACACCTCCCTCGATTAGGACCTTCTTTGTGGTGCTATCCGGCACGATGATCTCATCATCTTTACTGCTGCATCTTCCGCTTGATTTCTTAATATCACTGCGTACCTTACTGCGTAGGCTAGTTCTTCCGTCAAGGGACCTGCTGGTTTGGTTACCCTGTCCATGTGCCACGTTGAATTGCTCTCCACTGTTGCTGCCTCTCAGTAGGGTTTCGCTATTCTGTGGCAGTTCTTCCCTCTCCTTGTAATTTAAAATGGTTTCCTTCTGTAGAGACTTTATTGGCCCTACCTCATTGGGCGAATCAGTCTGGTCAATTGTCTCTTCCCCTTTTTGGGAACCCACAACAGGGTCGTCACCAGTTCTGTCTAGATTTTTACCACTGGGATGGCTCCCATGCTTATCTTCATTGTTGGGATGATCCTTAGCTTTACCTTGCTGATTTGAGTTTTTTTTTTTCTTTTTTTTCTTCGCCTTATTCCCTGTCCCTTTTTGCAACTCGTTCGGTGGGGTAACGCCGAAAGAACAGGACGACGGTATGGGGAAATCCTTTTTCTTCCCCTTTATCTCCCCAGGGGGGGTCCCATGTTGTGTCTTATTCGTGCTGGTCAATTTGATGAAGCGGCTGTTACGTCGTGTCATTTGGCTCAGTCGTTTTTTGCGTGGTTGGTGTGAAGACACGAATGAACACCTCGTGCGTTCTCATGGGGGAAGAAAAATCGTAAAGCAATAAAAAAGAAAGCCCCCAAATCTTCCTTCTTCAAAGTCTGGCCGCACAGGATGAAGAGAAAGGATTATCCTGCATCACACGGAAGGACACATGAACGGAGGTGCAAATTCTTCTGCACGTAGGCAAGAAATTTACTTGGCAACTGCTTCGAGGAAGCACATTTTTTCTTTCTTCTTCCCCAGGGTGGTGTGTACAATGGGAACAACTGCAGTGAGTGAGGCTGTAACTCGCTCTCCCTGTTCGGCTTCAAAAAAAGCGAAAATGAACAGAAAAAAAAATACAAACAAGTACACACGAGAACGTCTAAACCTTTGCCCCCACGGAATGGTCAGCAAACCTTTTCTGGTGCTTCACAAAATGGAGGTAAGTTGCACATGCGTACTTTTGCAATTCCGTGCAGCCACAAAGTGTGCATAATTGTTTCACCAAGGATCTGGTTGCGATCTGTTGGGGGGCTTCTCCCCATTCCACTGCCTGTTGGACTGAGCAGTTGTTCACCCCAAACGTTTAAATGGCAATGGGAGAGATTTTCAACCGGCGGACTCTGCTCCACCTCCACTGTCACTCCAGAACAATTATGCCTTTGCCCCCTTCCATTGCGTTTGTTCTCCGCACAAGGGCACACAAGGAAAAAAAAAAAAAAAAAAAAAAAAAAAGGGAAGAAAAAATAAAAAGAAAAAATGGAAAAGAAGAAAAAAAAAGAAAAAAACACCCTTGCCCTATTTGGCCTTTTCCTTTTCTTTCCCTTCTGAAAGATTAATTCGGCTAACCAAAAAGGACGCAGGGGCAATAAAAAAAAAAAAAAAATATATGCAAAGAGTATGGTGGGAAAAAAAAAAAATTCGCAAACCGAGTTGAAGAACCGAACTGAACACAGTGCCAACGGACCCGAGCCGCCCCCAACAGAACTCACATTACGTACCATAAAAAACAAAAAATAATAAAAAGAAAATAACCCCCTTTTTTTTTCCCCCCCCCATTACGTTCAGCAAAACTTTCCCAGTTAAGGAGAAAAAATCCTCGTAAAGCTGCCCTTTTTTTTTCCTCTTTTTTTAACCCATCTGGCGTATACAAGAAGAAAAGGGCAAACAGTACCTCCCCCCACTCCGAAGAAGAATTTCACTGAACGAGTAAACATCCGACAGTATTACTTCTTTCACTTTTTGTTTTCCCATCATTTGGGCAGCCTTCACTACTGCTCCTTTTGTGTTTGCCATACCGAGAAGGTACATTTTCACTTCAAAAGGAAGAGACCAAAACGGGAGCGTGCTTAAACAACAGGGGGCAGTGGAGATCCGTGTCCCAGTACCCCAGCAAAAGAGAAGAACATTGGGAACCTTGCCCAAACACAGCCCCGTACTTTACAAGAAACTCTTTTATTTGAATGAGCAGTGAAACGTCTTTTTCCGGGAGAGGGTCCATATGTACTATACATGCCTGCACCAACATGCGTGTGAATTTAACTAAACGCTACATGGCAGACACGAGCACCTGCTCAGTGATTTGACGTCTGGGAAACGTGTTAACTTTAGCAAGTGCGCCCTTTTTTTTTTCCGTTATCTCTACTTTTTTCACATTCTTGTTTTGTCTGCCTTTTTTTTGGTCGTCCCTTCGTATACCTGTAGACTTCGCAAACTGGAACAGCCCTTCCGAGGGGCATCCAAAATTGATGTTTGTGACGAGAGAGCATCCTACCGTATATTTTTTTTTTTTTTTTTTTTTTTTTTTTTCCTCCAAGTATATACCCATTTGATGTATTTTCTTCCGTATGACCAGCTCGGAAAGCGGATGTGGTAGGAAAAAAAAAAAAAAAAAAAAAAAAAAACTACATCGCAATTGTGTACCATTGTATGCACACTTTTGTACCTTGTTGAATTCATCACTGTGGAGTTTCTTTTCCCACCACGTATCGAACACTTCAGTTGCGTGCGTGGGCAGGGATAACTCCCAATTGTAGCGTTCGTTTTTTTGCCGTAAAATAAGTTCATGTGTGCAGGTGCGCATAGCCGTTTGAAGAACTACGCGTTGGAACCCTACCCCTGAGTGGTTACCCAGAGGAGTTCCTGAACCACACACCTCTAACCACGTGTGTGTTTGTAACCCTGTGCAAGTAGTTAGCGCGCCAGTTTGTTACTCCCTCCAGGGGTAGATCACTCCATCGGAAGCGATACCCAAAAGGAGATCTCCTTCCCATTCGAACCGCCCAAGATGACGTCCAACTACATTATCCACATCGGCAACAACATCGTAAACAAGCGAATAAAGATCAGTGAGTACCTGAGCAAATACGAGCGGAAAATAATTGAAAAAAACGCAAGCGCCTTTTTCTACATTTTAATTAACCTACTTTTTGACGTACCAATTGAACGCTTCCGGTTGGTCATAAATAGAAAATACATTTTTCTGAAGAAGAGAAAAAAACTCGACGTCGTCTTCACGATAACAAAAAAGTTACTCATATTGAATAACATAAGCGTAAAGGAAAGGTTCCTCCGCTTTTTGGATGGGAGCGTCGAGGAAGACAGTGATAACGCATGTTGTGCCACACGGGCTGATTACTTCCTCCCCAAGACCGTCCTCCTAGACAACGCAATGAAAAGAAACAACCCACTCATGAATGAAAAAAAAGACATTTCTCACCACGGCATCATGCCTAACATTCTTACGAGTGCAAATGGAGACAAGTTAGTGGACTCGAAAAGATTCCTACACAACTGTGATGAGCACCCCTTCCAGGGAAGTAGACCTTCAACCCACTACTTAAACCTTGCTGGAACTATAACAAGTGAATACAAAAAGGAGGTGAAAAAAAAGTTATCCTCATACAACTCCTTCTACTTCAAAGAAATTAAAGGCAAAGTAAACCACTTCAAGGCCAAGTCAAGTGAGGAATACTACTGCCCGAGGAAACCCTCCCCACGTGATACTAGCAAAGTGCACATTCCTGACAGCGAAAATAATGTCTGCCAGCAGAGAAGCATCATATTAATTAAAAAGAGCGACAACAAAACGGGAATAAACATTTTGGATGAATTTCTGGACATCTATGTGTTATTCCGTTTGAAGGGAGGTAAGGGTGGCTTTGGAGCTAACCTACGAAATAAAAAAAGGAAAAAAAAAAAAAAAAAAAAAAAACATCCTTGATGATGCATCAAGAAATATAAGAGGAAACAGAGTCCTCCTCGACACGATCGTGCAAACTACAGAAAATCTGATCAGCAAAAGAGAAAAAGAACAGATCCTACTGGAAAAGCTTAACAGTGCCCCACCCTTCATTCAGCGGCTCTCCTATGACAACGCAGATGAATTGGAAAACGGGGGGGCCATCCCAACGGGTGAAGAACAGCTTGGCGAAACGGCCGATCAGTCGACAGACCAACCGTTGGACCACCACCCTGATGGAGAAAACGCGCAAATGCAGATAACCTTCCACCAGAGAAGCCACCTGCACGAAATTGTATACAACGGAATAGTACAGGAAGGGAAGCCAAAGAAAGATAAAACAAAAAAAAAAATTGACAAGGATAAACGGGAAAAAAGTAGGAACCTCAAGTCGATTGAAAATATGTACACCTGTTTGTGAGATTCCCCCGCATGGTATACACACATGTGACAAAACGAACTAGCTATTTTTTTTTTTTTTTTTTTTTTTTTTTTTTAGTTTTTGTGTGCATACATTTAACACTGTTTCTGTGGGGGGACCCTCTTAGCTACATCGTTTGAGTTACCATTATGGCTAGCACGTCCTGTTTGTATTTTTTTTTTTTTTTTTTTCGCAACATTTTTTTATGTCTACCGCAGTTAACCGGACGAAGGGAAAACATGCGCAAACTTTTCCTTAGATCTACGCTACGGTTTGCAATTCATATGTGGGTGTGTAGAGACACAAAAGGGGCCAATTGAAGGAAGGCGTCGTCAACATGTAGCAGTAACGTTGGAGTAACGTTGTAGTAACATGGCGACAGGCGAAATGCACCGCAGAGAGGGCGGGCGAACACCCGCGCAACAACATGGTTATCAAGTAGAGAGCGCAAATCGCCAGAAGGTTGAAAAAAAAAATGTCCAAAGGGTTGGGAAAAAAAGGATTAATCAAACGTGCGCTGGTGTTGCTCCTTCGAAACGGATGACGAAGGAATCGATCCACCACACACTCACCCCTATTTTACAATTAAAAAAAAAAAAAAAAAAAACCGCAATTGAGTACAATGCACATTGTTCATTGTGCAACGCCACGATACTGGATTCCGTTTAAGACATTTCTGCTGATGGTGCGGCAGGACTTTAAGTGCCCCCCTGCCCATCCGCGTCGTCCTGCACGAATTCCACATTTATGTTATACATTTTGCAGTTTTTAAAAACATTTCGAGCAATATTCTCGTTGTTGTATTTTATGATAGCGTACCTCTCTCCAAAGGAAAACAAAGTAAAGTAGGAAATATGTTTGTTCAGGAAAATGGAGTTGTTCTGTGCAATGTAGTTGCTCAGTTGTTCGTTGTTTTTGATGGTACTCATGGAGTTTATTTTTATCGTCGTGCTGGAGGTGTTCATAGGGTCTGTCGTGCCTATCGCGCCTGTCGCGCCTGTCACGCCTGTCATGCTTGTCACTCCTGCTAGTTCCCCCCCGCTGGTAAAATTTCCACCGCTTGGATTATTGTTCCTGTTTAGGATTCCCCCGGTGAGGTCCCCCTGGGTAACATTCCCCGAAGGGCCCTGATCATATTGGTTAAAAGAAGTGACACTAGAGGAGTCCCCCCCTAGAAGGTGCCCAGCACACTGATTGTTCAGTGATTCTATCCTTGTTTTCAAATGGTCGATAAGACACTTGAGCTTCTCTTTCGTCTCCTCAGTTATACTCTTATTGTTAAACATGTTAATGTACTGATTCAATTTTTCCTTACATTTGCGAAGCAGTTCTTTCTGCTTGATATTCATAATCTGTTCTCTCTTTTCTAAACTGAGCGAAAGGAATTTCTTCTCAGATATATTCGGAGAAATATATTTATTACTGTTGGCCTTTTCATTAAAGTAACTTATTTTCCTGGATTCATTTCTTAACTCCAAGTGTATACTTTTAAAGTGAGTAGGTAGATACTTGTATGCACTGAAGGCACCATCGGATGATTCAAACTTTACAATGAAAAAATTCTTCCCCTTCATGTAACTAACGGATTCTACATTTCCATACACGGAACAAAGACTATATATAAAATTCTCTTCTGCTAATCTGCTCGTTACGTTATGTATATAAAGTATTTTCGCTGCCTTCCTATCCAGTACGTATTCCTCACTTGGGTACGCACTGGAAGAAGGCGGCATATTCATCATATTCCCTGGGTAGCTCGCACTTGCGCTGTTACTAACCATTTGATAATTCATCCCACTATAGTCGTTATAATTGGGGTGATAACCCCCTGTGTTGTAACTCTCTGTGTTGTACACCCCCGTGTTGTAACCCCCTGTGTTGTACCCCCCTGTGTTGTAACTTGGGCTACTATTCATGTTAAAGTTCCTGCTATATAATGCATTCGGTGGGGGGTTTTCACTGTGTACGGTTCTCCCTCCGTGGAGACCACCACCACCCCTCATCATTCCCCCCCCTTTATTTCCCATGTAAGCATTCCCTCCTCCTCCTCCTCTTCCCATGGAAAAATTTCCCCCTCGATCGTCCTCATAGCTGTTGTAGTACAACCCGTTGTGCATCCCACCCGCACCCTCGAAATAATTTGCACCCGCCTCATAGCCGCCGTTCATGCTCATGTTGTAATTATCCTGCATGTTGTATCTCCGGTTGCCCTCCATTTTGGTGCCAACAAAAATGGCCGACTCAAGCAGAATACTGTGATCCCGGCGGAGGAGGCACTCGTACTGACGTCACAGATTTACCCCTCGGTTGAACAGCCTTCACACAAATGCACGTATGAACATATATTCGTACGTACCGTGGGTAACTGTTTTTTTTTTTTCTTCTTCCCACTAGTCTATACGATGAGAGTCACCCTTCCTTTGTTGCGCAAATCAATGGCCCTTCTCAAACGAACAACCGTTGGTAGTATCAATTCCCATTCGGCAGCCCTTTCGCTCAAACAGCAAATGCGCCCTCTCACCACTTGTGGGTTCCTTCGCCAGGTACAATCACGAACGAACGGGCAATTCTTTCAAGCATGGATAGCAAGTATGCTCCTATGTAAGAATGTTCCATGAGCATTGACCCGTGACCTGTCGTCGTGCATCTTTTCACCTTTCATGCCCGTATTAACATGCCCACATTGCTATGCAGTGCGAAAAAAATTAATAAATAAAGCCAAAAAAATATATGCAAAAAAAAAAAAAAAAAAAGGAAATTCCCCTTGGTGCCAATTTTCAACAATGCTGCGCATGTTTTACGCCCCCCCGAACCTTCCTTTTTTTTTTTTTTTTTTTTTTTTTTCCTTCCCCGTTTTAATCATTCGAAAACGCTTCAACGAACTGATCTTTGGAAACATTCCTTCCTCCTCTTTATTATCATACGTATGAAGGGACGTGTTTTTCCCCCCTGTAAATGTAGTCCACGCGCATACAAAGAGGGTTCACTTGGGGGGAGATGTAAAATGAAAGCGACATGAAAATGCGGGGGAGAAATTATCCCTTATCAATTTCACACAAAGGATTGATTCTCCCCCATACCCCCTTTAAAAAAAAAAAAAAAAAACTACGGGCTAAGAACTACGGACGACGGACTACCCTCCCCCCATCGTCGCCTTTATCGTCCCTGAAGAAGCAAAAAAACAGGTGGCGAAAACTGCATTTTCGAAAATCAGCTCCATAAAGATAATTGAAAACGCTTTTGTAGACCCATCACAACGGTACTTACATATCCTTTTATGAGAAAAAAAAAAAAAGCAGAGACTTGTTCATTTGTGGCATAGCACCGTCTCTGCTGCTGCATAACTACTCAGAGGTGTCACATCTAAAGGGTCCGTTTGGTTTTCTTTTTCTCTTCCTTTAACAGTGCGACATGTGGTGTAGTCGTTCGAATCCGCCGCAGTCACCGTGCACACAACGCATACCTTAATGTGTGCTACCACAAAAGGGTCACTCACAAATGAGGTTCACTTCGATGGGTTGCTTTCCCACCAGAGCGGTCAAAAGAGGGAAGCCGCTCTAGGAGGACATGCAACCCACAAAAAGGGATGACTCCCAGGAGGAGACTGTTCCACTTCATCAGGGCACCAAAAAATTGTCTTCACGGCAGGTGTTCCCCTTGGGAGTCGATCTCCATGTTACCACTCCTTATGACCCATCCGTGCCGCATAAAACGGGAATACTCAAATGGTAGGGTCGGCATATAAAAAAGAAATCGCCACCTCGGCTCACTTCCGTTCTTGGGGGCATTTCCATCGTAGGCCCTGTCGAATTGGTCACACGTGCATGCGTATGTGCATTAATAGGGCGTCACAATCCGCACGTGTTTCCATACTTATACATCTGAGGACCCCACCAAATGAAGAAAAAAAATAACATTGGTGAGGAGGAACAGCAGGAAGGCCTAGATCCACACTCATCGCTGCAACAACTACGGTATAAGGCATTCCCCCCAATGAACTCTACATCCATTATTAAGTTTCTTCCCGGTGGGGAAGAATAATTTACCAAAAGGAGGGGGGATGATCTACCCGCACTGCCGTTCCGTTGTTGTCAGTGGGGTGGCTTCCCTTATGCAGGGGCGACACGACACGATAAAATTTGATGAAATTATATGCCATACCAATCGATGCGTAATTTTAAAAAAATTGTGAAAAAAAAAACGTGCACAATAATTATGCAAATGCGCCGTGACACTCCCGCTGGAAAAGCAACAACGGAGGCTACCACAAATGGGGTTCCTCACGAATCAAAGCGGCAACCATGCGAACAAACCAAACAGAGGAAAGCACAAAATAGGAATCAGCAAAAATGCACATCTGAGCGGAGTGGCACCTCGGATAATCACCAACAAGGGAGAAAACTTCCCCCCGATTAGGAGGATCCCCCCCAATTTTCATTAAAGCACACGATTTAGCACAGATGCAGAAGCTTATGATGAACAAGGGGTACGAGACCACCGCGGAGAAGCAACCCAACCTACTAAACAGCGGAAACACAGAAAATGGAAACGGGTTCATAGAATCCATTTTTAAGAACATCACAAAGAATGAGTACTTCAGTGCAGGCGTCGGTATCATCTCCGTAGGGGCATTCGTCACAGTGGCAAACAGACTAAACAGCTACATGTACCATGCAGTGAAAAAAAATATGTTCACGTCTCTAGAAATTACCATCAACGATAGTGCATATTATTGGGTTCTAGAATACATCGTAAAGAAGGGAATAATCAGTAGACACCTGAGCTTAAAAACACAGATGCTAAATGACAAAAATAAAAAAACGGTCTTCTTTTCCTTCCTACCAAGTGTAGGCAATCACCTACTCATATACGATAACCGGTTCATATTCATTGAGCGTAGTAGAGAGAAGACAATGACGTCAGATGTGAATAGATCTGTCCCATTCGAAAACATAAAACTCAGCACCTTCATATGGTCCAAAAATATTTTCTCAAAAATTTTAACAGATGCAAAATTGTACATAGAAAAAAAAGAAGAAGGGAAGACATTACTATATAAAACGTTTGGGCATGAATGGAGACCCTTCGGAACTCCAAAAAATAAGAGGCCGGTAGATTCTGTTATCCTTCCGGAGCATCTGAGTGAGCATATAATTAACGATCTGGACACATTTCTCAATTCTAGCAAATGGTACATTGAAAAAGGGATACCCTATAGAAGGTGCTATCTCCTCCATGGACCCCCTGGGTGCGGAAAAAGCAGTCTCATAGCCGCTCTGGCTGGTCACTTTGATTTTAATATTTGCACCATTAACGTGAATGACGTCTACTTAACGGATGACAGGTTTATCCACCTGCTTGCCACGGTGCCTCCTAAAACGATTCTCATTTTGGAGGACATTGACTTTGTCTTCCCCAATCCGAGTGAATCGAATGCAAGGGTAGACTCCCCTATCGAAACGTCCTCCTCCACCGCATCCACCATTTCAAATTCGCTACTCAACAGTGGTAACATAAGAACGCTAGGCGTCTCCTACAGTGGACTCCTTAACGCTCTGGACGGCATCGTCGCCACAGAAGAGAGGATCATTTTTATGACCACCAATAATATAGAGAGACTTCCAAGTACCCTCATCAGACCAGGTAGGGTAGACCTAAAAATATTTATACCATATGCCAACACCTATCAGTATAGGAAAATGTTTTTACGTTTTTTTCCCGAACATGAGGATATGGCCAAGGAGTTTGCAACCATATTTGAGTCCTTCCACCTGAGTATGGCTGAAATTCAGTCCTTTTTTCTTTTTTCAAAACATGATCCACACAAGACCATTCAGAATGCCCGCCACTGGGTCAAGACCTACGCGCAGAAGGCGGGGGCACAGCAAGGATGATCAATTCGTACGGCGGCTAAGTTGTTGAATAGCACTGCGTTATAACACTGGTGCGTCGTAAGGGTGATACTCTGCCCCCTTTCCATTTGTGCCAAAATTGGAAACGTGTCAGGAGGAGGCCTCTCCATAGTTGTGCTCTTAAACGTGGAGGAATAAGTTACCGCTTAAAAAAGTGCTAAGGTGTAAAGATGGCCCATTCAGGGGGGCACATATGCGGCAAACAAGAGTCACATACACACGAATCGATCGTAAACGAACCACTTACACACGAATGGAATTCGCATGGCATGGCTACAAAGAAAAAAATTCCTTCACACACGCACTGTTGACCCGCTGAACCGATGAACGGCCTACTTGCCCCCCCGGTGGGCCTTCCCAATGGCGTCCTCCAACTTGTAGTACCCCCTCTGGTAAAGCAAGTGGTCCAACTCACGCTTGATCCGCACAGCCGCCTTCATTCCATTAAAGACCAAACATGAGTACAGCTGACATACAGATGCCCCCGCCTCAATTTTCTCCAACGCATCTTTTCCAGTGAATATCCCCCCAGAGGCAATTATGGGGATTTTCCTATTCGTATAATTATACATCTGTGAAATAAAATTCGTTGATATGTCTTTCAACTTTTCTCCACTAACTCCTCCTTTTTTGTCTTGGAAATTTTTTATGTTAAATTTTTGCGTGGTGGTGTTGCAAATGATCATCCCATCGACTTGCGTTTTGAGAAGCACGTCTGCTATTTTTTTTTTTTCATCTTCCTGCAAATCTGGGGCGAGTTTCACGAAGATGAGGGGCCTTCGCTTGGTCGTGTTGACCCAGGGTCCGTCACGCATAACATCACTCCCCTGGTCCAACTTGGTTACCTCCTCCTTCACCCGCAGAATAATTCCCTGCAAACGCTCCGATTGCTGATTGTCACGTAGTCCAGGCGTGTTGGGGGAACTCACATTAATGGCTATATAATCGGCGTACCTTCCAATCCGGGCGATGCAGTAACTGAGGTCTTCTAAAATATCAGGGGAATCCTTATTCTTCCCCAAACTAACTCCAACCAAATGTCTCTGCAGCAGTTTGTCTGTCTTCTGTTTCTCTCGAAAGCGTTTCAAATTTAAAGTCACCTCATCACACCCAATATTATTAAATCCACAACAATTTATAATGCTCCTCGTTTCTACATCCCTGAAGATTCTTGGTTTTTCATTTCCCTTCTGTGGTTTAGGAGTGATGGTTCCCACTTCTATAAAAGAGAAACCCAACTTCAGTATCGCATCAATGCACACCCCGTTCTTATCAAACCCCGCAGCGACTCCAAAAGGATTAATAAATTCCAACCCTTTTATTTCTGGGCAGGAATATATGCTATCCTTGCTTGTGTCATATGGCAACAAGTTGTACTTTCCCATGAGGAGAAAAAGATCGTGACACATCTCCCCGTCCACATACTTTAAAAGAATTTTTAAAAAAACATCATACAGAAAAAATTCAGGGTCATATGATTCGAAGTACATGTATAAGCCTACTACACATGTGAAGATTAACAGTAGAACTTTTTTGTGGTTCCCTTTTTCCCTTGTTATATCATCATGCAGTTTTTTCATCTCCTCTTCCAGTTGTTTTTTTCTCTCACTGTTGTTTGTTCGAATTACGTCTGGGTCATCTTTTCTTTGGTCTCCTTCACTTGGGGGGGGTCTTCTCCCCGCTGTCGCATAATTGGACTGATCACCGAAGCGTCGAACATGTTGCATGAATAATTTGTGCCTCTTCATGCATTCGCTTGTGATAGATCTGCACGTTCCTCCCCCTATAACATGGTTAACGTAGTATCCGTACCATTTGGCGTCATTCCTATTTACCCGGCAAAGGCTTCCCAAACTGCTACCACCCGCAGCACGCAACTGGGCGCGTAAGCAGTTATGCCGCAGCATGGGGGGAAAAAACAAACTGTACTGAGAGGACGCTAGAGCCCTATTCCGATGCTAATTTATTTTTTTCCCTTTTTTAACCAAACGGAATTGACTCGTCCGGAAAAGCTCCGTGGCAAATTCCCCCCACGGGGAGGTCATCCTCTTCGACGTTTTTACAGTTTCGCTTGGATGCCCTGCATGTGCAGAAGCGTCACCTCCCCAATCGATGACAAGATAAAACGACCGACTAAATATGCTTCAAAAAAAGAAACTTCCACCAGGAAAAAAAAAAAAAAAAAATCCTACCTACCGAACATACACTAAACAGAACACTTACAACGGTACCAATTTTATTTTTTCGATAAAATGGGAGAGTGTTTTGTGTGTTTGGGTGGGAGGAGCCTCCAAAGTGGATTAACACAATGGAAAGGCTACCCAACTTGGTGGATGCCACCTTCCAAATGGCCCTGCGTTTGTTAAGTGGCCCCACTTGTCGCCTACCCAGGCAACTTCATATTTGTTCAATCGTTTGGAAACCCCTCCAGGAAATCATTTTAAAATAGTTATATATGTGTGCCTACATGGCATATGCTTCTACTGATGTGCCATTCCGCAGAGCAGTACTTCTGTCGGGGGGAACCTCTAACGGGTCAGTGACACCCATCTTAGCTGCCTCATACCTACGACTGATCAGCGCGCCGTCACCCTAAGTGGTAACAAATACCACCCAAACATTTCTTCCTTGTAGTGTGGAGCGTAAATCAAAAGGATGGGGGGGAAGTGGGAAATGTTAAAAAGTTAAAAGGCACCACATGGGGAGCTCAAAAAGAAAAGCTGCACAAATGGGACAAAAGCCGGACGGAGAGTCACCTCATCCATCCACACACACATATAACAACAACATACGCCCCACTTTTTTCATTTGGAAAATAATAGGGTAAAAAAAAAAAAAAAAAAAAAAAAAAAATGAAAGATAAATGAAAGATGAATAGACAAATACTTAAAAAAGGGCACTTTTCTGGTGTATATTCCTAAAAAAAAAAGTGAGGCGAATAAACTCGCGAAGGTAAAACAGCTATGGCGCGGTTGAGCAAACCGCACCCACCTATGCGTATCCACATAAGGTTATGTGGACGAATGCCCCGTTACAACTGGATGGGGGGTTAAGTAGGGCCCCCCCTCAGTCGAGGAAGATCTTCTGCAGGTCCTTCTTATCGAAGGGGATTTTGCACTGGGGACACTTCCTGTTCCGCGTCTTCAAATTACTAAAAATGCAGCTCTCACAGAATATGTGGCCACACTTAACGATGATGTGATTTCTGAAGTTTTCCATGCACACGCTGCAGATTAGCCTTCTCCGTAGTTCCTTGTTTTCTTCGATGAGTAGCTGGCTCTCCTCCAACTTTTCCTCCTCTTCCTCCTTTACGTGTGCCTCCCC
The DNA here is from genome assembly GCF_001680005.1 of Plasmodium coatneyi. Taxonomy (NCBI): domain Eukaryota; phylum Apicomplexa; class Aconoidasida; order Haemosporida; family Plasmodiidae; genus Plasmodium; species Plasmodium coatneyi. The sequence goes on along the minus strand of NC_033566.1, from coordinate 2,437,490 downwards.
TTTGGATGAAGCATCTTTTGGATGTTGCTTCCCTTTACTGGCAGTGGCGACTTGTTGCAGGTGTTGATTTTCCCTATACAGCGTGCTGCACTTATCCATAAGCTTCCTATTCGAACCATAAACCGTTTGCAGAACCTCCGCTAGCTCATTCTTCCTCTGGAATATGGACTCACACTTATCCTTCATCCTAATGTACAAACTCATTTGTTCTTCATGTGCACTGTCCGAAATGACAGCACTTCTTCTAGCATGGTAAAATAACGACAAATATAAGTGTGCAAATTTTTCATACTTTTCGTATAACCGATTTATGGATGCAACTTTCTCCTGGTATGTCTGTTCTAGCTGTTTGATATTTTCTTCCACATACGTTTTGTTCATTGCGTTGTTGTATTTTTCCAGCGATTCCAATTCTTTATTTTTTATCTGAATAATCATTTCATCTACTTGTTCTTGCTTTTTTTCAAATTCTTTTGTTATTTCTTCCATTTCTTCGCTCATTGCGTCGTAATTCCTTTTCAAAATGGACAGTTCATTTTCTGCATTTTTTTTCTTCTCCAGAGCGAGTCTCAGTTGCTTATTCTCGGCGAGTAGGTCCTTGTGCAAATCTTCACCAGTCGTACTTACCAATTCGTTGCATGTTCCATTTACGACTGTCTGCCTAACCACTCCTCCACTTTCCAAGGATAAAACCTTATCTCGTAATGTACCCTCAGATGCCTTTAACTTATCGATGGAGATTTTCATCCTGCTGATCTCCTTTTCCTTCTCCTCCAGCTGCATTACTTGGTTCGCTTCTATCCCCTTCAGGGTCTGAATTTCATGCTCCATCAGATTCACCTTTCGTTGCATCTTCTCCCTTTCCATGGTAGACTCCATAACGTCAACCTCCAAACTTTTTATTTTTTTCGACAAGCACTTCTTATCATTCATGGTGTCGTTAAGCAGATTTTCATATTCCTCATCCCGCATTTGCTCTCTTTTTAAAATTTCATTTTTTAACAGAACAATTTCATCTTCTCTCTCCTTCAGCTGTTTGTACACTTCGGTGGACTCCTGTATAAGTTGCCTGAACGGTTCGCTCTGAAGTATCTTTTCCTTCGTTATTACTTTTTCAAAACTGGGCAGGAGGACCATCGTGGGGTCTTCACCGGATACGCACCCACCACTTGCTAAGCTGCTTCCAGTAACTATCTCCTCCCCCCCTGCACCTTTCACCGCAGCATCTCCTGCCTTCGCACTGACATTACTCACGAAGCCGCACTTCGCACACGCTGTCGTTCCACTGTCCTTATTTTGCACCGTGTCCTCCCCTTTAATGCACACCCCACCAAGCGTGTCCTTGGATAAGCTGTTCATAGCGTCTTCCTCCTCCTTCTGCAAAATGCCGTTACATATACTCTCATTGTTCAACTTAAAAAGGAGAAACGTCTTCTTCTTTTCCAGTCGATCCAACTCTATCTTCAGTTCATCACACTTACTTTCCATTTCGTCTTTTTTCTTTTTCTCACTTATAAACTTCTCATAGTAGAGAATTTTTTCGTAGTTTAATTTTCTCACGTAATCTTTACTGTAATTCAGGACGACCTTTTCTTTTGGCGCGTCTAACACTCTGTTTAGCGCATCAATGGTCTTCCTCATATTGGACAAAAGGATTGTCTGCAGTTTTTGATCCAGTGGGCTTCTATTCTGCACACCTTCGGCGACTTCCTCTTCCGTTGTATCACCTCGTTCCCTCTTCACCTTGTCACCGGTGGGGGAGTGGTCCGTTTGTCGATCTGCTTCCACAGCAGCCAACCGCTCCTCCCCATCATTGTATTCGTCTTCCTCATTGACATCGTCCTGTTTTTCGTCGTCATCCAGGTTATCCTCCAGGTTACCCTCCAGGTCATCCTCCGAGGGGGACTTAAAAAAATCCGAGTCCTCCTCTTCGTCACTCTCCTTGTTATGCTTCCTCGAATATTTTAAAAAAATTCTTTTAAACTGTTCTACATTGTAATAGGGGGATACTCCTTTTTTGGAATGCTGCGTGACTTCTTCAGGGTGTCCCCCCCCATCGGATAGTCCATCTGATCGTTCATCACACCGCCCACCAACACTAGCCTCCGACGCCGCCAACGCCAATCTCACCAAATCGCCGTTGAAAATATTCCACACTACATTCACATTCCTAAGCAAGCACTCATAGAAAGCCAAGTCCTCCCTAACCTCACTAATGCATTTGTTTTTTTCTTGGATTTCCTTCCTATAAAGAGCTATTGCGTTTTTCAGGTTGTGGATGTTTTCAATTAGAAGTTCAGTTTTCTCTAGTGGCAAGGTCATACATTCGCTTTTCCCACTCCTGTTCCTTTTCTTGCTATTCATTTTGTCTCATTTGGGGGGACGGTGGATCTTAACTGGACAAATAAGATGATGTTACCTCCGTGACTGTTCTCTTTACTTCGCGCGAAAGAGCGCTGTTCCCTTTTTGGGAAAAAGACTATAACGTTAACGCAACCGAATGGGAGGATGCCTATTCGTTGTGGTTTCTACCTGCCACCCATGCAGGTGCGGTACGTATGCTCATACAATCTGACGCATAAACATACGTGCGTTTTCTCACGCACATGCTAATAAATGAGATTATATGTTAGTAATATGCCTTCCTTTCCTTCTAACCGTTGCAACTGCTGCGACCATCAGAACTGTGGTTTCCCTTCCTGCGTGGCATTGCCCAGGCTTCTGCATAGAAGCGCTTCAACAGGTGCCCCTGTTCAATTCACCTCATGCCTCAAAACAGCATGAGGCACACCAAAGGCGGCACCAAGGGCACTAACCGTTTTGGCAAACAAGTACAAATGCATATGCATACGGGCATAGTGATATATAATCACCATGCGAGGGATTCTCATCTCCCGGATGGGAAGTCAAATAGAATGCGGAGCGGATGTGGGCATTTTTCTCCCCCTGCTGTTGGCACAAAAAAGGGTCAATTGGGGGGTAGGATCCCTTTGGGCGCCTTTCTTTGCAGTTTTAGCCGCTTTTTTTAAAAATAAACTCATGTGGGCACCCATAAAATAAAGGGGAAATGTTTCCACCCCACATCATTCCTTCAGCGGTGTCGCCCTGAAATGCGAAATGGGCAATTTTTTTACCTTGCAGAGGAGAATGGCACAGAAAAAAAAAAAAAAAAAAAACGGAAACTGCTTCATTAGCAAGGCATAATAAACCATTAGCGATGTATTTACAACGTGGTGGAGAAAGCCCTTTTTTTTCCCCCTTAAAGATTCCCATTCAAGTACCCACGGAGGAGCGTCATCGACGTATGTTAAACCAACGTGGGAGAATAGTTCCCCCATCGCAAAGAGGAGGGACTCTCCATTTTTTTTTTTTTTTTTTACGGTCGAAGTATACAGAACGGAAATTAACAAATTGAAGATAGCGTCGTATATTTTTCCGTGGGAGGGATCATCCACGGGTGCGATTTTGGTCCCCGTTGCAACATTTTCAGGGCTGAAAAAAATGGCCACTTAAATGTATACGCGCCTTAGGCAAATTTAATCGCACGAACATAGGCAGCACTATTTAGAACCGCCGCCACCCATTTGATTTATGTCCTCTGCCCTGCACGAACAATGCATCCTCACTAGATTCACTTCAGAAAAAGCTTGCCTCGTGTATATATTACACAAGTGCATCCCTACCTTGGAAGACATGCGTATTGGGGATTCACCTCTCCTTCCTCGAATGTGATACGGGACAAAGGAAGGAGAAAAGCTTGCTTACCCGAGTGGAACGAGTAGTTTCCAAATTGGAGTTCCCCTAGGGAAAGCCATTTTCGCGTAACTAAAAGACAACTCTCTATTCTCCTTTTCTAAAATGCTTCTCCCTTTCTTACCGCATATGCGCCGTCAATTATCCCTTCACACACCATTCGTTGCATCGTCCCTTCCACCTCCATTCGGGTTCACCCCTCCAGACGAACTCTTAACTGGTATGCCTTCCCAAACAAAGAGGTGCGGAAAATTGCAAAACATGGGAGAATGCAAAATTCACAAAAGAGCCCTCACTTGGGCAAGAAAAATTATATTCCACCTTTAAACTGAACTTTGCATGCGTTGCGGTTTAGGGGGGGACAACACTCACACGTCTGTTTGGCCAACAATCGTGCGCTCCCCACGGAGCCCCGCTAAGATACCGTCGTAAAAGCCTTTCCTGTGTTACTTCTGGTGATGCAACACCCAATTGGGTAATCACAAATGGGGGAAAATATGCCCACACGAAATGTATATACTTGCCTGCAATGCAACATTAATATATACACACAAGAAGGTATGGAACACATGTATCGTATGCACCCGTCCCTGGTGAATCGCCTCCCAGCACCACTGCAAAAAAAAAAAAAAAAAAAAAAAAAAGTATTGCAGGCGAAGCTCGCTCAAAAAGCAATTCCGCGCAGGTTACTTCTCTAGGCCACGTTCACAATACTGGGGATCTCCCTTAAAGCGATATCCACGAACCATGTCCTTTTTCCCATTATGTAATTTATTTTTTCCATATAAATGTATATGTATTATATTCTGCTTATATATATATACATTTTTCCTGTTCGCTCCCTCTGCCCTCATGTGGCATGTGCGACCTTACCCAGCTGACCAACTTGCCCTTCAAAGCGATAACTCTCGGTTAGCCCATTTTGCCCCACCCTCAGTGTACGGGTAAACCTTGCGCGGAGGCTGCCCTCATGTGTGCCGCCAAAATATGCACTTGGGTATATCGTCCCTTCTCCGCTCCAATTCTTCGTTGTTCTCACGTTCGAGGTTCTCAGTCCTCAACTCTTACACCGCAACACTGATCAAGCAGTAGTGACCACGCAGTACTGACCTCGCACCTAGGTAGAGTAGCCGTGCAAACCGAGAAATACCTCCTTCGCTACACAAATGGAAAGGGAAGGCAACCCCTACTCTTTTCAAAATTAAAAAAGTAGTTTTTTTTTTTTTTTTTTTTTTAAGTTGTGATTTTTCACCCCCACGCATAGTACAAACATATATTGCATACCCACGCTGCAAACTTCCCTCTTGATTTATTCCCCCTCGCCTCATCACTCCAACGCTGCAGCGTTGTACCCGTTTCGCCGCTGATCTTTCGTTTGTCATTTTTGCTTACCAAACTTTGTGTAATCTGCTCGTGTTACCTGTTTTTTGCTTAGTGATTTGCCCTGACCGGTAGAGTAGTCCCCCTAGGAATATATCCTACACCTTTCCTCTGGGCAGCTACGCCAGTTTGCCACTTTGCCGGTTGGCCACCCCTCCATATTATTTTACCTCCGTGTTACCCAAGATGGTTATGGGCAGAGTGCGCGCCACGTCTTACGTAAGACGCACAATTTCCCAACCGCTGAACAAAAATGTGGCTCCGATCAAAAACTCCAAAAGCACAACGGGGCTGAATGACACAAATTTAATAAGAAACAAAAACCTACACTTGCAACTGCTATGTAATAACAAAACGCCCAATGGGGGAATTGATGATGATCTTGAGCAAAATTTTGGCTACAGAGATATTGGGGCATATTATTCTCTCAGAAAAAGCGACATTACAGGGATTTACAATATGCTAAAAACGAAGTTAAACATATTTTTAATTTTTGTACCCATAGGAATTATAAGTTACCTCATAGGGTGTAAAGATATATATATATTTTTTTTCAATTTCATGGCGTTGATACCTCTGTCAGCGCTTATGGGACATGTAACAGAAGACTTGGCCTTACACACAGGAGAAATAATTGGTGGCTTGCTAAATGCTACTTTTGGCAATTTAATGGAAATGATATTTTCCATTCAAGCCTTAAACGCTGGATTAATAAATGTCGTTCAGGGGACATTGCTAGGGAGTATACTGTCCAATTTGCTGCTAGTCCTTGGGATGTCTTTCTTCGCTGGCGGCCTATACCATCATGTGCAAAAATTTAATGAAAAAGGAGCAACGTGCAGTACCTCCTTGTTACTCCTGTCCAGTCTGGCCATAACCATTCCAACCGTCTCATCAGTTACCACAAATAATAACGTTGAAGTACTTTTAAAAGTATCCAGAATAACGGCAGTTTTAATCTTTATAACCTACTGCTTATTTCTGCTGTTTCAATTGTACACACATATATCACTATTTCAAGACAAAGAAATGACTGAAGAAGAGCCACAGCTATCCGTCCTTGCAGGATCCATTTTTTTAATCATAATAACCGTCCTTGTAAGTGTCCACTCGGAATACCTCATTACCACCATCGAAGCAGTTGTCAAGTATTACAACATATCTGAAAATTTTATTGGCGTTATTCTTCTTCCCGTAGTTGGTAACGCCACGGAACATTTAACAGCCGTTACAGTGGCTATAAAGAATAAAGTCGACTTAACGATGGGGGTAGCTGTTGGATCCTCTGCACAGATTGCTCTGTTCGTTGTCCCAGTTACTGTACTTTTTGGCTGGGTTTTAAATCAACCCATGACCCTCGCCTTTTCGCCCCTCTCCAGTGTCATTTTGGTAATTTCTGTCATTGTCACCATGGCAATTGTGCAAGACGGGGAGAGCAACTGGCTGGAAGGCGCTCTCCTGATCACGGCGTACCTCATCGTTGGGGTGGTTTTCTGGTTCGACACGTCGTAACGTAAAGGCTTCCAAAGGAGGGGAAAAAATTGATAAAACAGAATAAGCCGAATAAACCAAATGAACCGAATAAACGGAAAATAATTCCGCAAAATGGAATAAAAATGCCTTGCCGTTCAGGCAAAAGGCACGAAATAGCTAGCCATTTTCACCCTTGAAAAAAAAAAAAAAAAACTGCACATGTTAAACAGCCATTTTTACCTTTTAAAAAAAAAGACCTCTTTTAATTTGCACATTTGATGTCCACACGCTATGCATTTTTTGTTCATTCCTCATTTTATTTTTTTTCTTTTTTTTGTTAATTAATATGCTGCAGGAGATACGTACGTAGAATAAACTAACTTTAGTATCTCCCAAAGCCCTTCTTAAAACTACTTCCTTTTTGCAGTATCTCCCATTAACCAATGCAACTACTCATGCTGGTGGGTATTTTTTTAAGTCGCACTGGTGTGATCGCCGAACAGACGTGGCATACGCGCTTCCTGCGCTATTCGTTTGGGGCATTTTAAAAAACGACTTACTCTGGTGGAACAGCTGGCACACCTGGTAAACCTGGTCTACCAATTCGTCATTTCTTCAGCCATCAAGCTCAGATAAGGTTAATTCATTGAAATAAAAAGTGCACACGCGCGCCTTGCGCTCTATGTAGCAAGTTGACGGACGTGCATGTGGAGTAAATTTGGGGAAAAAAATCAATGGGTACATTAGCATGCGTATAAACATGCCGATAAATAGGCCAGTAAATGCGCCGTGTAGCATGTGCGCTCAAATAACCAGCTATATGCTTAGATCAGCGGGTGGGTGTGCCTCCTTAGCAACGTTGGACAAGGAGGGGCACCCCTCTGTTTGAGTACAAATCCACAAAAAAAAAAAAAAAAAAAAAAAAACACAAGAAAGAGTGCAAACTATGGCGAAGTAAAAACTCGCGTCAATTCGATTCATTCTGCTACATTCCTCTTCACCCTCTCAATCTTGACCAACCGGGAGTCAAAGCACGAGTCGCGTTTCTTCCCACTGCGCTTCTCCCGCATGAAGCTTCTAAAATAGTACTCCTTCAGTATGACCCACAGGGATCGACTGATGTCTGTCCGGATGAACGCCATCTGCTCGGGAAAAAATAAAATAAAATAAATAAATAAAATGATTAAACCGTTTCCCGGCGGATGGGTAAAACGTACATGCGGCATGCCTCAGTTGAGGGTTCCCCCAAACAGGTACCAAATGGATTATTCGTTAACATTGTTATTGGGCCACCAGTTTTGGTTTCCCTTCCAAATGTATACACAAGGGTATCTACCCCCTTTAGTGCTCCTCACCTGTGTCAGCAACGGGATGTGGGGGGACAAACACTGCCATAAGATACGGTGAGAAGATAGGAACAAAAAAATAGGCACTATCGAATGCGCGTAAATGCTAAGTCTCTGTACTTCCGTACTGTCAGACGACATCACAAAGTCATACGAAAAGGAAACTGTCGTGCAGTACTGATTGATGAACTGGTTCTTTATATTTTCACACATCTTCATATCCTTGGCAGGGCTGGAAATGGGTAAATTGTCCAAAGCGTATAAAAGCAAATTGTCGTGTAAATAGAAAACCTTATTTTCAATGTTAGAAAAATATAACTCCTCTTTTTCCTTTTCCATTTCTTCGCTATTCATTTTCCAGTTTTTTAAAATGACTTGCACCCTCTTGCTGTCCACCAGCATTTCTTCCTTCTCGTTTATATTCGCGCAGTTGAAAATGCTTTTAAAGTAAATGGACTTTTTCAAGAAGAGCAACATCGTTTTGATGAAGATTTTTTCGAGCAGCTCCTTCCTCTCCTCTGTCAGTTCCTCATGCGCCGTATCCCGAGGTTCTTCCCACGTACCTTCCTTTTTGACTTCCTGCTTCACATGGCACTTTTCTTCGCTCTTCACTTCACCAGTGTTATCCCCCGAGGTAGGTAGATCCGAAAGCCTTCTCTTCTTGCAAACGTGGTCTACACTGGTGATCTTCTCCCCTTGTGCCGTATCATCCCCACAGCCGAAGCAGTTTCCCCTAGAGGAACGCACCCCGCCGAACTTCTCACTAACAAATCCTGTGGCCAAAAAGTCCGGGTCGTAAGTAACCAGCAGATACAACGCAGACAGGGCAGTAATAATAAGTGTGTGCGATACGGGGATATCAAAGTACAAATAAATATACAATGGGAACGAACACAAGCGAAGGAAAGACAACATGTAACAATGCAACGGCATAACGTCATGCTCAATCATGCGAATGATGAGCTTCATCATCGTTTCCAGGAAAAGAAATCCATTATAATTTAAAATGCACAAAGGGACACTTAAATATGTGTATGCACATTTTACATTTATTGTTTCATTTAAAATCCAAAAAATGAAGGAAACATGCAACATCCGCTTGGGAATTACATACAAAATATGCGTTAAAATGTTTAACGACAAAATAGCAATGTTTAAATGACTATTGACCCGTTTATAAACTTTTAAAAGAATTTTTTTTGTAATTTCGTGCAAATCAAGGATGATATACTTTTTAAATTTCTCCTTCTCTTGACAATTGAGTGGACCACTATACTTGTACTTCTTCATTAAAAACTCGTAGTCAATTTTTTTATAAATATTATATTTTTTGTTATTCCTTCTGAAGATTTTTAAAAACAGTTTTTTTATTTTTTTCCTGTATTCCATTCCGCTGAGTTGGTCCGCCTGTCCTTCCATCACCGGGGGGACCTCATCACCTTCGACTTTCTCCGTTGATGTTCTTTTCGAGAATCCATTTTGTAGGATGTCTTCCCCATTTGGGTTTTCCAAAAGGGTAGGAAAACAATTTACTTTGTCCTCCCCGGCACTCTCACGTTTAGTTTCCCCCCCCTTGGGAGCAAATTCTCTGGACTCATCTCCTTGTGTCCCCGACTGAATGAACAACTTATTCTTCCTATCAAAATGGGCAGTAATTTTAAACTTACTTGTGCTTTGCAAAAACTGGGAAGGAAAAAATATATACTTCAGCGAAATGCTTCTTCCCAATTCGTTGTTTAAAATGTCTACACATATGAACATGTTCATGTAAATGTTCTGTATTGCCTTTTCATGGAAAATAATATTTTCGAAATTTTTTAAAAAAATTAATTCAAAGATACTTAGGAATTTACTTATGTCAAAATAGTGTAACAGTTTGTTCTGTTTTATTTTCTTCTCTTTAAATATTTTTTTCATTTCTTCGTATATTTCCTTTTTCACATTTTTGAAAATTTTTTTCACCTCCTGCTTGTTGTTTGGTTCGCTGTTTGGGTCGCTGTTTGGCTCGTCCTTCCCCTCGGTGTGTCTACGTGCTGAGCCGCATTTTTTGCAAATTCTCTCCTCCTCATTTATTTTCCCATTTTGGTTCATACTTTCGACATTTCCCATTAGGTTACTTTCCTTTTTGATTGCTCCACTCTGCGTTGTTACTTCCTCTTGCTTCCCCACTTGGGTGCTCCCCGTGGGAAGACCACTCCTTCCAGCATCTCCGTTCGGCGCGTAAAGGCCGCTCATCACCCCGCTGTTATTTTTGGGAACCCCCCCATTGTAATTTGCGGGGAAATCCTGACCATATGGACTCCCTCCAAAGGGAGTGCCACCCCCCTGACCGTTGTAGGTCCTCTCGAATTGCTCTCCATCTGCCTGACCGCCTCCAACTGGATTCACGTGACCAGTCATGTTATACGTGCTTCCCACCAAATGGGGGTCATTCACACTTTGCCTCATATTTTCCACCATGCTCTGATCCGAATACCCTCCGTAAGTGCTCTTGCTCATCTTCTGGGGGGAAGATCCCTCATTCTCATTTTTGTTAACTACATGGGACAGCTCGGCGTCACCACACTTTTCGTCTCCCCCTTTACCGTAATTATCTGCGCTCTGATTGCCACTTAAATGGTTAATACTCGTAGTGGCACCTTCCAGAAGGTGCACCTGCATCTTCATATCGTTACCCCCATTAGAGGTAACCCCACCCTTGTCCTTATGAACGGATGCATCATCCTTTTTCTCCCCTACTACCCCATTTGCAGCACCTTCTTCCTTCACCTTCACCTGCACGTCGTGTGATTTCTCGACATCTACGTTGTCACTCACCTGTTGGTTTACATCCCCGTTGGATTCACTTCCTAAATGAGCTGGCCTATCGTCATCCATGAGGGGCACTTCACCAGTGGGTGGAAGAGAATAATCGCATACGTTGGTCTCTCCGTTTTGCCACTTTACATCCCCTTTGTTACACACTTTGGTGGTGGTGTCTTCTTCATCCCCCTGAACCTTCACACTAAGGGGGACACCTTCCCCGTTTAGTGAACCCCCCCCTTCCATCATTTTTTTCTTATCGCTCAGAAATTTGGCATACCCCCTAGTGATGCCCCTACTTGGAGCAGCCTCCTTTTTCACGCCCCCCTTTTTGTAACTGCACATACTACAGCCAGATGAAGAATCGGACGAATCGTCTGACAAGAACTCCTCGAAAGTTTTATTCGACAACAGATGACCTGCCTTTGTCAAACACTCCCCTCCATCCTCCTTCCCACTCTCTTCACATACGTCATTATTACCCCCATTTATCTTCTCACTCCCTTGGCTCTCCTTACACAGTTCGTTCATTTTACTCTCCTCAGGCGTATGATCACCGGTGGAATTTTCCCCAACGACCGTTCCTCTTTTAAGATTCTCTTTTACCTTTCCGCTATCCATTTGGTTGAAGTTACCACTACCCGTTTGTGTGGTTTCCCCATCTTTGTATGCTTCCATGGTGTCTCTGTCTTCCCCTATCGAGCCTTCCCCAACGTGGTCGCTTTTTTTGTTACAAAAATAAAGGTTATATTTTCTCGTTTGAAAAATGTTATTCATTATATATAAAGTGAGGAAGACAAATTCCTGATTGCTTTTTTTTATGAGAGATTTTTTGGATTCTTCCTTATCTTTGTATAGACTCTCCGCTGATTTATTTTCCCCCTTGGTGGTTCCACCCATTATTATGTTTTCTATGTCTGAGCTGTTCACGCTGCTGGGTGGGTTGGAACTCCAGGGGGACGTCTCTTCCCAGTCACTGCCGCTGTTGGGTGTGCTGGTTCCCTCCCCTGGGGATTCCTCCCCCGATGAGTTCTCCACATCTGTTAAATTTTCCACGTCTGTTGAGTTATTTGCCTCCGCTGCGTTATTCCCTTCCGACCTCCCTGCGTGTTTAATTTTCCTCCTCTTATCACGGCAGTACCCACTGTAGGACAGGTACAAACTGGCGATCTCGCTGACGTTTACTTTGTCACTTAGCTTCGTTCCCATGATGGAATTGCCCTTCCCCCCGTTTTGGTTAAAATTCTCTCCCACCGCACCTGAACATACGGTGCATCCCATCAGGTACTTACTAACCCCCCCAGTAGCCACCAACCCATTGTAATCCTCCCCCCCAAATGTTATATTTCCCTTCCCACTTTTCCATGCATTCTTGTCTGTTAAGTAATCTGAAAAACTTTTCACCATTATTTCCATTGCTCTCTCCTTCATGCTCACCTTAGAGTAAAACATGAGGAGCATCTCTTCCAGCACTTGTAAAAGTATACAGATGATTATTTTAATTTGCCTCCTCGATAGGGACATATCATTTGTGACCGATAGGGTATACAATACGTTCAGACAGAATATAAAGTCTGCTATCTTTTCTTTTCTTTTGTTTAGTCCTAATAGAATTCTGTATATATCGATGCAGTTCCTGGCGTCCATGTTGGTGTCATTCCTTATGGGCAGGCCGTATGGTAATGACCCTGGGTAGCCGTCCAACGAGAAAAGGTTCGTAGGTCCACCGACCCCCATCATGAACTTCTCATTTGCGTTTCCTACGAAGGGGTTCCACTTAACGTTTCCGTCATAGGGGGGGTAGTAACCCTGGTAGTAGTCCCCTCCATAATTGCAACCGTAGTTCATTCCATAGTTGCCTCCGTAATTGCCGCTGTAGTTGTAACCGTAATTCATCCCCTGGGGCATAGCTCCATTCAAGCCATTTCCCATGTAACCGCCCATGTGACCACCCATATGACCGCCTATATAACCACCCATGTAACCACCAATGTTACCTCCCATGCCGCTCCAAACGAGACCTCCTCTGGGGGACGCACCCATATAATTATAACCTTCCATTGAACTGTCAAGCGTGTGGGGCGCTCCAACAAACCCAACCCCTCCATAGGGAAAAAAATAATTCCCCATGTTTGCACTTCTGTTGAATGCACCTCCCCCTGCACCAACTTCGCTAAGACTAAGCATGTGGTTGTTAAAAAAGTACTTTCCCCTGTTCATTAAGCTTGGATCCATGTAACTGTTTGGGTCACCCGTTGGTGCCACACCATAGGGCAACTCCCCACCGTAGTAGTAATATCCTCCTGCACCCCCATTCATGTCATGAAAAGAACCCACGTGATAACCAGGGAAACCTCCCCCGTTTGCATAATTCACGTAGGACCCATAATTGGCTAGGTTAAAATCCTCCAGACGCATTGGACGCATGTCCGAGTCGGTGAAATCTCCTTCAGTCTTAAAGCTGCGTTTCTTAGTGAGCCCTTTCTTGTGGCTGCTTTTACTTTTGCTCCTTTCAACTCGATTGGTGCTCATGCTCATCTGTGCTAAAACGTTCCCTCCACCATACCAGTTTGCACTTCCATCCAGGTAGTCCTCCAAACAGTACGCATTCCCCTTTGGGTATGTGTTATCTTTCCACAGCTTAGCTGGTGGGCTGTTCACATTATACATATCCACGTAGGCTGGATTCACGTTTCCGTTACTACCATATGTGTGCAAATTCTTGGAGGAGCCTTTTACAGTACCCATTAATGAATCCCCATTGTTAATGCCCCCCGGATGTACCATCCCCCCTGGGGTGCTTACACCACCTACCTGTCCAGAGCGTCGTAAATTGTGTATATGTGTCTCACTTTTTACCTTCTTGTTGTTACCTTTACTGATGGATATTTTTTTATTATACCGGAGGTCAAAACTGCTGGATGTTTTTCCTGTCCGACCTTTCTTCGGGGATGCCTTTCCCTTTTTTATGTTGTCGTGGATTCTTTCGAACTCCCTCAGATAAGTAAGGTAGTACTCCTTTATACACTTCGTGTCTTCTATAATCTTTATATTTTTCTCCTTATTGATGAGCCCAAACTCCCTTGCTATTTTAACCCATTTAGAATTTCTGCTCACACAGGAGTATCCCCCATGGCTCAACACACTCAGGTACAGATCGTACAGCTCGATGCCCATCCCTTCAATTAACGGCGGAATTAGGTTTATGTCATTTTCGTAGTACTCCTGGTACTTTTTGTAAAACTCCTCCCTCTCCATGGTGGTGAAACGATGTGACACGGCAAAGCTGTGGTATGCTTGTAACTATATGCTACGAATATAACGATCCTGTCGGGGTGTAAACTTGGCACACGAACCACCGACGCCGCCACACTAAGGGAGACAACGTATGCGGCTTACTGCCCTGCGAAAAATGCGCTTACTCGTTTTGACTTTTTTTTTTTTTTTTTTTTTTTCCCCTTTATTAGGCGCCTCTAGCCCACGCGATGGATTCCCACCAAAGAATGTAACACGCACTTCTCTTCGTTCCCCCGTTTGTGTATGTCGGGGGTTAAAAACAAACAGAACAAAACTGTACCGACATAAAAAGGTATGCACGTGGTGGAGCTACCTCCAGGTTTGTCTTCCCGCACACCTTTACGTCAGCTGCACTTTCTCATACCCGTGGGCATAGGCTCTCCCATGTAGACTCTCCCCCCCCTGTTCTGTTGGAAAAAATCCTTCCAACAGGTACAATCCTCGTGGGAGTTACAAAAGATCGGCGACCAAGCATCCCGTATCCCTCTCCCCCACCAACAAAGGAAACACATACAAGTAGGTGTAACTCCGTAGGCATAATCATAAACGTATAAGTGTGCTCGTAAAGGAGAGCATACAGGTCAGCATAAACACAAACGTGCAAGCGAATAATATATACATATATATGCGTATGTTATGCCTTCATGTATTTAAGTAATTCTTCTTTGGCGGTTAAAAATCAAAAAAGGGTAACAAAAAAAAAAAAATAAATAAATATATAAAATGTATCTTTTCAGCTTACGAAGAGCGTGTTATTTTTTGTGCTCTTTGTGTTTTTTTTTTTTCTTAATAAATCCATTTGTTATTTGTTACCTTCTCATTTTGTCACTTTCCCTACCTATTTAATTTAGCTTTTTTTTTTTTTTTTTTTTTTTTTTTTTTTTTTTTTTTTTTTATCCCCTTGCCCCAAAATTGCCTCCACGAAAAAGGCAAGTTCAAAAATTGTACACAAAAAAATGGGGCCCCACCTGAACGAAAAAATCAAACAGAAAAAGTGGAAAAATTAAAATAAACAAAAAGGAAAGCCAATATTTTGCCAACAAAATGACACACAAAAAAGGATTAAAGTGAAACCACGTTATGCATTTAAAAGGGGGCAGTTTCGAATGTTTCGGCATTTTTTCGAATTTGTGGAATTTTTTGGAATTTTTTGGAATTTTTTGAATTTTTTTGGCTTGGTTTATTTTTATTATTTTTATTATTTTATTTTTTTAAAGACATAGAACCACCAACCGGCTTGTACGCATAAAAGGATGAAGGTTCCAATTTTTTCGAATCCGGTAGACATACAAGCATAGGTGAAAACATTATCTGCCCAGCCACGGGTGCTCTACCGCCAGAACAACAGGTATGTTGTGCCTGAATACGCAGCAGCGGCGAATTGTACCTTCGAGGGGGGGGTCAGAGTGGTTACAAGCATTCAAATGGGTAGTGTCACCGCGCTGCTTCTCACGAACGCAAGGGCATCCTGCAGGTGAGTTTTTCTCCTCCAAGCGCGTGACCCCGAATAGGTTGAACACCCACACGGGCATACATAGATACATACGAACATACTAACGTCCCAACATGCGAACATACATTGGTACCGCCTTCGGCACATCGACTCAGCGTGGCGGAAAGTCACCGGAACGCGGTCCGTTCTTTAAATAAAAACGCGGCATACGGTTACAAACAAGGGGGGGTAAGGGTGTCAGTCCTTTGCTCATTCTCACTCCCTCTTGTGTGTTTAGCCGCTTCATCAACCGCAGAGGGCTAGACTCCAACTGAAAAAGGGACCCTTCTTCCTGTTGAGGGGTGGTGCGAAGAAAGTGGGAAATTGCCATCGCCCCTTCAGGTTTTCTCACCAAACGCGGCTATGTGTTCTCATGTGTCTAGCACACCCGCACGTACTACTTCCGTTACACCAAACGCTTTCATTTCACCTGTGCGTGGATCCCGTGCATGAAGAAAGGAATAAATCGTTCCCGGTCAGCCATGTGGGTGTCCTACTTTCATGCCAGTGATGCGTGACCCTGATACACTTTTTTTTTTTTTTTTTTTTTTTTATGAAATTGTGAATTTCCCACTGCGGTCGGTTCTTCAGCGCGTATGAAGGTGCATCTAATTGCGATGTCGACGCGCGCACTTTGTTCAACCTTAAATAGGCACAGCATAAGCATATATAGGAACATATAGGTATATACACTACCCATATGCATGCCACCCCCTACACACCCCGTGCAGTGCGAAATGCTCTGCGGGAGAGGTGCCAGTTGGGTTGCTGAAAAGAAAACCCAACTTGCAACAAAATTTTCGTTCCCCCTCACGATCCCCATTTGAGGAAATAGCCGCGGATAGAGCAATCCCGGTTATGCGCATTAGCATTCCAGGTGAACTTCTTCCATAAGTAACCCTCTGCAACGTGCTTTTTTTCTTTCCCCATCCTCGCGTGACCCTACCAACCATGTGATACCCACGCCAAACACACTCAAAACAACCTCCTCCCACCCGCAATGGTGCTGCCACTGCCCAAACTCATCCAGTCGAACGAAGGGAGAGTATTATACCATATTAAAAACCACCCACTAAGGACAGTTAAAAAAAAGATCGAAGGTTTTTTCAAATATGAATCTTTGGATAACCTAAGCAGTGACATAAGTGTGAAGCAAAACTTCGATGAGCTCTTCGTGCCCCTCACACACCCCGCTAGGAACATAAAAGATACTTTTTACTTAAGTGAAAATTACGTAAAAAAATTTTCTTCTCTCCATAATGATCTATACACCCAACTGGAGAATACCAATGGAATTTATAAGTACTACTTGGTCACCAAATTGGTGCGCCATCAGGAGGTCTTGCTGAAAAGGACCCATATGACCGCACATTTACCTGACCTGTTAAGGCGAAATTACAAAAATGTTATCTACACGGGAAGTGTCTACAGAAGGGATGAAATTGATAGGTTTCATTTTCCCATTTTCCATCAGACAGATGGGTTTCTGATCCGCCCGGACAAGTTTGACGTCGAAACGGATTTGAAGAGGAACCTTGAACAGTTGATTCGGTACTTGTTTGATTCTTCCGACATAAAAATGAAATGGGAAGATAACACGTCCTTCCCGTTTACGGACCCGTCTTACGAGCTGTATATCCAAGGGGCATCGTCAGGGGGAATCACCACAACTCGAGATGATGTCGGTGGGGAACCCCCCTGGGTGGAAGTCCTCGGGTGTGGGAAAATCAAAAAGGAAGTCATCGCCATGGCCCTGCACGCGGAAGATATACGCCAAATAATAGAGGAAGAGATTTCCCGTCATGACAGGGGCCTCCTTGGAGACCTCCAATCGATTGAGGAAGCCGCTAGTGAAGCCACCGTGGAGTGGATCCCCCCCAATGTGGGTACCCCCAAGAATATCGTAGACAACCTCTGCAGCGCCCACCTGAACAACCGAATTGAAGCTCAAATGAACAAATTCCTAAAAACGATTAGGTACCAAGGATGGGCCTTCGGAATCGGACTTGAACGACTAGCCATGCTGCTTTACCACATCCACGACATACGTTTGTTTTGGAGTAACGACAGCAGATTCATTGATCAATTTGAGGAAGGCGTAATAAGCAAATTCCACCCCTTCAGTAATTTCCCTCCTGTGGAAAAAGACATTTCCTTTTATATAACCAGTCAATTTAAAGAAGATATATTCTTTCAAATTTGCAGAGATGTAGCTAACGAAAATATCGAGCAAGTAAAAAAAATCGATTCCTACCACAACCCCAAGAACAATCAAACAAGTGTCTGTTATAGAATAACTTATCGGTCCCACACGCAGAACCTTACCCATAAGGCTGTAAATGAGCTGCAGAGTAAAATTGTCCAAATGTTGGTGAAGCAGTGCGCAGTCACCATCCGGTAAGTCAATCCCAGCGTGTCCCCTCTTTCGAGGAAGTAACATTTTTTCAAAACGTGCGGAAGTGAAGTCCCTCGTACCGAAACAGTATGCTGACTTCACACAAAACTTCCTACTGGTGGTAAGCAAATGAACAGTTTGGAACGAAAAAAAGTGGCGTAATGCTTGACATAACGCATGTCTTGGCATTCTACGCAATGACAAAGGGAAGGATTCCTTCTCTCCCCCACAATGTTTAAGTGTATCATTATGGAAAAAATTGCCAACTTAACCCATTAATTGGGGAACAATCTCTCCGTCACAGTTTGTAAATGCTAAACTGGGTGACGATTAAAAGGTGCCTCCCCTTTGGGGGATGAAACCGCTCATCCCTGTTTGTTCCTCCAACCGTCTTACGAAGTGTCAATATGTGCCATGTGCATGCTCCACCCCCCTTTTTATACTTCTTTTTTTTTTTTTTTTCCTTTTTCTTCCCTTCGTTGGAATTTCTACCTCTGATTGACGTCCTTCTTCGGGGGCTTCTTCATTTTGGTTTCCCTCTCTTGTGCAGTCTACGAGCGAAGGGGGGAATTTTTTTTTTTTGTCTCAACGCATATAGATATGTGTGCGTATTAAACAGCCATTTTTTGTTCTTCCAAAAAAAAAATTTTATGAACCGTTCAGGCAATCTAGCTTTTTTTTTTTTTTTTTTTTTTTTTTTTTTTTTTTCCACGTTACCATCCAGGGCACCAAACAGCCAAGGAACATCCAGTTCGACATGATCCCTCCAATTAAGGGGAACACTTTACAATATATGAGGAAGGAGATGTTGTCTATGGACAGCTTCATTATGTTTTCGAATCGCTTGGAGTGCAGCAAGAATGACTTGACTTCGTAGAAATCTGCGGGGAGGGCGGTGCATCGGTCGGTGAATTGGCCAGCACCTCAGTTGGTGAATCGCCAATCCGAGTAACCGTCCAACGGCTGCTCAACTTACCGATGGTCGAAAAATGAATGGGGAACCCAACGAACGTGTGGTTCGGCGGCACAGGGAATTTGTAGTACTGCCAGTTGAAGTACTGCTCCTCCTGAGGTGAAAAATGGGGGCGGGTCGCACGGGCGTGAGTTGGAACGAGGAAGAAACGGGTGCACATGCTATGTGTCGCGTATCAAAAACTGCCTCTAAGTGATGCTCTCCAATTTTACCAATGAGTAATACCAGTTCCACTGTGAAATTTGATGAGCAACATATTTGGAGGTGGGGTCTAATCTGCTCCACGTTTTTGGCGGGTTCGGTGTGGAGGCTTTTTCCCTCGATTCAGTTGGTCCCTGCAGATTCTCCACACCAATTTGAGTGTTCACATTACCTTCAAATCTTTCGTTTGTATTTTTTCCCTGCATATTTTCATAGAAGTTTCCCTGGAAGTTGTTCCCACGTGACATATTATTTGCGTTATTATCTGTGTAATAGTTTTGCACCATCGGGTTGTCTGCGTAGCTATTTTCCACCTTCTCCTGTGCGATGCTCTGCTAAAAAGGTTAGTTGCCCGAATGGGGGAAAAAAAAAGAAGAGCATTCGTGTGATGGGCGTGATGGACTACATGCGTGTCATTGGTGCCCCCGTTCTGGGCAAGACGTGGTGTACCCCCAAGTGTCTGCACATGCCACGATAATCTGGGGATCCCCTACCTGGTAACCCCCCATCGGGTTGCTGCCCATGTCGAGGAATGTCTGGTCCGCGTACATCTGATGATGGCTCTGGCAAAGGAACAACCTCCTCCCCCTATGCAACGCGCCCGTCACTTCTCTATCAGGAGACAAAGGGGAACCTTCTTTTCTGTCTTCCATGTCGTTCTTCTCAAAACGTGAATTGCCTCTTCTTCCTTTCCTTTTTCCCCTAATCCTACGCTTTAACAGAGCCATTTTTAACTTAAGCATGTTCCTTTCCATCTTCCTTATGTGATACCGTTTTTTATGCTGGAGGACTAATACAGGTAACTTCTTCCCCCTCTGGTGTGACTTCCTCAGAAGGGTGTTTCTACGCTTGGTGCATGCCCTCTTCAGGCGGTACGCACAATCCACTTCGTCACCATTTGTTTTTCCCCCCCGTGTCACTTCACCCTTGCAGTTATTATGACTGTCGTCTCCCGAATGGTCCCCCTTCGAGGGAATAATCAGGTAGCCATTAAACAGATAATCACATTTAACGCACCTTTTACCATGCACTGACTTATTAACTCCCTTTGTACGTGTTTTTTCCCCCAAGGTGCCCTTCAAAAATGCTTGTGTATCTACATAGCTGAAGAAGGACTTTCTACCTAGCCGACCAGGTTGGAAGAATTCCCCCCCCAACTTAACATCCACCATTTCTTCCTTCATCTGTTTCTCCTTCCGCTTCAAACTCTTCTGAAGCTTGAGCAGGCTATCATACTTTTTATTGTACTTCTTTATATACTTGTTTGGCACACTTCCTGCATCAATGCAGCGGTGCTGCCGTTCCGACTCCTTCGCTTTGTCTTCCTCTTCCGTTTCGTCCTCATCGTAGTGATAATTCTCCTTCATTTGGTTGTATAACTCCTCTTCCTCATTTGCTTCACTTGATGGGTCCCCCCCATTGGGGGTAAGGACACGTTTTATCTCTCCCCCCATTGGGGGATACTTCCCATTGGACGCATTTTCAACACTCCCCTTATCACTGCACTCTTCCTCCAGGGGGGCCCTCTCCTGGTAATGCACAGGCGCATTGCTGAACCGTTTTATATTCTTCCTCTTCACACTGTCATCATAGTTCTTTAGAATATCCGCCTGGTCTCTACAAAAAACGTAGTTCTTTATGTACTGTTCCTTTCCATTATTGTACACCTCATCATTCATCCCGTATATATAATCCTCTGGAATATTAACCAGGTGCTTTTTCTGCTCTTGGTTTATCATGCCAATCTGTTCACTAGGCTGATAGGTCTGGTAAAAGTTTAAATTATCCTTATTAACGTACTGTGCTTCAATATTAGGGTAATAATCGTTTTTGTATTGAGACCACGTTTTTCTCAATTGGGTTTTGTCCACATCATTTTCTCCCTTATTAGCGGATGCTATACCTGCCGGGGGGGATTCACATCCCGCTTCCCCAACTGCGGTTCCTTGACCCCCTTTAAGATCACCCCCCCCTGTACGGTCGTAATTTTCCGGCTTCGTGTTGTAATTATTGTCCAAGTTGAGCTTATATTCACACAGGTCAATATACATTTCTAGGAAATGTCTAATCTCCTTGGAATGCTCAAAGGAGGTCTCCAGTCCCTCCTTGGTCCTCATGAAAAGTATCATCTCTTGGATCTCCTCCTCCAGGTCCCTCGTGTACTTCTCCCTACAAGGGGTGAACGGGTTGGGGGGGAAAGTTACAAAATGAAGTCGCACTAGCTATACAGGGAGAATCATAGCGAAGGCAAACAACTCCACAAACTGTTCATACACAAACTGTACACACAAAAAATGTACACAAAAAAACTGTTCACCCACACCGATGATACCGCTAGCGCGGATGACACCCCTAGCGGGGATGGCAGCGTGACGCCGTTGTGCCTTACGAAAGCCTGTCACTCAACGGAGTGGATATGGTAATTTCACTCTTGATCGGCACGGGGGAGTGGTTCAAAAGTGGACGCCAGTGATAGTTGTTCTCCAGGTCGTACAGAATACACGCAGGGTGGTGGTTCTGCATGTTCCCATACAACTGCTCGTCATTAAAAACGACCTCGATAGACGAGTAAGGCACATAAGCTAAAGTCTTCTCATAATCCAACAGAAACATCTTCGGTGCAATGGGAATATTTTTTGAAAAATTTTCCAACAGATATTTTAACGCCTTACTAGAACTGTACGTCTCACTCTTTTCAAACTTTACTTCGAACATATTATTGCAGAATTCCTCATCGTTGAAAAGAACTTCATTTACATCTACTTTTTCATCCTTCATGTGATTCTCTCCATACAGGTCCATCGTGTACAATTTATTTTCTTCCTTCATGTCGTACTCCTCCTTGATTTGCTTCTCCCTTTTTTTTAATTCCTCCAATCCGTATCTAACAAAGTTCACTAAATATTCCCCAGTGTAATATTTTTCCCTGTCGTTGTCGTTTACCACTTTGCTGAGAATTTCCTTCTGCATGTTCACTTCTGCGTCCAAGGAAGATTTGTTGTTATTCCATCTTTTTTTCAGGTGGATAATGCACTTGTTCGTGACTTCCCAGAAGCACACCCACCCATCTTCGTGCCTCGTCATGACCCAGTAGTGGTTCTTCTTCCCGTTGTTTATTGTGCCTTACAGGGGGGAAGTGTGTGGGTAAATATGTGCAGGGTACACTGGTGCACACATGAACACATGCACATTTTCACCACGCAGTAGAAGGCACCCCATACCTTTACACACGTACGCATCGTACTCCAACCCCTTCAGGCAGCAACACAGCAACAGGACGTGATCCTGTATGGTGCCCTTCTTGTAGGACAGAAAAAAATACGGGGGTGTAAAGATCGACGACTCGTCTTCGTTCTCAATATACTCAATGTTGTTCAGCCAGTGGAAGAGGGGGCCTATCAGGAACGGGTAACCAGGTGAAGGTGGCAGGATGGTGTGGTGTGGGTGTCTCCTCTGTAGTGCCCCCTCAGAGGCCTCACCACCCCCGTGCTAACACGCGGCCGCACACCTACCCGGAGTGGACACTTGGGCGGGCAAATTAATCGAAGTGACGAAGCTACACAGCGGATAGTGGTTGCTGTCAAACTCGTTTCTGCTCACACAGGGGAAACTGAAAAGGGGAGTAAAACAAAAAATAGAATCGTACACGTTGGCACAGACACACTCCATGCTGGAAACGCGCTCCTCCCCCTTCTATGTCCTATTTTGTACCTCCTATTTTTATCCGCCCGGGGGAACCACTGCATGTACGTATCCTTGAACTTGGTGAAGTCCCGTTCCCACCTGAACAGGTCAGCAAAAAAAAAAAAAAAAAAAAAAAAAAAATACAAAATGAGAATTCACGCGCGCATACGTATGTATGCAATGTATACACCTGTCCATGTGTTCTGCTAAACGGATGAGGCCACTCCAACAGGTAGGTGGCAACATCCCTTCGCCTACCTCCTCGACATTGACTTGTATATCATCGAAGCGTTCTGCATTTTTTCCTTTTGCACAAAGAGCAAGCCACTGGGCAATGGGGGGATAACGAAGGCCTCCACCGAAATGGTCGACTCCTTCTTCGTCTGTATGCTTTCCATGTTCAGCGCTTTCAAGTGGAGCGTGGAGTACATCAGCTCTGTGGTGTAGACGGGGGGAAACCAAAACGGAAAGTACATATGCATACTAAGCAGACGTTAAAAGGAATATTCAAAGGACAGGTTTCTAGAAAGCAATATCCCCAGTTGCAACTATACTGCAAAGGGTAGCCTCACATGTGGCAACACTCCTCTCCCTTTTCTTCACTCCTACCTAAGGTGTTCTTATAGACGACCGTTTTATACTTCCTCACGTAGTAGTCGTCATAGTTGTCACTCGAAAGGTCCATCCCCTCATTCTCTGCGTCGTAGTTGTCTTTGTAATCGTTGTAGGGGGAGCTGCTTTGGGAAGCTTCCTGCGAGGGGAGGTAACATGCAACAGAACCGGATAGTAGCAACCCGATGAGGGGGGATAGCCGACGGGACAACCGAGTGGATGAGAACACACCTGAGCCAGGGACCGGTAATCTGCCGTGCCGTAGTTAAAAATATCCGCGAAGGGAAGCTCGAAGATCCCCAAAATGGTGGAATGTATTTCATTGTTGTTATGGACCTCGAAACATATTTCCCCTTTGGAAATCAAATCCACTGGCAAGACATTTCTTATGAGACTCTCATTGGTTAGCTCTTTTTTATCTACTAGCCGAATTGGGAAATACAAGTTTTGGTAAAAAAAAGGAGAAGTGCTCTTCGACACGGTGTCCGTTTTGTTAACTATCCCGTCCCACTTCACCCACACGTTTATATTCACGTTATTCAAGTCGATGCTGCTGATGGCTAGGTTTTCGCATTTGATCACTCTGCAGGGGAAAAACCACCGATATGTACGAACATACATGCGTGTACACATACATGCGTGTACACATACATGCGTGTATACATACGTAGAAACAGTGACCCCCACCTGATCACCAAGTAGTGCTCGTTAAGAAGGAGCTGGTTCACCAGCGTGGCGTCGCTCAGCGGCTGAACGGGCCTCTGCACGGGAATGTCCCCTTCCTCTATGCCGTAGCTGTTCACAAAGCACTTTATGTTCCCCACAATTTCGCCCTGCCTGAATTTGGTCTTGTCTAGGGTCAGCTTTTTCACAGTTCCCCTGGGGGTAGGCGCGGGGTAGAGAAAAAGGAAAAAACAGAAATATAGAAACGGAAAAAATTAACACAGTGAAATATGCGATAATAGAACAGACAACCGTCCACCCAGGCAGCGAAAAGAACAAAACAAAACAACCATCAGTAGATCACATAGCGAAGCGAAAAGTACGCACACGCAGGGGGGACCCCTTTTAATGGGCCTCATCCAGCACTATCGCATCCACTTGCAGAAGCGCAATTCTCGGCCTTACTTGAAAAACGGGTGCTCCGTCACAGACTTTAAAGATATGATGCAGGACCCAAGCAGGATGGGTGGCTTGTACCTGTAGCTGGTGTTGTGGGACAGCACCTTCAAGTGGTTAAAAAGGGGGGAGGGGCGTTGGAAAAGGGGAATGGCCAATATAAGCACACATATATTTCCTTATGCACAAATGCATATATTACCGTGAGGATGAAAAAAGCGTTGGCCAGCTGATGGTACGTCCCAATGAAACAGAAATATCCCGGGTAGAGCCAAAAGTTGTTCTCTGATTTGTGCGAGCTGTGAATAACCCAGTCGTCTTCGCTTAGGGGAAATTTGAACCGTAAAAACTTCGGCAGGGTTTTTAAGTAACTGGGCATTTCTGAATTTGCTATGAACCACCAGCTGTCCAGGGCCATGTGGAACTCAAAAATTTCAGACAGCTGCATGTACACCTGCCAAGTGGAGCGGAAGGGGAGGCACAAGGGAAATAACATCGGGGAGTGCATCACAGGAGGTAAATGTAAACGTGGCAAATGACAAATGTTGCGGTGGCAAATTTCAGGCGGACTTCCCGAAGGCTAGAATTACCCCCAAACGCTGGGTCTCAAAAGTGATGTTCTTTTTCTCGATCTTCCGCTTGAGGATAACGTTCGTGTCGGGGTCGTTTTCAATGACCTCCTTCAGCGTTTTCTTGGACGAGGCGTACAGCTCATTGAATGTAAACCCCTTTATGCACCACATTTCGATGGCCACTTCGAAGTTCTGCAAGTCCTCGTAGGATATGCTCAGCTCCTTTTCCGCCCAGATGGGCACTAAAACGAGGGTGGAGGTAGATCCATTTCAACATGTTCGCGCGGTGGTATGCACGTACACTCATGCACACTCGCGCCGAAGCGTACTCCCCCTTACGTGGAACCTTCAAGTACTTGACCTCCCCCGGTTCTATAGAATACCCAGGCGTGTAGAGCACCTCCCTCTTCAGGTCTCCGTAGAGCTTCAACTTCCTGCGAAAAGTAAACAGTTAATTCAGCTCAGGAACACGCATTGCCACCCACGTGAAGTCAACATGTAGAGCGGCGAAAAGCCTATCACACTCTCGCAAAATTGGAGCCCTACTTGATGTTCCCGAAGGACACTAAGTAAAAGTTTCTATGTAACTGATTTTCCAGGTTATGGATGTATTTTATAAAAAATTCGAAGCGCCACAGTCTGGGCCGCAGCATCGGGTTGTAGAACTCCTTTACGCTTTGTTCTCTCTGTCAAGGGGGGGAAGGAAAGAATCGGCGGGTGCAGAAGATAAGAAAGGGGCAGCACCAGTTATGGTTGTCACACCGTCGCGAGCCATACAACGAAGACATGTCCGAACCGATTAAGGGACAATCCTTCAGAACCCACGATGCACACGCCGCTTAGACATGTCTACAACTGAGCAGAATCTCATCTTCACCTTTAATTCCTCGTACAGGTCGAGAAAAGGCTCCTCCATGTCTTCTTCCTCATCGGTGGTACTTAGACTTTCTTCGCTAACTTCGGACTCTTCGCTTTTTTTTATTGCTTTTATTTTCCTCCTCGGGAGGTGCCTCTGCGCAAATATGTTAAACAGTGCCAGGCAAGTGAGACAAAAAAAAAGAACACTACTGGTGCATGGATTGGGGGGAGAGTAATGCCACGTGGATGTATACCCCCAATGTTAACTTGACACTCTCTCAAATGTAGTGCCAGAACAAAAACACGATAACGAAGTTTTTACGCAATTTAACCAAATTCTTTTGGATGCTCTGTCCATATTCGTCTTCATCGAACAGCGGCACCTCTAAAAAATGATCCTTTGGCTTCTTTCCACCTTCTTCATCGTAAAGGCTCCCATCTTCGTATTCACTGGCGTAGTCTTCACTTAGGCGCTCCTTATCCTCATTTTTGTATAACCACACTTCGTCCTTCAGCTCACTAATATGAACCCTTTTGTTTTTCCTTTCCTTTTCCCCTGCTGCGTCATTGTTTCCTTCCTCTTCGTAATGGAAGATTCCCTTAATCGTATTTATCAAAAACATTTTTAGCGTTTAAAATGGGGGCGCCCTTGCTGGTAGCGCGGGAGTTACGCATGCTCTTGTGTATGCTTGAGGAAAATGCTCCTATTTTCTTGTATACCACCATCTGAATCTTTCTCCCGTAGGATCGCATTTCAAAGTGATCATTGGGTAGATTAAAACAGTGTGCAGGAAAAGATAAAAGGGGATGTGCACCTCACCAGGTGGTTTTTTTTCTTCCCTTGTGTGTCCCCTTCTGTCAATTATGCCATTCACGCAGCTCCCTTTTTATTTTATTTTATTCTTGCGCATTTCTAAATGCTGGAAAATGAGAAAAAAAAGGGAAACTACATATCACCCCACCCCTTCGGTGTAGATATTCAGCCTAAAAGCTTGCCCTCCAAATGGTGAATTGTTCTATT
Organism: Plasmodium coatneyi; assembly: GCF_001680005.1. NCBI lineage: Eukaryota > Apicomplexa > Aconoidasida > Haemosporida > Plasmodiidae > Plasmodium > Plasmodium coatneyi. The sequence continues at coordinate 2,410,512 of NC_033566.1, read as the reverse complement.
TTGTTCATTATCCAATTTTCCACTCTTAAGCCTTTTCTTCAAAAGCGTTTCCTTTTTAACCATTTTTTGTTAAAATGTCAGAATAAAATTGAGAAAAAAAAAAAAATTTAAAATGGTATGAACAAAGTGTGTAAATAGTGCCAGAAAAATAAAAAAAAAAACTAAAAATCGTCTGAACGTGGAATATAAAAAAAAAAAAAAAAAAAAGCTAGTTCGTAAATGGGCCACACTTCCATACACGCTGGCTTTTTCCCAAATGGGCGTACCTACCCAGGAGAAAGGGCCACCCCTGTGTGTGTGTTTGTGGGGTACCCAAGCAGACACACACATAGATTACAAAACGAAGGGCGAAATGTCAGACAGTTTCTGGTACTTGATGGCTCTACTGGGGTAACTATTTTTGGCCTGCAAGTCGAAGGACGCCCTCTCCTTACAGAAAACGTTTTTCTTCACAAACTGGATCAAATCGTTGGAGGAGAAAAAGGACACGAGTAACTTTTTCTTTTCCTCCTTGGTAAAGTAACTCAATTCTGCTTCATTCATTAATGACGTGAAATTCTCTTCTACGTACTTCTCCTTGTCATTGCTCATGGCTAATTTGGCTAGGTCTTTTTTAACCTGTTGCGCACATTCCATGAACAGTTTTTCATACTGCGACTTTTCTATGTAATGCTTTGTAAGTTTTTCTTGTAAACTGCAATTTATGTTTATTTGCTTCTTCAGTTTCTTTTCTAAATTGGCTACCTTGTGCTTCAACTCCTTAGAGTTGTTCTCCTCCATTTTGCACTTATGCTTCGGTGTGCACTGGTCGTTGGCGCCCTCACTCTGTCTTCCACATTGCGCAGTTCCAACATATTGGTCTCTTTTCTGCGCTTTCTTTGGTGCAGCATTTCTCTTCTGCGCGCTGCCCTCCTTTCTGTAAAAGGGCCCTTCTTTTGCTTGTGTTCCCGTTTCCGCTCCCACCCCCGGCTCCTCCTTCAGAATCACCTTATCATACATTTTCGCCAGCTTCTTCTCCAAAAAGAGCATATGATTTTTCATCAGTTCACTGTTCCTCTTCCATTTTTCCGCCTCCTTTTTCAAGAATTGGGAAACGTTGTCCAACCGTAGGCACTCGTTTATGTACCACTTAAGTTCCTTCTGCAGTTTCTTCACCCGTTCGTCCTTTAGCTCCCTTATTTTTTCTTCCTTGACAATTTTTTTCAAAACGCGTATTTCCTTCTGTACGTCATACATGTAGGTGTTGAATGCTAAAATGTATTTCTCTTCATTGTCCTTTAGAATTGTGTTAAAGTGGATGTTCATATTTTCGATGGTGTTATTTAAAGCTTCGAACCTTTTCTGTACATCCTCATTCTTCTCTTCAGCTTTACTTGTGCTTTCGATTGTTTCCTCATTTTTTTCTAACTGTTGACTCCCCCCGTTTGTGTCCTCCCCCTGCTCAGCACCTGCCTGGCTCACTTCCTCCGTTGTCATTTTTGGCTACACATAAGGGCGTATTTACAAACAGATGCGCAGACATAATTAGGTCCTTGCAGGCATTAATTTTATTTGCACTGCTTGTGTATACCCGCAGGTCTACGCTCAGATGCGAACCTTTGCCCATCTTCACGCAGGCTTCGCAAAATGGCTTAGACCGCGCATATGAGAAGTGATACCGCAAGGCCCTGCTAACACTTCCTCCATCAGTGACATAGCCCCTACTGCTTATGCTCTTATCTACCCTAACGCGAAAAAAAAAAAAAAAAAAAAAAAAAACTAGCTGCTTCCCACACACGTGTGTGTAGGTAGGCAAACCTTTAAATGCTGCCTTCCCCCCCAGGACAATTAAGGTGCTTATTCGATTCGATTAATTTTGTCTACCTGCCCATAATCGCGCATACACTTTTGCCATTCCTCTGGTCAAATTGGCAGTCTACATTTGACTAGACAAAAAAGTTAACTTACCCCTTCCGCAACGATGGCGTGAAAGGCAATTATTTTTCCCACATCGTTCGATCCGTCCGTTTTGCCCTTCCCTATTATGCATCACTAAAAAGGGGCTACTAAGCAGAATATACACCGCTCTCCCTTTTCATTAGCATTTCGAAAGGCACATCCCTCCAATGGGGACGGTGCCGAAGGAACGTCAGATCTGTCTTGTTTTGAGTCATCAATCGGTGTGAATGGGAATTTTTTTTTTGACGAAGATTTCCCTTCATTAACTGTGCCAGGTGCAAACACACTCGTGCCACGCACTCATGGAAAGAGTTTGGTACTGGTGCACAAAAAAGTTGGAGACGCAAATGGGGGGATAAATAAATAGGTGAACAGAAAAAGTGAGAACATATGAATAGGTAAGACAAAATGGGGAAATACGCATATGGTAGGCAACGTGAAGGATGGCCAACCTAGCGACAGAGCTCGTTGGCCATGTACTTGCTCCTCTTCAATTCGTTAAAGGACTTATTATTGCAATCGTCGAAGATGTTGTAGTCGCTTACGAACTTGCTCTTGTTGATTAAGTAGTTCACCAAATTTCTGGTGACGTACTTTTTGGGTGACTTATGAATGTATGGCTGAGAGAGGAACACGATGTAAAGGCAATCCTTAACAACGTTGGACAGCTCTGATAGGTAACCCAAGACGTCATTATGTATCTGATGAATCTGCGTTATTTTATAATTTACCTTTAAATTTATTTGGGCAGCCTCCAAATACTTAACCGTTTTTAGCAGAGTGCTCTGAAGTTCATGCAACGTCTTCACCTCGTGTTCACCGAAGAACATATCTCCTATGAGGGCTTCGAAATGGGCATTTTGCTTCACGTCCACTCTGCCTGACGTTAGGTAGGGTAAATAAGAATAGGTCCTCCTCTTCCGGGGGGACACTCCATACTGGCTGCTTCTATCCTGGGTGTGTTCCATGGAGAAACTCATTCTGGTTCTCCCTCGAAAGGATGTACTCTGATCAGAAATATACGAATTATCCGATGAGTACTCCTCCTCCCCATTGATCGTTTCGCTTCCCGCATCGATCGTCTCACTTCCCCCATCGATCGTTTCTCTACCTCTATTAATGAACAACTGCTCCACGCAATTTGTAAGCAACTTGTAATGATCAATAAGGATCTCAAAGAGCTTCTTTATGTTCTCCATCCGAAGGGCATTCACTTCCTCCTTGCCGCCACTTCCCGACATGGACAACTTAATTTTGCAAAGGAAAAAAGCAGTCGCTGCTGGGACACTCAAAATCTTCACCTTCTGCGAATTTTTTATGGAGGAGAGACGTTCGCTTGTTTTTTTACCCCTCCGGTTGGGTAACTTTAACGACGGAATTACCCCATCAAACGCTTCCTCTAATTTCACCGTACAAGGCGCTTTAAATAGAAAAAAAATTAAATTATCCGATAGGTACTTCATGTACTTCACTTTGGTCACTAACTTTAGGAACCTCTCCTCCAGATAGATGAGATGCTTCACTTGGTTGGATTTCTCCTCCGTCCTGTTTAGGAAGTAGAGCGACGTGGACAGACACAAGTACGTGTTGCACAGGTCCTCCATGTATACATTATCAAAGAGACATATTTTTCGATCCTTTCTTCTTGACTTTATTACGCTGGAGGTGATTGAACTGTCACTGCTATCCTCACGCTGGACGACCTCCGTTTGACCACCCTCCACTTGATTCTTCACGTACTCCCCTATTGGCGAACTTCCCGCAGTACCCCCCTTGGATGCGCTCTCACAAATGGGGTACTCCTCTTCCTCCTCATCGGCGTGTTCATTCTTGCCAACGGGCGGATTACCTGCAACAGTTTTGACCCCCCCGGTTAGCCACTCCTCCTCACCCCCATCCCGCAAATCACTACCACCCTTCAAATGAATCCTCCTCCTATCCTTATTGTAGTAATAATGCAACAACACGTAGTACGAGTACTGCACCATGGTGTTCACATGCTCACTAAGAATGTCATTCATGAGAAACAAATTGGATGAAATAATTGTCTTCAACGATCTCAACAGGGAGACCACAAAGGGGATGGTTACGTTACGATCCCTCACCCTTTCGAAGATCTCCAAATGTTCCATTCTGTTCATTTTTTTCTTACTAAACAAATCGCTCGCCTTATCCATGTCTATAATATGCATCTTCGGCGTAAGCTTCAACATGGTGTCGAAAAATTCAAACAGGAAAGATGGACTAAAGTTCTTACAAGCGCAATAAAAGTGGTACAACTGAAAGGTGGTAATATGCTTCATCTTGGATCCGTTCAGCACTGATCCAGCCTGAGTCAGCTCAGTTCCCCCGTTGGATGCTCCACTTAGGTCGTAAAAGAGAAGCATTTCCTCCAGTCTCCTCTTTATCGATTTGACCAACTCGTACGTGTGCTTATTCGTGTTGATGGAAAAGTGAGTGAACTTCACTACATCGCTTAGTACACGGAAATCGTAAAAAATGAGGTACCTCTTGTAGAGCTCGCTCTCCGTGTGGGTGAGGTCACCATGCATGCACTTGCCGTCGTACTGGGCGTTCTTCTCATTGATGCGTTTTATTTCATTCATCAGTTTGTCTCTGCTCCAGGGGGGGCAGCCCTCCTTGGTGGTTGCTCCGTTTCCAGCGGGGAATGCATCCCGCACCTCCCTCAACACGTCATCCAGACTCTTATCTATTTGCTCACACAGAAGCATCACTATATTTTTGAGCAGAAACTTGTTCTTCTTATGCTTCTTCCCCGAGTCGTGATTGAAGCCGTAATTCAGGAGGTAGCTGTTCACGTCGTACACATTGTCCTTCACCTGGAGCAGGTCGTAACTTTTTAGCAGATTCCTTGTATTGGCAAAGGTGTGCGTCTCCTCCGATTTGTCATAGTAATAATTAATCACATTCTTCTCACTCAGGTTGAAGCATATGCTTTTTTTTTTGCTCTTCTCATCCAAAGTGTCGTTATTCCTACTCTTGAGTATTTTTTTGTTCCCCGTGGGGGGTGGGCTGTCCTTGACAGTGCTCGTTTGAGCTTCTCCCGGCGGTGGAAATGTTCCTCCATCTGGTTTCTTTTCCGCTTCTCCCACGAAGGTGTCCTTGGACAGGGTAGACACCTCACCTTTTGCAAACCTGCGTACCTTCCTACTCCCCTTCGTCGCGCTACTCACAAAAATCTCCATCTCGGGCACGAAGGAAAAGAAGGAGCTTATCTTAAAAAGGCGAATTAGCGTCTCATTATTCACGGTGGAAAAATTCAAAGCATTATCAATGTAGTAGCGAAGCTTATTAATGAACACATGCAGAACCTGGTTCTGCGTGCTCGGCATAAAAATCACTTTCCCCAGACACTCGGAAAAGAAGAGTAAATTCTCCAGCGAGTAGCTCTTCAATTTTTTGTTCAATTTTTTAATAAAAATGGAAAAGGTAGAATTGTACAAATCACTCATGTTGGATTGAAAAATTTCCGTATTGTTATACCCTGTGTTGTTAACCCCTGTGCTGTTCAACTCTGTCTTGTTAAACCCCCCGCTGGACGGATGGATGAGCAGGTAATTATCTACACTCTTTATAAAACGGATTAAGTTTTTCTCACTTTTTAATTTCGCTAAAGGATTCCCAATAGCGTGGTCAATAATCCTGTTAAACAAACTATGACTGAACACGAGGAACCGATGAAGAATAATCAGACTGTAGCTAAAATCGTATGCCCCCATCTGGTCTAGCTTTTTTTCATATGTCATTATAAGGGCGTGTACACTTTTACTGTTTATCTGGTTCGTCATCTGGTTCACCGTTTTGCAAAAATACTCCTTCCTAATCAGCTCATCAATATGCTTTCTAAATATTCTATTCAAATAATCTCTTAACATTGTGACGTGCTCAGATTTGCTGGAGAAGTAATTCAACAGGGTAAACCACCTCCTGATCATTGTTACGTCGTTCTGTGTGTTACCTGTTAAACTGACCAAATCATTCGGACATGATGCTTCCTCCTTGTCGTCCAAACGATCCAGTCTTTTTTCTTCAACCTCTGATTGCCACTGCTGCTCCTCAAGCGCGTTCGCCCCCCCTTGGCGTCAACCCTACTCCCTGATATATTTAAAAGATGCTTCAAGTTTTTCATGTACGATTTGACCTTGCTTCCGCGCTTCTTCTCGATCTGCCCGGGGTCTCCACGTCTGATCTGTGGTGAATCTTCCAGCTCTACTTCTTTTCCTCCTTCTTCATTTTCTTGTTTTTCTACTCCTCGCCGCCCTACCCGCTCGTTCAAATACGTTATGTCCCTCCCCCTCAGGGACAACACGAGGCACTCGAAAAAGGCGCCATTCAAAATGTTGTTTTTCAATCCCTCGTCGACATCCTTCAGGTGGTGAAGCACAGCGTAGTACTCCATGTTGGTCAGTTTATCGAAGAAGGCGTTCAATTCTGCTTTATACTCTTCGCCCCCACCTTTTTTGGACACTAATTTGTCTACCTGCAAAAATATGCTGTTCCACGTTTTTACGTCGCTCTCCTCTGATAAATGGTCTAGTATACAAGGCAGCAATTCGCTCAGACTTAATCGGGAAAATTTCACGTACTTATCTTTTTTTATCGATACGGCAACGATTTGTGTGAAGCTCCTAAATTTCATTCTTCTCATTTTACTGGATGACCAAATGGCTGTGCTGTCCCACTTACTCGAGATACTTAAAATGTTCTTCTGGTTCAGTACATTTGGGGATGGTGTGCTGGGGGTTCCCTCTTCTCCAATTCTCCCTGACCTCACGTGTGTGTGTACAATTGAGGCGTTCCCCCTCACCTGCTTCGGCTCTTCTCCCTTGTCCAATATACTCCCCTTTATTACTCTACGCCACGCGTGTGCCTGATTATCTTCCGCGCTGCACACGCCGGGGCCACCACCTCCTTTAAAATTATAACATATCACCCTGGTGAGTTTTTTCCTAGACGATCTCCTCCCTCGTGTGTTATTATGTAGGAACAATTTCTGACTGATGCTGACCAGTTCGCTATTCCCAAATTTCCTTACACACGTGCTGATGGGAGGCCTGGATTTACGGTCAATTCCTATACTAATATATTTATGTATTTTTTTACACTCATGTTCACACGTGTACGCCCTTTTAATCGCAAAGCTGTTCATCATTTCTCCGTTGGTGCTTCGTAGTGGTTTCCCTTACCTGTCACCTTCAGAGAGTTTCACATATTTTGGCCCACTTGCCTCGGTTGCTAGGCCGCTTTGTTGCGCCTCATGGATTGGTGACTTGTTATTTGTTATTTGTAATTTTTTTTTTTTTTTTTTGAACTTTTTCTGAACATTTCAGGTAATTTTTTCCCCCTTTCTGGCTAGTCAATTTTTTTTTTTTTTTTTCCCACTATCTGCACAGTTGTGTGCATTTCGATTTTACACCTTCCTCAACGTGTTCCTGCTACTTTGCAGCTGCGCCTAGTTGGTATCTCCCCTCAATGGTGGTTAAACGAAACATCCCTACAAACAGGTTAAGGTTCGTGCTCATCACTCGTCCTACCTCTCTTTCTCTTTGCACGCCCATCCGTGTAGTTCCGTTCACAGTTCAGAGTGCAAAATATCTACCCCCTAGCAGTGCCAACAATATAGCACAACCGAACTGTGCGCTGGTTACAAAACTCATATAATGTACGGACAAGTTAGCTTTCCCCCCATTACGTATTCACCCGAGTGGGCACGCGGAAGGCCATTCGTATCGACTTATTTACTGGCGTAGGAAAGGCTAACATCCTGCTTAACATCCCACCTGTAGAGCAGTAACTGCATGTACCGTGGCTTAGTCACGCGAACTGAAGTACCATAAATATATTCGCACATATACACAGTACACACTTTAATCCTGTCACGAACTTTTTTATTTTTATTTTTGCTTGTATTTTTTTTTTTTTTTTCAGCTTTGTTTAAACAGCGTCACTGAAGGTAACCAATCTGTTTCCTCTGAGCACTACCGCGTAAGTTCATCATGAAAGGGGGAAAAAAATATAGTAGGATAAATATGGGCCCACAAAAATATAAATAACGGGGGAATCACAAAGGCAATTAGTCATTACGCATATGGTAGTACACACGTTTAGATGATTTCTTTTTTTTTTTTTTCCTCAGTCGATCTTTAATTTTCCCCATTCTGGGCATACATGAAATGAATACCTACACGTGAGTACACGTATTCCCATCGCCTGATTCTGCGCATGCTACACCTCCTTTGTACGTTTGCAGCAGGTCAGTACTCTCTCTGCCCCTGTCGTTTATTAAGTGTCGACAGTCAGGATCGACTCTTGGTCGAACCGTTTAAAAAAAAAAATACACACATGTAAGAATTGCTAGCTGAATATTTTCCCTTTTTCGCTGCCCCGAACGATGAACCCTCATACAGATGTGCTTTTCCAGTATAGAATCGCTTCGCAGCCATGGGGCATGCTTCTCTACAGAGGAAGTTACCTGCTGAACGACTTTCCACTCCACCCGACTACAACTTTTCCTACGAATGACTTTTCCCAAAAAATTCAAACGCATCGCGCGAAATGAACGTACAAGTTGCAAACGCATAAAAAAAGAAAAAAAGGCAGAGGTTGGAGTGCGATAGCCATGCGCTGCGATATGGAGACGCATACTCTCCGTATGCACCAACTACGAGCTTTACATAGCATGGACAGAATAAAAAAAAAAATTAACTCAGCGAATAACAGCTATTTAAGCTATCTATGGGTAAAAAAAAAATTGGGACCCACATTACACACTGCACCAGTTAACGTTCAGTTCCCCTTCTAAGCTGCTCCTTCAATGTGGCAAAACGTGGGGCAGCTTCAAACAAACCCATATGTGCGTGACCTCCCTCCCCCACCAGTTGTGCTAAACGCTCTATCCTCTCATGTGCATATCCTGCATACAGCGTTCTAAGTTCACGTGCGCGCAAAAGAACGCTTACTGAATACTTACGCCGCTGCTTCGTTCTGACGCCCCTCCCCCTCGTCCTTTTTCAAGGAGTATGCCAAACATAAAAAGGAAAAAAAAGTATATCCGCCGATTGGAGATATGTATTTGTACACATTTTTTTCCGCATTGTATATACTGAACAGTCTTCTTAGTAGGAGCCCATCCACCTGTAGTAGTAGCCTCTAAAATGCCGTCTGTTCTTGTACTGTTTTTTGGTCCTGCAAGTGGTTTGTGTGGTGTGTCAATAGTGGTGTGTAAGGGGGTCAACGGAAAGACACTCGGATGAATGTGCACAAAGGAGAAGCACAAATGAGGTTTTTTCAAAACAGTCGTCGCTGAGTTGTTATGCCCAAATGGAAAAGCTGCTGGGTGCAACTTAACGAATCCATGGGCTGCATGGGAGTGATGCTCAACCCAAGGGATTTTCCCACTCTGCATGCGCTAATGTATGCCAACGGGTAATCTCAAACAGATGCACACGTATGCGTAAGTACGCACACTGCGAACGGGCAACGGACCCATCTCGTCTGCGCGGCGTTTACAATTAATTAAGCTTCGAACCTACACCGATCCACCCTTTGCGTTTGTTTACGTGGGCGCAGGAAGTGGAATTGGGTAAACAACAATGGTATGAAATTCTTGTGCCAGCTTATCACAATGAGGGGGGAAGAAATTCCAGTATTCAAATGTAGCAGCATGGTGAGAGTACTACAGAAAATAGTGCGTTACGTATAGGTACATAAATGTGTATGCATACGTGAATGCGCTTTTACGCGATAAACTATTCGTATCCTTTTTTATTTATTATTTTTTTTTTTTTTAAAAAAAAGAAGGGTTCGTCCCTAAAATATGTTGGAGTTGTTCCAAATGCAGAGAACGGTTCGAATGAGTGGGCACCGGGCACCTTTATATGTGTGTGTGTACATATGGAATTCCTTCGCAAAAGACCGACCCTCCAATGTTCCTTTTGCTACCTTTTTTATTTTATTTTTATTTTTTCTTTCCCTTTCCTTTTGTTTTTTTTTTTAAATGCAATTGGCACTGTTTAGTTCATTGGTGGTTAACGGATGTGCCTTTCCCCCTCCTGCGCGCTTCCTAAAACTTGCAACAACATTTGCTTCACCCGGTTCGCCTCTCAGCCATTTTCTGCATGCACACGTGCGCATTGGAAAAGGGGTACATCTGCATCGCAGTTGCGGCCCCCCTTGGCGGTTCCCCAAATTGTGCACATCGATTAATGGCCCACTTTTTTCTTTTTTTTTTTTTTTTTCACCCCTCAAAGTGTTGTAAGTGGTACCATATATATATATTTTTTTTTTCTTTTTGTATGAAACCATTATATGTATACACCTCCCTAAACACCAGAACATCAGGCTACATTGTTGTCCTTACACCCTAAAACAGCTAAATACCGCGCCACATTGTTGTTCCTATACACCAAAACACACACCCTAAAATGCGAAATCCTACCCCCTCCTAAGTTTGGATTCCTACACCCCTAAACTACACCCCTAAAATGTGAAATCCTATACACATCCTAAAATGCGAAATCCTACATACACACCCTAAAATTGCGAAATCCTACACATACACATCTCCTAAACCCCGAAATCCTACACAATCACACCCTAAAATGCAATATCCTACACACACACCCCGAAAATGCGAAATCCTACACACACACAACCCTAAAATACGAAATCCTACACACACACAACCCTAAAATACGAAATCCTACACACATACACCCCTAAAGTATGAAATCCTACACATACACTCCCTTAAATGCGAAATCCTACACAAACACACCCCTTAAATGCGAAATCCTACAAACACACCCCTAAAAAACAAAATCCTACACATACACACCCTAAAATGCGAAATCCTACACGCTATACCCCTTACTGATTCATTCACCTTAATTTTATTTCATTCTTTTCCTCACTTTTTTTTTTTTTTTTTTTTCTTTTATAATCCCGATTTGTTTTTGCTCGAGCTTCGTCCGCTTGGGGGGGATCGAAATATAGGGGACTTTCATGGCCCCAAGGAGTATCTTAAAAGAGGGAAATTTTTGTTCCCAATGAGGCCTGGCATCCCCCTTTTTTGAGCGGTGGGCGGTTCTCTGCGCAGGCTGTACGCGTTCTCAAGCAAAGATCTTCCTATTTCATGCTTACTTCCTTTTACTCCATTCCTCTTTCCTTTAATTTTGTCTTTCCTTCTATTTTTTCTCAAACCACTTTTGAGGCCCCGCAAAAACGTCTCATTCATCTTGCAAAAAAAAAAAAAAAAAAAAATTGTCCAAAAAAGTAGTCCAAAAAAATTGCCCTAATATAAAATTTGTCACACAGAAAAAATTGCACAAAAAGAAAAGAAACGCCCTAATATAAAATTTGTCACACAGAGAAAATTATCCAAAAAGGAAAAAAAAAGCCCTAATACAAATTTTTGTCACAGAGAAAGAATTGCAACAAAAAAAAAAAAATTGTCCAAAAAAAGAAAAGAAATGCCTTAATAAATGTGTCAAAAAAATTGCCCTAATATAAATTTGTCACACAAAAAAAATTGCACAAAAAAAGAATATCAAAAAAATTGTCCAAAAAAAAAAAAAGGAAATGAAAAAAAAAGAGAGAATAATAAAACCAATCGCACACATATATGATCATATATTAGAATGAAAAAAAAAAAAAAAAAGGAAGGAAAAAAATAGAAGGAAAAAGGAACAAGGGGAAAAAAGTGCCATTCTGCTCCTTACACTGCATATAAACTGTGCAGACTTTGCGGTTATTTATATTACCCTTCCGAATTAAGGGAGTGGGAACATTACACATTCCCTTTCAATGTTACATTCCAATATGTGTTACATGTTTTGATAACCTACCATCCCACGACCTGCCCGTGTATTATTATTTCTTCCTCCGGTAGACGTCCTTGTAGACGCCGTAGTGTACGCGGCAGAACGTAGTCTGGAGGAATCCTCTATTGTGGAACTTGCTTCCGAACTTTCCGTGTAACCTACTGTTGAAGTTTCCCTTAAATCGTCAAATTGTTGTTGTTGATTTGATCTTCTCTTTCTTGTGTTGCTCCTTCTTCCTCCATTTCCAGAAGTGTGGGTACCAAACCAAGAAGACCATGGTTTATACTAAAGGGAAGGAAGGTTGTTAGGGGTGGAAGATTGATAGGGATGGAAGATTGTTAGGTGGAAGGAAGGTTATTAGGGGTGGAAGATTATAAGGATGGAAGATTGTTAGGTGGAAGGAAGGTTGTTAGGAGTGGTTGGTGGAAGGAAGGTTGTTAGGATGGTGGAAGGAAGATGGTGTTAAGAGTGGTTGGTGGAAGGAAGGCTGTTAGGATGGTGGAAGGAAGCTTCTTCAGTTTTTGGTGGAGGGAAAGTTATTAGGGGTGGTGTTAGGGTGGAAGGAATGTTGTTAAATGATACAATTTTTTTATTTTTAAATTTTGGGATTCTTACTTTGTATAATAAGAAAGGAGCACCTATGGTTGCTAAGGTGCCAATGATAGAAGAAAGGGAGGAGGTGGTGGTAGCAGAACGAAGAGCATCGTTTGCTTCTTGTGCTTGATGCTCCATTCTTTCTTGTACAGATTCTAACTTCTTTCTTAAATTCTCCAGTTCAGGTTCTGATTTACACTCCAAACTTGGTAGCCTCCCTTTACAATAAGCTGCGTATTTTAGATAAGAATCCTTACAATACGGATCACTATAATTAATTCTATTTTCCTTTGTTGTGCAATATTTTTCCATTTCATCACATGCTGACTTAATTTTTGCTTGATACTTCGGCCACTGTGTTTTACAATTAGCATCACCTATTTCTAAATAAACTTCTATAGCACGATAGTTATGGAAATAGTCGAATACTGTTTTTCTATCATTGAAAATATGATGGTCAATAGTATCACAATTAATTTTACATCCTTGGGTCTCATATGTTTGATTTATTTTTGAACAAACCGTGTTCAGGAGGCTCTTGAACTGGCCATTGCTATCTGCACTACCTAGTCCTTCCCATATTTTGTGTCCTATCCAATAATATAGAAATTTACAGCGATCATTGTACGATGGATAACTCTTGTATCTCTTCATTCCGGACACAAAACAGGAAGCATTTTTAATCTTGTCAATAAGGTAACCCATATCAGTAAGTTCCGTTTCTAGTCCTTCTATTTTTTCGACGCAATTATCTCCATAGTCTTCCTTGTCCTTCTCGAATTCATCATAGAAATTGACCTTCGAAGGTAAACTATTTAAGAGTACTGTCTGCAAATACAATAATTGGCAAAGTAAATATATCTGCTCCTATATTTTAATTACATAATGGACCGAGTCATATGTGACCCCTTATATACCTCTTCTCATGGGACAGAAGAAGAAAGGAATCAGGGAAAAACGGACCTGTACATTCCCCCTCCTTTCTTTTCTTTCCAATATTGAACCTCTGTTAAAATTGTTCCTTACCGGTGTTAAATCCATGGTTTATGTGTAGATGTATATTGTGAACTTATTTTTGATATTGTTTATATATATGTACTCAAAAGAAGTTTGTAAGGAATTTTGCACCCAAATCTAATGATTACAGAAGAGTACACATTCAACTACTACGCTATCAATAATATACTTTAATTTTGAAAAGCAACGATGACACACATTATATACACAAATATGTCGAATTATTTTATATGAATATAATTTAAGCAAGTTTAAATTGCGTAAGCAGAAAAAAAAGGAACAAAATAGATGAGAAAGGAAGCAAGGGAGGAAAAAACATAATCCAATTTCCTTATACTTGTCACATACCCTTGTTGTGCTATTATAATATATTTTTCACGTGACCGTTTAGAACATGTAATGTTATTACATTACACGTTCCTGTTTTATTACGCACATAATAACACTTCCTGCAGTACATCCCTATTCTTTTCTTCCTCCTTTCAGATTATTTAGTAGTAAGAATTCCCTGTTCTTATTTTTTCTATCCAGAGAAGTGTATATTATTCATACATTCATTCATATAACGTGATTATGTATACTATTCTTGAGTTAATATTCTTCTCTCCTTCTCTTAAATTTTATTATTTTCTTTTTTTTTCATTTTACTCTATTATGCATCATACTTTATTCCTCCTTTTTCCTTCTTTCCTTTCCTTCCTTCCATTCCTTCCTTCCTTGCTTCCTTCTTATTCCTTCTTTCCTTCCTTCCTTAGAACTTCCTTTCTTCTTCTTTCCTCATTCCTTCTTTCTTACTAAATTTTTCTTTTTTCTTCCTTTTCTTCTGATGAAGACACTACACGAAACTCACTAACATTGAAAATGTGCATTATACTATCCGAACCCTCCCTGCTCCTTCAAAATTATATAATCCTTATGATATATTCACATATTATATATTACTTCTCCTCCAACGAATATCATATGAAATGTTCAATCATATAAAATACATACTACACCCTATGGGTTGACTCTACCATTTAATCCTTATTATATTTACACATTAAGGTTTTATTCCTTTTACCTTAGTTTACATGTGCGAGAAGAGCTATGTTCTTTGTAATTCTAAATATTTAGAGTTTCACGAAGATCACGAGAATAAGGGGAGTCCAAACAATTAAAACATAGAAACCGACTCTACAGGCTTAACGATTATTCCATTGTTTCACTATTTGAACGTTCCAATGTTTAAAAGTGCTTGATAACATTTTGAACAGTTCCGATGGTTCAGGGTTTAGGGATCAGGGTTCAGGGTATAGTGTTCATCTTTTAAGATTTAGGGCATAGGGTTTAGCTTTCAGGCCTTAGGCTTTAGGGTTAAAAGTTTAAGATTCGGGGTTTAGGATTTAGGGTTTAGCATTTAGGGTTCAGGGTTTAGGTTTTAGGGTTCGGGGCTTAGGTTTCAGGCTTCGGGATTTAAGGTTTAAGTTTTATGGTTCTGAATTTAGGCTTCAGCGTTTGGGGTTCAGGGTTTAGGTTTTAGGGTTCGGGGCTTAGGTTTCAGGCTTCGGGATTTAAGGTTTAAGTTTTATGGTTCTGAATTTAGGCTTCAGCGTTTGGGGTTCAGGGTTTAGGTTTTAGGGTTCGTGGCTTAGGTTTCAGGCTTCGGGGTTTAAGGTTTAAGTTTTATGGTTCTGAATTTAGGCTTCAGCGTTTGGGGTTCAGGGTTTAGGGTTTAGGATTTAGGGTTCAGCCTTTATGTTTCAAGGTTTAGAGTTTAGTATTTAGGGTTCAGCGTTTATGGTTTAAGGTTTAGAAGTTATGATTTAGGGTTTATTGTTAAGGGTTTAAGGTTGAGTGTTTAATGTTCAGGATTTAGTGTTCAGCGTTTTAGATATAGGGTCTAGAATTCATCATTTAGACTTCAGTGTTAATGTTTCAGGCTTTAGGATTCAGTCCTTAGGTTTCAGGATTCACGGTTCAGTGCTTATGGTTTAGATTCCAGGTTTTACCTTTTAGTTTTACATTTTCGCATGAACTCCTTATCTAGAAAATGTCCTTGCTGAAGCCTGAACACAGTATGCTGAACACTAAACCATTAATCGGAAAGCGCCAACCCTAAAGCCTCAAACCTGAACACTAATCCCTAAATGATGAATAATAATCCCTAAATATTAATCTCTAAACACTTAATCCTAAACACTAAAACCTAAACCTTGAGCGCTAAACGCTGAACCCTAAAGAATAAATCCTAAAACCTGAACGCTTAAAACTAAGCACTCAGCCCTGAAGAGTGAGAGCTAAACGCTGAAGCCTAAAGACTTAACCCTGAACCTAAAACCTAAACACTAAACCCTAAAACATGAACACTAAATCTCTAAAACCTAAAACCTAAACATTGAAACCTAAACTCTGAAACCTAAAACATAAGCCCTACACCCTAAACCCTGAAACCTTAACCCGACACCCTAAAACCAAAGCCCTCAAACATAAACCCTAAGCCCCAAATACAGAACCATAAGGCCTAAGTCCTAAGTTCTAAACCCTGAACCCTAAACTCTGAACCCTAAACTCTGAACCCTAAACCGTAAACCCTAAAAGCTTGAATCCTAAACCCTAAACCCCTAATGAATTTTTCCTTTTTTTTAGGAAATACAGTGTGCAAGAGGGGGAAGGGTTTTTCTTTTCTTTTACACTTTGTTTTAAGAGGTTGTAATGTATATAGGAAGGAGGGGGGAGAACGCGTAAATTAATGTCTGAAATGTAAGCTGAAGGAGGAAATATATGGAAGATCCTACATAGCAGAATGTACATTTTACATATGAAGGAGCTGAAGTAGGAATAGTGGGGAAGGAATAAAAAAAGAGAAAAAGAAGTATGCACTGTTGTGTAAGGGTATTATATAAATTAAAGGGATGAGAGGGCGGAGCTTAGTTAAAGTAATGTGCTTATCTGCAGCATAAGTGAATAGTTCATGTTGTATTTATTAAAAAGATAAAAATGTAAAAGTAGGAAAAATTAATTAGTAGGGAGTATTCATAAAATGCAAGGAAGGATATATATTGCAGAATGTTAGTATACCAAAATGTGCATATTAGGAGGAAGGAAGGGGATAACGTGCTCGTGTGCAAATATATGAACTGTACACTACGTATGTGTAAACAATATTCAAGAACTTTTCCGTAAGAACAGTAAAGCATGAATTACGTATATATGTTCCAATGTGTAATCCAAGAGAGGTGCGTTCTTATGTACACAATAAACGAATTGGTTGAAAAATAATATATGACTATAAATAATCAACTTCCAATTCAATAATATAATAAATGGATGGGAGAGGACGTGGGAATTCCTGATTTTTCTTTCTTCTTTTTTTTTGCTTATTATTTTTCTGTTTATATGCCCTCACTGTTGCGTTAAATATATGCAAGCATGTATGTAATACATATATATGTAATGTGATATAATTCAGGTGTTAAGTAATGTATTACTTGCTAGGGAGAAGGGAATTTTGTAATATTCGCTTATAATAATTCGAACTTGTACGAAATACTTACACATTCATTTTATATGAATATATAGAGAGAAGAACATACATTTTAACATATGTTTAATATACGGAAAAGTTCTCGTAAAGCATGGCACCGGTAAAAGGGAAAAGGGTGAAAATCTGTTTTTCTGTTTAAAGAGCATGATTCCATGTACATGTAATCTTCTATCCACAATATAATGGACAGTTAATGAATACATACATATATATTTTGCCAATTCTATATATTTTTTGTAGGGGAAGACAGGAGCTTCAGTTAAATTACCCTCAGAGAAAATATACAATACATTGAATAAGAAGGGAAATACGTGTCCCCAACACTTGGGCAGGGGAACGTACGGGCAACAAGTGACAACGAATTTGGTGACAGTATTAAGCAATCTGGCAATTAAGGGAGATGGGTGGTTAAGGGATATTACAAAAGGATGGTGCCGTACAAATGGAACGACATGGAAAGGACATCCAGAAGGCTTTGACCGTTGGGACTTCTTCTATTATTGGTTGGGTACTAAAGTAAAGGGAAATATAGGTAGTCATGATTTCGCAAAAGCTATGGAGAAAATTTACGATGGGTTCCCCAAGCACACAGGAGGTAGAAGAATATGTAGTAATTTATACCCTAATATCAGTTGGGACATTTTCTCCCGAAGGAAAGTACTGTTTGATTATAAATATGACTTCAACAAATTAAAGGACCAGTTACAAGAGGCTGAGTCCTGCTCCTGGAAACCAAAAATGGACAAAAACATGGCAGAAGCTAAAACAGCATATGAAAAATTAATTGAATTGTGTGAAGATGACGGAGGTTCATATTGTGCAGATTTTAAAAAGAACACTCAGGAAAAGGTACAATATCCGGAACCCTCAAAAATAGAATGTACTCCGGCGTCCGAAATTGAAGATCCCTCCTCAGGATTAGGAGTCACCAAGCAGGTACGAACAAATAGCAAGGGGGAAAAAAAAATTTTCCCCTATAAATAGACAGGGGATGGGCAGGTATAACCAATTCCCTATTGAAAATGCATATATGAACGCTGTGAATGTACATATTTATGTGTAATGCAATAGAAAGTAGGAATACATAAGGATATACATTTCCCTAAATTACATACTTATAGGAGTACGATTTGGAAGATTTCCCTTCAAAAATAGCATATAGTAAGTTCGACGGAGGAGAAAAGGGCAATGTGGGAGAAACAATTTGGAGTAAGAAGAATACATTGAAGGCTACCTTAGATGGGGCATTAGGGGGTTATCCGAATATTAAGGGGGATGCTGATAAAATTGCCGGAGCTTGGTGCCACGTAACTAATGGGGCAGTAGATAAGAGAGATGGTAGGAAGGAAGTGGGTGGTAGTACATATTACCTTTTTTATTATTGGTTAGGGACTAAAGTATGGGAAGGTGTAGGTGACAGTAAATTTTCTGAAGTTATGAATGAAATTTTCAGTAAACTGAAAGGGGTGTTCGGTGATAAGTATACATATGAGGATATATGCGTAAATGTAGACAATGACACTTTCCACCTAATGAAAGAAGCATATGAATACTATACGGACCATAGTAAAATAAAGGAACAATTACATGAAGCCCAGCCCTCTGAGACCCGTTGTACTTGTGAATATAAGGAACACGTAGAAGAAGGTGCTTCTTCCTACAATGAGGTACGTGCACGTTACCAGGGTGATACCAGCAGCGGCAATACGTGTTATGCCGAATTCAAAGAAATGTTCGGAAATTTCGAAGATAAAGAACTTCCGGAATTAAAATGTAATGACGCATGTGAGGAGAAAGCAATATTCCTTGCACCAGAAACACCCTACCCCGCCGAACCCAACAGCATCGCTCCTGCTGTCTCGAGCGCAGCTGCATTAATAGGAATTCCTACAATCCTATTCTTTTTATATAAAGTGAGTACATTGAAAACAGGAATATGTATAATAACATTCGCTAATATTTTTTTGTGTATTTAAAGTAACTGTAAAAAATAAATGCGAAATTAATAAAAACAAAAGTAGGCGTTAAAATAAAATGGACCTTAGAGTAGAATGAACGTTCTTATATATTCATAGTAACCATTTTTCACCCTCCCTTTCCTTACTCCTCTTCTCTTTCATTCAGTATACTTCACTATTCCGTGGAATAAGTACCTCCTCTAAGAGAAGAGAAAGATCAAGCCAATATAATTTTGATCAACTAACAGAAACTTCTACTGAATATTCAACTGAACTTTCTACTGTAGCAGATTCATCCGAATGTTCTACAGAATATGACGAACGATCTACAAGAACAAGTAATAAGAGGGAGGGACAAAGAAATATCAGTTACGGTCGCATGTAACCTGCACAGTGTAAACTGAATGGGAAGGGGAGGAGGAATGTCTCCCTTCCTGAGGGAGTCATGTATAACCGCATAGTTTATACAGTAAGGTAAGGAAAAAAGTGACATTTTTTTCTTTCCCCTTCTTTCCGCTCCTTTTTCCTTTCTCTTTTCTTTTTTTTTTTTTTATTGTTGTACGAAGGTGCTCGTATTCATCTGTAATTAGATAAACATTGTTTTTTCTATGTGCACTATAAACCAAATCAACACTGTATTAATATGGACTTGCTGATTCTCATACTTTTAGAAGGAAAACATTTGTCACACGCACTTCTTACTTAAAGAACTACCTTTAAGAAATTGAAGCAACTTCTCTTCTTTTTTACGCTTAGCAAAAATTTAAAAAGAAAATTGCTTAAGGAAGAGAAAAAAAAATTATGCACACTGGAATTATGCTACATGGTAATCATAAGTCCATACGTTAGTAAAGCATATGATCTGCAGTGGTGTGTACGCATAATAAAATATATGAATAAAGGGCGTCTAGTAAAAATGTTCCCTTTTCCCCTAATTAAGAATGATATAACCTTAAATTCATGGTTAGGATTTTTCGTTTACATTTTGTAAAAATTATTTCATTACGATTTTCACGCTCAAGGATTACGGATTAGTTCTTATGTTATCAGCCACTGTTTGCGCGATCGCAGAAACAGATTATGGTATATTATTTCACAGCGTGCCAGGTAAAGCAAAGTAAATATAACTAGCAGAGGAGCATAAGCCCAAATGCGGGTAAATGTACATATGCTTTTACTTTAAGATGAACCATAAAAATAATTTATTTATTTTTTAAAAAAAAAATAAAAATTGCGGATTTTTGCAAACGAAAACAAATATTTGCAATGGTTTTTTAAAAAAAAAAAAAAAAAAAAAAGGAACAAAGCTGAGCGCTTCGGGGTTCTTCCTTCTTTAAGGAAATTCCCCAATTAGTTAAGCCGCCAGCGCGTAGTATAAAATATAATTATATCATTACCCAGTGGAGATGAGGTCCGATCTATTCGTCCTACCAAACTAGTCATTAAATGGTTACCTTCAGTTGTACGTTTATTTTTTTCCTTTTTCCTACCCGTCTAACACCTCCCTTAACGTCCCTTCCAATATACGGCGCCTACTTCTGCACCTGTTCATTCACATTATTGGAAGGAGACAAGTTGTTGATGCTTATAGAATTTAAAAGGTTACTCGGGAGGTACTCCGTGTTTATGGTACTCGAATTTGAAGTGAACCTCAGCTTGTCGATCATTTTCCTGTTAGCGAAAAATTCATAGTTGTTCATATCCTTCATGTTTGCCATGGGGGTGGTGCTCAACCCAGCGGGGTTCTCCACTTTGCACACGCGCGGATGTATGACAACGGGTAATCTCAAGCAGATGCACACGTATGCGCAAGTTCGCGCACACCGAACGGGCAATGGACCCGTCTTGTCTGCGCGGCGTTTACAATTAAGCTTCGAACCTACACCGATCAACCCTTTGCGTTTGTTTACGGGGGCGCAAAAAGTGAAATGGGGTAAACAGCACTTGCATGAAACGCTCGCGCCAGCTTATCCCAATCAGGGGGGAAGAAATTCCTGTATTCAAATGTAGCAGCATAGTAAGAGTACTACAGAAAATAGTGCGTTACGTATAGGTACATAAATGTGTATGCATACGTGAATGCGCTTTTACGCGATAAACTATTCGTATCCTTTTTTATTTATTATTTTTTTTTTTTTTAAAAAAAAGAAGGGTTCGTCCCTAAAATATGTTGGAGTTGTTCCAAATGCAGAGAACGGTTCGAATGAGTGGGCACCGGGTACCTTATATGTGTGTACATATAGAATTCCTTCGCAAGGGACCGACCCTCCAATGTTCCTTTTGCTACCTTTTTTTTTTTTTCTTTACTTTCTTTTTTTCCTTTTTTTTTTTTTTTTTTTTTTTTTGCGTGTGCCATCATTTTTGGCTAGCTGGAAAATAATTTTTTTTTTTTTCACAACTGTTAAGATGAAATATAACCGAATGGAGACACAACGTTGTGGACATTTAGTCCTGAATAGACGTGATAAGAAACGCAGGTCAAGGAAAATGTGGAATGAGTCTTATAATTCCTCGCAACTTCTCTTTAACTCAAAACAATAAAACTGCCAAGGGAGACATGGAGGAACGGTCGCAAGTTGGGCAGTTTGTTCTGTTCGAAGGGGAAAATAAGTACGTAAAAATGGAAGACCCATTTTGCATGATCGTCCTTCCACTTTTTTCCGCACCCTTCCTTTTCTCACCATTTGCTTACCATTTACCCCCTACCCTGCAGCGTGAACAGCGACAATTTCTGCTAGCAATACAAAGAAAAGGCAATCAGAAAAAGGCTTTCCAAGACACAGAGCTATAAAAATTTAGACAACCAGAACAGGATGAGCAAATGGGCATGCAGGGACAAAGCCCCCTTTAACTTTGCAATTTGGGTAAACGAGTTGACAACCACAAAGAGTGCGAATGGCCGCAACGACAAACTTGGCAAGGGCAGCGTCCCCTCCACATGGAACATACTTCTCGGCGCAGTTTCCCACGTTGCGACATCCCACATGGTAACTTGTTTCCCTTGTACCCTCCCTTAATGCCGCAGGAAATAACTCCCAAGTGCAGCTCACGCTTCACACAACTGGTAACAAATGGAATGCTGTGCGGAGTGGCGCATATGGGTTGCATATCCCCCAAGTGATGTCTCGCCCACGTGTATATACACACTTGTCTATGTATATATCCACCCACACGTGCACACTTTTTACCCCCTTCTGAAACAGAAAAAAGAGGAGCTGAATTTTTTCCTTTCTTTGTACCTTGTGCAGAGTGATTTGGAGATGATCGGGAAGGTTACAAATTGAGCAAATCTGAGAGGGGGCGGTTCAGCACTGTGTTCGAACTTATCCAAAAGTTGGGGGGGAACTAAGAAGCAAGATAACTGAATTGTAAAGAATTCCTCCTTTTTTTACCCCCCCTACTCCCCTTTGCAGCACAACTTGGAAGATTTTTTAAACCATGAGGACCAGGGGCGGTGCCACAAAGTCCCCATGCTGTGGTTCCACGATTGTACCGCGGCCTATTCGACGTCGAAAACAATAGGGGACGGGAATACAACATGAATGAGATCGTGTAGAGGAGGGGTAAACAGAATCATATGGTCAGCCCTATCGGACGTAGTCCCCATCTCCCTTTGTGGATGTCACGCTTTTGAAGAAACTCCTCACACTTAAGTAACCAACGCCCATCCCCACTGCTGCGGAATATCACATAGTACCACTTCAACTGTGATGTTTTTGGAAAAGGTGTTCCCCAGGACTTATTCCCCCTTTTTAAACAGCGCCGTAGTCAGAGGATAACATCCGTTGGAAACTCCTCGCTTGTAAAATCCTACCCATTCACCCGATCGTAGTAGACTCTATCTTGATTTTATAATCCAGTGGGGGAATATCTCTTTATGTGCATTACTTATACGTATGTCTCGCTTAACCTGAGGTACTCACCAAACTGTGCATTTGTTTTATTTCTTTTTTTTCGTCTTATATAACTTCCTTTTAGTATTACTATAAGAAAGAACAATTATCTTAGAGTATTTATATGAAGTACAGGTGGAATAAAAAGAAGTGGAATAAAAAACAAATCTGTATACATTTTTTGCATTTATTTAAAAATAAAAGAAGGAAGAACCTGCCCCACCATTTTATACTCTCTCCTTCCTTTCCTTAACTACATTATACATTCTTCTTATTAAAAAAAAAGAAAAAGAGAGAAAAGGAGGGCAACAACCTTCCCTCTCGTTTTTCCTTTCCTTACATACACTTGCATTCTTCTAAGAAGAAAAAAAGAAAGGAAGAAGGAAAGGAATAAGCTAGCTTTCCTTCCTTCTTCTCTCCAATTTTGTTTTTTTTCTATTTTTCTTTTTTCCTTTTTTTACTCTTGCAAGAAATGATTCCTTTCTTCCCGTTCTTCTTATTATACACTGCATTCTTCTAAAAAAAAGAAGGAACCTTCCCCCTTCCCTATATACTGTATTCCGCCCTAAGAAAAAGGAGAAGAAATGAATTACCCACCTACTCTTTTTTTTTTTAAAATCCTTTTTACTTTTTTCTTAGAACCTTTTTTTTTTTTTTTTTTTTGTGTATGACAATTTTTTTTGTAATCATTGCTCCTTTTTCAAAAGGTTATTTCCAACAATTTTTTTTGTGTAGCAGTTTTGTTTCGTTTCTTTTTTTTTTTTTTTTCTTTTTTTTTTCTTCGTTTTTAAAAGAAAAAATTTTTCTAATATAAGGAACGTACTCTACCACCACCATTCCATACTCTCTTTCTTCAAACCATTTCTTTTTTTTCTTATTTCCTTTTTTTCTTCTTCTTCTTCTTCTTCTTCTTTTAGGAGGAGAACATATGAAAGAGAAAAAAAAAATTAGATAACTTTTTCTTTAGAATTTTTTTTTTTCTTTTTAGAAGTAGGAAGAAAGAAAAAACGAAGAAAGGAGGAAACGAAAGAAAAAAGAGGTGGACAATTCCTCCCTCTTTTTTTTTTCTTTTCCTATTTCTTTTAAGAAAAGAAAAGAGAGGGAAAGAAAGGAAAGCGAAGGTTGTTTTCTCCTTTTTCTTCTTTCTTTTCTTAAGAATGCAGTGCATAATGTACATAGGAGGAAGGGTGGACGGTCGATTGTACGTTCCCTGAGCAGAACAGAACAAAACAATGTTCTATGAACATGAGGCCTTTCGAACAATAATAGTGGTAATAACACGAATGTAGTGGAGTGGAGGGTCACTAACAGGAGTCATCACCAAACCAACCTCTAAAGAATAGAGTGGGGGCAACATGGCAGTAACAGGTCCAAAGGCGGCGATGGCAGCCGCCATGGCACAGCAACATTTCCTAACCACATTGTTAACAAAATGGATGATGGCAAAAGGCATGGGGAAAGAAGTGGACAACTTTGAGGTAAGTGAACTCCTTAAATATGAAAAAGAGGAGTAGTAGAATAATAATATATACGAAAAAATATACATATAATGGAAGGAGGAGTTTACTGTGGAAGTTAGAAAGGAAGTAACCTTCCTTAGAAGGGGCATGGAAGGAAGGTTGATAGGTGGCTGGTAGGTGGAAGGAGTGGGTGTTAGAAGGAAGCAGGGCCTAAGCAAGTAAAAGAGGGTGTAAGCAGGAAGGAGGAATTAGGAACCTCCTTTTTCCTTCATTCTCCTTTATTTTCTCTTTTTCCTCCTTATCACAAAAAAAAAAAAAAAAAATGGAAGGAAGAAACGAAGAAAGAAAGGCAAGGTTCCTGGCATTAAAGTGAAGCTTCAGGGTGTGGAAGTAGGGTTCCCGATATTAGAGTGAAGGCTCCGGGTGTGTCAGTAGGTTTTCGGGTATTAGAGTGAAGATTTCAGGGTGTAGGAGTGAGGATTCAGCGTATAGGAGTCGGATTTCGGTTCTAGGATTGAGGGTTCAGGGCATAGTAATGGGATTTCGGGTTTAGGAATTCAAGGTTTAGGGTTCAAGGTGTCAGGTTTCACGGTTAAGGGTTGAGGATTTACGGTTGAGGGTTTTATTATTTAGGGTTCAAGATTGTAGCATTTGGGGTTTAGTGTTTAGGATTTAGGATTTAGGTTTACGTTTTAAGGGTTTAGCTTTAGTTTTGAGGGGTTTAGCTTAGGTTTATGAGATTTAAGAATTCGGTTTTCGTGTTTAGTGATCCAGGTTTAAGAATATTGGAGTTCGGATTTCGGATTTAGGTTTAGGATGTATGGCTATAGGAATGTGGATTTCAGATTTAGGTTCAGTAGTATGGTCTGGTCTTTTATAAAATGAAGGGGTATGTTTGGTGAGAGGAAAAAGTTCTGGCAGACCGGGTACCTTTGATGAATTAATGGAGGTGATGGCGTCGAGGGGAAAACAATGCTCGAATTTCGTCTCGCGCAAGACAGGCCAAGCGGAACAAGGGAGGAAGGAAACCGGAACAAGGAGTCAACGGGACAAGGGGAAGGAACCGGACAACGGGGAAAGGAAACCGGACAACGGGGAGACTGGAAGAAAGGGGACAATCGAACGAGGGTAAATGAACGGGACAAGGCCGGTCGAATAGGACAATGGGGAACTTCCAAGTACACCCGAAGGGTGTAATAAAAAAAAAAAAAAAAGAAAAAAAAAAGAGGATGGTGTTTGAGCAGGAAGGATTAGAGGGTCGTGTTTAGGGGAGGAAAACTATATATAAGGCGCACATATATATATATGTGTACTTACGTTAATTCACTCTTATAGAAACTTCTATGGGATGAGTTGAAGCTATTCTCCGGAGACATGATGTTTAATATACTGGATGATGGGGAAAAGGATAAAGAAATGTGTTCCTCGTTGGACTCTAAAGAGGAAAAAGAGTTATGTGAATTACTATTAAGAATATTCTTCTGGATGGATGGATTAAAGCAAATACCTAGCAAGGAAAAAGTAGGAAGATTCCCATGGGTACAAAGAGAAAAGGTGGAAGAGAAGGACACAACAGAACAGGAAGCACTCAAATCTTACTATAGATGTTTACTTGGAAAAGTTACTATATTAAACATGTTAGGTAAGCATTGTAAATTAAAGGAAGTAACACCATTAGTTACGAAGGGTAGGGATGAAATGAGGACAACTATGAACCTTAACGGTGGGAATAAATTCTGTAAGGACGTGGATTTCGGAAGTTTATATTTGGGAAAAAAGTTCATGTGGGAGGAAATTAAGAAGGGGATAGATGATTTTAAGAGGGAAGACGACAATGGTGTTGGGTTATCGAAAGTAGAAAAAGGACAGAGCAAATTGCACACAATAAGGAACGAAGGACAAAACAGGAGAATTTGCCCACAGGACGGGAACCTTGACAAGGAAATCTTAGAAAAATTAGAAATAAAAGTCACCAAGGACGATAAAGACCTACTGTCTCTAGAGGACGACAATGACCCTCTCGGGAAGGAACCTTCAGGAGGGAGCAAGGAGTTGGAGGACCTATTGGTTAAAGCTAAGGAAGCAAAGGATGCTGGAGGGGGGGACAAAAATGACACCAACCTTGTGCTGGAGATAATGAAATCATTGGAGCAAAAATTCCAACAACGTATCGCAGATGTTCAAAGGAAGAATGCACAACCAACAAGTAAAGAAGGTAAGAAACATTATTAAAAATATTACTAAAAGTATTATATAAAAAGAGAAGAAAAGAAAAAAGAAATGTAAAGAAAAAAAAAGGTTTTAAAAGGAAAGGGTTTAAAAGGAAAAGGCTTAAAAGGAAAGGGTTTAAAAGGAAAAGGCTTAAAAGGAAAGGGTTTAAAAGGAAAAGGCTTAAAAGGAAAGGGTTTAAAAGGAAAAACTATTTTTAGAAAAAAAGGACTTTTAAAAAAAAAAAAAAAAAATTAATATTAGAAAAAAAAAAAAAAGGAATAAAAAGAATAAAAAAAAAAAGAAAACAAAAAAAAGAAAACAAAAAAAAAAGAAAAAAAAAAAATAAAGGTGAATGAATCAGTGGTCTGTGTGTAGGATTTCGTATTTTTGGGTGTATGTGTAGGATTTCGCATTTTAGGGTGTGCGACTTAAGGGTTTTTCTAGGTTATAGAACAACCATGTGGCCTGCTACTTTAGCCGACCCAAGGGGGAGGAATACACCCGAAGGTGTAAAAAAAAAAATGGGAAAAGGAAGATAGAAAAAAGAAGAAGAATGGAAAAGAAGGAAGAAAAGGAAAAAAAAAGGGGGAATGTAGAAGAAAACAATGAATCTACCGCTACTGTCGATGTCTTCACTTTGTTTTCCTCTATAGATAAGGAATGTAAAGACGAGAGTGACTTGTGTCAACGAGCAAAGTGCGTAGCACAGAAATGGAAGACGAGTGAACCAAGGAAAAAGGAGGTCAGGAGGATTATTACTTATCACTGAAGTTTGAGCATATACTGTGGACATGGAAGAATGTATATATTCAGGGGGAGAATACACCATGGTTTTGTGTTGATAATGAATGTATGTACATTTCTCGTTTTCCTGCTCTATACTTGTAGAATGACGTATGGGGTGACATTAACAAGGAGGCCAAAAATATGTTTACTAAAATATCTGAGGATAGGAGCAAAACGGTGCCAGGGTACTGTACTCATGGAAATACAGAGCCAACTAGTAGAATAGTCACGGACCCAGAGGAAAAAGCATGTCAATACATTACAAAAGGCTTAGAGCACATATACAGCATTGATATAGATCAGAGTGATATAAAGAATGGTATTGGTACGGATGCACAAAAGAGGGCGGAAGATGATCGATTATTTAAGCAAGCTATGTTATGCTTTTTTTTGAACGCGTATGCAGACAAATTGAAAGAGAAGGTTATATCTCCTTGCACGGTCGGTGAAGATTCAATAGCACAAGCATTTCAGAGAGGTAATGGGCAACTTAAGAATTGGTGTAAGTATAAGAGTGGTAATAGTAATGATTGTGTACCGTGTGATAGGGTATCTAACTTAAATTGTGATGTGGGTGTAGCGAAAGTGAAGGACAAGTTGGAGACAATAATTGATAACGACACCAACATAACAGCAACTCTAACTCATATAAATTCTCAAACTAAGTCCTTATGTCAACGTGCACAATGTGTAATAACACAAAGAACCAGGGACAAAAGGACAGAGCGCGATGAGCAGGGCAATGCGAAGGTCACAGCGAAGGAGGAAAATATTTGGGAGGTTTGGAAAGGATTCACTTTTCGTATCAGAGTCTACTTGTATAGAATTACAGTGGTGGAATATATATTTTTTCACAGAAAGGAGCGTAAATGTTTTTCGTATAAGTACTATTTATAGCTCCATTTCCCCCTCTTCTTTTTCCTTCTTTTTGCGTTGTATTTGCAGGATGCAGCCTGGTCTGATGCTAAGGGTGACCTACTGGTGAAACTTTCTGAGGCTATGACTATGAAGCAAACGGAGGAAGACGCCTTATGCAATAACATTAATGGGGAAGCTGGTAAAACAGCAACATACGCAGAAAAAAAAGCATGTAATTACATTGTTAAGGGTTTAAAACATATACACAGCCTCCAGGGGGATATTATTAATACTAATCCTAAGTACCAAAAAAATAATAGATTATTTGAACAAACTATGGCCTGTCTAATATTAAATGAATATGGAAGACTTCTCCAGGAAAAATCTTGTATCGACAAACGTACCGTAGAAAGTGCCTTTAATATCGATGGGAAGCTTCACAAAACTGCATGCACGGGTGGAAATTGTGATCAATGTAATTGGGACCCATGTTCAGATTTTAAAATTGGAAAGGAGGACAAGCGCCGGAAAGAAATAAAAAAGAAGCTCGAAGAGGATGAAAACATACAAAAAACTTTCACTACCATACATAATGCAAGTAATTTATGTGAACGTGTAAAATGTGTAACAGAAAAATGGGGAAAAAATAGAGTGAACGGAGCGAAGCCAGCACCTTGGGTTAGGAACAGCATTATCTACTGTATCCGAGGAATATCATGGAATATTACTCTCTATGAACACTTATAGAGGGGACATGTGTATGTTGTACATATATATGGAGCTCATATATATGTTCCCCTTTATTCTTTTGTATGTAGAGTAATTTTTGGCCCAACGACGTCAAGAATCAACTAGTAAATATTTCTGGAGGCATGCTACAGGAGAAACCAAATGTTGACAAGGAATGTAATAGCATTCCAGGGTTAGATAGTACTAATAAAGAGGCATGTAATTACATTGTTCGTGGTTTAGACCATATATATAAAATTGAAAAGGGGAAGAACGGCGGGCAAAAGATGATTCAGGACAACCTCATATTCCATCGAACAATGTCTTGTGTTTTATTAAATGCATTTGCGGACAAATTGATAGAGAGAACAAATGGACACATGTGTCCTATTACAGAAGAAGAAATAAAAAAAATGTTTCAGAGAGGAAATGGAAAGATGGGCGAATGGTGTAAAGATAAGCACGGTCAAGACATGGAATGTGAAATGTGTGATAGGGAACCTAGCTTGGTTTGTGAAGTAAGTGGTGGCAGCAACACATACACTGTAAAGACTGAAGTGAATAATCTGTTCAATGGGAATAATGGTGCCAAAATAACAGAAACTCTAACTACTATAAATAATATAAATAATACCTTATGTGCACGTGCAAACTGTGTAACAACGAATTGGTTTAAGGACAGAGACGAGGGAGGTGGAAAACAAGACTGGGTAGGGGAACATTAATAATCACTGCAGTCGAAGTTATTCCAGTCGACTATATACCTTATACATATGACAAAAAGAGGGGGAGAACAACCATAAATCATGTAATCACTTTGAGTTTATACACATATTTCTTGTTCTTCCCGTTCTACCTGTTTCTGCAGTGTACATATTGGGATACAGATTTCAAGAATAGACTGATGGAACTATCCAAAGATATGACTAATAATAGTAAAAATATGAACAACTATTGTAATAACGTCGGAAATGAAGGTAGTGCAGAAAAAAAAGCTTGTGTGTTAATTACTGCTGGATTAAAACATATTTATGAAATTAAGAAGGATGAAGTAACAGAAAGAGACCCAACGGAGCAGGAGAAGAAAGAAAAGAAGGCTGTTCATAATGTGCAGTTTGAGCAAGTTATGAAATGCATTCTACTTAATGAATACGTAAATAAAATAAAGGATAAATGTAAAGATGTTAAGGAGGAAAATAAAATAATTGAAATGTTTCAGAAAGGGAATGATCAGATGAATACTTGGTGTAAGGAGAGAAAGAAGAATGGTGAGGCTAATTGTATAAAGTGTGAAAGGGAAGAAAATCTAAATTGCACACTGAGCGTGAATGAAGATCTGTTCGATAAAGGAAAAAGTGAAAGGTGCGAAATAGGCAAGGGCAGTAACCGAGCCCAGATAAGAACCAAATTGAAGGAACTGTTCCAGAAGAAAGAGAAAGAGGGAGATGTGAAGAAAGTTATGGAAGAAATAAATACCATATGTACAGTCCCACCTGCTCCACCAATCCAACCAGCCACGGCAGCAAAACCAGCCGGTGGTGATGGTGCTGAACGGGGCAGATCGGATCCGGAACCTCCTGTTACACCAGTACTATTACCAGCACCACCGGGTAACGCACATACAACACCAGCAGGTAAGAATAATGAAAATGAACCTAAAGATAAAAATAAAAAAAAAATTAAAAAGTAAAAAATTAAAGAGTAAACAAATTAAAAAATCAAAAAATTTTAAAAAGTAAAAATTGAAAATTAAAAAAAGAAAAAAGGTGATTGAGTGCGTGAGTGTTTGTAGGATTTCGCATTTTAGGGTGTGTGTGTGTGTAGGATTTCGCATTTTAAGGTGTGTGTGTGTAGGATTTCGAATTTTAGGGTGTGTGTGTGTAGGATTTCGCATTTTAGGGGTGCGCGTAGGATTTCGCATTTTCGGGTGTATGTATAGGATTTCGCATTTTAGGGTGTGTTTGGGTAGGATTTCACATTTTAGGATGTGTTTGTGTAGGATTTCACATTTATGGTTTGTGTGTGTATGGCATTTCGCATATAAGGTTAAGGTTTCAGGGTATAGGAACAAAAGTGTGACTTGGTGTTTACTGTTTCAGGGTGTGAGGACAACAATGTGGCCTGGTATTTATCTGTTTTAGGGTATAAGAACAACAATATGGCCTGATGTTTATCAGCTTAGTGTTTTGATATAGTGTTAGAGTGTTAACGAGAAAGAAAAAAAAAGTAAAAAATGTAAAAAAGAAAATGGGAAAAAGAAAAACAAAATTACGAAGTAAGAAGTGTAAAAAATTACGAGGTAACCAAAAATTAGGACGCGTAAAAAAATTAGGACGCGTAAAAAAATTAGGACGCGTAAAAAAATTAGGACGCGTAAAAAAATTAGGACGCGTAAAAAAATTAGGACGCGTAAAAAAATTAGGACGTCTAAAAAAAATTACAAAGTGAAAGAGGTGTAAAAAAAGTGCAAAAAATTCTGGACGCGTAAAAAAAATTAGAAAGTGAAAGAAGTGTAAAAAGTTAAAAAATTAAAAAAGTAAAAAAGTAAAAAAATTAAAAAGTAAAAAGTAAAAAAATTAAAAAGTAAAAAAATTAAAAAGGGAAAAATAAAAAATAAAATAAGGAAGTGTATGCAGCCAGAGAGGGTGTACATTAAAAAAAAAAAAAAAAAAAAAAAAAGGAAGAAGGATAAAATTAACCACCTTCCTTTTCTTTTTTCTTTCTTAGGTTCATCTGGTCCTGGTAGTACTGGAACATGGAAACCTGGATCTTCTGGACCAGGTTCTACAGGAACCTGGAACCCCGGTTCTTCCGGTTCCGGTTCTACGGGAACCTGGAATCCTGGTTCTTCTGGTACCGGTTCTACTGGAACTTGGAACCCAGGTTCTTCTGGACCAGGTACTACTGGCAACCAGAACACTGGTAGTCCAAGACCAGGACCAGGGGGAAAACCCCAACAGGGTGGTAACAAACCACAGGGACCACCCCAAAACAGTGGGTCAACTCTTCAGACACCGCAAATAACAGGACCATCACGAGCACCGGTCCCTGGGAGTGCAACAACAACAGTGAATGGTCAAAGGAATGTTGCCAAAGGCGCCCTCCCTCTTTCTCCTGCCCCACTTATTAACAGAATCG
The DNA here is from genome assembly GCF_001680005.1 of Plasmodium coatneyi. NCBI lineage: Eukaryota > Apicomplexa > Aconoidasida > Haemosporida > Plasmodiidae > Plasmodium > Plasmodium coatneyi. The sequence continues at coordinate 2,378,562 of NC_033566.1, read as the reverse complement.
ATCCTGCTAATCTTACCCCATACCTTCCTTTGGTTCCTGTGTTCCTTGGTATGTCTGCTATGACCTACTTCCTTTGGAAGGTAAAACAAAAAAGGAAGAATGAAAAGAAAGAAAAGAAAAAAAGAAAAAAAAAAAAAAAAATTAATATTAGAAGGGAAAAAAGAAGAAAAAAAGAAAAAAAAGGGTTTAGAATTTTGCGTTTAGGGTTCCGCGTTTCAGGGTGTAAGGACAACAATGTGGCGTGGTATTTAGCTGTTTCAGGGTATAAGGACAACAATATGGCCTATTATTTAGCTGTGACGGATGCACATAAGGGGAAGAAAAAAAGAAAGAAAAAAAAGAAAGAGTGAATGATTGCGTGAGTGGATGTTGGATTTCGCAATTTAAGGGTGTGCAAAATTTCGCATTTAGGTTGTGTGTAGGATTTCGTATTTTAGGGGTGTATAATATTTCGTATTTGGAAGTTCGTAGGATTTCGCACTTAGAGGGTGTGTGTAGGATTTCACACTTAAAGTTATGGTTTCAAGGTATAAGAACAGGAATATGGCCTGGTGTTTAATTTTTAACAGACGGATTGCTCCGAGAAGAGTTCATCTAAATAAAGGAAAAAATAAAAGAGAAAAGAAGGGAAAAAAAAAAAAAGAAAGAAAAATAAATAACACATCCTGTATTAGATGTAAAATTTGCACTTATATTATATTGATAATTCTTGTTTTAAGAGCAATATTTCGCACCTTAAAAATTACTTACCCCCCCTTTTCTTTCTTCCTTTCTTCCCTTCTTTTTTTTAGTATTTTTTCCTCGGTAAGCGAAGAAAACGTTACAGAAGGGCACATCAAGTATCTGGTCCAACCTTACAAGAACAAATTATGGACCATGGTATAGACCACTCTGGTCCATATAAATATACTTTAGTAAAAAAACGCATACCAAGATCTGTTCCAACGGGAACAAAGGTACCAAAAAAACGTGTTGGTAGCCGTGCTGTGGGTCACCGCACCATTATTGATATTCATTTAGAAGTCTTAGACGAATGTCAAAAATGGGACCTACATTCGACGAAAAAGGACTTTTTTGAAATTTTGGTTGAAGAATTTATGGTACCCGAATTTATAAAGGACGAAAAGGTTACTAAGGAAGACTTTGTTCTTGAGGAATATATTCCTAAGGATTTTGTTCCTATGGAACACCTTCAAAGTTCAGATTCTGGGTTTGAGGGAGGAAGACTTTGTTCCTAGGGAAGAAATTTCTAGGGAAGGTGTTCCTATGGAAGATGTTTCTAAGGAACAGGTTCCAGGTTTAGGGTGTAGTAAAGATTTTTCTTTTTTTTTGTTTTGTTTTGTTTTGTATGGAAGTGCTTATTTTTATGTGTAATCAGTATAAGCGGAAAAAAATTTTTCGCCTTATTTTGATTTGTTTGGTAAAATTTTCACTTTATTCACCTGCTGGTGAATTTTTTTTACTGAAAAATTAAAAGGCTTATTTATTCTGTTATAAAATTTTGACTCGATAATTTTTTTTTAGTTTTTTAAAATACATGAATATTTCTTTAAAGAGGTCAGCACCTTTTTCTTCCTTTTTTTTTTTTTTTTTTTTTCTTTTCGCGCCCAGTCTGGGATATGATTTCCTTATTTAGTTATTCACAGATACACAAGGAAGAAAAGAAGAAAGAAAGAAAAAGAAAAGATCCGTCTACCCTTCTAAATTTAAAAAAAAAAAAAAGAGCATGGGAAAAAGTACACACACAATAAAAGGGGGTGGTAGCTCGCTCAACACCATCGTAAGTATAGAAAATATGCACCCCCTTTTAAAGGTGTAAGTTCAAAATGGAATTGAAAAAATGGAAAGAAAAAAAAAAAAAATAGGAGAAAAAAAAAAAAGGAACAAGTTGAGCGAGTGGGGGGTTCTACCTCTTTTCATGGGAATTCCCAAATTAGTAAAGCTCCCAGCGGGTAGTATAAAATATAATTATATCATGACTCAGTGTAGATGAGGTGCGAACTGTTCGTCCTACCAAACTAGTCATTAAATGGTTACCTTGTATTGTACTTTTATTTTTTTTCTTCTCCCCATCCGTGTAACACCCCCCTTAAGTCCCTTCCAGTCTACGGCGCCTACTTCTGCACCTGTTCATTGACATTATTGGAAGGACACAAGTTGTTGATGCTTATAGAATTTAAAAGGTTACTCGGGAGGTACTCCGTGTTTATGGTACTCGAATTTGAAGTGAACCTCAGCTGGTCGATCATTTTCCTGTTAGCGAAAAATTCATAATTGTTCATATCCTTCATGTTTGCCATGGGGGTGGAAATGGATGTGGAGGTTAGGTTTGCCTTCGTAAAGTCGTCGTTGTATGAGACTGCGTCGTAACTGTTTGGAGTTGTATTATGGTTGCTGCTATGGTTGCTGTTCCCACTTAGCTCATCCGTGTGCTGTTCCCCGGGAACTACATCACCAGTCAACGGATGAGCCTCCCCGCTGCACACGCCGAACCGATAATGTGCGTTGTCAAACTGAGACTGTGCCTGCCTATCCACAACGTTATCCAGACAGCTCCCTTCCCGTTCGAGCTGCTCATAACTTGGAAGCACCTGAATCATGTGTCCAAATTCGTAGTGCACCTTCTCATGCAGGGGGTACTGGCCATTGCCGTGTGGACTACCACTGCTACAGTCGTCATTTGATTTTTCAACCATATTGTAATTGCCTTCCTCAGTACAGTTGTTCATTCCTTCATTCGCGTATCCGTTATAGTAGAGGTAGTTTCCTTCCCCCGTAAGCTCTACATTTTCTTCCATTATCCCTGAGTCTAACTTATCCCCGTTGAGCCTATCATCTGCCCTTTCACATGGCGAACTCATGAACCGCATTTTTTGGGATTGTGCCTCCTTTTCTACAAATGGAGCGAGATCATACTCAACGCTTCCTACACCGTAAGGATTGTCTGCCCCCACGCATGCTGCTAACGCGTCTAACTGAGTAGTTTCTCTTATGCTATTCTGTAGATTAGGGTAGCTGTCCTCCCCCCTTTGGAAGCCAACATGGGGACATGATTCGTTGGGTCAATAAAACTCGGGTAATGGTTAACTGTTTCAGTGTTAACTGCTTCAAATGTGCCTTCGTTCTCTTCTCTCCCTTCCCATGGGGAGCCACTCACCACAGTCACCTCGTTCTGGAACGGAAAGGCGCTTCCTCCACATGGAACTTACTCCTCGGTGCGGTTTCCCACATTGTAACTTCCTACATGGTGACTTCCCACATAGGGTGACATTCCACATGGTGACATGCTCCCCTTTCACCCTCCGCTTAATACGACAGGAAATAACTCCCAAGTGCAGCTCACACTTCGCAGAGCTGGTAACAAACAGAATGCTGTGAGAAGTGGAGTGTATGGGTTGCATATCCCCCAAGTGATGTCTCGCCCATGTGCATATATATGCACACTTGTCCATATATATGTACAACCACACGTGCACACTATTTACCCTCTTCTGAAACATAAAAGGGAGGAGCTGAATTTCTTTCTTTGTACCTTGTGCAGAGCGATTTGGAGATGATCGGAAAGGTTACAAATGGAGCAAATCTGAGAGGGGGCGGTTCAGCACTATGTGCAAAGTGATCCCCAAAGTGGGGGGAACTAAGAAGCAAGATAACTGAATTGTAATAAATTCCTCCTTTTCTTACCCCCCCTCACCCCTTTGCAGCACAACTTGGAAGATTTTTTAAGCAATGAGGACCACAGTCGGCGCCATAGAGTCCCCATGCTGTGGTTCCACGATTGTGCAGCGGCCTATTCGCCGTGAAGAGCGGTAGGGGGAGAAGTACAACATAAATGAGATCATGCAAAGGGGAGGGGGTAAACAGAGTGATATGGTCAGCCCTATCGCAAGAGGTCTCCATCTCCCTTTGTGGAACTCACCCATTTGAAGAAACTCCTCACACTTAAGTAACCAACGCCCATCCCTACTGCTGCGGAATACCACATCGTACCACTTCAACTGTGATGTTTTTGGAAAAGGTGTTCCCCAGGACTCATTCCCCCTTTTTTGGACAACGTTGTAGTCAGAACTTTACATCCCTTGGGAACTCCTCGTTTGCATAATCCTACCCATTCACTGGATCGCAGTAGGCTCTACCTTTATTTTATAATCTCATTGGACATATCCCCTCGTGTGCATTATTTATGCGTTTCTCTCGCTTAACCTGAGCTTCTCAACAAGCTCTGCATTTATTTTATTTATTTTTTTTTTCGTCTTTTATGATAACTTCCTTTTAATATTACTATAAGAACGAACATATCTCCTAGAGTATATATAGTTAGTGCAGGTGGAATAAGAAGTAGTGGGATAAAAAACAAATCTGTATGCATTTTCTGTATTTATTTAAAAATAAAAAGAGGAAGCAACCTACCACCACCATTTTATACTTTCTCCTTCCTTTTCCTTTAAAAAGAAGAGAGGAACTTCCTTCCTTTCCTTACCTGCACTATACATCCTTTTATTAAAAAAAAAAAAAAAAAGGAGAAGGGAGAAGATGTGAAGAATGGAACAACATTCCTTCCTTTTCATATACCTCCCGACTATGTACGTTTATTTTTTGCATTGTTCTAAAAAGAAGCAAAGGAGGGAATTACCCACCCCTTTCCTTTTTCCTTTTTCTTTTTTTTTTTTTTATCTTAATTTTTCCTTTTTACTTATAAAAAGAATAATCTTCCTTCTCTTCCTTATACATTGTATTCTTTCTGAAGAAAAAGAAGAACAAGAACAAGAAGGAGAGAATAACCTACCTTTCCTTCGTTCTCCTCTCCAATTTTCTTTTCCTTTATTTCTTCTTTCAAAAGAAAGAAGAAATAGAATGAGAAGAAAAAGGAAAAGAACTTATACTACCACCAACATTCTACTCTTCTCTTCCCTTTTTTCTTTCTTCCATTCTTAATTTTTAAAAGAAAAATATTCCCTAAAAAAAAAAAGAGTTTTCTAATCTCTTTTCTTTTATATAATCTTCTTTAAAAAGAAGAAAAAAAAAAAAGTAAGTAATTTCTTCGTTCTTTTCCCTTTTTTTTTTTTTTGAACAATGCAAAAAACGAAGTATATGCATAGAATGTATAAGGATGGCGTAAGGTTGCTTCTCCTTTTTTTATATTTTTTTAAAGAAACAAAAGGAAAGCAAGTTAAGAAAAAGACAAAAATTAAAAAAAAAGGTTTTAAGAAAAAAAAAGAAAAAAGAAGAAATTTAAAAAAAAAGGGAAAAAAGGAGAAATGTGGATAATTCCTCCATCTTTTTTTTTAAAAGAAAGAGGAAAAAAAAAAAAAAAAAAAAAAGAACAAATTGGAGAGAAGAAAGGAAGGAAAGGTAGGTAATTTCTTGCTTCATCCTCTTTTTTTCGTCTTAGAAGAATGCAATTGTATAAGGAAGGGGAAGGGAAGAAAGGAATGTTTTCTTGGAAAAGGAAAAATAGAAAAGAGAAAAAAGGAGGATAATTCCTTTCCTTCCTTCTTCCTTTTTTTTCTTTACAGAATGCAGTATGTACATAGGAAGGAGTAAAGGAGGGGTGGACGGAAGATTGTGCATTCCCTTGAGCAGAACAGCAGAACAAAACAATGTTCTATTGAGCATTAGGTCTCCAGCATAGTAGTAGTAGTAATATTGGTAGTAGCACGAATGTAGGGACCGGAGTCCCAATGGTTTCACCAACAGGATCACCCACAGGGGTCATCACCCAACCAATCATCCAAAGATTAGTGTGGGCAACATGGCAGGAGCAGCACCAGGACGAGTGGCGAATCCAGCTGCCATACGGCAGCTCCATTTCTTCAACAATTTATTGAGAACATGGATGAAAGCACACAGTATGGGCAAAGTGGACAAATTTGAGGTAAATGAACTCTTTAAATGTGTGAGGGGGAGTAGTAGAATAATAATATATGAAAAAATATACATATATAATGGAAGGAGGAGTTTACTATGAAGGTTAGAAAGGAAGTAACCTTCCTAAAGGAACGAAGATTGTTAGGGGTGCAAGGAAGGTACTTCCTAAGGGAAGGAATATTGTTCGTGGTGGTTGGTGGAAGGATGGTTGTTAGGGGTGGTGGAAGGAAGGTTGTTAGAGGTGGTAGGTGGGTTGTCAGGTGGTAGGTGGGTTGTTAGGTGGTAGGTGGGTTGTTAGGTGGTAGGTGGGTTGTTAGGTGGTAGGTGGGTTGTTAGGGTGGTTGGTTGATGGAAGGAAGGTTGTTAGGGCTGGTAGATCGAAGGAAGGTTGTGTTAGGGTGGTAGGGTGATCGAAGGAAGAGGTTGTTAGGGATGATAGGTGGAAGGAAAGGAGGGTCTAAAGAGGAAGGAAGGAAAAGGAAGAAAGAAGGAACAGAAGGTTCCGGGTTAAGGGAAGGTGGAAAATAGGAGTGGTTTGTGGAGAATAAGTGGAAAATTGAAGAATAAAACTTCGGTTTTAGGGTTCAAGGTGTAGGAGCGGGTTTTAGGGTGTAGGAGTGGGTTTTAGGGTGTAGGAGTAGTGGCTTAGTGTGTAGGAGTAGGTTTAGGGTTCAGGGTTTAGGGTTCAGGGTTTAGGGTTTAGGGTTTAGTGTTTATGGTCTGGTGTTTAAAAGAAGAAAGGGGTGTAAAGGATAAACTTCCCGCAGACAAGCGAACCTGAAACTGAATGAACTGCATAAGGGGTCCAACTGGATAGGTGGGACAAACTGGACAAGGCGTGAAAGGAAACCGGACAAGGGGGAACCTCCAAGTACACCCGAAGGGTGTATTAAGAAAATAAAAAAAAAAAAAAATGAAAGTAACAGCCCTAAGTAGGAAGGATTAGAGTGTCGCGGTTTAGGGGAGGAAAACAATATATATAGCATACATATATATATATGTGTACTTATGTTAATTCACTCTTATAGACCAAAATATGGGAAGAGTTCTACAAATTCTCCGGAGACATGATGTATAAGATAGAGGAGGATGCAGAGCAGGATCTGAAAATGTGTTCCACGTTGGACGAAAGCAAGAAGAAAGAAGAAAATGAGTTATGCAAAATTGTAGCAAGGATATTTCTTTGGATGGATGGATTAAAGATAGGACGTAACGAGGCAGGAGGAGCAAAGTTCCGATGGGTACAAGGAGAAGAGGAGGATGAAAAACCGGAAGAAAAGAAACTACACTCTTATTATAGATGTTTAATTGGAAAAGTTACTATTCTAAAAATGTTAGGTAAGCATTGTATGTTAAAGGAAGTATCAGAAACAGTTAAAAAGAATAGGGAACAAATGAGGACAACTATGGATCTTAAGGGTGGGAATCAACTCTGTAGTGATGTGGATTTCGGAAGTTTATATTTGGGGAAAAGGTTCTTGTGGGATCAAATTAAGAAGGGGATTGATGATTTTAAGAGGACAGACAACCATGGTTTTGGGTCATCGCTAGTACAAGAAGGAAAGAGCAAACTGCACGACATACAGAAGGAGGGACAAAACGAGGGAATTTGCCCAAAGGAAGGGGAATTGGACTCAGAAACCTTACAGAATTTAGAAATAACAGTCTACAACAAGGAAGACGTGTCTCTAGAGGACGACAAGGACACCGACCCTCCCGGGAAGGAACCTTCAGGAGGGAGCAAGGAGTTGGAGATCCTATTGTTCAAAGCTAAGGAAGCGAAGGATGCTGCACGGGGGGGTGATGATTGGGAGCAAAGAGCATACCAAGTGGTACAGGAAAATTTGAAGGAACTGTTTGAAAAAAATATGCGAGAAAAGGCAGAAAAGAAACAGCAGGCTTTAGCAGGTAATCCCAGTAGAAGCGACACTAGTGGTGGGCACCGACCGTCCTACCACCCTTAACCACTGTCCTTTCTTTCCTTTTTTTTTTTTTTTTGTGTTCCTTCCTTCCTTCCTTTTTCTTCCCTAAAAGGAAGAAGGAAAAAGAAGAAAGGAAGAAAGAGAAGGGGAAAAAAAAAGGACGACACAGAAGAAAAAAAAAGGACGAAAGGGAAAGAAAAAAAAGAGAATAATGAAAAGGAAGGGAAAAAAAAAAAGAAAAGGTGAATGTAGAAGAAAGGAATGAATCTACCACTACTCATTCATGTCTTCACTTTGTTCTCCTTCGACAGGTGGTGAAGACTGCAGCACGCACAAGGATGACCTATGTAAACGTGTTACGTGCGTAGAACAAAAGTGGTATCAAAATAAAGCAGAAAAAGTGAAGAAATGGGTAGGACATAGTACAGCGCACTGTGGGCGCCGCCTCTACAATGAGTACTATGGTGCATAGGCATTAATTTATAATGTAGTCTCTGTAGTATTTATGTACATACATGGAGGGAATATGTATATATATTTTCCTTCCTCCTCTTCCATATGAGTAGGACTCCATGGAGGATGATATTAAGGGTGAATTAGAAAGGCTCTCTAAGAACATAATTACGAATGAAGCAAATATGGATACTTATTGTAAAAAAAATGAAGAGCCAAGTAGTAGAATAGTTACTGACACAGAGATAAAAGCATGCAGATACATTACTGCAGGATTACGGTACATATACGGTATTCAGAAGGAAGGTAAGGATAAGAACCCCGAAGATAACTGGAAGTTTAAGCAAACAATGCTATGCTTAGTTTTGAACGCCTATGCTAATAAGTTGAAAGAGAAGGTTACATCCCCTTGTAAGGTCGATGTAGGAACAATAAAACAAGCATTTGATAGAGGGAATGATCAGATGAGTGATTGGTGTAAGGAGAAAAATAAGAATGGTCAGGCTGATTGTATGACGTGTGAGAGGGTTGAAATTTTAACATGTGAGGTGGCCGATAACGGCAATAGAACCAAAGTGGAGGACAAAGTGAAGGGCATGCTCAGTACAGATCACAACATAAAAAAAACTCTGAGTGATATAAATAATATAAATGAGAACTTATGTGATCGTGCACAATGTGTAACAACACAAAAGACCAGGGACAAAAGGGAAGGGAAGAACAACGCAGAGGCCAAACAGATTTGGGAGGTTTGGAAAGGATTCATATTGAACATGGCTGTCTAATTGTATAGAATTAAAATGGAGGAACATATATATCCTCAGGAAGAATGGAAGTGTTTTTCGTATAAGTACTTCATATATATACATGTTCCTTCCTTCTTTTTTTCAATTGTATTGACAGGATAACATTTGGAAAGATGGAGACATGAAAGAAATATTGAAAGACCTGTCTAATGCTATAGCCAATGGAAGTGCACTCCAGGATGATCCGTGCAAGAACATTGAAGAGAAAGATGATGCAGCAGATGGTCCAAACAAAAGGGCGTGCCAATACATTGTTAAGGGCTTAAAACATATATACGGCATTGAGGGGAATCCGCAAGGCACAGCTCATCCCGATCATAAAAAAAATGACAAAATATTTGAACAAACTATGGCTTGTCTAATACTAAATGAATACGGGAAACTTCTTGGGGAGAAATCTTGTATCGACGAAAAAACTATAGTGCAGGCTTTTACTGCCGCTGCAAAGCTTCACACAACTGAGTGCAAGAGTGCGGAGAATAAATGTAATCAATGTAATTGGGACAAATGTACAAATTTAAAAAGTGGAAAGGGTGACACCCAACGGCAAAAAATAAAAGACGAACTCGAAAAGAATGAAGACATACAAAAAACTTTCACTACCATACATAATTCAAGCAGTTTATGTAATCGCGTACAATGTGTATGGAAGAAGTGGTTTCCAAATAGGGGAATGCAAGAAACGAATACGACGTACATTGTAAGAAACAATATTGTGAACATCTGTTAATGTAATCTTAATGGGGAGTACTCTTTATGCAGAACATAGGGAGGAAAAAAAGGCACATCCATGAATCCTGCGCATGTATAAATTACATATATGTATATATTTCTCTTCCCCCTTTTTTGTTCTTAGGGTATATTTTGGGATAAGGACGTCAACAATCAACTGAAAAATCTTTCTGGAGGCATGCTCAAGCAGAAACCAGATGTTGACAAGGAATGTAATAGCATTCCAGGGTTAGATAATAGAAACAAAGAGGCTTGCAAGCTTATTATTGCAGGATTAAAACATATTTATGAAATTGAAAGAGGTACACTGCAACCGGAGAAGAAGGACGATGAAAAGGAGAAAAGGAAGATAGACGATAATCTCATATTCCATCGAACTGCGTCTTGTGTTTTATTAAATGTATTCGCTGATAGAATGATTGATCAAACTAAGGGTCAGCTGTGTCCTATCACAGAAGAAGAAATTAAAAAAATGTTTGATAATGGAAATACACAAAGGGATAATTGGTGTAAGGGTAAGAATGCTAATGGTGGAAAGATGGAATGTGAAGTATGTGAAAGGGTACCAAACATAAGTTGTGAAATAGGCAATAAGAAGGAATACAATGTAAAAAACAAAATGGATGAAATGTTCAGTGATAAGGGGAAGAATGTGGAAGCACAGAATGTTCTAACTACTGTAAATTCTATAAATAATGCGTTATGTAATCGTGCAAACTGTGTAACAATTAATTGGTTTAAAGACCGGAAAATTTCAGACAGGGACAAACAAGACTGGGTAAGTGGACCTTACTGTCCACTATAGTTACGGACATTTTAGTGGACAGTGTACATTCTGCACATTAAAGAAAGAAGGAATATCAATAGACCCTATATGTGTATGAACATGGAATATTGCACATATATGTATTCCACTCTTCTTTTTTTTTTTTTTTTTTTTTTTTTTTTTTTCTCTTTGTACAGTGTACATATTGGGATACGGACTTCAAGAAGAGACTGATGGAACTATCTAAAGATATGACCAATAATAGTAAAACTATGGGGGATGTGTGTAAGGGCATTAAGGAGGGTAGTAGTACAAATCCGCAAGCAGAAGAAAAGGCATGCCAGTTCATTGTTCGGGGGTTAGAACATATTTATAAAATTAACAAGTGTAAAGTAACAGAAAAAGATCCAACGAAGATAGAAAAGGAAGAAAAGAAGGCTGTTCATAATGTGCAGTTTGAGCAAGTTATGAAGTGCATTCTACTTAATGAATACGCAAATAAAATAACGCAAAAATGTCCGGCGGTGCAGGAAGATAAAATAAGTGAAATGTTTGAAAAAGGGAATGCAATGATGGTTGAATGGTGTAAGGATAAGGGTCCGAATGGTAAGAGTGATTGTGTACCATGTGAAAGGGATAAAAACTATAAAGATTGCACACTAAACGTAGATAATGACCTATGGAATAAAAAACAAATAAATGGAAAAGTCTGTGAAGAGGACAAAGGTAATCTAATGAAAAAAGTGGAAGAACTGTTCCAGAATAATGATGCCAATATAGAGAAAGCTATGAAAGCAGCAACTGATATTTGTACAACACCACCATCTCTTCAACCTCGTGCACGATCTGAAGGGGACCAAGAACCAGCATCCCCTCCGGAACCAGGACCACCGGATGCAGCTGGACCCCAATCTCCTGGTTCCTCCGGCCCTGGTGCTCAGCAACCTCAGGCACCTCATTCTCCAGGTAAAAATAAAAAAAAGAAGAATTAACACTCCTAAGAAATGTGTCCATCTATAATATGGATCTAAAAAGTACAAAAAATAAAAAATTCTGGACGTGTAAAAAAATTACAAAGTGAAAGAAGTGTAAAAAGGACGCGGAAAAAAATTAGGACGTGTAAAAAAAATTAGGACGTGTAAAAAATTAGGACGTAAAAAAATTAAAAAGTATAAATATTAAAAAGTAAAAAATGAAGAAGTAAGGAGTATAAAAAATAAAATAAGGAAGTGTGCACCCGGAAAGGGTATACATTAAAAAAAAAAAAAAGAAAAGGGGAGAAAGAAAAAAAGAGAGAGTAAAATTAATTCAGCCATCCTTCCTTCCCTTACTTTTTAGGTACACACAATGTATCTGGTCCAGGTTCCACAGGAACGTGGAATCCAGGTTCTTCTGGTACCGGTTCCACTGGAACATGGAAACCCGGATCCTCTGGACCAGGTTCTACGGGAACCTGGAACCCTGGTTCTTCTGGTTCCGGTTCCACTGGAACTTGGAATCCAGGTTCTTCCGGTTCTGGCAGTACAAGAGAGTCCTTAGGTGATGTCCCAGGTGTTCCAAGTAGTCTTCCTGGTGGTAGTCAAGATGGCTTGGTACCTGGTGTACCTGGTGTGGGTGGTATTCCGGGTGTAGGGGGTATAAGTGGTGGCGGTGGTCCAGGTGGGGCAGGTATCCCTGTTGTCCCAGGGCTTGTTAGTCCTGCTCCTATTCCTGGTGGTGTCCCTGGTCCAGGTTCTTCTGGTACTGGTTCTACTGGAACCTGGAACCCAGGTTCTTCTGGGAGTGTTCCAACAGGAAAGAGTCGTGCAGCAAGGGGTAGCGGACGCCACCCTTCTGTTCCACTCCCAATCAGTAACCCCACAGATCATTCTGATCTTACCCCATACCTTCCTACAATCCCTGTTCTCATTGGTACATCTGTCATGAGTTATCTGCTATGGAAGGTAAAAGAAAGAAAAAAAAGGAAAAAAACAATAAGAAGAATAATAATAACAATAGGAACAAAAAAAAAAAAAAAAAAAAAAAAAGGAAAAATAAAAAAAAAGGAAAAATAAAAAAAAAGATGGAAAAAAAAAAAAGAAAGAAAAAAAAGGAGCACACCTTCCTCCTTCTTCATACCTTAAGTGTACACTTCGCACTTGTTTTACACTGATTGTTCTGGTCCTAAGAACAATACACTCACCCCTTTTTGAAAAACATTTTCTCCCTTTTTTTTGCAGTATTTTGCACTAGGTAAAAAACGACGACGTCACAGAAGAGAGGAACATTTAACCTCTCCCCGCTTACAAGAACAACTCCTTGATCATGTGGATGACCAGGCAGATGGTCCACGTGAATATACCTTAATAAAGGAACGCAAACAACCAAGATCTGTTCCAAAGGGTAGGATAAGGGAAGGTCCCCGCTGCCGTGTGGATCGCCGCACGATTATTGATATTCATTTAGAAGTCTTAGACGAATGTCAAAAGGGGGACACACTATCGGTTCAGAACGACTTTTTTGAAATTTTGGTTCAAGAATTTATGGGAACCAAGTTTATGGAAGAAGAGAACGTTCCTAAGGAAGATGTTCCTAAGGAAAACGTTCCAAATTCAGATTCCGGGTTTAGGGAGGAAGGCTTTGTTCCTAAAGGGGATGTTACAAGTTCAGATTCCTGGTTTAGGGAGGAAGACTTTCTTCCGAAGGAATAGGTTCCAAGTTCAGATTCCTGGTTTAGGGAAGGAAGACTTTGTTCGTAAGGAATAACTTTCTGAGGTTGATATTCCTAAGGAAGTTGTTTCTAAGGAACAGGTTCCAAGTTCAGATTCCGGGTTTAGAGAAGGAAGACTTTGTTCCTAAGGAACAAGTTGCAAGTTCATATTTTGGGTTTTAGGCTGTGTAAATATTTTTCTTTTTTTTGTTATTTTGTGTATTAAATTGTTTACGTTCATTGTGTAATTAATATGAGTGAAGGAAAAAAAAATTTTTTTCCACTTTACCTTGACTTGTTTGTTGAATTCTTTTGGTGAACATCTAAAATATGTTCATTAAATTTTTTTTCTTTCCTTCTTTATACATAAATACTCTTCCTGAAGAGATCAATGCTTTTTTTGTTTTTGTTCTTTTCCGGCCCCCTTTTGGGAGTATTCCTTTCCCTTCATGCAATGTAATTCATACAAATGAAGGAAAAAACGCTGTTTCAAAAAAATATCCATCAACCCTTCTAAAAATTAAAAAAAAAAAAAATGAAATGGAAAGTGTACACACACAATAAAAAGGAACCACACAATAAAAAAGGGGGGGCTGGATCTCTCACCTCCGTGCATGCATAGCCATGGACACCGCCAAGCGCATTCTCATTCAGCATGTCGTCAAAAACGGAAAAACCGTCAAAAGGGCGCCCATCAGGTAGACCACTCATAAGATTCGCACACTCATACTTGCTCATGTCGCCGACCTCCTGCTCCCCACTTGGTGGTCCCAAATGGTTCCCCTCCCCCACCTCATTCAAGCGGCTTACGTTACTGGCCCCGTAGAAGTTGTTCATTTTGTGCGTGACCTCCCTCCCCCACCAGTAGTGCTAAACGTTCTATCCTCTACTGCAAAAATCCTGCATACAGCGTTCTACGTCCACGTCCGCACGTTCGTGCAAAAGAACGTTTACTGAATATACTTAGGCCGCTTCGTTATGTCGCCCCTTACCCGCCTCCCCTTTTTCAAGGAGTATGCCAAACATAAAAAAAAATTTATCCTCCGATTGGAGATATGTATCTGCCCACATTTTTCCCCGCATTGTATAATGAACAATCTTCTTAGTAGGAGCCCATCCACCTGTAGTAGTAGCCTCTAAAATGCCGTCTGTTCTTGTACTGTTTTTTGGTCCTACAAGTGTGTTTGTGTGTGTGTGTGTGTGTGGTGTGTGAGGGAGGAGTCAACGGAAAGGCACTCGGATGAATGTGCAAAAAGGGGAAGCACAACTAGGGTTGTAAAACAGCCGTCGCCGAGTTGTTATCCCCAAATGGGAAAGCTGCCGCGTGCAGCTTAACCAATCCATGCATGTGCCACATGAGGGTGATGTTCAAACCAGCGGGTTCTTCCCACTCTGCACACGCGCGGATGTATGACAACGGGTAATCTCAAGCAGATGCACACATATGCGCAAGTTCGCGCACTGCGAATGGGCAACGTGCCGTTTACAATTAATGTTCGAACCTACACCGATCCACCCTTTGCGTTTGTTTACGTGGGCGAAGGAAGTGGAATGGGGTAAACAACAATGGTATGAAATGCTTGCGCCAGCTTATCCCAATCAGGGGGGAAGAAATTCCCGTATTCAAATGTAGCAGCATGGTGAAAGTACTACAAAAATGAGAGCGTTATGTATAGATACATAAATGTGTATGCATACGTGAATGCGCTTTTACGCGATAAACTATACATATGTTTTTTTTTTTTTTTTTTTTCTGGAAAAAAAAAAAAGGAAGGTCCCTAAAATATGTTGGAGTTGTTCCAATACAGAGAACGGTTCGAATGAGTTGTCGGCACCGGGCACCTTATATGTGGGTGTACATATGGAATTCCTTCGCAAGGAACGGACCCTTCAATGTTCCTTTTGCTGTTCTCCTTTTTTTTTTTTTTTTTTTTTTTTTTGTGTGTGTGTGTACCATCATTTTGGCTAGCTGGAAAATAAAAATAACTTTTTTTTTTAACAACTGTTGTGGGTGAAATATAACCAAATGGATAAACAACGTTGTAGACATGTAGTCCTGAATAAACGCGATAGCAAACGCAGGTCAAGGAAAATGTGGAATGAGTTTTATAATTCCTCGCAACTTCTCTTTAACTCAAAACAATTAAAACTTCCAAGGAAGACATGGAAGAACAGTCGCATGCTGGGCAGTTTATTCTGTTCGAAGGGGAGAATAAGTACATAAGAAAAAGACCCATTTTGCATGATCGTCCTTCCACTTTTTTCCGCACCCTTCCTTTGCTGACCCATTTGCTTACCATTTACCTCCCTCCCTGCAGCTTGAACAGCGACAACTTCTGCTACGAGTACAAAGAATGGGCAATCAGGAAAACGCCTTCGAAGACGCAGAGCTATAAAAATTTAGGCAGCCAAAGCAGGATGAGCAAATGGGCATGCGGGGACAAGACCCCATTTAACTTTGCAATTTGGGTAAACAAGTGGCAGCCACAAGGAGTAGGGAAGCATGGCAGCGCGTGATGAAGGCAGCATCCCCACCACATGGGACTTACTCCTCGGTGCAGTTTCCCACGTTGCGACATCCCACATGAGAACTTGGTCCTTTTTCACCATCCCTTAATACCGCAGGAAATAACTCCCAAGTGCAATTCACCCTTCGCACAGCTGGTAACAAACAGAATGCTGCGCGATGTAGCGCATATGGGTTGCATATCCACCAAGTGATGTCTAGCCCACGTGCATATACACACTTGTCCATATATGTATACATACAAGTGCTTACTTTACCCCCCTTCTGAAATAGAAAAAAGAGGAGCTGAATTTCTTCCTTTCCTTGTACCTTCTGCAGAGCGATTTGGAGATGATCGGAAAGGTTACAAATTGAGGAACTCTGAGAGGGGGCGGTTCAGCACTGTGTTCGAACTTATCCCAAAGTGGGGAAAAATAAGATGCAGGATAACTAAATTGTAAACAATTTCTCCTTTCTTTAACCCGCACTTCCCCTCGCAGCACAACTTGGAAGATTTTTTAAACAAGGAAGACAAGAGGCGGCGCCACAAAGTCCCCATGCTGTGGTTGCACGATTGTACAGCGGCCTATTCGGCGTGAAGAGCGGTGGGGGGAAAGAGTACAACATGAATGAGATCGTGCAGAAGAGGGTAAACAAAGTAATATGGTCAACCCTATCGCAAGTAGTCCCCATTTCCCTTTTTGGAAGTCACCCATTTGAACAAACTACTCACAGTTAGGTAACCAAGCCTACTTCACAAGCCGCCCTCCTGGGGAATATCACATCGTACTACCTCAAATGTGGTGTTTTTGGAAAAGTGCTCCCCAAGGCTCATTCCCCCTTTTTTGGACAACGCCGTAGTCAGAGCCTAACATCCGTTGGAAACACCTCGCTTGTATAATCCTACCCCTTCAAACGATCGCATTGGACTGTACCTTTATGTTATAATCCCGTGGACATATATCCCCTTGTGCATTACATATGCGCGTGTCTCGCGTAACCTAATGTACACATCAAATTCTGCATTTTTATTATTCTTCTTTCTTTTTTTTTTTAATTTTTTGTTTTTTTCTTCTTTTTCTCATATCTTTCTTCGCCTTTTTTTCTTTAAAAAAAAGTTAGCAACCTTCCCCTTGCCTCTCCTTCTTCCATCCCTTACATATACACTTCCATTCTTTTATTAAAAAAAAAGAGAACAAGGAGAACAACTTACCACCACCATTTCTATTCTCTACTTTTTTTTTTTTTTTTTACTTTCTTTCTCGCATTTTGCTTTCTTTCTTTGCTTTCTTACTTCCTCCAAAAGAAAAAAAAAAGTTTCCTAATCTTTTTTTCTTTTATATATTCTTCTTAAAAGAAGATATAAGAACAAAAAGAGGGCATCTCTATCATCATTCTACATTTCCTTCTTTTTTTTTTTATCCTTCCTTTTTAAAAGAAAAAGGAATAAAGAAAAAAGAGGTGGATAATTGTTCCCTCTTTTTCCTCATAGGTAAAGGGAAAAAGAAAACAAAAAAGGGGAAAAAGAAGGTGAATGGTAATTCCTTTCTTACTTTTTTTTTTTTTTTTTTATTAGAAGAATACAGTGTATAAAAAGAAGGAAGAAAAGGAAGGGAAAAAAAGGAATTTTTTCCTGGAAAAGGAAAAAAGAAAAGAAGGAAAAGAAAAAAAAAAGATGGATGGATTATTCTTTCCTTCCTTTTTTCTTTACAGAATGCAATGTACATAGGGGAAAGGACGATTATTCTTTTTATAAGGAAGAAGGAGCGGGAAGATTGCTTCTCCTTGCTTTTTTTAAAGAAATAAAAAGAAAGAAAATTAGGAAAAAAAAGAAAAGAAAAAAAGAAAATTTTAAAGGAAAAGAAAAATTAAAAAAAAAAGGTTTTAATGAAAAAAAAGAAAAAAGAAGAAGTTTAAAAAAAAAGGAGAAAAGAAGAGGTGCATTATTCCTCCCTGTTTTTTTTTAGAAGAGAAAGAGGAAAAAAAAAGAAAAAAAAAAAATTAGAGAGAAGAAGGAAGAATAAGGTAGGTAATTTCTTGCTTCCTCCTCTTTTTTTCTTCTTAGAAGGATACAGTGTATAAGGAAGAAAAGGAAGGGGAAAAAATGAATCTTTTCTTGGAAAAGGAAAAAGGAAAAAAGAAAAAGAAGGAATAAAGGGAAAGAAAGAAGAAAGGGTAACTCTCTTTTTTCTTTAGGAAAAATGCAATGTACATAGGAAGGAGAGGAGGGGAAGATTGTACATTCCCTTCAGCAGAACAACAGAACAAAATAATGTTCTATGAACATTGGGTCTCCAACAAAATAATATTAGTGGTAGTACCACCAAGGTAGGAAGTGGAGGATCACCAATAGGGTCACCAACCGGAATCATCACCGAACCAATACCATCCAAAGAATAATGTAGGCAGCAACATGGCAGTAACAACCGGGCAGACGGCAGCCGCCATGCGGCAGCTCCAATTCTTCACCAACTTATTGGCACAATGGATAAAGGCAAAGGGAATGGATCAGTCCAAGGTGAACCAATTCGAGGTAAATGATCTCTTTAAATGTGTGAGGGGGAGTAGTAGAATAATAATATATAAAAAAAATATGCAATGAAAGGAGGGTCTAAGGAGGAAGAAGGAAAGAGAGTCTAAGGAAAAGGATGGAGGGCTGATGAAGGAAAGGATGGTCTAAGGAGGAGGAAGGAAAGGAAGGTCTAAGGAAGGAAGGACGGTATAAGGAGGAAGAAGGAAGGGTCTAAGTTAGGGTCTAAGGAAGGAAGGGTTTAGGATTCAGGGTTCAGCGTTTAGGGTTCAAGATTAAGGGTTGAGGGTTTAGGGTAAAGATTCAGGGAAGGTGGGTTCCGAGTTAAGGATAAGGTGGAAAATATATGTTGTTTGTGGAAAATAAGTGGAAAATTGGAGAATAAGACTTTGGGTTTAGGTTTTAGGAAAAGCAGTATGGACTCCTATTTAATCATCCCAGGGGGTAAAAAGGTTTTTAAGGGTTCAGGTTTTAGAATTCAGGGTTTTAAGGTTAAGGGTGTACGAGTGGGTTTAAGGGTATAAAAGTAGGGTTCAGGGTATCGGAATTCGGATTGCGATTTAAGGTTCAGTGTTTTATGGTATAGGATTCGGATTTCTGGTTTAGGGTTTATGATTTAGGGTTTAGGGTTCAGGATTTAGGGTTTAAGGTTAGGGTTTTTGGGTTTATGTTTCAGGGTTTTATGGTTTATAGAAACTTGAATTTCAGTTTTAGAGTTCAGGGTTTATGGTATGGAGAATGTGGATTTCTGGTTTAGGGTTCAGGGTTTATGCTCTAGTGTTTTAAAGAAGATAGGGTGTTTTGAAATGGAAAATATCCTCGCAGGCAGACGGTTACCTCGGATGAATTTAAAGGGGCACTTGTGCCTCGAGGGGAAAATGTGCTCGCAGACGGGCGATCCTGAAATTAGGTGAAGCGGAAAAGGGGGACAACCAGACTAGGGAGAACCAGAAACTGGGTAAACCGGAAAGGAGGAAGGAATACGGACAAGGGGGGTGAAGGAAACAGGACAAGGTGGAAGTGGACAAGGGGGACAACAAGACAAGAGGTAAAGTGGAGAAAGGGGGGAGACTGGACGAGGGGGAAAGGAAATCGGACAATGGGAGCAATCCAGATAGAGGGGAAGAAACCTAACAAGGGGGAACCGGACAAGGGAAAAGAACCTGACAGGGGGAAAGGAACCGGACAAGGGGGAAAAGAACCTGACAAGGGGGAAAAGAACCTGACAAGGGGCAAAAGAACCTGACAAAGGGGAAAAGAACCTGACAAAGGGGAGACTGGACAAGGGGGAAAGAACCGGACAAGGGGGAAAGAACCGGACAAGGGGGAAAGAACCGGACAAGGGGGAAAGAACCGGACAAGGGGGAAAGAACCGGACAAGGGGGAAAGAACCGGACAAGGGGGAAAGAACCGGACAAGGGGGAAAGAACCGGACAAGGGGGAAGGAACCGGACAAGGGGAAAGGAACCGGACAAAGGGGAGACTGGACAAGGGGAAAGGAACCGGACAACCCCGGTCGAACCGGAAGCTGCGTTAACCGGACAAGGGGGAACCCTCCAAGTGCACCCTGAAAAGGGTGTATACAAAAAAAAAAAAAGATAAAAAAGAAAGGAGGAAGGTGTTTGAGCTGGAAGGATTAGAGGGTCGTGTTTTAGGGGAGGAAAACTATATATATAGCACATATATATATATGTGTACTTATGTTAACTGACTCTTATAGACACTTCTATGGAATGAATTGAAGCAATTCTCCGATGACATGATGTATAATATTGAGAAGGATGGACAGCAGGATCAGAAAATGTGTTCCACGTTGGAAAACAAGGAGAGGGAAAAGGAGTTATGTAAATTATTATTAAGAATATTCTTCTGGATGGATGGATTAAGGCAACAAGTGCCGAATGTCAAGGGAGGCAGCACTGGGCAGATGATTTGGATACGAAGGAACGAAGAGACGAAGGTAAAAAAGGAAGAAGAGGATCTGGAACATTATTATAGATGTTTAATTGGAAAAGTAACCTTAGTAAAAATGTTAGGCAAGCATTGTAAGTTAAAAGATGTATCAGACGTTGTTATGAAGGATGTGGGAAATATGAGAACAAGGATGAATATTCCGGGTGGGAATAAATTCTGTAAGGACGTGGATTTCGGGAGTTTAAGAATAGGGGGTACGTTCATGTGGGGGAAAATTAAAGAATGGATAGATGCTTTTACTATTGCAGGCAGTTATGGTGTTGAGTTACCGGAAGTAGAAAAAGGACAGAGCAAACTACACGACATACAGAAGAAGGGACAAAAGAAGGAAATTTGCCCAGAGGGAGAAGTAGAATTGGACCCATCTATCTTAGAAAAATTAGAAATAAAATTCATCGACGATAGTGAAGACCTGTCTCTAGACGAAGCCATTGACCCTCCCGGAAAGGAAACTTCAGGAGGGAAGAAGGAGTTAGAGGAAGTATTGAAGGAAGCGATGGAAGCGAATGACAGGGAAGAAGCTTTCCTAGCGAAGACTTTACAGGAGTTATTGTTGAAAAAACATCTAGAGAATAAGGCAAAAGTTGAAAAGAAGAAAGCAGAAGAACAAACAGCAACACTCACAGCAACTTCCCCAGGTAAATAATATTATTAAAAATATTTTTAAAAGTATCATATAAAAGAAGGAAAAGGGAAATGAAATTTAAAGGAAAATGATAAAAAAAGGCGAAGAGTAAAAAAGAAAAAAGAAATGTAAAGAAGAAAAAAGGAAAGTGTAAAAAAAGAAAGAGTAAAAAAAAAAAAAAAAAAAAGAAGGAAGAAGGTTAAAAAAGAAAAGGAGAAGATTTAAAATAAAGGGAAGGTTAAAAGAGAAAAAAAAAAAAAATCATAAAATAAAATACAGGTGAATTAATCAGAGCGTGGCTGTATGTAGGATTTCGCATTTTAGGCGTGTGTTTGTAGGATTTCGCATTTTAGGGGTGTGTGTGTAGGATTTGGCATTTATGGGTGTTTGTGTAGGATTTCGCATTTTAGGGGTGTGTATGTATAGGATATCGTATTTTAGGGGTGTATGTGTAGGATTTCGCATTTTAGGGTGTGTGACCTAAGGGTTTCTAGGTTATGCAACAACAACGTAGCCTGCTATTACTGACCCCAGGGGTGGGTACGCGCGAAGGGTGTATAAAAAAAAAATAAAAATAAAAATAAAGGACGAATGCGAAAGAAAAAGGAAAGGAAAAAAAGAAAAAAAAAAGAAGAAAAATAAAGGAAGAGAGGAAAAAAAAAGTGAAGGATGGTTCTAAGTTTAACATTCAAGTAAAATGGGTTTAGGGTTAAGGATAAGGTGGGTTCCGGCTTAAGGGTATGGTGGGACCCGGGTTCAGGGTAACGTGCGTTCCGGCTTAAGGGTATGGTGGGTCCCGGGATAAGATTTAGGTGGGTTCCGAGTTAAGCGTAAGGTGGGAACCGGGTTAAGGATATAGTGGAAAATATATGTTGTTTGTGGAGAATAAGTGGAAAATTGGAGAATAAGACTTTGGCTTTAGGATTCAGGATTTAGAGTTTAGGGTTTGGGGTGTAGGAATAAAGATCAGGGTATTAAGATTGGCTTCATGTTATAGGTGTTGGGTTTAGTGTTTAGAGTTCAGGATTTAAGGTATAAGAAGTAGGAGTTCGGGTTTAGAGTTCAGGGTTTAAGGTATAGGAATTGGATTTTGTGTTTAGGATTCAGGGTTTATGGCCTGGTGTTTAAAGAAGGAAAGGTTAGTTTGAAGGGTGACATTCCTCCCAGACCGGTTACCTTTGATGAATTGAAGGAGGCGATAGCCTCGAGGGGAAAAATCTCCTCCCAGGCAGGCCAATCGGAAACTGGGTGAACCGAACACGCTGTGTCCAACCGGAGAAGGGGAAAGCGGAAACTGGGTGAACCGAACACGCTGTGTCCAACCGGAGAAGGGGAAAGCGGAAACTGGGTGAACCGAACACGCTGTGTCCAACCGGAGAAGGGGAAAGCGGAAACTGGGTGAACCGAACACGCTGTGTCGAACCGGAGAAGGGGAAAGCGGAAACTGCGTGTACAGGACCAAGGGGTGAACCGGACAAGGGGAAAGGAAACCAGAAGAAGGGGGAAAACCGGACATGGGGGAAAACCGGACATGGGGGAAAACCGGACAAGGGGGAACAACTGGACAAGGGGGAACAACTGGACAAGGGGGAACAACTGGACAAGGGGGAACAACTGGGGGGGAACAACTGGACAAGGGGAACAACTGGACAAGGGGGAACAACTGGACAAGGGGGAATGAACCGGACAAGGGGGAGATTGGACAAAGGGGAACTAGACAAGAGGGATACTGGACAAGAGGGATACTGGACAAGGGGAAAGAACCGGACAAGGGTGGTGAACTGGACAAGGGTGGTGAACTGGACAAGGGTGGTGAACTGGACAAGAGTGGTGAACTGGACAAGGGTGGTGAACTGGACAAGGGACGACCGATCAAGGGATCAATCCCGACAAGGGGGAATCAACCGATGAAGGGAAAATGTGGAGGGGACAGACGAATGATTAGATGGAGGGCGTGGGTGGTGGGCCATATTCTATTATCCTCCTGAAGGCAGGATATTAAAGGAAGATGAAAAAAGAGAGAGAAAGAAAGAAAGGAAATGGGGATAAAAAAATGGGGAAAAGGAAGATATAAATTTGAAGGAGAATGGAAAAGGCAGGAAAGGAGTCTAAGGAATGATGGAAGGGAATGTAGAAGAAGAAAGAATCTATCCTAAAGTCCATATGTTCACTCACTATTTTCTTCCTGTCTTCCTTCGTTGTTATAGGTGAAGACTGTAAGGGAAGGAGTGGCTTTTGTGAGAAGGCAAAGTGTGTAATAGGGAAATGGAAGATGAATGGACCAGGGGAAAAGGAGGTCAGAGGAATTAATACTTATCACTGAAATTTGAGCATATACTATGAACGTGGAAGAATGTATATATTCAGGGGAAGAATGCACTATGGTTTTGTGTTGATAATGAATGTATGTACATTTCCCTTTTTTCTGCTCTCTACTTGTAGAATGAAGTATGGGATGACATTAAGAAGCAGGCCACAAATATGTTTGATAAAATATCTAAAGATAGCACAAATGTGCCAAGTTATTGCAGTAAACTTTCAAATGATGATAGTAGAATAGTCACTGATCCAGAGGAAAAAGCATGCCAATACATTACAGCAGGATTAGAGTACATTTACGGTATTCAGGAAAATGGGGACGAAGCACACAGGAAAGACAACAGAGAATTCAAACAAACTATGTTATGCGCTGTACTGAACGCCTATGCAAATAAATTGAAGGAGGAGGTTACATCTCCCTGTACAGTCGGGGAAGGTACAATAACACAAGCATTTGGGATTGGAAATGGAAAGATGAGTGCTTGGTGTAAGGATGAGAATAAGAATGGTCCATGTATAGAGTGCAAGAGGGCAGCCAATCTAGAGTGTGAAGTGGGCGATAAGAAGAAAGAAGAAGTGAAGGAAAAGTTGAAGACAATGCTCGGGAACGATGCCAACATAACACAAACTGTGACTGATATAAATAATATAAGTAAGAACTCCTTATGTCAACGCGCCCAATGTGTAATAACACAAAGGACCAGGGAAAAAAGGGAAGAGCGCAAAAGGGAAAAGAGGGGCCAAGAAAAGGTGTGGGAGGTTAGGAAGGATTCATATTTAGCATCAAAGTCTAATTGTATAGAATTGAAATTGGGCGAACATATATATATATTTCCACAGGGTGAAAATGGAAATGTTTTTTGTATAAGTACTACTTATATTTACGTGTTCCCTCTTTTTCCATTGTATTTTCCTTCTGTTTTCCATTGTATTGGCAGAGTGAAGCATGGAATGACGCTAAGGGTGACGTACTGAAAGATCTGTCTAAGGCGATGAACAATGGGAATGAGACAGACGAAGAAGAGTGTAAGAGCATTAATGGAGAGAGTGGTATACCATCGGACGCAGAAAAAAAGGCATGCTCGTACATTGTTAAGGGTTTAAAACATATATACAACACTCAAGAGGAGGGAACTGGTAGGAAGGATACCAAGGAAAATAATAGACTATTTAAACAAACTATGGCCTGTCTAATATTAAATGAATATGGAAAACTTCTTAAGGAGAAATCCTGCATAACAGAGGACACTATAAAAAAAGCGTTCAATGTTGGACAAGGTATTAAGGAAAAAGCTTGCACAGAACAACCCTGTGAAGAGTGTAAATGGGACATTTGTAAAGATTTTAAAATTGGACAGACGGACACTCAACGGGATGAAATAAAGAAAAAGCTCCTAGAGAAGAACGAAATACAACAAACGTTCACTACCATACATAATGCAAGCAGTTTATGTGAACGTGTTAAATGCGTAACAGAAAAATGGTTCCCAAACAGACATCGTCAGCAGAAAGATGCAAGTAATTGGGTAAGAAACAATATTGTCCCATAGAATTAAGGGTTCCACAGTAGAAAGTATTTCTTACATATATCAATAGCAATGATGCCCACCAGTTCTATATAATCACTGAATATACATATATGTTCCTTCTCCTTTTAGGATGGATCCAGAGGTTATTGGGGTGATGTTAAAAAGAGATTGAACGAACTGTCCAGTGCTATAACAGGAAAGAAAGAAAGTGTCGAAATTTTATGTGAGAATATTAAGGATGGAAATAGTACATTTGTAGGAGCAAGCAAACAGGCTTGTGCATTCATTGTTAAGGGTTTAGAACATATATATAAATTTCAAAAGGGAACTGCCACGACGGAACAGATGGCTCTGGACAACCAAATATTCCATAGAACTATATATTGTGTCCTGCTCAATGCATTCGCAGATGAATTGATAGAGAAAACAGCGGGACACATGTGTCCTATCACAGAGGAAATAATAAGTGAAATGTTTAAGAAAGGCAATGATAAGAAGGATAATTGGTGTAAGGATAATAAGGAAGGTAAAGACATGAAATGTGAAGTGTGTGAAAGGGTACCCAAACTGAATTGTGATATATCCGGAGGCACAAACAAGTACGATGTAAAAAACAAAGTAGATGAACTGTTCGAAGGGAATGATGGTGCCCAAATAAGGGACTCCCTGTCTATTATAAGTTCTCTAAATGATACCTTATGTGCACGTGCAAATTGTGTAACAATTAATTGGTTTAAGGACAGAAAGGACGGAGATAACAAGCAAAACTGGGTAAGGGAACAGCACTCTCCATTGTAATTAAGGTCACTGGAAAGCATAGTATTTCTTATACATAATTAGAGGGGAAAACGGAACTACGAGACGTGTATATGTACATTAGGGTTACATATATATGTTCCATTTCTTCTTGCTTCCTTTTTCTTTCCATGCATAGTGCACATATTGGGATACGGACTTCAAGAAGAGGCTGAATGAACTATCTAAAGCTATGACTGAAACGATTGGGGAAGAGGAAGAACTATGTGGGAATATTGGAACGGGAGGTGCTACATCTTCAGATGCAGAAAAAAAAGCATGTAAGCTTATTACTGCAGGATTAAAACATATTTATGAAATTCGGAAGACTGCAGTAACAGACTCAGGGAAGAAACCAAAGGAAGAAAAGAAGGCTGTTCATAATGTGCAGTTTGAGCAAGTTATGAAGTGCATTCTACTTAATCAATACGCAAATAAAATAACGCAAAAATGTCCGGCGGTGCAGGAAGATAAAATAAGAGAAATGTTTCAGAAAGGAAATGAAAAGATGAGTACTTGGTGTACGGGTAAGGGTCCGCATGGTACAGGTGATTGTATAAAGTGTGAAAGGGATATAGGCTATAAAGTCTGCACACTAAACGTATCGAATGATCTGTGGGATGAAGGAAAAAGTAAAAAGTGCGACATAGGCAAAGACAGTAACGGAGCCCAGATAGGAACCAAGGTGGAGAAAGTGTACAAGGAGGAGGAAAAAGACACAGCCGGCAGGCCGGAAATAAATAAAACTGTAGAAGCAATAAATACTATATGTCCAAAACCACCTATAGACCCATCCGAACCACAAGCTGCCAAACCAGCTGCCACTAAACCACCAGCAACCACACCAGAATCAACTCCAAGTTCAAACGGATTAGGTAGGAGTGAAACTTCACAAAATAGTCCAGGTAAGCCTGCAACTCCAAAGTGTGATGGTAATGAAGTGAAAGGTGATGCTGAAGCAGCTATGAAATGTATTAACCTGGACGATGATAATAATGTCAAAACGTGTGTCGGTACTGATTGTAACTTGAAGGATGATATCCTGAAAAAAGGAACATTCTCCAGCACTGGAATCGCTGCAACCACAAATGTTGCTGATGCAACCACTTCTGTCATTTCAGGTACAGCTACAACAACCAATGGGCAGTCTCCGGGTTCCTCCGGACCTGGCTCTACTGGAACAGCAGAGCCCCAAACTCCAAGCACAGGAACAGACACTCAAACACCTTCCGGCTCAACAGTCACTCCTCAAGTTCCAGGTAATAATAATAAAAAAAAAGCAAATAAACACTCCTAAGAAATGTGTGCAGCATATAATATGCATCCAAAAAATTAGCAAGTAAAAAATTATAAATAAACAATTGTAAATTAAAAAAAAAAAATTTTAATTTAAAAAGTAAAAAACTAAAAATATTAAAAACTAAAAAATAAAAAAGGGGAAAAAATTGAAAATTAAAAAAAAGAAAAAATTAATATTAATTTTAGAAGAAGAAAATTAAAAAAAACGAAAGAGAAAAGAGGAAAAAAATGGAAGGAATGAAGATGTTCCTTCTTAACGCTGGAAGGAAAAAAAGAAAAAATTTATATTAGAAGAAAAAGAAAAATAAGAAGAAAGAAAGTTTTAGGGTTCCGGATTTAGGGATCCGGGTTTAGCGTTCCGGGTTTAGGAATAGTGCTACAGGGTGTGAGAGTAGAGTTTAGAGTTTAGTGTTCCGCGTTTAGAAATAGTTGTCCAGGGTATGGAAATTATAGCTTGGGGAATGAAGAATAAGGATTTTGCGCCACAAGGATAACAATATGACCTGGTGTTTAGCACCTTAGGGATATATTATGGTGTTAGAGTGTGAAGGAGAAAGAAAGAAGAAAAACTGTAAAAAAGTATAAAAAAATTCTGGACGCGTAAAAAAAATTAGAAAGTGAACGAAGTGTAAAAAGGAAGTGTACAAAAAAATTAGGACGCGTAAAAAAAATTACAAAGAGAAAGAAGTGTAAAAAGAAAGTGTAAAAAAGATTCTGGACGTACAAAAATTACAAAGTGAAAGAAGCGTAAAAAGTAAAAAAATAAAAAATAAAGAGTAAAAAATAAAAGTGTAAGAAGTAAAAAAATACGAAAGTAAAAAATGAAAAAATGAAAAACATAAAAAAGAAAAAAGTGTAAAAATTTAAAAAGTAGAAAATAAAATAAGGAAGTGTGCACCACGAAAGGGTGCACGCAACATATCAGTTTCTGCGACCTTCGATATTATTTAAATCACCTTTTTTTCTTACTTCTTTTTTAGGCACATCGGGACCCAGCAGTACGGGACACCAGTCTCCCGGGTCTTCCGGCCCAGGTAGTACAGGAACCTGGAAACCTGGTTCCTCTGGACCAGGTTCCACTGGAACGTGGAACCCAGGTTCTTCCAGTCCAGGTAGTACTGGGCACCAGTCTCCTGGTTCCTCTGGTCCTGGTAGTACTGGAACGTGGAACCCAGGTTCTTCCGGTTCCGGTTCTACAGGAACTTGGAACCCAGGTTCTGCTGGTACCGGTATTACGGGAACCTGGAATCCTGGTTCTTCTGGTTCCGGTTCCACGGGAACTTGGAACCCAGGTTCTTCCGGTCCAGGTAGTACAGGACATCAGTCTCCTGGTTCTTCTGGACCCGGTAGTACTGGAACCTGGAAACCTGGTTCCTCCGGTCCAGGTTCTACAGGAACTTGGAATCCTGGTTCTTCCGGTAGTGGTTCTACGGGAAGAGGTGGTCAAGGAAAGAGTGGCAGAGACACCCCTTCCGCTGCTCCAGTTGTTAACAAGATTGACAACCTTCCTGATATCCTTACCCCATACCTTCCTTTGGCTCCTGTCTTCATTGGTATGTCTGCTATGAGCTACCTACTCTTGAAGGTAAGAAAAAGATTTAAAGAAGAAAAAAAAAAAAGAGTAAAGGAAAAGTAAAAAAAAAAATTAAGGTGAATGTATCTGTGTGGGGGGTGTGCGTAGGATTTCGCATTTTAGGGTGTGTGTGTAGGATTTCACATTTTAGGGGGTGTATGTGTAGGATTTCGCATTTTAGAGGTGTGTTTGTGAAGGATTTCGCATTTTAGGGGTGTGTTTGTAGGATTTCGCATTTTAGGGATGTGGAATTTCGCACATAGATTAAAGATAGTCCTTTTGTTCCTAAAAACAACACACTCACCCCTCTTAAAAAAACCTTATCTGCCTTTTTCTTTTTTAGTACTTTTTCCTTGGTAAAAAAAGAAAACGTCACAGAAGACCTCATCAAGTACCTGGTCCAACTTTACAGGAACAAATTTTGGAACGTGTGGAAGAAGGTGGTCCACGTGAATATACCTTAGTAAAAAAACGCAGAGAACCAAGATATGTTCCAACGGGAACGAAGAGGCCAAAAAAAAATGGTTTCCATCGCCCCGTTAGTCGACGTACCATTATTGATATCCATTTAGAAGTCTTAGACGAATGTCAGAAGGGGGACCTACATTCGACGAAACAGGACTTTTTTGAAATTTTGGTCCAAGAATTTATGGGAAGCGAATTCATAAAGGAAGACTTTGTTCCTAAGAAAGAAGTTCCTACGGAACGGGTTGCAAGTTCAGATTCGGGGTTTAAGGAGGAAGACTTTGTTCCTAAGGAAGGATATTCCTAATGAACAGGTTCCAAGTTGAGATTCCGGGTTTTAGGGAGGAAGACTTTGTTCCTAAGGAAGGTGTTCCTAGGAAAGAAGTTCCTAAGGAAGAGATTCCTCAGGAACAGGCTCCAAGTTCAGATTCCGGGTTTTAGGGTGTAGTAAATATTTTTTCTTTTTTTTGTTTTGTATGGTACGAAAGTGTTTACATGTTCATGTGTAACATCAATATAACACAGAAAAAATTTTTTACTCCTTCACTTTATTGTGACTTGTTTGGTAAATTTTTTTTACTGAAGAATTAAAATGCTTATTTTTTTTGTTACAAAAATTTTTACCTTTGTAATTTTTTCTATCTTTCTTTAAATACCCATATATTTTTTTTCGAAAAGATCAGTATTTTTTTTTTTTGTTCCGCGCCCCTTTTTGGGAGTATTCTTCCCTTTATGCAGTGTTATTCATATAAATGAAGGAAAAAACGCTGTTTCAAAAAAATATCCGTCTACCCTTCTAAAATTAAAAAAAAAAAAAGAATGGAAAAAGTGTACACACACAATAAAAAAAGGGGGGGCTGGATCTCTCACCACCTTGCAAGTATAGAAAATGTGCACCCCCCCCTTTTTAAAGGTAAAAGTTGAAAAAATTGAAAAAATGGAAAGAAAAAAAAAAAAAAATAGGAGAAAAAAAAAAAAAAGGAACAAAGTTGAGCGAGTGGGGGGTTCTTCCTCTTTTCATGGGAATTCCCAAATTCGTAAGGCCTCCCGCGCGTACTATAAAATATAATTACATCATTACTCAGTGGAGATGAGATCCGACCTGTTCGTTCTAACAAACTAGTCATTAAATGGTTACCTTCTATTGTACTTTTATTTTTTGTCTTCTCCCCATCCGTCTAACACCCCCCTTAAGTCCTTTCCACTCTCCCGCGGCTACTTCTGCACCTGTTCATTGACATTATTGGAAGGAGACAAGTTGTTGATGCTTATGGAATTTAAAAGGTTACTCGGGAGGTACTCCGTATTTATGGTACTAGAATTTGAAGTGAACCTCAGTTGGTCGATCATTTTCCTGTTAGCGAAAAATTCGTAGTTGTTCATATCCTTCATGTTTGTCATGGGGGTGGAAATGGATGTGGAGTTCAGATTGGCCTTCTTAAAGTCGTCGTTGCATGAGGCTGCGTCATAACTGTTTGGAGTTGTATTACTGTTGCCGCTATGGTTGCTGTTCCCGCTTAGCTCATCCGTGTGCTGCTCCCCGGGAATCACATCTCCAATGGACGGATGATTCTCCCCGCTGCACACGCCGAACCGATAATGTGCGTTGTCAAACTGAGACTGTGCCTGCCTATCCACAACGTTATCCAGACAGCTCCCTTCCCGTTCGAGCTGCTCATAACTTGGAAGCACCTGAATCATGTGTCCAAATTCGTAGTGCACCTTCTCATGCAGGGGGTAGTCGCCATTGCCGTGTGGACTACCATTGCTACAGTCATCATTTGATTTATCAACCATATTGTAATTGCCTTCCTCACTACAGTTGTGCATGCCTCCATTGGCGTATCCGTTATAGTAGAGGTAGTCTCCTTCCCCCGTAACGTCTACATTTTCTTCCGTTATCCCTGAGTCTAAATTGTCTCCGTTGAGCCCATCATCTCCCCTTTCATATGGCGAACTCATGAACCCCATTCTTTGGGACTGTGCCTCCTTCTCTCCAATCGTTAAAGGATCATACTTAATGCTTCCTACACCGTAAGGATTGTCTTCCCTCCCGCATGCTGCTAACGCGTCTAACTGGGTAGTTATTCCCATGTTGCTCTGTAAATTGGGGTAGCTGTCCCCTTCCCCTGTGGAAGCCACCGTGGGGACATGACTCGTTTGGCCAATAAAACTCTTGTAATGGTTAACTGTTTCAGTGTTAACTGCATCAAATGTGCCTTCGTTCTTTTCTCTCCCTTCCCATGGGGAGCCACTCACCACGGTCACCTCGTTCGGGAACGCAAAAGCGCTTCCACCATTTAACGAAACCTCATAGGAACCTTCATCCACGTTGTTCATGTAATTCTGGACGTATTCTAAATTTCCCTTCACATCCTCATCAAAAATTTTGTTCATCTGTAAGCAATTACCCTCCTGGTCATAAGGCACACTAACAGTCCTATTCATATTTTCGTTCACAATAGGTTCTCCATGCAGATACGTTGGGTTCATTCCCTCAGGATAATTCAAATTGGGTAGCATCAGACCTTCCTCATTGGCCCCGCTTACGTCGTTCATTCCTTCTCCTGAGCTGACGCACACTCCGTTCGGGTTGTTGTCTTCTCCGTTCAAGCATGCCACGCCGTCTATCCCATTGACGGACACCAAGTCGTTAGAACCCTGGTAATTACCCAATTGGTAATCCACTTCCCCCCCTATAGCGTTAACGTTGCTCATCATACACGTGTCGTATGGCCCCCCCATGCCGCTCACACCATCCGTACACGCATAGCCATGGATGCCACCAAACTCATTCTCATTCAGCATGTCGTCAAAAACGGCAAAACCGTCAAAATGGCGCCCATCATTTAGGCCACTCATAAGATTCGCACACTCATACTTGCTCATGTCTCCCACTTCTGGTTCCCCACTTGGTGGTCCCAAATGGTTTGCCTCCCCCAGTTCATTCAAGCACCTGACGTTACTGGCCCCGTAGCAGTTGTCCATTTTGTAGGTGTTAACTTGCCCATCGAGATCGGATACTTCACCCCGCATGATGCCACCACTAATTTCCTCCCCTGGTGAAATAAAGTGGGGCGTCTCCTTCAGGGCAACGTTGAGCGCGGACCCATCCTCATTAACCCTCGAGGTGCCATCGCCCACGGAGTTGAAGTAACAATAGTCTGTAGACCTCTGCTCATTTGTCAACATGTTAGTGGTAATGAATTCCCCGTTCTGTAATTCACCGCGATTCAACTCGCCACTCGGTCTATTCTTCTCACTAGGAGACCCATCAAAATTTGTGCCATTCCTACAGCTGTTCATGCCACCCATGGTGAGAAATCGAAAGGCAGGGTCGGACAACTCCTGTAAGTAGTCTTCCACACGGGCATTCTTGTTAGCGTTCCACCCAACGGCTAAAATGTGCAAAGAGAACAAACGCGCAAAGTACCTCTGCTGTAACTCAAATTCCTTCTGTGCATTTAGCGGAACCTCGAAATGCTCGTAAAATACTCGGGACTGGTATTCGTATGGTACCCTGTACCCTCTTGGATTATCGACAAACTCGATTGTGTTGTTCCTCACGAAGGAGCAATTTAAATTGTCTTTCCTACGATGGATCTCACTGGGCTGGTCACTGCACACTGGGATGCTTCTCCTTCTCGTCCTTCTCAAATTCATTAGGTGAGTCTTCCCATCAGCCACGTCAAAACGAGAGAAGTCCACCAGTTCACCCCCGTCATTTCCTCCAACGCTCTCCCTTCTGTTCACTCCGCTGTCCACTTCGATATTCTCATCAAAGTGCTCTGTGATGTTTCCTCGCTCCTCTGTGTGGGAATCCTCCCTATAATTCAAACCGCTTGGATGAATCCCACCTGCAGACGAATCCCCTCCCGTATTGTCATTCACCACGTCACCACTAATGCCCTCATTGTTGTTCCTCCATTGGGGGGCAAAACCAGAGTCGCAGATTAGCATACCACCCAGGTTGGACACCGCATACGATCCTAACCCACCACAAGCAGAGTCATCTCTCTTCCCATTTGCCCTGTACCTGCTGTAAGACGTCCTTATGTCATTTACATCACCATAAAAAACTGAATCCTCCTTTTGGCTAATCGTGTCTACCCTGTTTAAAGCACTTTGGCTAGCTCGACTAAATTTGCAATGCTTCGTTCGTCTCCGAGGTTTGGTAGGAGGTTCTCCGGTGTGGATGTTCTCCCCTACATTTTCAACGGGGATCATGCTGGCCTTCACTAATACATTATCATTTTTATTCACATCTACACTGTTGCTGCTTTTCCCGGTGGGTACCACATCGCTATATCCGTAGTTGCCTTCCTGTCCTGCCTCAAATGCTTGCGGATTAACGGCTCTCAATTGCGCACCACCCCCATGCACATCCCTGGTGGTGTTATTATAACGCCTTCCCTTCCGCACCCCCATGGAGTCACCCACAACGTGGTCATTACCACCATCCCCCCCATTCCTCTGGGCCTTTTGGTTCTTCCTTAACTGAATATTGTGGTATGTAGAGAAATATTTACTCAACTCCTCATCGAGTAGGAAGTCATCCCCTTTGAATTTCCTATTTGTGCTCCTCTTTCTTTTTTTTCTTTCTCCGTTGTGGCTCGCTGGGAGGGGATCACCTACTCCGTTTCCACCATCGCTAACAGGGTTAACGTTCTTCCCCCCTACGGGCAAACACTTGGTCTCCTTGTTCCTTTCTCCTCTCTTCCGTGAGTCTTTCCCCTCCACGTCATTCCCATCCTCTTCGCACTTTATTTTCCTCAAATGGCAGATGCGCTGCCTCACGGGTTTCCTATTTTTTATGTGGCTCTTCTGGGGAAGTAAGTTACCCCCCTGGGGATCCCCCACAACGTCGCAAAGTATACCACCATTTGCATCGTCCCTATGCATCACCTCCATGTTTACCCCCCTCCTCATAACTCCCATGTGGGGTGCCATTCCCCCTCCGCCGTAACTCACCACGTAGGGGTTATACCGTTCTACTCTCAACACAGCTCCGCTGGTGCAGTGGCCCGTGGGCAGACCGCCTCCCCCCGGAACGTATTCACTCCGAATGGCGTGACTCATCCCGAAGGGATCCTCCCCCCCGTAATGGAAATTCTGTGCGTTGCCATGGAGCAGATCACCATGGTGCAAATCACCATAACACAAAGCCCCATGTTCCACCCCGTCGTTCACATACACCGCGTAGGAATTACTCCTCGTTGCATATACATACCTAGAGGAATAGTCCCCCCCCTTTGCCATAAAACTCCCCATCCGGTAACCTTCATATTGCTCCGGCAGGACGAGGTAGCTGCTCATCATGGCACCAGGTTCTAGGGTCCCATTTCTACAGTTCAACAGAATCCCCCCACTGTCGCTGTATGGCATGCATAAAGGGTCACACATGTCTGGCTCATTCTTCACGTGATTACTATTGGATGAGAAAGCAGACGGGTCTACATTGCCAAATTCTGCATAGCAACTGAATAGGTTCAGTTCTTCTGGGTCATTCGTTTGAGCAGCTCTGCATGGATCTACCAAAGCGTCCTCTATTGGGTCACGAATTGCACCCCTCATCGTGTCCTTTACCCGGCGAGCCATTTTCCCCCTCAATTTTGCACCCTCCTTTGGTGTCTTTTTAATTCTTTCCCCCTTCGTTCCATTTCCCCTAGGCTTGTAATTCCTTTTCCTCCCAGTCGTTCCTCCTCTTCCCTTAGTGTTCCCCCCGAGATGATACTGACTCAGAAGGTAAGTCCCCTCAGGCAAAACCACATTGCCGTCTTCCCCTTCGATGCTCCTCATATAGTTACTATCTGTCCTTCCACCCAACGTGGTACTCTCACTCTTTATGAAAAGATTGCTAAAGGAACTTCCACTGTAGGCCTGGTTCCTATGAACCATGTTCGATCCGTCCATCAGCAAACCATCAAAGGTACCACTTGAATGCTTCCCTTTTCCTTTCCTTAACTCGTGCTTGATTCCCCTTCCTAACATTAAGGAAGGGTTATCCCCCCCCCTGAGTATTTTACACCTATTTTTCCTCTTCACATTTTTTTTCATGTATACATTTATCTTAACAACAGTTTTGTCTGACCTTGAGAATCTCGTACCCGTAGCTTTGTGCAGCAAAATAGGGTTAAAAACTCCTTCAATTAAACTTTGCGCGAAGGTTTCGGCCCTTTTCTGTGCCTCATCATTACCTACCTTTTTGCATGACCATCTGGCCTTCATTGGAGTCTCATTGTCTGTCCATTCAACTCTCCATTCTCTCTCAATTCTATCCCTTATCAGAGACACTTTATATACACCCACATCCTGATACACTCGAACGATGGGTGGTCCTTTGTCTGGGTATAGCTGCTCGAAGGTTATTCCTGCCTTTAATTTTTCTATTAATTCCTTTGCTCTTAATTTGGCCTTATCATTTCCATATTTTTTATAGGAAATCCTTTGCTCTCTTCTGATGTCATTTTCGTACCACTCAACTACTAGACAGCGTTCCACTTTGTCTATGACGACGACTGGATCGCTCTTTATGTTTACTTGGTTGCACCTGGTTGCTTCGTCGTTGTGGGTTATCTGCTCGTGGGGAGGGGCTTCCTCCGGTGGGCTCTCCACCGAGGCCTCCAACTTGACGGGAAGTTCACGCACAGGAACATCGGCACGGACATCACCACACATACCACCACCACCAGGACCTTTAGCATCTTGTTCAGTATCTTGTGAATTCTCAACACCACCACTCACATCGCCACCCACATCGACTCCCCCCTGGCAGGCCTCCTCCGATAGGGACCTCCCGATTGCCTCCACAGGGTCTGACTCCAGGCCGACGCTTTGCATTTACCCTTGCGCTGTCTTAAAACACTTGAAGGGAACCTTCTTGCTTGTCACAAATCATCTATGTATGCACGCAGGGGGGAGGATGCCACCGCACATACGTTCCGTTGCATGGATTTGTGTCTGACCCCGTTAATACGCCTCGTTAGTTTGCACAACAGATGAAAAAACCCCTATGTTAGCCCTTCACTTCCCTATCTTCCAACTCGGTGGAGAAAAAACTTTTGTCTGCGATTGTGCATTCGTTGTAGAGGCGGCACAATAGGAATGGCTCTCACATTGCCGCTATTTTGCTAAGGGTTGCCGCTCATACGAACAAACTAGTGTATGTGTAGTTTACACGAAAAAAAGTGGTGTAGACGGGACGAAACAAACACAACATGTACGACACACGCCTTATGCACGATGAATGCGATGCTTTAAGCTAGCCAAACTATGTAAACTAGACAAACGAAGCGAACTTCGAAAAACAGACTCAAGCAGAGGACTCCTCCGATTGAGCTACAAACTTGCAAGAAACAAAAAAAAAAAATTCAGAAAAAAAAATTGTTACAAAATTTTACATGACAAATGGAGAACACCTCCACTTGCGACCACTTATTAATCGCAAAGGAGGCAAACAAAAATGGTATGTCAACTATTCTCCCAATGGATATAAGCACGTTGGTAAGTGGAGAGTGGGCATACGTAAGCGTGAACACCTTGGAACGGAGAGCGAATCTACACCATCGCGAACACTTTTACAACGGAGAGCGCATCTACCAGAACGGCAGCACGCGAAAGATACGCAGGGTGAGCAAGCTTTCCCACGATGGAGTGGGAGCGCTAAGGTACAAACTCAAAAAAACAAACTCAAAAAACAAACTCAAAAAACAAACAAAAAAACAAACTCAAAGAAACAAACTCAACAAAACAAACTCAAAGAAACAAACTCAAAAAAACAAATTCATAAAAACAAACTCGAAAAACAAACGCGGGCACGTGTCGGGTTCACTGGAAGGAACACTCCCCATGAACCTGCGCACGAACACAAATGCTTCGAAACAATTTAGGAATGTTCTTCTCTTGATTGACAGAAAATATATTCACACCCAGACATGCACCCACGGGTCTATGGCGCAGCTGCTAGCACTGGGTCGCGAAAAAGGGAACGCCCCAAACGGAGGGCACAAAAAAAAAACACACAAAAAAGTGGAAATACAAACAAATACGGAGACAAATAAAGGGGCATACAAATGGACAAACAAATAATCAAACAAAAAAAAAAAAAGAAAAACGAAAAAAGAAAAAAGAAAAGAAAATGTACAAACAAACAAACGGAAAGACAAACTGGACAAACTTACGATGCGGCGAAAACAAAACAAAAACGCACGAGTTTCTCTAAGCAAACAAAATGGAGCACACCCACAGGGGCGAGCAGTAAGAAAAAGACAAATATGTCCAACGTTTTGCACGCCAGACAAATTGGAATGAAAAAAAGAAAAAAAAAGAAGCAAAATGGAAAGTTTTTTTTTTTTTTGTTCTATTCTGTATTGCTAATTAACTTTGCTTCCCTTTTTTTACTATTCCCTTTTCTTCTCTGCCCCAAGATATGCCACTGAGCGAAAACACCAAGGAATGGGGGCGCAGAAATACGAAGACGAAAACAAGCGCGAGGGTGGAAGGGAACAAATGAAGACGAATATGAATGGAAAAACGCGCGAAAGCAAACATAAGTGGGGAACTAACAAAAAAAAAAAAAAATACAAATCTAAACAAACAAAACAAACAAAACAAACAAACAAAACAAACAAAACAAATAAGCAAATGAACAAACGAATGAACAAACAAGAACGGTGGATGTCCATGACAAATGAGCAACACACATTGCGATACGAAAATAAAATCGGACGATACAGAAAAAAACAAAAAAAAACTGAGAAGAAATTTCTCGCTACTCACACGGAAAGACAAAAATTAATTAATGGAATTGCAAACTTAAGAGGAACGTGGACGGTTGCGGAAACGGGGAAAATAAAAAAAAACAAAAAAAAAAAAAATAGACGATTGGAATGAGGAACGTGGGGCCACGCAAAATGCAACCAGACCGGGGAGTCGCGCCACAGATC
Organism: Plasmodium coatneyi; assembly: GCF_001680005.1. Lineage (NCBI taxonomy): Eukaryota > Apicomplexa > Aconoidasida > Haemosporida > Plasmodiidae > Plasmodium > Plasmodium coatneyi. Next base: position 2,340,766 of record NC_033566.1, on the reverse strand, counting down.
ATAAAAAATACAACCATACGAAGCAAACATAATGGCAAAAAATAAAAAACAAAATAAATTTCTACCGAATGCGTGTTTACAGTTAAACATATGCATGCAAAGAAAAAAAAAAATAAAAAGAATAAAAAATTAAAACTTAAAAAAAGTTCAAGAGATAAAAACAGAGTACAGATAAATACGCAATAAAGGTATATACGCATGTGCTTTAAAAAAAAAAAAAATGATACACCTCGGTACACGTGCTAGGTATGTATGTCCAAGAATTATTCTAATTGTTTCACTGCCTGTTCGTACGAGTGGCTCGCATTTTAATCTTGGCACATGTCCGTGTCCGTGTGTGTACGACCATGTGCATACGCCCCATCGAGCGCAGTTCCGTTCCGCTCAGTTCATTCGGATCAGTTCACACTCCGTTCAGCTTTGTTCTCTTCCCAACCCCCTTCCGCCGACAGTCCATCTTTTGCACACACGTCACTTCCCCACTCCGGCTAACTTGGCATGCTTTCCCAAACACGCACTGCATTAAAAGGCGCAGATGACAAAAAAGCAAAAAAAAAATAAAAAAAAAACAGAAAAAAAAAATAAAATAACGTGCACATAAAATTTGGCCTCTTTTATTCTTCCCTTTCTAGCCACGAAGCCGCGCGCATACGTCCATGCGTATTTCTGTCCACGTGCACACCCCTTCGAGGATACGCGTTTAAAAAAAAAAAACCCTTCTGCTGGCCACTCCTCGGGTACCACACGAAATGACGCAACGCAAATGCAACGGGAGGTGCGAACAAATTGCTTATTTCTGCTGCGGTGTAAACGAAGCGATAGGGCAATAGGACGCAAAAAGGGGGAAAAGCAAAAAAAAAAGGGAAAAGAATAGGCGCATAGCGAATAGCGAATAGGCGAAAGAACATACAACACATGAGGTGTTATACGCTCCTCACTCTTCGCATCCTTTTGGGACGCTCCTTAAATGACACTTTGACTTTCCCACCTGTTTTGCTGTCTGCCCGTTTGGTGAACACGCACACGTACACATATATTTACATGCACACAAAAAATCAGACAAGGAAAAAACTTCCACCCCCACACGTATTTATTTTATTTATTTTTTTTGTCCAAACGGATCTCCTAACAAAGGGACCAACATGGCGTATTCCTACGTCCTTGTGCGATCTTTTTTTGGATTTAAATTATTCCCACGCTGGATATTTTGAAGGTGAAATGGGATGCACGACGTGGCTGCGCTTTCCCATTCCTTCCAACAGTCGCTACTAATTGATGATGAGAGGGTCATAAACTTCCCGTCGCATTTCCCACCCCAGCATGCACAACCATATGAACGCTGAAAAGGGGGTGCACTTCTTTCTCGCCTTCTGTTTGTCTCGATTTTGCTATTTTCAAAAAATTTCACAATTTCGATTTTCTTTTCTCAAAATTATTACGACGCTTCCCTGACGAGTATGCACCTTCCTTCGGGGGGGTACTCAGTCAGTATCCGTTCCGCCTGCAAGTTTATTTCCCTTCGGTCGTCTCGCCGCCGTGTTGCGATTATTTCGTGGTTGCCATTAGAAGTGCCTTCCCTGCAGGGCAATAACGGGGAACTTCCAAATGTGTATCGTCTTCACCGGTGACCAAACATACTCGTCCGTACAGACGGGAAAGACTAACGCATCGAATGCTCACACGGATTAACAAAAAAATGAGGGAACAAAGTCATTTTCGCGGCTCCTTCCCATATCCTGCTCACCAGTTCGCACACTTCATTCAACTGCGATGCGCTATTTCGCATGAACAGGTTAGGACCTTTTATCTTCCCATTTATTTTTTCTTAAATTGTGAAGCTTTACATCCCAGCGAAAAGTTCGACTTGCACAGAATACTACACAGCGCGTTGCACATATCAACACATAGTTTGTAATTCCACTTGGGTTTCTCTATCCTTTATTTTATTTTATTATTTTTTTTTTCTTCCCTGTTCCACTTCTTCAAATCGACACTGTCGTTAAGGGGAAGCCGAATAAATTTCGAAGCGCAAAAATTGAGGAGAACAGCACCCCACCTCTCTCCCCGCTCGCTACCTATTTAAATTGTGGCGAAAAAATTAAAGCGCACACAGTAGGAGTAACCCGGAAAATAAAGCGTGATGCCTTCAAAACAGGCGCACGGATTTATGACAATGCTTTTGAGAACTCGTTAAAAAACCGAAGCTAACAAATGATCCATCACCCGGTCGTACACCACGTCAACAGTGGTCTCACATAAAGGGTACGACGTTCCCCCATGTCACACACGTCAAAGTGTACTACTGTGGAGAAAGCAGAGTCTTTATAGCAAGTGGCTCGCTTAGCCTTCTTTTTTTTTTCCGTTTTTTTTCTGCCTTTTCCGATTTGTTCTCCTCCCCCTCCGCACGATGATCAAACTGGACGTTTTCAAGTTGGCCAAAATGGGGCCAAGTAAAGGGAAGGGGCCACTCATCGCAAAGTACGCTCCTGTTGGGTTCAAAAAAGGATTCGGGGCTATCGGACTGGGAAGGCACACCAAAAAGGGTACACTGCTGAGCCAGGGGTGGAGCATTTCACTCGCTGTTCCCTCGATGTGCTGCTGCGCAAAGAGAGAGGCATAACATGATATAGGGCAACCGCGATGCCAGCCAGCTGTGCTACATCCCATGTGCACACCTTTTTTTTTTATGTTGTTTTCCTTTTTTAGGGTTCTTCATTATTAACAAAATGCTGGTGCCCAATTTTCGCGTCCCAGACCTGAGCGATTGCAACGTAAGAACGAGAACTGGAAGGAGAGAAAAAAAAAAAGCTGATTTGTACCTCTGCGCACATTTCGGCCAAACGTTAACCTGTTTTCGCAACACATGAGTAAAGACTGCTTTTGCAGTGCAGTGATATGAAACACACATATGGAGAGACGTGTCACACCGATGCATTTTTCTATCGTGCCCAGCATAATTCGCTCCCTCGGATGAGTAGCTTTTCCCTTTGAAATCCTCTACATTGGGTGTTACCACCTCCGTTTAACCTCCCCTTTAAAGTAAAAAATAAACGAAATAATTTTCTCTTTTCTTTTTTTGGGAACCCTTTTAGTTAAAACCATATGTCTCGCAGAAAACGCCCCTCATCGTCATGAAGAAGCAGTTGGGTCCCCGGCGAAAAATCCTCAACTGAATCGCGCACATGGTCCGTACGTTACACATTTTTGGCGCCATTTATTTATCGCTCATTTGCTTTTCTTTGTGATGATTTTTTATTTTTTCCAGTTCGAGCAACCTCACATGTATGTCGCCCTGGTGGTTAAATTAAAGCGCGCCAACCGAATCGCAAGTTTGAATCCTACCAAAAGTTCATAACTGCTCGCATGCATGTGTACCGTTTTTTTTTTTCTTTTCTTTTCATTCGTTACTTTTTTTAAATTACGTTCTTCCAACGCGTACATCCTCCTAAAAAAGGAAAAATCTTCGTATGGTTAACACATTTAAAAAAAAACGGTGAAGTATAGTATGAACTGTAATAAGGAAGCACATTAACGAAATGCACTGAGGAAATTGTTAAGCCCGCTTCGGCGCAGCTGGTAACGCACGAACAGAAACAGCAAAAGGGATAGACCGGAAGGTCGCGGGCTGCATGACGCTGCCAACCAGCGAAACACCAATCAAACTTGTGCTGACGAATAGCAACCGGCACAAAAGCACCGAGGAGGCTTTACAATTCTGCTGCGAGGAGACACACCAGGGAAGCCATGCTAACAACCCATACACAGACGATGCAAACGCCATAGCGGAAGAACTTCTGGGCGAACTCCTCTACGTAGGGGTCACCATCAAGCATGTTAATAAATTACATTCCAAGGAGAACACGAAAAACTGGTTAAAGCAGAATGCAAACTATCATGTCTATGTGGATATAGTACTAGTAAGTGACAATGGGGTGGAAGTATCCGCACTGGCACATAAACTGCATTTGCAGGAGGAAAATTATTTCGCTAGTGAACAAAGAAAAGTGCACAGGTGGGTGTTAGGCAGGAGAAGATGTTCACCTCACAACGGGAAGGATCCCACAGATGGGGTAGACGAAGACAAAATTTTCTTCCCACTAGATAACCACAAACAAACCCTCGACAACATTGAAGAGGCCCTCCTTGCAACGGAACAGTACCAAGTAGAAGGGGTCATTTATTTTCTGGAGCTACCACTGACCATTGCGCAGAGGTACCTCAATAAACAACTACAGGTAAAGGTCCAGCTGTATGAAAGCCCTAAGGTGGAAAAAGGGAAAAGTGGGAACTCCTTCCTGAACGATAAACATGTGAATGACTTGAGAAATATTTTCAACTATCCGTCGCTGCTGCTGAGCAATGTGCAGTGGTCGTCGACATTTACGTCTGGGATGGCCCTCGAAGGGGCAAAGAAAAGGAAAAAAGGAAAGAATGGCCGGGATGGTCACGTTGGTGAAGATGATGAGGATGATGACGACTCCGATGATGACCAACGGGAGGGCAACCCCTTTCCGCACAACGGAGAGGACGTCCGAAGCTTCCCGCCAAACGTCAACATGCACAGCATTTGCAAAGGAATCAACAAACTGGAGGAACACGTGCACAGCGCAAACTACGCAAACAGAGACTTCAAAAAAATTATTTTAACGAAACAAATTATCGTCACCAAGCCGCTTAACATAAAGTGTAAAATAATGGAACCTTATCTCTACCTGGAAATTGAAAATGTGACGAAACAAAATAGAGTGCAAATCCATGAACTGTTTTCTAGATCCGTGAACATGGACAGTAGTGACAACTTTCCGTTTTCTCTCCTCCCGGAGGAGACCTACAGTCTTTACCTTCCGATTGTAAATTTCGTGCAGGTCCTCTCGAAGAAAAGTACCCAAGAGAGGGAGAGGGAGAGGGTGAGGAGCTCCCTGCGTAGCTCTGTGCACACTGCTGATGTGAGCACTGCCCTACAGAACACTTTCCACGGTATCGATGCAGGTGCTTCACTGTATAACCCCTTCTTCCTCACCACAGAGGGAGGAATATCTCACCAGATGAGCAGACGCCGCAGCAGTGACGCACACCAGCGGGCAAGCCAACTTGTAGACGTGACGAAGAGATTAAAAAATAGGAATCCAATTTCACCCGTTCCATTGGATGACAAGCATAAACGTTTGTCCTTCCACTTTCAAAGCGACAAGAGCATCATCACCCTGTCCATAAAATGGAGCATAGACGAAACTCCAGATAACTTTATATGGTCCCAGTATTGTATGGAGGTGGAGATGCCAAAAGCGCACACCTTTACCCTTGAAGTTTCCTTCGTAAAGGAAATAAATTCTTCCTCCGTCCTTATGGCCGTCTTCTCATTTTATAACCCCCACCACGAGGAGATAGACCTTCTCATGGAGATGAAAGACGAGAGTGGTGCCCTAAACAACGACGTCCACAATTCGCTCATTTCCTTTAACTCGCTAATCCACGTGGGGGTTATAAAACCATTTCAGCGCAAGTCGATCAGCGTCCGCATGCTAGCCATTATGTTCGGCGTGCACAATGTCCCCTTCGTTAAGATTATCAATCGGGTCACCGACACTGCGTATTATGTCGAATTGGGATCTATCCTCGTCACGGAATAAGTGCCCCCACGCCGTCACACGTGGGACAGTTTGAAGGAGCAAAAATGGATGTACAGTGAACCGCGGGGGAGTTCGTCTGGCAGCCCGTCCATGTTGTTACCTTCCCATTTTTTGTGTTTTCTTTTTTTTTTTGCTTTTTTTTTCAATTCCCCCATTTGATCAGCCAAGGGGGAAGAAAAACTGCCGCAGCATATGCCAAAAATAATTGTCCTGTAAAAACTCCACCCATTCAGGGGAAAACAGAAATACTCACAATCACGCGCAAACATGTGTGCGCCCTGTCCTCCACAACGCGGGAAAAAAAAAAAAAAAAAAAAAAAACTTCCGATCGTTTTTTCAGCATACGATGAATAGATAAAAGCAACAGTTAGGAAAAACGGCCCTTCAATTGTTTCCCCATTTTGTCTTACCACTTCACAAAGGAATAAACCCACCTACACGCTACTTCCCTTTTCGACCAATCATAAGTGCCCATAATATAAAAATGGCTTCTTGCCAGAGGTTGTTTTTTCCCCCACTACTGCTGCTCCTCGCTCTTTTTCACCACTTGTGTATCCCACTTTGCTCATGCGAAGTCCTCAAGGGACCCACCTCCCCTCTACATGCCAACCCCAACGATACCAGTGAACATGCTCAAAAGACGCAACTAATAAACTCCTTAAAAAAAAAAGCCAAGCAAATTAGAAAAATATATAACGCTTTAAACGAGAAAAACGTGAACCTGCCTCTTTACCTTTTTGCGAACGACAACGATGAGAAAAAAAGGCAATTACTGAAGGATCTCTTCTTGAGGGGGCATTTGGACTTCCTACAGGGCCTCAACACGCCTTTGTCGAAATACTACCTTTCCATGCGTAGCGCGAGGAGGGCTCAGCGGTAGGTCTCGCGTGACTGCCACCCTGCGCCAGGCGGACCCCACGCCGACAACACAACGGAAATGCAGTGCAAATGCATAGCCAACGCACCTCCTTCTGCACACCGCTCAGCACGCAAGTCGAAGCCAAAATAAGAAACGAACGGGTCCTCATCAACGGTCTAAGCTTGGAAAATAAAAAAAGACACGGTAAGTCTGGGCACCTTTCAAAAGAAAAAAGAAAAGAACACTGCATTTAGGTAAACCGAGCATCTTCCTCACCATTTTTATCCCTTCCCAAATGGCCACTCAACTTTGCAGTCGAGGAAAAACTCCGGGAGTATCGATTTTTAAAAGCCAACCTTCTGCAGCTGTACTCGACCATAGGTATGGGCAAAGCAACTAGAGGGGCCATAATCGCGTCTACTAAAACGTTGGGTGGTTCCTTTTTCATCCTCCCTTACCACAATGTGCTTGTTACATTTAGTTATTGTTCTTTCTCTTCTTTTCTTCTTTTTTTTCTTATTTTTTTCCCCTTTTCGCTTCATTCCTCTACCCATTGCAGAGAAGCGCTTTAAATCCGTGGACTCATTAATGGCCCGCTTGGACGTGAACCCGAAAAATTAAAAACAACAAAGCGTCGTATTAAGCACAAGGATTGTGCACCCATTGTGAGGTATTCTTTTCAAGCACATTTCTTCAGCAGGTGTAAAGGCAGCACAAATGAACACTTCACCATTTAAAGTGTTTGGGAGAGTTTTCGCTCCTTCAATAAAGGGCTGTTAGGTTAGCCCTCACAAGAGGACGCCTGCCAGTGCAGTGCCAATTTTCCCAAATTTTGTTCCCCCTGAGGAGAGTTAAATGCATACGCAATGTTTACCGCTCTCAAAAGAAAAAAAAAAAATGTCCACTGAAGTGGTGCATTCAGTATATTGTGTTGATTTTTTTTTTTTTTTTTTTTTTTTTTTTTTTTGTACACATGCGGTTTCATCTCAACCAGCATGTTAACTTCACACCGCATGTTTGCGTGTGGGGACGAACTCAAAGCGGGTTCGCATAGAAGTGCAGATTACGCAGCTTCTTCCCATTGAAGGTAATTAGAATTGAGACTTGCCACAACGAATTTGCAAAGTTGGGATTACCCGTATCAGTTAAGCATCCACGTCAGCAAAGCTCTACCTACACCCATTCCTATGCTACTAATATACGGAAGGCAAGCATAAAATGCCAATCGACTTATCGCCCAAGCGGGTAGGGGATGCATATACCATCCATATGTATGTACCTTTACTCATGCACCGCAAATAGAATCTCATGTTCATATATGAAGGAACCGCTGGTGGTGCCTTTTCCACATGGTCCTCCTGCCTAGCTTCAAAAAAAGGGTCACCATTACAGGTCAGCACGATGAACCCACGGGGGAGAGAAGAATATTCTCTTAACACCATGTGCTTGTACAAACGCATAGATATATTCAAGTGCTGAGTATTTATGCGAAGAAAACGGACAAAGTGCAATACGCCGCTTAACTCGTGCGTTCACATCAGAAATAATCCCCTTAGTGGGGAAGTGAAAGTTCTGAAACTTCTACAACAGGATTAAAGCGTTAACATGGCTATACCTACCTGGATGATCCCTATGGAACATCCATATGTTTGTACGTGTTCGTTTATTTTCTTTACTGGAATGTGTGGAAACAGCACCCGCACCTATGGATGTAACCCCCTGCAAGGATACGCCCCCCTTCTCACCCTACTTTAGTATCGACATCACAGCCACCCCCGTAGCACTGTCATCACTTTGGAAGGTGCAAACAGTTTGACCATATTTTTTACATATTTTCGGCTGACAGGAGGTGCTCACTTGGGATTTTTTTTTTTTTTTTTTTTTCTCTTCGTGTGAATAGTTCAATAATATGATCGTCCCCTGGAGTCATTCTTGCCCCGACACGGCAAAATCGACATCGCCCCGCGAAATGAAGGAGAGTCAACAGGGGCGATTATATAATTTTTTCTTACCTCATATTCTTACTTTAGAGGCAAACATATAACATAGAACATGTATTATACCCCCATGTTTCGTCACGTCACCGACTCCGTTTTTTTTTTTTTCTTTTGAACTGTGCCTTCGCCAAAACGGGGTTAAATTGCTGCGTGAATGTCGATGCGCGCTTCCTTTTTAAAAGTGCATATCCGCGGGAGAGGGTACAGCACCGGGGGTCCACATCTGCAGCAGTCGGGGCAATCCAACCGTTTTTCCCCTTCATCCTGCGCCATGCACGCGGTGAAGGAAGAAACCCCCTATTCGAAGGTGGAAGAGCACCCTCTACGGAGCGCCTACCGTGGAGCGCCCGAAGCCTCCTGCACCCGGAGGAGAGAGGCCTGAAAACTGTAAGCACCGCATATTTTTCATAAAATATTATATGCATGTATTTAACTCATTAACAGCAGCCTTGTAAAACATTGATCCCTTTTCATTGCGTTATATATGCCTATGCTGCTATATTCGGTTTTAACCTTTACAATGCCACACGTTGGCGGCGGACCTTGCCAATTTTAGTAGCAGAACCTTACTCCTGCATATAATATATGTACCTATAATAATATATGTAAGTATCCGTATCGCCGCAATTGTTGTTGTTACCCAAAGAGGCGCATAAATGATGAGAGTATACGCGTTATTTTTACCCCCCTTTCTGCTTCTTCTCGAAGTCACGCGTCCCTTGCAAAGGTTTCCCCCGCATGTACGTACGGAAATGCATACGTCGTATATATTAAAAAAAGCACATGTAAAAAATTCATAGCGAGAGCTTGACATACCCTTCCCCAATGCTTCGTACCTTTTGGCACTACACGTATTGTTTGTAAACTTATATAATATATAATACAATGTAAGTTACGTGCTCGCACTGAAAGTAAAAAAAAAAAAAAAAAAAAAAAAAAAAACGCATTCACGCGTGAAAAATGAAAATAAATAATTTTTCCTTTTTTACTCATTTTTATAAAGGAAATATATATCCCGTACTTTTATATGTAGTACATGCGACTTTCACTTTTAAGTGACTTTTTTGCCTAGCATCTTTTGAAAGCCTTCTTATGGGCCATTTCGAATAGCAACATTTTTTGTAGTACTAATTTAAACGCAGAAAAAAAAAAAAAAAAAACGCCATTTGTGTGGTACCGCATGCTGAAACAGTCAGTACATGCAAGTACGTGAACGCATTTGTGCTATGTTTGGCATGCTTGACATCCTATGCTTACCCGCATAAGTGCCAAAGTTATGTTAACTTTCCAACTTATGTTTTCACGCCGCACAATTTGCGCGAATACTTTTTTTCATCTCCACGTACCCCGCGCCATCCCACTTCCACGCCAACTGCGCTAGCACAGCAGTGTAGCACGCCTTTTTTCCCCTCCCCGCTGGAATTTTTTTTTTTTTCCCTTTTTACGTGATGAAATAAGATGTTTACCTTGCCAGCTCTTATTGGGGAAAACAAAAATTAGCAAAGGAAGCGGCGAACCAAAACGACGAAGCGAAGCGAACAATGCTGATCGAGCAGAATTAAAGCATTTCAAAAAGCGAACCACGTGAACCGCGAAAACCGACAAAACATCAAAACGCGGAAACACGCAACACAGTCAAACGTTAAAAACAATAGGGTGAAGAAAGCAACCTGGCCAACCAGCAGGCCAACCCATGCTAGCTAGCCACCCAGCCTATCGCCTTCCAATTTGTCATCCAATTTGCCGCCCAATTTGCGAAAACATTGCAGGCGGTGCTCGTTTGCAGTAGTTACAAAACAACATAACGACCTACATACGAACTTTGCCTCCGTGTAATCGTAAAAAGGGATATGCGCGAAAGGAAAAAGAGCAACGCATAGCGAACACTGGCTGAAAAGGGGAAACCAAAAAAGGAAGCAGTCAGTCCCCCTCTGACATTGAAGAAAAAATCGTGGGCAATTAATGAGTGTTGAGGAGGCGCAAATTTTTTCATACGTTACGCAGATACGTGGCCGTACTTTGTGCACATGTGTATACGTGAGTATGTGGCATCCTCCCGAAGACTTCCATAAAATTGTTTGCATCCATGTGTAAGTACGTTTACCCCCTTGTCGTACGTCGTTTCTTTCTCCCTTCTAGCGGTGCTTAATTTTTTTATTTTTTATTTTATTTCCTCCGCAATTCTCCCTGTTGTGCTTCCATCTGAATCATTACACGCACCAATCTTGCGAATTCAGTTGTGATAAGGAGCACCCCTGTTTTATACCAAACGTTTAAAACGAGCGTGCTCTGTGTTCATGTGCCCTGTTTCATTCTACGAGGCCGAACGACATTTCTCCCGCAAGAGCATATTTAGTTACAAGGGGGGAATGCCCAACTGAGGCCCTGAGACGAGAAACGGGCAAACAGACAGGCAAAGTGTCCCTTCCAGAACACCTTGCGCAGGCACAACTTGACACATTGCTTCAACCCCATCCCCATGGAGGAAAGCAACGTGGCCGAGGAGGCCGTGCAGAGCGCTGCACAGGAAGAACACACAAATGAAAAGAAGGGGCAAAATGAGGAAAACGCACCAAGTGGGGAAAATGCCCCCAATGGAGGAGAAAACGTCCCAATTGGAGAGAAGACACTCACTCCAGAAGACTTCCAATGTGATGAAAACAAAATTGTTTACACGAAGAATGAATTCCTATACGCCTACGTTGAACTGATCCTGAATGAGAAGGGATTGGGGGAGGACCATGACGTCCCCCTATGCAGCAACCAGTTTAAGTTCCCCGAGTTACTGAACGACGTAAGAAAAGGGGACGATGAGAATAACCACTTGGGAGGTGAAGAAGGAGAAAATGCTCACAACAAAAGTAACGCAATTGGGGATGAGGAGGATGGAGGTGTCTTCAATAAGCATCCTCACTACAGAAACTTCGCAGAAAGAGCAGGCGCTCCTTCAGGGTTTTTTAACAACGAAAATGACAGTAGAAGGATTAGAAATGACTTTTTCACCAGAGATGGGAATAACTTCCTGAACAAAAATAATTTTCCAGATTCGACCGATTCGAACAATCCGCTAAACAACCAGAATAGGAGAGGTAACCATTTGCTAAAGAACAACAGGTTTATCAAGTTCTTCGATGGAGGGAATACAGGCGCGCCTAACATTAGTGGTGGCAACAACAACAACAACAACAACAACAGCAACAACAGTGGTAACCACCCCTATGGAGGTTCTAAGAACCAGTTTGAAACTGCCCTAGGGGAAAGCACCAACCGAAACAGCTTCACCAGGAAGACGAATTTCCATACCGATGGAAACAACCCCGCTTTCGTCAGCCAAAACAATGCCGGCAATAACGCCCTGGGAAGTAACCCCATGGGAGGTGGTGGCCCATTAGGTATTAACAGTGGAGCGAACAAAACTTTGTGGAGGGAGTTCGATAAGGGCATTTCCTCCTGGAGGTCCTCCAAAACGAATAACAAGCAAAACGAAAATGTGAAGAATGATCCAAAGATAAGAGGTGCTTCCAAAGGGTTTAGCAAAAGTTTTGCAGATAATATGAAGATGACTTCCCCTTCTTCGCAAAATTCAGACGACGAAAATGAGAATAATAACGACGCGGTAAGGACTGTGAACAGGAGTAACTACCCCAAGGATAGGGGACCAATGCACATGAAGAGGGAAGACATGTTTAGCGACCACCCCTTTGCTTACAAAAATATGAGTATGAATAATAACATGGGCCAAATGAACAACAACAGTGGTGCTTTTATCAACCACTTTAACAACACCACTACGGCTGCTACTGCTGCTGGTTATGGCTACCACTTGGGAGTCAACCCCATGGGGCGCCATGCACAGGACAACCACGACGGAGTACGTAGTAACGCAGCAGCTGTGGGGGGAGACAACACCACCAACAAAAGATCAGTGGAGAATGCCCCTGGCTTGTTAAACCATTCAAATGCACAAAACAAAAACTTCAACTTTACCTCTCCCCCTTCTGCATTTTATGGCAATAAAGGAATTGGCAGCAGCGGTGGGCCCAAAAAAGGTTACAACGATCTGCACAACATGATCGGTACGAACGCCACGGGCAGCACTGCAGCGTTCCTCGCAGCGAGTAGCGGCATGGCAGGCATCAACAATGTCAACGCGGCTGACGATTGGAAGATGAAAAAGTATAAGAAGGTCCCCACTGGTGGGAACAACCCAGAGCAGCAACAACAACAATCGCAACAACCGTTACAACCGCGCATGGGGGAAGAGAAGGCCAAGAGAAGAGACGGCCGAAATGAATTCACAAATATGTTTATGAACAAGGGGAACGACCCCAGCAAGGTAAACATGCATAACATGGGGTCTATACACGAGATGAATTTGTACAGTTATGGTGGAAGCGGTACCAGTGGAGGAGCCTCCGCCCTTGCTGGAGGGATGCACCCAAATGTGACTCAAAATATGAAGGCTGGCGGAGCGGGTAATTTCAAAAATGCAGACATGATCAGTAGTGACATGAAGGATGGACGAGGCAACCACGGCATCGACGAAATGAATAGAACTGGGGTTAGTGGTACATCCGATGGACTGCTTAACAATATGGGGAGGAAGATGAGGAGAGGTGAAGCAGGAATGGGAGGCAACTTTTCCGCATCCCACGATATGATGAGGGGTCCACTCGGCCACACCAGCGGAGGAAACAACCAAACTGGTATTGGCAGTACACCCTTTAATACCAACAGAAGCGCAAAGGGAAATCAAAAAAGAGACACCAAAAATGAGAAGAACGTAATGGAAGATGACTGGAGCAACATAAGGAGGAAGTCCAGCTTTGTTGACAACAAAAAGGCGACGGACGATTTTATGTGGCACAAAATGAGCGAGCAGTTCGATAAGAACAACAAAATGTCCTTCGATTCCATTTACCTAAAAACGGATCAGAGCGTCATAGCCACTTTAGGCGGAATAAAGAATCATCATCAGAACAGTGTGGGGGGAGCAAAGAAGGCAAACGATGGCTCCTTACTAGGTGTTACTCCCAACAGTGGGGGGTTAAAGCCGAATGAGCAGCAGAAGGGCGCCAACAGTCTGCACCCTTCGGCGGAGGACAAACCGGGAGATGGGAATGTAAATGGAAACAACAAACTAACGACGGAAAAGGGAAAAAAGAAGAAGAAGGCAGATAAAGATGGTGCAAAGGATAATCAAAACGGTCAACAGAATGGTCAACAGAATGGTCAACAGAACGGTCAGCAAAACGGACAAATGAACCCTAAGGACACAAGTAATGATAATACATATAATTCCTTTCATGGAGAAAATAATTCTGCCCTTCATGAAAGCAGCTACTATAAATTTGCCCTTAGTGAAAAAAAATATGTCCATAAGAATAATAACGTTAGCCTTAACCCTACCCTTAACCCTAACCCTAATCTTGTGAATGTTAATGTTAGTACAAATAAGGGTAAAAATGTGAACGATAAAAAGGAACTCATTTTTAATAAATTCCATAATGTTGATAAAATCAATTTACAGGAAGAACATAGGGGAATGTTGATGGTTGGCCAGAAAATTGATGAGCGCGACGTGGGCAGGGAGTCCAGCCAGCAGCCCTACCGCATCATGGGTGCTCCTCCCTCCACGCAGCAACAGCAACAGCAACGATCACAACAACAGACGCAACAGCAAACGCAACAGCATAACTATGGCGGCCTACTCCCAACGCACGGTAACATCATCGGAAAAACGGACAAACGGAACTTCTTCGACATCAATAAGAATGCCAAACCAGGCTACCCCTTCCAGGAAAAGGACAACAACAGTAGCAGCAGCGGCAACCTGAACGAACGATACTTCCTAGCCAATCGATACGCCAAGTATGACCATTTTAAGAACAGGAAAATTTCAGAAGACAGGGACAGCATGATGGGAATCATCCCGCAGGAGAGTCTCCTGCAGAAGATTAAAAGGAAAAACATCAGCACGGTACACAGCATGAACATGAACAATGTGAGTAACCAGAATGACGTGCGTTCTGTGAACAATTTACAAAATCTGAACAGCGCGGACCACACTAGTAATCTCAACAACAGCGATGCGAACGGTGGTATTTTTCCCCAACAGAGCAATCACAAGGAACACGGAGGTGCCCTCCCCATCAGTCACATGAATCAACAGTTTAACACAAATCAGCTCATGAACAAACGAAACGGCAGTTTAGTCGACCTGGCCAGTAACCCCAACTGTATGGACGAATCGGTCAGTAGTAATAACATATCGTACCTCCTCTCCGTGATGAACAAGGCACAGACAGCAGGAACAGCACCACCAAGCGATGTCACCGTCATGAGATCCACGCCGACCACTACGAACAGAGGCGGAAGCGCCCTCCTTACCAATGCAGTGAAGGGTACAAGACCGTCCCACCCGAACCTAAACCAACCACATATGAACAACCAGAAATACTACACCACACCAGATATGAACAGAAGCAATGAAGAAGGTCCAATGGATAAAGAACAGCTAACAATGATGGAAAAACAAAATATCCTTTTAAAAAAAATTATGAGCAAAATAAAAATGGAGGAAAATATATACAACAAATTAAGCGAAAGTGAAAAAGAAGAATTTCTAAAGGAGCTAATTTTAACGAATGCGAAACATGTGGATTCGTATGGATATACGCAAGAAGATACGTCGTCCTCTCAGCTCCACATGATGGGGAAAAATATGCATCACTCGGTTATGGGAACTAGTGGTGGCCTTGAAGGGACACACCTAAATTTGAAAAACAGCACCGGTAGCATGGAGCTTATCAATCACATGTATGGAAGCAGTGCCGGAATGAAGGGCAGGGACAGTAGATCCAATGTAGCCACAACGAACATTGCTGCATCCCCGTTTGGGAATAACTACCCCAAAGAACGGGGAGAAGATGAACTGGCTCGCTATCGCCGCGACGGGGAAGACAAAATCGATGATGGAAATAAGGACCAGGGTAACTTGAAAAATAATATTAATCATATGAGCAAAAATGAGGCCTTTCCCTATGCGCAGCAAGGGGAATTCGCGGGTCGGCATCATCTGTATGAGGGAGAGAAGGAAAGCCATTCGGGTAAAACTGCTGCTGGACATGCAGCCAGCCAGGCAAACATCTCCCCCCCAGTGCAGAGTGACAAAAAGAGCTCCTTCATGAATGTAAGCAGGTGGCTAAAATACTTCAGCAGGGATAAGGGGAACGACCAGGTGGAAGGTGCTCACGTATCAGTGCAGGAAAAGACCATGCAGATGAATGAAGTGCATCACATGCACGAAGACAATGGGGGAAGTTGCACAGATAAGGGGACCACCCCATCCGGAGGAGTGGTGACAACCGCATATGGTTATAACACGAACGGAGTAATAACCCCAGGTAGAAATGCCCCACAGAAAGGTCACAAGAACAGTAATGCTGATTATACAGGGGATTCTTCAAACCATTTGCATGAAGAACCGAAAGTTGTAAAAAACATACTCAGTGCTATGAAGGAGGAGAAGAAACATCAACCATACGACAGGGTGGACATTATTTCCTCCCCCCCTTGTGCTCTTAATGAAAAGGTTAGCAGCGGTATCCCCACGGGGCGTAGTAATCTCTTGGGGGATTTTCCTCACAAGGGAATGAACTCCACTGGAGAAGGACCACACAAAAGGAGTGATAACCAGAGCAATGAGGATATATCCAACAACCACTACATACACGTCATGAACAGAATAAATAAAATTAGAGGAGATGTGTGGCAGTACAAAGATCCCGCAGGAAATGTTCAAGGTCCTTTCTCTTCCGAGTTGATGTTCTACTGGTGGTCCCTGAAATACTTTCCACAGAATTTACCCATTCGATTTAGTGAGAATATGCCTTGGGTTAGCTTCCACGAAATGTTCCCTCCTGGGACGTTTCCTTTTGTTTTTCCACTGACCAGTTTTTCTAAAAATAATTACACCATGGTGAAGAAGGATAACGAGCACTCTTCTTCCGCTCAGCAGAATAGCGACACGAACAACTACCTCTACGCCAATGCCACTGCTAGCCACCTAACTGGTATAAACCATGTGAACCATTTGGTGAAGAACCAGGATAATTTATCAGCCAAGGGTTACAACATAGATGTGGCGAAGAACCCAAGGGGGATTCTAACACAGCCAGAAGGAACAACAAAAACAATCTGCATGTACAATGAAAAAGAGTATGCTGACGTCCGTGATGGAGGGAAACCCAAATCGGAAGGACTCATCCCAGAGAGAGGAGAAAGAGATAAAAATACCCCGAGAAGGACAGTAAATTCCACCAGTAGTGGTAGCAGTGCTCGTACCGATAAGGAAGTCACTGACATGGAAAAGTACCTCCACTCGGATGACGATCGGGACGATAATGCTAAAACAGCGACGCAGACATACAAGGCGAAGGGAAACATGCAAAGTCAGAATAATTACGCCAGATCGCATAATTCCGTAGTAGTACCTCCCATCGCCGCAGAAGCAGCAATAGGGGCGCAGAAGTTTCCCTTAAATTACAAAGACGGAGGAAGCGGCATGGATAACTCGTCACACCACACGAGAGGAGATGTTAGTAGATTCTTTCCAAGTGCTCCCCACCAGGACACCAAATTACCCACCGGGGAGAGAGGAACAAATCTTCCACATAAAGAAGCAGAGCAAGATCAGGATCCCTTTTCCAGGACAATCAGATGGATGCCGGAAAAAATGACCAACTTTCCAAAAATGTTCGAATTTGCACTTAGCGAGGAGATACAAAAGGAGGTAGGGGAAAAGTTACCTCCAGGTGGAGTTCCTTCCCAACTGCACAACAATAATGTGGCACACCTAAACAAGAGTCAGCACAGAGCTGTGGATGAAGAAGAAGAAGAGGTTTCCACAAAACTGCGCGACAACAACAGTGGTAACCTTAATGACAAGCAAATGAACAAACACACAGTTAGTCATGTATCCAATGCGAAAACTACAGCGAAGGGGGGCAACGAACAACCCAGTGATAAACTGAACACACAGGGTAAAAGTAACAACGTGGTGGTTAGTGAGGACACTCTTCTTCCCCCTTTAACCGAAGCAAACTCCAAACGAAGCGTTGCCCACCATGACGGAAGCGGAAAACAAGCTAAGGAGGGCAAAGCCACTGCCGGGAAACCGGAAAAGGAAGAGGACACCAGCGAGGGATACGCCACTATGAAGAAGGATAAAAAGGGAAAAAAGGAAAAGCGCGAAAAGGGAGAAAAGGCAGACAAAAGCGATAAGACCGATAAAGCAGATAAGGTGGAAAAGACGGAGAAGAAGCGAAACAAGACCAACGAAAGTGCCAAAGCAAAGGAAAAGAACCACCAACAGGTGGATGGACAGATTGACCCGGGGACAACTAGTGAGGTTGGGGCGAACTGGGAGGAAGCAAAGAAAAAGCGAAAGGGAAACGACATAGATAAGGCTAAAGCTGATGAGGGCGAAAAGGAGGTAGCGAAAAAGAGTAACAACACCAAAAAGAAGAAAAAGGAAAGTGGTGCAGAGGTGGTGGGTAAGAATGGCGAAGCACTCCTACCGCAACAGTTGGAGTGCGAGAAGAAGGCCAAGAAGGAGGAAAAGAAGGCGGACGCCAGCAAAGCCGGAACTCCCATCGCAGCAAGCACGTCCAGCGCAGTTAACACCAAGGGGACCGAAAAAAAAACGGAAAAAATGAAATGGAGCATAACGGGCGAGAGAAAAATAGACAAGCTGGTGGACATCATGAAGGGAGAACAGAAGAGTGTAAATATGAGAATAAAAATGGAAAACTCTAAAAAAAAAATGGCAGCAATTGCTAACGGAAACAACGCAAGTGGTGCCAATGGCACGGTGAAGAAATCTGGCTGGGACGTCTCCTTCAGCACAAATGTGAAAAACTCGGACAACGTAAATTTTCCTCATTTATCCACAGGGGGAGGAAGCAAACAGGGCAAAGCGAAGGCTGGAGCGAAGGGCAGCCTTCCAAGTAAAGTTAACACCCCGAACAAAGACAATGCAAACGCAACTGCCAACGGTAGTGGTGGAAGTCTTGCCCCTTTCTCAATGGCATTCGATAACAATAACGCCAAAGCTGTTGGCGCGAAGAGCACCACAGATGTATCTAATAAAAAACAGAGTGAGAAGAAAAAATGGAAAAGCGGAAGTGGCGATGTGCAGCTGAGCGAGGAGGACAAGAAGTTCCCTCCCCTTGTGAATTCTACGTCTGTCAAAGGTAAGGCTGATTTGGCTCAGCGAATACCGCGTTGGTAGCGGTTTGCTTCTGCGCGGTTTTCCTTTGTCGCGCTGTTGTTCCGAGTTTGCACACCCCTGTTTGTGCATCTTACTACATGCTTACCCTCCTTTCCTCCACTTCTCAGCCGAAAGCACCAAGAAGAAAACGAACAATCCTTCAGACCGGGAACTAGCAGGTAGGGCTGCACATTCCCGCATGATGCCTCAACGTTAATGGGAGACTCCGCAATATACTTCCCCCTATATGTTGTCTTCCCCATATTACCCTTCTAACCTTGTTATACGCTACTTCCCACCACTTTACAGACCTGAAGCAACTGACGAGCATGTGCAAGCTTCCCCTGGATGACTCCCTCTTGAACTTTCTAAAAAACTTCAAGAAGGCCGAGGAAATTTACGCCTTCCTGCAGCACAGCGTGGAAGATAAAAAGAAGCTGACCCAGTTTGCCAAGGAGTTTATAAAAATAAACAGCAGGAATGACGAGAGTGGCCAAACTGCCAAGAAGAAGAAGTAACAGTGCTGAGCTTTCCTTTTTTTAAAATAAATTTTTTTTTTTTTTTTTTTTTTTTGCATTCCCAGTGTTGCTTCCTTTATGGTGAACTGCCCTACTGAATCCTGGTGGAATTTTTTTTTATTTTAACTTGCATTTGATTTCGTCACCTATTCCTTAACTCATTTAAAAAAAAAACAGTCCAACGGACACGTTGCCAACTGGCCTTCACATTTGACACGTTAAAGTAGCTTTTCCGCCCCCGCGCGTGTTACCTGTGTGAAAATACCCTCGTGCACACCTACGGTGCTTTTGCGGAGGACCAACTTCGCAACTTCAACACAACTGTTACGTTAAAAGAAAGAAATTGTATGTCGTTCTTGCTCAGCCAAGCGGCATATTCCCACGTCGTGAAAAAATCAAGGGGAAGTAGCCTCCCTCCACAGGGGGAGAAAGCATCCTCATTGTGAACAAAATTATTACACGGAAGTGGCGTATGCCCCTTTCTGCGTCACCATCGCGTTGGAGCGGGTGCTTCCTATGTAATGCTCTGTAGGTAGAGCAGGAGCAGGAAGGGGGCTACACCCTTCCATCCCTATACTTAGGGGTCCCCAATTCGCTGCACCACCAGAGATTGCGCTACAAGGAACATTCACGACCACATGATGATTAGCACGGAACAAATGAAACGTCAACCCCCGGAGGTATCGCCACTTACGCGCGGTGCCTACCGGTGCCCCATGAAGAGGCGCAGCAAGTACTTTTCGAAAGCTAGTAGAAAGACCACCAGGCAGGAAAACACGCCCTCCAAGAGGACACATGCAGGGGAAGCAGGAAACTACGCCATCCCCATCTCGACGAGCCTATACAACTCGACCATACTGCATGGGAAGTTCAAGAGTAGAGAAGCAAATGGGGGGAAGGAAGCGGGACTGTCCGATGGTACCCCCAATAGGCATCTCACCACAAATGAGGAGAAAACTCCCCCTAGAAGGTATCAGACGGGGTATAGGAATGGCAGTTCGCCCCCTGATGAGGACAATTCCCTAACGATGAAATTTCGTAGGATAATTGCCACCTACAACACCTTTACCGAGCTGATGAGGAAGCTAAAGTTAAGTAACAAACAAATGGGACAACATACCAACTGCCCTACATGCAGTAACAGCTCAGTACTTATGAAGGAAGGGAAGTATGGGCACTACTTCGAGTGCACACAGTGTCATGAAAGGGTTTCCAAAAGGAGAGCAGAAAACTCCATGTTCGATGAAAGAGAAAAGTTGTTTCTTCAAAATAGGAAAAAAATCTGCTTCGAAATGGAAAAACCCGACTCCTACCGCATTCACCACTTTGGGAACCTCAGCTTTGCCAACGACTTCAACAAAATAGTAACCGACGTGATCAGAGAAGTGGTCACTGATTTGAGGAAAATAAAAAGACGTAGAATAAAATACAGGAACATTATAAAGTACATATACAGGATCAATACATCTGTTGATTTATTCGAATGTTCAAAGAGGACAAAATTGAAAGGTTTCCGTCCTGCAAGGTACGTCTCCCATGGGGAGTCCCACTCCGTCTTCAGGTCCAGTTGCAGGTATAACTTCTCACTCAACCGAAAACGATACGCAGCCCTCCTTAGGAAGAACTATGCGAAGGTGAAGTCCAAAGGGGGGGAAGAAGACGTAGAAGAAGAATTACTCTTCCTGTACAACTCCAAATTTTTAAACCATGTTGAAAAAAAAAAAAAAAAAAATAGCCATTTATTTAAAACTCTAATTGATAGGTACACCCAGTGGTACATAAACGGACGTGACTTTTTCGATGAAATGAAATATCTTCCATTGACTTGGAAACCCAGGAGGGACTACATACAGAGTGGAATCTTCCCCTTCCACCTATCCAAGGATATTAAGAAGAAAGCTTCCTTTAGAAGACTCAGCGTTGACAATAACAACTATCTCTGCGGGTGTGTGTTCGACCTCTGCTCCTACCCCCTAATGCTACGTTATTTTGTATTCCATTTATACAACCACTGTTTTGTGCACGAAATTCCTACCTGCGTCTTCCACTACTTTGGATACGTCTACCCGAGGGTGAATGAGAAGACACGGGTACATAAGTTCTTTCTAAAATGGAAATTCTCCAACGTCATGCGGATAACCTGCGCAAAGTATAAGCGCGAATTTGAGGAGTGCCTTCTCCAGGAAGCGCAGTCGCCACGCCCTGCTGTAACTGCTAATATGAGAGGGGAATCCCCCATTGCATGCCCCTCCAAGTATTCCCCCCCGGATGATAACCGTATAACCAGTTCGTACAATTTGGACGAGCTAGCCAAATCCTCCTACCTTTTCAGTCGAGAAAAACTCAAAGCTCATATACTAAGACACCACTACACGAAACGAAAGAAAAAAGTGAAAAGAAAAATTTTCAGCGAAATTAAAAATAGGTGCCTTGAAGAAATAAAAAAGAACCTCCCCAGGAGGATTCAAAAGGTGATCCTACCGTACCAGCTAGAATCTGTGTACTTCTTTAAACAGCAGAATGGAAGAATATTAATTGCCGACGAAATGGGACTAGGAAAAACGCTGCAGGCGATTTGTATTTTCCACTTTTTTCGGCTTTACCCCACCCTTATTGTAACTCCGTCGTCTTTGAAGCTTAACTGGGCCTGCGAAATTGAGAAGTTCCTACCTGCGTTCGACCCGTCCAAGGTGCTCGTGGTAGGCGATTCGAACGACTTCCCGAGGGGGGCCAGGTTGTACAGGTAAGGAGTGCAAGCAAATGAGTGATACACAACCACCACCCGTGATACAACGCTAAACCTTTTCCCTTTCACCCCCCCTACAGAATCATCATCGTCTCCTTCGAGCTGTACAAAAAGCTGGCCCACCTCATAAACGAAATAAACTTCAAACTAATTATTGTGGACGAAAGTCACTTCATAAGAACGGTGCAGTACGGGAAGCAAAGTCAGCTAGCCAAAATGATCAAAGGGACCCTTAAAAAGACAAAAAACGCCATTTTCCTGAGTGGAACTCCCTCCATAAACAGACCCATCAATATATACCACCAAATTAAGTACCTCATAAACAGCAAAAAAATTTTCTGTAAAAATAAATTCACCTTTGGGGAAGAATTTTGCAAAAAATATTTTTGCAGAGGAGAAAAGATATTCGAAGAAAATTTACGCTCCTGGGAATTCCACCTCTTCTTAAAAAAAACCGTCATGATAAGGCGGTCCATTTCGGAGGTCTTTACTTCCAACTTTCCCGACTTGAAACGGTTCTTCGTGTACTTACCTCATGGACCTTACACCATGGGGAAAGATGATCTCGTCCATTTTTCATCGTCCTCTCCTTGTGCCCCAACCGGAGAAGAAAATGCCCTGCAAACTGTCGAGAAGGACTCAAAAGAAGAAACCCAGTCGGTTGACCCAGACTTCGCAACCCCCAACAGACAAGCATTGAGCGAGTTTTTTCAGGTACAGATAAAGTCCAAAAAAGTAGAAGAGGGACTGTCCAAAGTGGTTCATGCGATGAAATATATGGAGGAACATTTCCCAGGGAAGAAGAAAATAATTTTTTGCTACCACCTAAATGTGTGTAAATGCATCGAAGAAGAGTTGCTAAAAATGATAAAAAGAAAAAAACAAACTGAACAAGTTATTGTAGATTACGTTGTACTGAATGGAAGTTTAAGCGAAAAGGAAAAGAGAGAAAAAATACAATTCTTTCGCATGAACCGCAGCTGTCAGTATGGCATTTTCACCATCTGTGCAGTCAGCCATGGGTTAGACTTCACCTTCTGCAACTTGTGTTTTTTTGTAGAATTTCCAATAAACTTCTTTCACCTTCAACAATGCGAAAGCAGACTGTTTAGGAAGAACCAGCAATTCGACACGTACGTTTTTTACTTCCTCTTGAAAAATGGCTTAGGGAGTGACTACAAAACGTGGAGGAGGTTCATGCTGTGTGCACATAGCACTCGCTCAATATTAGATGGAACGGAGTTTGTTGCCAAGGATCTCCTCTATGAGAACGTTTCGGGGGACGTGCCTATGTTAAGCGGTCAAAGTGGGTCAAGCGGGGTTATAGATCCTTCCAGAAGTAGTTACTCCGCGGAGGGAACCAACTGCCCCTCCCACACCGTGCGAAGAGCGCGAAAAGGAAAATTCCTCTTCCAAATAAACACCCTCACAAACAGAATCCATGCGTACTACCAGAACAGGAAGACCAACTTTCCCATGGAACATTTAACCAACCATGGGGATGATAAAAAATCAGGGACGCTTCTCAAAAAATGCGCGACTAAATTTTTGCAAAATTACAACAAACTAAGCACGAACGAAAAGAAGTTAATTGAAAAGAAAAAATGCGACATGCACATATCGCTGTTACGCAAATTGCGCCACGGAGAAAATAAAATGAAGCCCCTAAAATTTGAGAGGTACATAAAGAACTCCACCGAAGGTGATAAGACATACGTGAAGACGTACCTTAAAAACAGCTTCAGGGGAAAACTACAAGTCT
Source organism: Plasmodium coatneyi (assembly GCF_001680005.1). NCBI lineage: Eukaryota > Apicomplexa > Aconoidasida > Haemosporida > Plasmodiidae > Plasmodium > Plasmodium coatneyi. Next base: position 2,316,981 of record NC_033566.1, on the reverse strand, counting down.
TCTATTACCAGGAGTACGATGAAAAAAGAAACGCAGTTAAATGTTTGCAGTGTAAAAGTGAGTTACCCCCCAGTGCCAATGCCATAGTTGGAGAATATGACGTCATGAAATATCTGCAGGACCACTCAGACAGCGCCACGGTGGAGAAATTTCATCACGAATTTGAAACGATTAAACTGCAAAGTTGTAATGTTAAAAATATTCTCATATGTGATGAGAGCAATATGTTTTGCGAGGGAAACTGCAGGAAGATTTATTTTTTAAAAAAAAGTTCCACCACTATACGAAGATTAATTTATGAAAGAGATAAAGGCGTTTGTAACATTTGCAAATTGGATTGCACAAATTTAATTAGACAAATAAAAAATCAAAAATATTTTTCAATTAACGAAAAAATTGATTATTTTGTTAAAAGGTATCCACTATTTATTGAAGATATTAATCACCTCACATTCATACTTGAGAAACCAATGGAGGGACATATCTGGAACGTGGACCATATTTTGCCCGTTTTCAGGGGGGGCGGAGAGGCCTCCTTTGATAATTTGCAGACATTGTGTACCTTCTGTCATAAGAAAAAAACAAAGGACGATTTTAGGAAAAAGGTGGAAAGCGCTAACCCTTTGGAGAACTCCCCTTTAAAATGATTCAACTGGTATATTTTCCGAGGGAAGGTAATTCGTCAACCGTTGTGTTGTATGTCCATGTGTTTTTTTTTTTTTTTTTTCCTCTTGGATTTTAGCTGTTTTTTTTTTTTTTTTTTTTTTTTTTTTGTCTTGCATTTTAGCTGTTTTTTTCTTTTCTTTCTCTTCACTTGTCACCCTTCAAATGAACACTGTACCCGTCCAGATCCTTGACCACCCAGCCCCCGTGCGACTCCAACAGTTCTATTCCATTTTCCCGTAGCCTCTTCTCCACGGGGGCCAAGTCGTTAAAACTCAAAATTAAATTCCCAAGCGAATTCCCCATGTGTAGCTTAAAAAAAAAAAGGGGGGTGAAAGTAGCGACGTGTGTGTGGCTGTTACGCAGGTAAATTTGCCAAACGGGCAATTTGGACTAAATTGTTCACACGCCTTGGCAAAGGCTAGACCGACACACTCACCTTATCCTCATCGTAGGCATACGCCATCTGCAGCACCGTCTCGTTCCTTCCCGAGGAGAAGAAGTAACTCATCCCGCCGTATACACTCCAGGGGTAGGAAATTTCTTCCAAGTGGCTCTGTATCTTTATCAGCTAAATATGGGGACCGAATGAGCAGATCGAAATGAGCACGCTGAACACAGTAACTATTCCAAATGGTGAACTTTTTTTCTTTTTGTTGTTCTTTTTCTCACCTCCATTCCTAAAATGTCCGAGTAAAACTTTTGCGAATCCTTCGTCGATGTGGTAAAGAAGCGTATCTGTAAATTTGCATTTTTTAAAAGGGGAATTACCAATTGAAAAGCTGGACGAAACGTGAGCAAAAATGTGCATAATGAAGGGGTTCCTTTCACTTATTTTCCTTTTCTATGTGCGTACCCTGTCTAGTTTGCTGCCTTTCCCCTGCAGCACAACCTCGATTCCGTAGCCATCCGGGTCCGTCACGAAGCAGTTTGTTGCGAATCGCCTAATTTGCGCCTACGTGTGTGTGTGAAAGGGGGCGAAAAATGAGCGCGCGAAATGGGTTAACCCTAAGTATGATCACACCACATGCACAGGCAACGAATGGATAGCCCCCGTGAAGAAGCTTCCTGTTCTTACGTCCTCGTCCGGAAGTATGCACGCTGTGATCGGCCTTTTGTCTATCCCGTCTTCCACATTCCCTCCGTATATTTTCGTTTTGCTTATTTGGAACTCTTCCATGTTTACGCCTAATCCCAGGAAGCAGTGCTGTGAGGTGTGGAAAAAGGGTTTGTATACTGTTTCGGCGGTCCACTAATGGTGGAAAAAGCAACACAGGTGCAACCAAGTGGCAGGGACAAAGCTTCCCTCCATTCACGCAGAGTGACAACGACACCCCTTCCCGAATATACCTCTCCTATAGTCAGGTCCTGCTGCTCCCCCTTTTGCACTAGCTTTATATAAGCCTCTTCCGGGCCTAAGCCCATTTTCACGAAACCCTCACCCTTCTCCCGCACTTGAAAACCCAACACATTTTTGTAAAACTCGATCGACTTGTCCACATTGCGGACTGTGTACTCTATTCCTTCCACTTTGCATTTCAGCCTGTTCTTTTGTTCTGGTTCAGCTGCATTTTTAACCTTCTTCCCGACGATATTGCTGCTGGTCAGGAAGGAATAAGACGAACTCCTGGGCAATTTCAAAAAGTGGTAACCGTTAAAGCAGAGCAGGGCTGACCAAAGGAGGGCGCGCTTAATCGGGGAAACCTTTGCCATGCGAACTAGCATACACACAAAAAATATATATAATATGTGTGTCCAGTGTGCGAACGTGTAACAAATGGGTGAGGAGTAACAGTCGAATGTGCGGATGGCACGTATCTGCAACCGATGGGTTCTGATACCCACGTGGGGGGTCCTACACTTGGCTCACCGCAAAACCTTTTACATTTACTGCGACGTTAGTGAAGGTGCTTATGTGAGGATGACGAAAAATAAGTTCGCACCAGGGAACAAAATTGATGGAAAGCATGTTCGGCGCGGAAGAAGAGCCATGAGGGAAAAAAAAAAAAAAACACATACACATATGCATACGTACGTATGTGCGTACTTACATATCGTACATTTCCGCGCCCGCAAGATGGTAGGTTGGGTAATCTTCAAAGCAGGAATAAACGGCGGCCGTCGCAACTGCCGCGGCAACCGGGGAAAACGCCTATGGAAGGTAAAACCTACGCACCAGGGGGGGCAACCACAACTAAAAAAGGAACCACGCACGTGCATACCCATGTGTGCTGTGACACCAGTATAGTTGCTGCAAAAGTGACTCCCCTTACGCTACGGAAGTGACGTCATTTTTGGCAAAGTGTACGATCCACAGGGGGTACATTATTCACCGCTCCACCTCATTCGTAACGCCCAACAGACGCAAAAGCGCGAGACTTCCCCGTCTCGAGCAAGTACGTATCAGCATCGCGGGCCACGTTTAGCAGCTTCTGAAAAATGGCCTTAACCCTCTCAAGGCGGCCATAACACATATGCCACTCATAAAAGGGCATAATCACTAAATTGTAATTTAATTTTCTCAAAAAAAATAAACGCAAATAAACCAATGGTAGAAGCTCAATAGAGGCACCATCAACTTCCTTAAAATAATTGTCCTCCTCCAAAAATTCAAAAATAATTCTCTTCCTTAAATCCACATACTTAACTTCCATGGAAAATATTTTAACGTTTTTCGAAATTTCGATTTTGTCCTTTTGGCTATTTTGGCAGTAGGCGTATTTCCTCAAAATAATTTCGAACTCAAGGTGGTCTGCGTTGCTGCGCTTGGTGCGTTCCTTGACGAGGTCATCATGGTTGCTCCATTCTGAACCATGTGGACCTCTTCTCTCCGTCGTTCTCTCCCCCCGTGTGTGCACCTCGGCTGTGTCTATATGGTTGTACTCCCGAGATATTATCTCCATCTCGTTGTCATCTTCCGTGTCCAGGAGGACGAGCTTCTTCCTGTCAAAGGTGAAGTCATGCGGCAAAGCGGGTGAGCGCATTAATGGTGACGTTGCATCTTCCCATCGTAGCGACTCCCCCATGTTAGCCTCAACAAACCTGCCAACCTTGTGCAGCAGCGCGTCCACCTCGGCGCGACCCTTTTGTTTAGCAAAAAATTTAACATTCAACAAAAAAAAGAAAAAATTGTTCTGCGGAATCAACTGCTTCATCCCCAGAATGTCGCTCATCAAGTTGGGATACCTTTCCAAAAATGGAATGTCGCGGAAGGATAAATTAACAAAAGTTACCAGCACGGGGACGAACTCCTCTTTGAGTCTTCCATCACATTTTATCTGCTCGTACAGCTGGTCGAAGAGTTCCAGACTTGTGCAGATGTACAGGTCGTTCACGCTGCAGTGAATGTTCGTGGCTGGGTTTATTAACAGCGGCATGACGGAGAAGTAGGTCTTCAGGAAGGGCAGTGGCAGCAACGAACGCGGCGCTCCTTCGAGCGATCCGTCACTCAATCCGTTGCGTTGTTCTTCGATTGATGTCTCCCCCCGGAGTGCCTGGCTAACCCCCCTCAAGCAGCATTCCACCAAACACACATACCGGTAGGGGTACATATTTTTAAAACTCCTCATCAACAGCTCCAACTGAGGAATTCCCACGGTGTCCACCCCCAACTGACGCTCCAAAAAAACCAACAGATATTTCCTTATGAGGGTATTCCTGTGGTCCACATTTATGGATAGCTTGCTCACTAGGTACAGCAACTTGATCGTTTCGTCTGTCTGCTGCTCTGTACTCTTCGTACTCTCCTTCCGAGACGACATAAAGCGAAGTAGAATTTTTTTAAAAACTGAATTGAATGAACTAAACTCCGTGTCGACATTGCGGATAATGCTAAGTCCCTTCACCAATTTAAGTATTTGCTCATTCTTCAACGCATGCACATGATCGTACAGGTTCGACAGTACGACTCGAACGACCCCCTTGTTCACGTAACTTAACCTTTGGAAATAATACAACAAGGTGCAACAATTTACTGCGCTTATTTTTGTTCGCCTGCTGTTGGAGATAATACCCCCTTCGTCTAGGGGAACATTCCCATGTGGGGCGTTATCCCGGTCGTCGCTTCCCCCACTAAAACTTTCCATCGAAGTGAGGTCATTCAGGTATGCCCAGTTCGTCTCCATCACACGTTCGATCTTCCTATACGTTTCACTAAACTCGCTCCCACCCAGTTGGTTAACCACCCCCCCCATAACCTTTTCACTACTGAACAAACTGTCTGATCGGTTCAGAAGTTTATCCATGTAATCCTGGTACTGCTTGCCCTCCTTCCTCCTTGCCACCAACCGACACTGCATCACTGTCAGGGTGCTTAAATAATTCAACACATTCTCCAAAAGGACATAATTTTCCTTTGTAAAAAAGTACGCACAGTGGTGCAACCCCCTCAGTAGGAGTAAAATGTCCCTAATGGAAAAGTGCAGTGAGCACAACAAACAGCACTTTAGCAGGTGCAAAAAAAGGGGGGAATCTCTATATTTAATCTTTCCTAGGAGCAAAATTTTGTACAAGACATTTTGGACGTACCTATCCAGGTGTTCAAATTTGACACAAACTTTCTCATCACAGTTGATTAGGAAGAAGTCTCTCCTTCTCACATGGTGAACGATGCTGGAGTATTCCTCTTTTTTGATGCTAATAAGCCCTTCCGCTGCTTTTGTCAGCAGGAGCGACTCCTCCAACGTTAGGGTGTGACCTCCGTGCGGGTTCTTAGCACTGCTTTTTACACCACTATGAATGGTGGCACTGCCCAGTGTGCCCTCCTCACCCCCCAAAACGCGCTTCACAACGCAGGAAAACAACTTTCCCCTCAAGGACGCACCCCCCTCAGTGCATTTACCAATTGTACAAAACTCATCCAACAAATAAATCATAGTGGACGTGGACTCTATCATGTTGGTGTCCTTCTTATCCAAAAATGATTCCATCTTGTTCATGCAAAAGTTCAAATGATAAACCTTTTTAAAGTAAAATAATATTTTGGCTAGCTCGGCAACACGGTCATAGTGGAAATGAGAAAAATCCTCCACCTTCAATTTGTCAAACAAGAATGAAAAATAACACAAGGGCAACAAATTGTTCTGCTTTATGTTCCTACTCTTTATAGTGTTCAGGACATTCACATAGTCCATGTCTTTCATTTCTTTAGCTCCTTGTAAGGACCCCTTTAATCTGTTCAATACGTCATAGTAACAGTCATTATCGATGAGGTTAAAAAATTGCAAATCCTGAAGGACGTTGCATAGCTGCTGTGTATTCGCTTGTGCCATTTTTTCGTAAAAGTTATTTCTCAGAAGTAAGTTAATTTGTGTGATTAGTTCCAAATTTGATTCACTATTTTGACGACCATTCTGGTTGGCTTTTCCATTGGGGGAAAACCCACACGGATGATTTTTCCCCTGGTGAATAGCCTCCATATCGTCTAACTGTTTAACCCCATTGGGTGCTCCCACATCCAGTTCACCGTCCTTCACCTCTCCTACCATAATCATGACCAACTTCTTAACACACCGCAGTACGGAGGAGATGCTATGCATCTGCAAGGACGGCACCACGTTGTGTAGCCTTCTCAAAAATGAGTTTAGCAACACTTCGTCTTGCGCTCCAGGGAAGCCACTTCCCACAGGTGGTACAACCCAGTAAGGATTAGCACTTGCACCAACGCGTCCCATCCCGTTGACGTAAAAATGAAACAGGATAGTCAAGTCGACTGCATTACTTTCGTCCAAAATCTGGTCCACATTTTTGAAAAATAAAAACAAAAACTTCTCATTGTATATGTCCAATTTTACCATACTATTTAAAATTAAGCTTATGCTCATCACGGAGATATTTTCAAAAATCTCCGCGGCCTTGTCCACCAGTTTTGTGTAAATCTGAATCACCCCCTTACTGTAGTACCTCCCTTTACTGATGGAGTTAATCAGTTGTGACAATTCGATTGGGTTTTCCGCCACGGATAATCCATAACTTAGGTTCTTCTCGTACATATCATATTTTCCATTCTTCAAATTTTCACTTAGCAATTTGCACAGCTTGGTTATTGTTTGCTTTTTGTTTCTTTCCTCCACTTGATCGTCCCTAGGAAGTTGCTCTTTTTTGTGGTGAAGATATTTACTACTTTTCGTCTCGTCTACGCATTTGTCGTCCCTTCTGTTGCTCCTCCTCACAGTGTCAATGTTCAGTGGCTTTCCCCGTAGCCTTTTCACAACAATGGAGCTGAAATTGCTGCGCGATGCGGCCTTGTGCAGGAGCGTCTGTACCGCGTCCAAAAAGACGCTACACCTTTTTGCATACATTTGTATGTTAGGAGGAGTTACACGGGGAGCCACGCAGGCAGGTTTCACGCCCTTCACAGGAGAGGTAATGAGATGGGGCAGATATAATTAGGATCATAAAGTGGGCCAGTCGGTGCGATCTCCACGTGGATAAAAAAAAGAAAAATTCATTTTGGCTGTTTTTTTTTTTTTCTTCCTTTTTGTTCATGAAATGTTGACACTTCGAAGGAATAAATAAAGACAAAATCAAATGGGGTTAATTTTAGAGAAGCAGCTGGTGGCAGCCCTCTCAAACGGGGCGTGTGCACGATACCAGCTGCGGACCCAACTTGAGTGTTCACTTCTTTTCATCTTCCGACGGAATGATTCCAGCCTTCTTCCATTCGTGGTAGCTTACGGGGGGGAAAAATGCAACCAAATGGGACAACAAATGGGACAAATGCAACAAAATATAGGAACAGTCGCCACACAGAATACGCAGCTAGCCCTCTCCAACTTACGTGGTGTACCCCAATTCCTTGAGCAGCTTCTTTTCCATCGATTCCTCCGACTCTTGCGCCTCTTTTCGCAGGTCCCGCTTGACGTTTTGGATGTAGCCCAGGGGGGTCTGGAGGCCGTCGCCAGTCACCATTAGCACCAGCATGCTGAGCGATGTGAAGGCCAGCACCTTGATCTGCGCGTTCTGAAGTGGGTGCGTGTGGGTTAGATTAAGATTCATCCGTGTTAGTGTGTCCACATTTGTAAGCACATTTCTGCTCACGCACAGGGGCAACTAATCATGGAAAGCTACACGTAAGCTTCTTCGAAGCACTCTCCGCTCATCCACATTGGCAGTGAAAATCTATCTCCTCCCATTACTCTCCCTCAATTTAAAATTACCGAAAAGTTCCCGTTTTTCACGAAAAGCAGATTTTTCAATTTATCCATTTCTTCCGCAACAGCTTTGGCATCACATTACCAGTGCTTCATTTGCCTGGACTGGATGTTTTTTTTTTATGAAAATGTTTCAAAATGCGATTTGACATGCTTAAGGGGTATGCCTGCAAGGGGGTACTAAAACTGTTCTATATTTTTTGCACATTTGGAGGAGCATCCTTATTTATAAGTTTGTTCGTTTTTTTTACGCCACTTCGGGACACATTTCCCGAGTTGCTAGCCACGTCGCTGAAAATTGCCTCACCCTTCAGGCGTTTTTTGAAGAATTTTCAAAAAAAATATGACGAAAAAAAAAAAAAAAAAAAATTTAGCTAAAAGTAAGAGGCGAAAAGCATACGCACAGGGAACAAATCGAACAGTGTGTTGCTTAGTGTGTATAATGATAAAGAGTTTGCCATAAGCGCTACAGGTGTACATGTTTATAGCCTCTTCGTCCCCTCTTTTGGCGAATTCCACTCGTTGAAACCGCGTCAAGTGAACAAATGAAAAATGCTATGCCACAACGTTTCGAGCAAGGTTAGCGAACTTCTCCTTAACCGGATGAACTGCCCCTTTCTGCAAAATGTACAAGTAAGAAACCATAAAATTATCAAACCCAGAAACATCATTAAGCTATGGAAAATTAACAAAGGAGACGAAGTGAAGGTGATATCGGGAAAGGATAAGGGAAAAATAGGGGAGGTACTAAGTTGTGATAAATTTAGGAACATGGTTAAGGTAAAAGGATGTAATTTGAGAAAAATCTATCTCGATAATAAATTTGTTTATATTGAAAAAAAAATTCATTATTCGAATGTCCAACTGATTGATGATTTTTTGAAGACAAACACCAAGGTGTGCATTAGATACACGGATGACAATCAGGTTATACGGATATCGAAAAAGTCCGGAATTGTTATTCCGTGGCCCTCCAAGACGAATAAAGAGGACGAGTTTGACGATGTGCAGGAAAATCCCCTGGATACGCCACCGCAGGAGGCCCTCAAAAAGACATACGACTACAAGACCGATGTCAAGTTCATGAATATATTACGCCAGACGGTTAACAAATACAACAGGGAACTCTCCTAGAGGAGCGCAAAAAAAAAAAAAAAAAAAAAAAAAAAGGAACAGATACAGCCACGTGTCCAAAAATGTTTTTCCAATCCAGAGAGGGGAGCGCCACAATTGTGTGCAGGCTTGAATCTGGGCAGCTTTAATTGGCAACCTGTGCTTAGCACCCAATCAGCCGAGCCACGTTTCATTTTGAACGACGGACGTGAAGCTTTGACTCAATTTAATTTGTTTAATTGAATTCACTTTTTCGCGAAAAATAGGAAGCGCCCGTGTTGTTAAACGGTGGAGACGCGCAATATTTACCTCCAGGGAGGTTCAACAAGAAAAGAAAAGAAGATTAGTACACACCTGTGGCACCTGCACAACTATAGTACACCATCGATCTGGTGTTCTTTTTTATTCAACTGTGCCTGCCTCGGATGGATGTACTTCCCACAGTCGTGTACAATGTGCCGCATCTACACAGGTGTAGTGGGGTGGAGATGTCCCTCACAAACAGCAGTAGGCACATACTATAGCATACCATCTTTAATCGCTTTAAAGACAGTAAACACGATTGGGAAGACCAACCGTTCGGGTTAAACGTTTATTTGTCCCTTGCCAAACAAAGCACAAACCTATTTATACCTGATCGGATTGTGTAGCTGCCTAATGGTTAATTTGACCAGTTATCCTACACGCAGAAATGGTAGTTTACCCCACCCCCTTTAAAATTACATCAGTTAAGTTTATTTGCACACAATTTAAAGAAGCTGTTTGTTAAGTATGAATTTATTTTAATTTTTCCTTTGGCTGTGCCTCCGTTGGGATCATCCTCCCAATCCCGTTTCAGAAAATGTTCTCCTCATATTTTTTCAAGTGTTGTTCTGTTCAATCCTTTTAACATTATTTGTTTCAATTTTTTTTCCTTCCACTTGGCAATTTTATTTTTTTCCCCTTAGCAGCAACCACTGCAACGACCCTTTCCCCAAAAAATTCGCTTTTAAAAAAAATATTATTTTATATTTTTCTTTTTGATTTTCCTCACAAACGGGGACAGCCAAGGAAGCTTACGTCTCGCTGCTTAATGATGCGAACGGCCATATGAAGTAGAACAAGAACTGTACGCTATGTTAAATATAGACGTATTGCAGCAAATAAAAATGTTAGCAACCACGTGGGTGTATAATTCACCCCCATTGGTAAAGCGAATAATAAGAAGGAAGAAGTTGCGGCTACCTGGCCCTGTCATAAATGTATAAAAAGAAAAAAAAAAATTTTTTAAGTGGGTTCTCTTCCTAACAGATGATATATGCACTTCACGTTGGGGGTCCCGCAAAATGGTTAGCAAAAAGAAGGAAAGGAAGAAGCGCGGGGCGAGCTGTGGTACATGGTGAGCCACTTTTATATCGTATGCGTATGCCCCGTGGTACAATACATAATAATGCATTTCGCTGCTGGAGCTGTATGAACAGTGGAGTACGTACATAATATAAATGCGCCATTATATACATAGAAGTATGCTACGTACGTAATATATTGTATGTAGATACGCTTGCTGCTCTCGGGGCCGAGGAACGTCCGCCCGGCCAACAGGCTGAAGGGACGTATGCGGAACGCGAGTAAAAGTGAAGCAGCTAAGCTATAAAGGGGCACTACAAGCACTGCGCGCAAAAAAAAAAAAAATATATATCACCTTATATACATGTAAATAATTCGCTTGCCCAGCTATATCCATTTTCGTATGCGCATGTACCGTATGCGCTTCCGACCATCCCATTTTTTTCAATTCGACATGCGCACTTCAGTATGGCGCGAATTTTTGGAGGAAAAAAAATTAATTCAAAGCGCGGCAGAAATAAATAAAAGGCAAAAAATAAAGCAAATTAACTCAACATGTAAAAGCATCTATTTTTTGAATGCACTTTACATGGAAGTTACAGAGACGAACCTTTCGCGCGAAAATGAAAAAGTTTTAAATGCGTGTTTAATCCGTTAAGCGGTTAAAAAGTATACCAAGTTGAACTTTTTCAAATGCGGTTTTATAATACGATCGAAAAAAACGGCATGAGTTAAATACATCTTTTCTTGCGAAGGCGATTATTTATTACTCACAGGCCTGTTTACTTAAATATATTTTACATTTATGTACATTCATTTTTTCGTTTATTTTTTTTATTGCCCACTTATGCATAAAAAAATCACTTCATTTTTTCGCCTCTCGGCTAAAATTGACCATCTCGCAAAAGAGTTTTTTTTTTTTTTTGGTTTCCTTTAATTTTTGTTTTTTGTTTTTTCTTTTTTTTACATCCTCCCCGCAGCATAGCTGACCCCCTGGAAACTTCATACCTGTTTATAAGCAATTGTATACCTGCTTCTCACTTTATAACGCATAAAGCGTGAACGGAAAAAAAGGGGAAAACAAGTTAAAGCCAGTTTTACGCGCGCGAATCAGCATATACAAAAGTACTGTTCCTTTGTACTATTCACGCGCTTCCCTGTGGCTGTTCATTTTTTCCTGTTCGCAATTTCTGAGTTTAATTTTTCCACCCCATTAAAAAAGGGTTTTTATCCTTGCGTACGCGTGTATATGTACTTACACTCCTGCATATGTACGTTCACTAGGCGGTATCCAAACGGCAAATTTTGTTTACATAAAAAGGAAAAAAAAAAAAATGCCTGTCGATGAGTGCGAAGGAGCATCCAAGAGAGAGGTGTGCATTTTGTAAGGCAAAGGAGAAAAGCGCATTTGTTCATCATACTGTATACATGTGAATGATAGCCATTTCAACGTGAAGGAGCGCAAACAGCAGATAAAGGATTGGTGCGCTCGTAGGAGGTAAAGTCAGTCCTGTATAGCGTAATCGAATGAACAAAAGTGAAGTTTACATACATACCCAATACGTACGTGTACATGCGCACAAATGTGTTAGTTCGCTGACTGTGCGATTTTACACACGGTATTTTATTAAAAGCTGAGGAAGAACACACGCACCTTCTGCACACACATGCTAAAGCCATGCGAAAAGGTTACGTACCCTTGGTGAGAGGATTTTAATGTACATACCATTGCCTCGGAGGAATTGTGTGCATATGAATGCCTACATATGTGTACATCATAATGTATTTTTTTTTTTTAATAGCCTTCTGTAAATGTTTTCCACACGTTAGGGGTTTAATTCAGGGAGTTTTCGTTTCCTCCGTTCGTTAATCATCCCATTTTTTCGCCATCCTTACGTCGTTATTTAGTTATCTTACGTCTTCAATTAGCCCCCCTTTTGTCACCACTTCGTTCTCTTGCTCGTTTTCCCTGCTTTGATTTTCCTCTCCTCATCTCAGTTTTCTCATTCGTTGTAGCCCAGTTTTACCGAGCCACCGGTTTAGCCACATTTGGAGAAAAAAAAAATAAAATAATTAATAAAAGGAACGGAAAGGAGACAGGCATAACCACGTCAATGACTCATACCTGCAGTTAACGCATTTTTGTGAATAACTGTTGGTATGATACGCTCTCCTGTTGCGTGTACACATCGTCAAGTCATTCCCCTTTTGATCGAGTCTACATAAGTTTTACAACCCTACACACACACATACTCTGTACTGCATCGACGCGGTTCCATACTTTTTCCACGTGCTTGAAGGATTTTTTTTTTCTTTTTTTTTTGGAAAAGGGATCTATCTTCAAAGTTAAAGGAATCATTTTTACGTTTAGGAAAAAAAAGGCACACGTGAAGAACGCGTGTGCTCGTAGGTATATTTCAGGAACACAACAGCTGTCGACATCTACTCAAGTGTAAGCACCTCCGTGTGGATCCCTACAAGCGGTTAGCGCAAGTGAGCAACGGATTTGAGCATTCTACACCGTGTTGTAAGGACCCAACTGTGGATCCTTGTTCTGTCCTGTTTATCCTACGTTCTTGTGTTACCACCCCACGTGAGTGTAAGCGGAGATCACATACGTTCCAGGAAAAGTACCCCCCAAGTTATACGCACTCAAGTGCCCTCTCTTAGGATAGTCAGCTCCGCTTCGGACTCCTAGTAGGCGTAGCGTGTCTGTTCTGTCCTCTCCCTGTTCATACCTGCCCCCCTCCCCTGCGCGCATTTTCGTAAATCCAAAATGATAGCGCAAAAGAGGTCGTACTCGCACCTCAACAACGAAGGCGAAATGAGCAACCACAGCGATGAGGAAAGCGCAGTTAAAAGGCCACGAAATAAAAGTGCCAGTAGCAATAGGTCCTTCGGAAGTTACCACGATGAGGAAAACGAAAACGATGAAAGAATGAGTTACACTGGTAGTGGCACAACCACAGAAATGAGAATCCCCTATTGTCTTCTCCTACCCAATAGGGCAATAGGCTTTGTGATTGGTAAATCAGGAAGTAATGTACGTGAAATCGAAAAGGCCTGCGGAGCGGTTATAAAATGCCAAAAGGAATTTGACATCTCAGTGTATCCGCCTCCGTCGGAAAAAATCCTAACCATTTTCGGAAAAAAGGAAAATAAAAAAAAAGCATTAGAATTGGTTTTAGGTAAATCTAAAACGGTTATGGATTTCCATGAAGAGGATGGAAAAGAATCCATCGTTATTATCGTACCTACTAGATCTATCCCCATCATTATTGGACAGAAGGGCGCCAAAATTGCCTCTCTATGTGAAAAGTCAGAATGCGAAATTAATGTGCATAACGATGATGTTCCAGGAATTAAGGATAAGGCTATTTTTATTAAGTCGAAAAAAATTGGAAAAATTATTGACTGCATAGGCATCATTTACGATTTATTGGAGGACATTGTGGATAATGGTATTCTTTCCTTGTTTGAGTTTCCTGGGGTTCCCAAAAGTGGCGCCGTGATCTCTCCCCTGAGTGGTGGTCCTGCCGGTGGCGGTGCGTTGCCGGATGCCCCGGACAGGATGGGTGGCGGCCCGATGAACAATAACCAAATGGGTGGAGGTGGCGGCGGCGGAGGGCCCAACAGCCACTACCACCAGGGAGGTGCACACCATCACTTTAATCACGACACGAAATATAACATGAAAATGAACGACAATAGTAACTCCTTCGAATATATGAGCGGTGACGATTATGATAACTTCTCAGTTCCGAATGAGAGGAATCTGTTGTTGCACAGGTATGGAAAGGAAGTGAGCGCCTGCGTGATACGTTTCGTTCTGGACGTAGAAACGACCGCATGGATAATCGGAAAAGCAGGGTGTCACATAAAGGAAATAAGAACCATAACAGGAGCGGGTGCAGTAATAGTAGACGCCCCCGATAATATAGAAAATGTGAAAACGTGTGATCGTATTTTAACCCTATCCGGATCGGCGGAAAATAAATTTAATGCACTCAAATTAATCGTCAGACAAATGGAAGAAAGGGAAAAAAATATCAACCACCCAATGCGTATGCTGGTCCCAGGAAAGGCAGCTAGCTTCCTAATTGGTAAAAAGGGCTCCATTATAAAGTACATCACCGATATGTCGGGTTCTCAAATACAGGTAGCTAAAAATAAGGAAAGTGAAAATGAAAAACTAGTCCTCATTAGCGGTTCTCCCGATTCTAAGATATTGGCCTCCATTTTAGTTTTGCAAAAATTAGAAGAGTACGAAAATCCAGCCATCGTTAGGGAGGGATTGCTCATCCCTTTGAATGACGTCCTCTTAAACGTAAACAATAACAAGTATGCTAATGTAAAAAAAGGAAACAACAACAGTTATAATAACAGCGGGGTGGGTAACCACGGCAAGCCAATGCATAACCACCACCAAGCGAATATGAAAAGTGACAGGTATTTTCCTCCTAACTCCATGCCCAACAATCATTACGGAAGGGATTCTTCTCCCCATAGGGTTAACGGAAGCGGCTACGGTGGGGGCGGAAACCACCCTGATCATCACCGCCCGAACCGTCACCATCCAAATGCCCACGACGACGGGAGCCACAGCCCCGTGAATAATAACTACCCTCACGACGACAACACCGCACACAGTCATAACAATCATAACAGTCATAATAGTCATAACGGTAATCACCATAACTCACTTAAAAACCCAAACGACATGAAAGAAAAGGTGGAGAAAATGTTCCTCCAACAGTTATACAAATCCTTCCCCATTTCTTCCCTCCCAAAAATCCTATCCATCACACAACCGTACACTATCGAACTGAACATGCCCGATGTGTACCTGGAAACGTTCGACGCGCAAAATAAAAATGGAAAATCCTTAATTGAGGAAATCATTGAAAAGTCTGGCTGTAATATTTCCATCTGTACCGACTCCAATGACTCCTCTTCATACACCTTTATCCTCTCCATCACGGGTTCCCCCCTCGCCAACTCCATTGCCATCCTCATGATCCAGGCCAAAATATTCCAGTTCGACTGGTTCTGAGGAAGGGGTAGCGGGGTAGTAGCAGTAACGGCAGTGTGCCTCCCTGCTGCGTGTCCCCCTTGGTAAAAATGTTCTTTCAATTTTTCAACCATCCCTATCACATTCTGCGTTGTCATCGTTTCGCTAAATGGTTACCCATTTTAACATTTTTTTTCCTCGTTTTTTTTTTTTTTTTTTTACCCGCAAATAAGAAAAACTTATTATATGTATACGTGGTTGCACCAACCCGTAGTTTCCTCAATTTTTGCAATCCCAAATTGGGCATATGTTCCTTGGGGAAGAAGCCCCTTTCGTTTTTTCTTCCTTTTTCTCACCCTGCCGCGGCACCCGTGCAGAACAGCACAGGGAGGCATACTATCTGTGTACCCTCTGCACAGAATCATCTTACAGATGGCGTTAAAACAAGTTTGAGCGACAAATTTTCTGTTTTTTCTTCAAATGAGGAGGAAAAAAATATAAGGACATAAGTGATCCACCTGGACCGGAAAAAACATTCTCAAACGTATCACATCGTATGCACACTTCCGTTCATGCGAAATTGTTTCGCTTAAATGCATTCGGAAGAAAAAATGGAACGAAAAGGTAAATGGGTGTAAATGAGCGAAGAGGTTTACGTCCCCCACTTTGCATTACATATCGGCACTCTTCGGTAACGCAAATGCAGTTCTTCACTTCTCTTTGCTTCACTTCAAGTTGAATAACGCTTTCGTTTTTAAAAAATCCTTACTCTAAAGGAGAAATGAAGAAATAGACAAGTGCAGATATATGCAACGGAGTTAAAAATATTTTTCCACCTCGCATAATATGCCTCGAAAGAAAAAATGGGCCACTTTTCCCTCAATGCGTGTCACTCGTTTTATGTGTGTGTGGTTTTTTTTTTCCACTTTTGAGGAGTTACCTGAATGAGGTGCATTTTCTTCTTCGCTGGGCTTCTGTAGTCTTTCACCACTGTGATGTTGCTGCGCAGGGGTTAGGGAAACGGCGGGGTGTTCTATTATGCACGTTTGAAGAGTATCCAAATGTG
The DNA here is from genome assembly GCF_001680005.1 of Plasmodium coatneyi. Taxonomy (NCBI): domain Eukaryota; phylum Apicomplexa; class Aconoidasida; order Haemosporida; family Plasmodiidae; genus Plasmodium; species Plasmodium coatneyi. Next base: position 2,300,651 of record NC_033566.1, on the reverse strand, counting down.
GACGACAATCATCCACGGGGCGACAACCCAATGGAGCGTCTGATCAGTGGCCCGGTTGTACCACGCCTCTTACTAATAATCGAAGCTGGGTATCCCGTGGTTCTCGTCGAAAATCCTCAGCTTATCTATCCTGTTCGTCTGTGATGAGTACATGTCGAACCAGTGCCTCAAATAGGAAATGGCATAGGCGTCTCCTTGAAACTGAGGGATGGGAAGGAGAAAAACCACACCGAATGAAAATCACACGGGGAAAAAAAAATGTACATTACAGAATGCACAAAAAAGGAGGGGCATTTGTTTGGTCCTGTCTGCGCCTCGATCCCTTACGTGGCCCATGGCAAATCGCCGCCTGCACTTAATCCAGCCAACTATATACATGCGCTTGGCGGTTTTGTAGAGCTCCTGGCAGAAGACGTTCCCTTCATCTGCATAGGAGGGGGAAGCGGTGTAATGTAGTGTTAGTGTTGCGGCGTGGTTCCATGCTGCTTTGATATGGCAACCGCCCCTCCTCGACTGACCTTCGAAAAACCCATTTATGTCAAACCTAAACTTGGATTTCACCTCGTGAAAGTTCGTTATGTCGTAGTTCCTTTTCGTTTCTTCCCTTTTCACTACGGGCGGTTTGTACTTGCGGAAGCCGGTGACCTGCACAGGTTGGGAATAGGCATGTGCGTTGGTAATCCTTGTTGCTCCTCTGCCCAGGATACACAAATAACACACGTGCTATTGCACTAAAAAATGCCCATTTCCTCGCCTCCTTTTTATCCTACCTGCCGGTTTAGTATGTCGAACTGCTTGGCGAATTCAGGGTGTCCCTTCCTTAACTTCGGTTCCCATTTTTCCCCTTTGTCCAGTAGTAAATTTTGGCGAAACAAAAAGTGGGGCTTTTTATGGATGGACAAACTCAGCCTGCTCCTTATCTTTTTCGAAACTGGTGTGGGTATCATTTGGACCGTACACGTGGGGGGGAAGAGAGAAACTGGTCACACGGATGGGTGTATGGCGGTTTACATAACTGTTCAATTGGCCCACTTCCTGAGCGACTTCCCAAGTGACTGCCTGGCTGAGTGCTCACCGATAGATTTCTCGGCGAAGTCGTTCGCATGACGGCAGGCGGGCGGTCTCCCCAAATATGCGCTCCTTGGGAAAACTCACCGCCCTCTCGCAGGTATTCTCCACAAACGGGTAAACAGGCTAACTTAGCTTTCCGCTAAAGGGGAAAACAAGTGAAAAATAAAATTCCAAGGGGGCCACATTTTACGTTCATTTTGCTGCAAATGCGTGAGGTTATGTGTAAGTGTAATATGTGCATCCTAACTGTTACGTTTTTTTTTTTTTTTTTTTTTTTTTATTTCCACATCTCAGTTTTTTTTTTTTTTTTTTTTTTTTTCAATGGTGACGCAAACGGAGTGGAAAGAAATTCATGTGAAAAAGTTTAATATTTTATTTCCCCCCCCCAGGATAGCAATAATGTGAAACTAGTTCGTTTTTACCGCTCACTTGACGAATCTGCTAGCAGGCTAATCGTCCATTCAGCCAGTCGGCTAACCGCTCCATACCGTGTGCGTCCGTCCATTTGACCATCACGTCCCGTTCCTAGTGGTCCACCCGAATGTAGACTTAAGAGTGTTTCCTGATGTGTGTATGCCGCCACACAGAAACATTCTCCACTAGTCCATGTTTTTCCTAATTCACGCGATAAGAAGTGCCTGTCTTGTGTCTGCAGCATCAAGATTGCGTGTTGGACGAGGAAGTAGAACATACAGGATCACATAGGATGCAAATAATTACCTAAATGTGTGCACCTGTTCATTTGGTGGCCGCTCTTTCCCTCAACCACGCATAGATAATGCGTGTATAGGCGTCTGCGCCTATCTTAACTACCTACCAAATTGCACAGAAAAATGAACGAGTCAGTTAGCAGCCCAATCAAGGCCACATGCAGGGACATGGCCTTGAAAAGCAGCCTGCATTCCTTCACCTTCAGTTTAAAGGATTTCGACATCGCAGGGTTCTTGGTAAAGCGAGCGGCGTAGCAAAGGAGACACAATACCGTCGTGTAGAAGCGCAGCACAACGGAACTACTACGTAACAGCATCTCCTTTAAACCACATTTTTCACCCCCACGCGATGTTTTTTCCCCCACAGGGTGATGGAGCCCACGGCAGCGTCTTTCTGGCCTGCGAAAGGAGGACCAACTTCATTTGCGTCCTGAAGTGCATATCGAAATCGCACCTAGTGAAGTAATAGACCGAAGCAAATCTGTTTGAGCGTGCACTGATCCTGTTTGACCTTCTTTCTTACTTTTTTCCTTTTTTTCTTTTCCCCTTGATTCCCGTTTAAGGAGCACACAGGAAGCCCTATTGAGAAAAGAGATAGAATTACAGGCGCATTTGAAACACCCTCACATAGCATGGTAATGGGGAAAAAAAAAAAAAAAAAAAGGACACAAACGTGACGCAATAATTACAGCATGATGTGTAGTTCAGTCTCCCCTCCCCCCTTTTTTTTTTTATCTTCACTTAATTGTGCTGTTGTCGGCATTTATGGAGGAGGGTGATTAGATTTACCATTTGTGTTTAACCCCTACATTTGTGTACACTCCTGCTCCTCCCCCTCAGCATGTATACGTGGTTCCACACCTCCAGCCACGTCTTCTTCGTGATGGAGTACTGCTCTAATGGAGATTTGTTCACCTACCTGAACGAACATGGCCCGTTCGCCGAAAAGAAGGTGGCAGAAATGTTATTCGAAATTATATGGGCAATAAGGACATGTCACGACAAAAGAATCGCACACCTAGATTTGAAGCCAGAGAATGTACTAGTCAATCATGAGGAAAAGTGCAAACTTGCGGATTTTGGATTATCTGCACATATAGGATCGAAGCATAAAAAGAAGGGAATCTCCCATTACAGAGGGACCCATGATTATTGGTCCCCTGAACAATGTGCAAGACATCAAAAGAAGAAGCAGAATTTTGGAGAATTCGATCAGAAGACAGATATTTGGACATTAGGTATATTAGCATTTGAACTGAAGTTTGGCAGACCACCATTTGGATCTACCAATGAAGAGAGAGAAACAGTTATCATGAACAGGATTCAGGATTATCACTGGAGTCAGTTATTTTGCGAAAAAGTAAAACAGGATTTAATCGACAAATTATCTCCAGAATTTAAGGACTTTTTAAATTTGTGTTTAGATAAGAACCCAAAGAAGAGACCTACAGCAGAATCGCTAATTCAGCATCCGTTCATTTTTGTTCATAACAAGAGTAGGCCTTGCATCAAATCGTATGCTACACAACCGAGGGGGAAACAGGGACCTAAGTTGAGTCACAAAGGGTTTAATGAGCAGGACGGCTCCTTCCTCACACCCATCTGGTTCCACAATAAGGGGTAGACTAAACTCGGGGCAAAGTGTGTAAAGCGCCTTCCCCATTCAGTTGAAATTTTGATTTAATTTGTTTTGTTTTTCTTTTTTTCGTGCGCCGTGCAGCGGCTACTACTTGCGTTCCCCATTTCGGCGTAACTAATATTTGGGTCCCCCCCTCTGCGCTACTACACCTGGGGAGATGCGCGGGGATGCGTTCTGCCCACACGGGGGAATACATCTCCACCCATAACAATTTTGCAAAAAGGCGAAATTAATTTTTTCCAAAACGTTAAACTTACTTTTGCCAAAAAGGCAAACATACTTTTTAGTTTAAAAAACAGGGGGTTAAGTCTGTCTGTGGGATCATCGCACGGGGGAAAACAGAAAAAAGAAAGAATCACGAATGGGCAGGTAAACATAGGAGCAAACACTAAAATGTGAAGATGTTAAAAATGGACCAAGAATACGCAGCACCAAAATGGCCCCTGCGAAACGATGCCACTTGGCCGCTTTCCCGCTTGATCTGCGCCGGTAGTTCCTCACATATTCGCTATCGCATTTTTAAATTCGTCAAAGTGCATCCTGTCACTGTTGCTTAAATCCATGATGTTAAAAATGCTCTTCAGTGTCTCCTCACTGAATTCATTTTCAAATTCCTTGGCCGATTGGATGAAGCTCCTAGTCGATATGTAGCCCCTTTTGGAGGTGTCCAGCAAGTCGAACAAACTTTTCATTTTCTCCTTCGACTTGAATTTGTTAATATCACAATTGAGCGCTGTGAGGAAGTCCTCCAGACTGATGCTACTGCCATACATGTGAAAAAAATCTAACAGGTCATCTGAAATGTCCTTGTTATGATTTTCGTGCAGAAATTTTTGCACATTCTGAATTGTAACGCTTTCATTTTCGTTCCTTTTCATTTTGTTGAAAATGTACTCCAGGTTATTTATTTCGTCCGCGTTTAGGAATTTGTAACTGCTTTCATTTTTTTTCCCCCCTCGCTGCTGTTCCTCCATTTTGGGAAGCATCTCCAGGGGGAGCAACTAAGCCTGATTCCTTCCAACTGAAATACTACGCTGTGCCACTCAAGCCTCGCTGGGGTAATTCGAGCACAGGTAGACCTCTTCCGAAATACCGTACACGTCCTCGAACTTGAGCTCCTGCTTGGGGGAATTGCATAATAGGCGATTTAATTACGATGGAACAACGGCGAAAATGTCGCGAAAAGGCACACGGGTAATGCGCAGAGAATGTGCAAAAAATGCACTGCAGATGCAGCGCCGATGAAACGCTCCGATGAAGCGCGCCAAAACGACGCAGACACACTCACCTTGGACTCCAGGTACTGGTATATGTGGGGGCGGATATGCTCGTACGTATGCTGTAGTGAAAAGTCCAGCAGACGGTAAACCAAAAACTCCACGGAAAAAATGAGTGACGGCGTTAAGTTCTCCTTCTTGTCTAACTTCTGAATATAAAAAAGCAGCTTCTCCAAAATCTGCATGTCATCATGCTGGTAAAATTTGAGCGACAAAATAAGACAAGTAGCTGCGTAGAGCTTCCGATTGGACTTATGCACATACCCCTTAATGACCAACCTTTCAAAAAAGACCCACGCACAGCAGATGGTCGAAATATCAATTTCAGGGATATTAGAAATTAAATTGAAAAGATCAATTTTTAAATTTCTCAGCTTGGATAATGTCAACGATTTGTGGATCCATGGATTTATTTCATTAAATAATTCATTCACTTCTTCCTTGAGCTTTTTTGCCTTCACAAAAGGAATCACAGACACGTTATACCCTTGCAAGCACATCACTGTGTGGTGCTTTCCTTGCTTAAAACGAGGATTAAACAAACAAAACGCATCATACTCATGCTTACTTGGAGTTAACAAATGTTCATATGATATGCCTTTCTTCCTTTCCTTTTTTTTTCTCCTCATTTCGTTGAAAATCACACTTTTTTTTTTCGCGTCCTCAGCGTTCTCTGCACTTTTGCCTTTTCCCGTGTTCGTGGTGAAATTTCTACTGGGTTCCATCATTGTTGGCTTTTTACTATACTTGTTCGAATCTTTCTCCATCCCTCTACGAACATCCTTTCCTGTCCTCATTGCTTCCTCCGCGTGAGAGTTGCTTCCTACGTTTTCGCCCCCCCTCAGTTGCCTCCTTTCTTCGTTTATCAAGAGGAACTTCCGCCCCTTCTCCCTAAAACGCCAAAATGCCCATCTCTTCAAAAAACGCACAACTCGGTTATCCTCCTCTGCTCCATCAAAGGCATACTTCTCTTCCTCCACGTCAAAATTTGGTACCTTCTTCTTAAAAATAGAAATGGAATAATTCATGTTCGCTGAGTCGTGACACACATTTTCGTTGTATGGCTTGTAGGACAGACACATGGTGTGCGTGTTTTGGTAGCACATCAGGATTTTTGACGCTCCGTGGTTCATGTTGGAGAAGCAGTGATTATTTTTGTACGCGTCCGCTTCGGCGTTTTGGTGGCCTCTGTTTGGACCACTCCGATTTGGACCACTCCGATTTGGACCGCTCCTGTTTAGGCCACTCCTATTTAGACCGCTCCTATTTGAGCTTTTCCCCATGGTTCTACCCTCATTGCTGCTGTCCTTGTGCCAAACCGCCTTGTTACTCTGGTCGTTCAGGTAAAAGTCGATGTGCCTCTCCTTCCCCGGGGCCTCTGACCCGCCATCGCTTTTCTCCCCTGAGCTTGACTCCCCACTGCTGCTCACATCGAAAATGCTGTTCTTCGTCTCAACGGCTGTGTTCAGAAAGGTCTTTGCATCTTTGAAGAAGTCCTCGTAGATGGTGAAGTACTTTGGTTCCTTCATTTGGAGAAGGGAGCAACAAAACGGGTGAACACACCAAGTGCACCGAAGAAGAGAAAGGCCTCCCTGATGCGCGCTGATCTCTATGCTGGCCAAGCCATCCTCTTCGTCGCCAAAGCGGACCCTTTCCCCTGATGTGTACTCTCCTCATTTCATCCGCTTCGCACAGGAGTATTCATACGTAAAAAAAAAAAAAAAAAAAAAAAAAAAAAAGATTCACCAACCGAATGTGTGCCCCTCCAGCGAATCGATCAAAGTCCTAAACGAGGCCTTCCCAAAATGGGGAGGAAGTCCAAAAAAAAAGAAAAACTAAATCGCGTAATGCTCACAAGATGATGACCAATCCATATTTTCAACCCGGTTCAGTCGGCAGAATTAATATTGCTGACTAAAAAATGTTGATCGTAGGAGACGCGGGAATAGGAACACCCCAAAAAAGTGTCTTATTTTTGACGCAATTTTTGCCGCATGCTTTACGGTTTGGCTATTGTTGTTGCCTTGCGCGATCGCGCGTGAGGGATTTAGTCACACAGAAAGGAGAAAAAAGAGCAGACGAAATGGACGGACAAAGTAGGGCGGCTGGGACCCCCCTCGAAATACCTAGCATGGGGACACTTCCAAATAGCAGGGTAGGGAAGCCCCTTCACCCAATGTAGTTTCTAACTCCCCCTTGGTCACTTGTTAATCTTTTTCTGGGCAATTTGATGAAACCCCTTAGCCGCAGCTAATATTGCAGCAGAGAGGGGGAAAGGCACAAACTAGCCCAGACGAGCGGCAATAAAAAGGATTTCGCGGCAATACAACCCATGGCAACCGCGTGGACATGGAAGCTCCGAAAAAGTTGCGAGCGAATGCCCCCAGACCGAGGCTGAAATATACCCACAAATATGCATTCGCTAAGACAAAGAAAAAATTGGCAAAAAAATGGCATCGCAAAATCAGCATTTAAAAACTTCCTTAATCTCTCCAACTGCACGCTGTAAATCTTCCTTGCTTGCTATTTTGGAAAAATACAATTTATGCTTGTCCTTGCCTTTGCAACCGAACTCCTGTTTTATCATTTCCGTCACTTCGTCGTACTTGGCAGCGTACGCCCCATCGGGCATGGCATCGTCCACCAAAGTGTGCAAATAGGTATCATCAAACGAGAGGCAGATCATCCCACCAATTGTAAAAGACTTGAAAAAACGAAACTGCTCGAAGTAATCACTCTTGTTGTACTTGTTCTGAACAATGGGGAAACCCGTCACTAATACGTTTCTGTCTGCCCGTTTTATTTGACCAAGCAGGGATGCGAAAGCTCTGTCGATGATGCACTTCTCGTCACTACAGTGGTCTCTATTCCCATCGCTCTGACGACCACCCCTCACGCCGCCCTTTTCCTGCTTCTCCGCCTCAAAACCAGCCACCCCCCCTCTTATCCCCTCCTTCACCATTTCCTCACGCACCAACTGCGCCATATTGATGGAGGAAAATTTTTTTAAATGAAAACATAGAATTGATGATAAAAGCAACTGAAGCTTTTCGTTTTGAGGAACGAACAGCATAATGATTTGGGGGCAGAAGAGACTGTCCACATTTTGCGGCATTTCCTTGTTCACATAAATGGTCGTCACTTCGACGTCAGGGTGTTTCTTGGAGATAACGTCCCGCAGGTCTCTGGCCGCTTGGTTATACTTGCTCAGCTTGTCCGCCTGCTTTGACCTGCCCTTCGGTTTGTCCCCGCTGTTCAGCTCTTCCTCATCGGCCTTGCCCACCTTGTCATCAGCCTTACCTACCTCGCCATTATCGCTGCCTGCCTCTTCTCCATCAGCTGTAATCTCCGTCCCCTCGAGGGAAGACCTCACAGCATTGCTACCCCCAGGCGAACCTACTCCAAAAACCCGATCATCATTTAGCGCCACATAAGCGATCACTCCAGGGACCCCGCTGGCGTCACCTCCGAACACGTTATCCCCCTGCACGCTGTGAACAAGATGAATAATTTTCTTAAAATTTGTGAAGCGACCAAATGTATCAACACAACTGCCATTCTCATCACCCGCCCATAAGGGCACATCACACAACACAACATTTGCAAATAGATATTTGCTTGAATGTTTCACAAGCCCCTCCAAGTACGTCACATAAATATCTCTTATCGTTTTTTCCTTTTCTGCTTTTATCCCCTCAGTTAGCTTTTTGACATACTCTTCCGATTTTTCTTCAATGATGGAAGGTAACTCCCTTAGCACGTCTTCACAAAACAAACAGTGAAATGAACCCCCGTTGGAGTCTTGTCCAATTTTCCTTTTTACAAACTCCCTAACATCATAGTTGTCTGGGGCGTGGTAGCAAATCAGGTTGGGTCTAATTCTGTCCTCGACTTTTTTCAAAATTTTTTTTTTCTCTTCATCCTCCAGTTGGTCATCTTGTTGGGTTCCCTCCGCGGGTTTGTCAGTGGGGTGAAGATTCTCCCCTGAGGCGTGTCCAGTAGTGGTGGTAACCTTCTCATCCCCTTCACCACCACCATTGTTGATCGCACCCTGGACCTCTTCCCCAGGTGACCCCACGTCCACTGTTAGGAGACTCCCCCTGCTGGAGAACCAGAAGATCGTCTCCGCCAGGGTGGATGCTTGTGCGCATGCGGCGTCGAACAGGTCAAGCGGGGGAAGTAGGTTAGCCGAGTTGGGTTTCTCACCACTGTAAACCCCGATTCCCATGTCAGAAGGTCCCTTCGCGGGTACCACCAATATGCACAACTTGATGTCGAAAAAGAGTTCCAACTTTCGGAAGTCCTCTACCTCTAAGTCGCTAGGAAAGCCTCCAAATACAAAATAGCTGGCATTCAACCTAGAGATAAATTTGTTCATTTTTCTTACTATTTGATTTACTCTCTCCTGATTTTTGCCACTCATATTATTTTTATCAAATACGTCGTCAATGAGATGCCACATGGAGTTGGGGTAATCCCTCGATGCTTCCCCTTCACTCATAAAGTTCAAGTCACAAAAGACAACACGAGGATATTCATACTGCAGGTATAGGCCAATAAAATCGACATTCTTCAAAGTTAGGTTAGAAATTAGAATGACGCTCTTCTTTACTACACTTATCAGATCAAACAGATGGTGCACACCTGAGGACAACTTTTCTGCTTTATTGTTCACATCAAATTGGTGTACTGTCACCCCTTTACTTATTTGGGCATCCTGCCCTAGGACGAAAGAATCGTCCACCTTGTAGTGAGCAGCTTTTTTGTACCTACCTCCATTTCTGTTACTACCCAGTTGAAGCAACCCCTGTTGAGTTTCCTTCCACTCCAAATGAACAGCATTATCACCCACTTTGCAGTTAAAATGAAACACCACCACCTTTGCATTCGTCTTCCCTTTTATCACTTCCATCTGATGCATATTAAGGGGAAAATTGCACAGGACAAATCTTCGGTAATCTTTATCCTGTAGAGAGTTCAATCTTTCAATGAGGAAGGACATGAGCATATCCGACTGAGCAGAAGAGCAATCCAATCCATCCTCACATACCTCCCCCTGTTTCGTCCTCTTCTCGTTAAACAATTTAACATGGTCAACGAAAAAGTAGTTGTAACATTCTACCAAAAAATTAATTTCACTCTTCAGGTGATTTAAGTTCACTCCCAAAAGGATCACTATTTCTGTTTCCAAATTTTGAACAAAGTTGTTAAAGAAATTTTTACCCTCCCGGTAGATCAGTATTTTCCCCTTATTTAGGAAATGATCTATGAGGTTCTCTCCGCCTCCATGGAGGAGCGAGAGGAACGAGTCCAGTTGTGCGTTTCTGTCCATTTCGTCGCTCTCCACATTTGCGCCCCCCTTCACAACCAGCAAACAGAACGATGTGGGGATTATATCCTCCCGCGTCAAGTAAACCAAATCGATCACGCCGTAAAAACCAGTCAACACGTAGCTGCTGTAGGATTTATTCCTGTCCAGATTCTCCTTCAGAATTCGCCTTACCAAATCTACCGTCAACATGTTGTACTTCCTTTTCGTGTACTCTATTTTTTTCCCTAGCAAGGATTTCTTCTTCTCCTCCTTCATGCACAGCTCGCTAAAACTTAAGTTAATGTAACCTAGTCTCTCCAAGTGCTTTATAAGGTTTAACCTGTCTTCATCATTATCTTCACTAATCGGGGTATTCTTCCTCTCGTCGTGAATGTCAGGTATGATAAAAATTTTTTTGTTTCCCTTGGGTGCTTTATGGAAGATGCTAATCTGGTTAGGACCTTCCCGTTTGGTTCCTCCACCTGCATTGTTACCGACGCTACCTAGGGGATTACTACTTTGTTTAACTTTCTCCTCGTCCGCTGCGTCAGCTACTCCAGCTTTATCCTTCCCCCCATGTTGGTGCAGATGTCCCAATTTTCTCCCGACCACTTCGTTCTTCTTTACGTTCCCCATTATTTCTCCCTTTTTCTGCTTAAGCCACTCGCTGAGCCACACTATGGCTGCCTCTTCACTCGGTTTTGACTCACACATTTTGGTGAAGCATTCCAGAAGGACCTCCCTCAACTTTATATTTTCTTCTTCCTTCTCGTAAAAAGTAACATTTTTGCGATACAAAAAATTCTTTACCATGTCGACTGTAATGGAGTCGTTGTATTTTTCGAAGAGGAAGTACTGTCTTATGAGGTTGTTAATTTTTTTTTTATCCTTCACAAATATAATGTCATTGTTATCAAGGCTGAACATGCTTCTGATACTGTTTGGCCTTTTCAATTTGGATTCCTTGGCGCTCCTCCCTCCCATTAGGTAGTGCAGACACGTGATACAGTTCACTCTGGAAAGGGTGATGATTACGTACTGCGTCTGTGGCCCTACACTAGGGTCTACCATTCCGGGTTCTTCAAATATGTTTCTCAAAGTACCCTCGTCAACCGATATTATTTTCTCTTCCAACACGTTGAATCCGTAATCATGCAAGTAATCTCGCAGATCGTTTAACTCTTCTCCACTTAGTGCACCCTTTCTTATTAGCAAAATGCCATTTTCGCTGCAAAAATTTTCTTCACCAAAAAATAGATTTATCTCTCTGTCTATGTTGTCCTCACTGGGGGTGTGCTGCATCGGAAAAAAAAAAAAAAAAAAAAAAAAATGTCCGTGAGGAGAGCAGACTTCCTCCATCTCGGTGTGTATTTAGGCCCATGGACCTCTCTTTCCCTTTTTGTCCTCCCTCCCCCTACCACAGCATTCCGCATCGCGCAAGTTCCATACTTCTTCTTCAAACACGCACTCGGTATGTCTTCAAAGGGAACCATGGAAGAGCAGGGGCCACACAAAATCTTCGCCAGCCTTAGGCAGTTCTTCCCCTCAACAATTAGGCACACTGAAAAAGGGGAAGGAAGCACAAATGAGAGATGTACACCCGGGTGCAGTCCCACATGCATCTTTTCACTTACATCCATTTGTTGCAGAATCGCCGAACTTTTATTTTTCTTCCCTCTGTCTAACCTATTCCCTTCGCAGAGGTCATAAATTCTATCAGGACATCGTAGTAGGGCTATTTGGAAGGAAAAAAAAAAATAAATAAATAAACAAATACACAAGTACAGAAGTACACAAATAACCATGCCGTGATGCGCTAACGTCCCGATAGGCCACCCTTCTGCGAGACGTAGCTACATACCTTCCCAGCCGACCCCTCATACAGACTGCGAGCCCTCTCAGCAGACAAGATGCCCCTCTTCACTGCGACGATCAACAAACCAAAATTCAAAATGTCGTTAACTATGTCACCTATCTTGTTCTGCTCTATCACGTCCGGTTTTAATATTATCAAAGTTCTTTCCAAAAAATTGTTGTCCCGGGGGGGAAGAAGTAATTCAGGTCTCTACTAAAATACCAATCATTTTTGCTAAAGTAGAATGGGACATTCCTGCACTTTAAGTTGCACTGGTATTCTAGGCTGTCGGCAGAGGGGTCCAAAAGGGAGGAAAAAAAAAAAAAAAATAAACAAAAAGAAGCGATGCTTGGTGGAACGGTGTCAAGTATCCACACGTAAACATGTGGACAGATGTACATGCACGTGTTCATGCACACACTCCATGCTCACGCTCGTATGTATAACCATTCAAAGTATTTTTCATCCTTTATCAAGATAGATGTGCTCTTAACTAGCGAATTCAACTTTTCCGCCGTGTTGCCTTCGATGTGCTTTACCAAAGAAATGACTGACAGCCCGCTTTCCACGTACGCGTAAAACTCGCCTATACTGCTGTACTGCTCAGGCTTGTCGTTTAATATTTCTTTTATTTCATTCTTCGCGGGGACGAAAAAGGGGTAAAGAAATTAAGGAAACAAAAAAAAAAAAAAATGACAAAATGGTAAAATGGAAAAATGCATTGCAATCAAATGTATCCCCCCAAACATGTGCCATCTGTTTAATACGTGGAACGGACGCCCAAGTTGCGACTGTTCTTTTGTCCACTATCATTAGTAGTATCTACCAGTATGCCTCCATCTTTGGTTCTCTTTGTGCATTTTGTCTACTCAATGCGTTCCACTGCCTAACACGTGCCTATGCGACCAAGCGGGATGATTAACTGTTTCGCGGTTGTTTACTTCTGTCAAGTGCACTTTCTTCTTTTTTAAAATGATGAAGTTTTTCTCTTCCAGTTTTTCTAGGACCTCTTCATCCTGTGTTGGCGAGAACGATGGGTGTGTGTGTGATCATCTGCGCGTGTGCACATGTACCTATGTATATGCATGTCCACACGGGTCTGCTGTGACACATCCATTTTTTCCCCCGCGTCACTAATTTCATAAACTACGGCAGTTCTCCTCATAATCGCTCCTCCCATTTGTTACTTTAAAATTGTTTGTAACGTCCGGCAATATGATAAAAATACACCTTTCGTCTTTCATCATGATTCAGCGCCAGTACTGACAGAAGAGAAATGCGTGTCAAGGTACTGTCATTATATAAGGCATAGTACACAAAAAAAAGGTGTGTTCTCCTTTTGAATAATCTTGCTTAATATAGTTACTTCTCATGCTCATTTGTTTAAGCAAAAGGATTACATATATATGAATAACGCCATTTAAATTTGCTCTTTTTTTTTTTTTTTTTTTTTTTTTTTACAATGAAAAAAGGGTTTAGAGGCATTTTAGACATTCCTTGGAAATTTTTTTACGTACGAAACGTTTCAACAAATGATGCGCAGAACCTTACCTGCGTAGGAAAATAAAATAAAATAAGAAGTGCAATATATGTTTAAAAGGAAAAGGCTTATCCATCTTCGAGTGTGCTGAACAGTGATGCTTTCCACATGGAAATCTTGTTTCCCGAATTTGTTAAAAAATTATGCATTAAAAAAAAAAAAAATCAAGAAAGGCAATTTTTCTTTTCCCCTGCGTCTAGCCCATTTTTGCAAGAACATTTGTTAAAAGCGGTGTTCCTTTTAGCTGCGAGTATCAAATGTGTGTTTTCGAGGCTTTTCATCCATAGCTTATGTATGACATTTTTAACTATACTGAATGCCCGTCACTCGTTAGCTATAGCGTGGCCTCACGTGACGTGGATGCCAAATTTGCAGTAACGTAATTGTCACTTGAAGGGTGCCTCTTAAAAAGGCCCATACGGTTACATCGTGCAAAATGGATAAGCAGGCACACATACACATGCGGACATTACGACATTCCAATATTCCCCTCGCAATTTTCATTTTTTAAACAAATTGTACTCGGCTGTGCACCTCTTAGGTGGTCTACTCAACATCGATTGTAGCGGCACCATGATCAAGCTCTCTGCTGGGTTGGCAAAGTCGCAAACTCGTTGCTCTCATGTGTTCTCACCATTTTGAAGCATTCTTAAAAAATGAAAGAAGTAATTTCACGCAAAATCCCTCATTTGGAAAACGCCTCCAATTTTCGGCCATTTTAACAAATGTTCAAGGGTGTATGTGTTCGACACTTTTGCATTTCCCCTGGTAGCGATCGAAGAGATATTACAAATAGAAAAGGAAGGGCTGACTATACGGGGGTCTGTACCAGTACCCCAATTTGATATACACGCACATGCAAAAAATGTCCAATGCATTCTGTGCTGTTCTATAGCGAGAAAACAGACGAAACTGTGTGCAACTTTTTTTTTTTTTTTTTTTTTCTAGCTAATTGTTCATAGCCTTAACTAGCTACAAAATAACGTAGATTATATTTTACCTGAACAACTATTCAAATTTGTTCATAAAAAAACCTTTTTTTTTTTTTTTTTTTTTTTTTTAATTTTCATACCTACTTGTAGTTAAAATATGCCTAACGAGTCATACTTTTCTGTCTTTAAACAGCCATCGGTACGCAGCAGACGTCTGTTTTGTGCCGTTGTAAATTAGCTGTTCACAAAAAAAAAAAAAAAAAAAAAAAAATATACATACCCATGTATACACCCGTGTGGGTATTTATATTCCCTTTTTGCACAAGGTGTGCACATAGGCGTGGACGTCCAAAACGTACTTCCAATTCATCAAACAAGGAGTCTTTTCCTTTATGAGCAAGTAAAAAAAGACTTTTAACGAATAGGACAGTAGCAGTTCCATTTCAACCTTGTCCAACATATGTACGCTTTTCGCGCTGCGCAGCATGAAGCTGAAAAAACGTTTTAATTTTTAACACGCATTCCCATGCAAACCTGTACCTATACGTGCAGCTATATATACAGCATTAGCAGCTGCGTTCTTACCTCCTTGTGCGTGTTAACCGTTGTCACTATTTTTACTTTAATTTTTGTTCTATGCTTATGTTTCTCGTCAATTTGTTGAGATTCCCAATTTTCGTTGTAGAAATGCCTCAGCAACGGTTTGTAAATGTTCAACAATTTACCCCATTTCGCTGAAAAAAAAAAGGTAGCCTTAAATTAGTGCGCGCGCGCTGTGCACAAAAGAACATGCACGCACATAGCTACACACTTTTGTACATGCACTGCCGTTTGTTTCGCAATTCCCATACATTCGCAAAATCAAAGCGCGCGATAGCAGTGCGTAGAAATGACAATTTTACGTAGAATAATATTGCGAGTAACTGTCGAGCCCCATTTTTGCCAACAAACGAATGCATAAACAAGTTAATCGTGTTAAATTGCCCCCGGTTGTTAACAGACGCACATGTTCACCGCCCTACACACCTTCCCGCGCGTGTCTACGTGTATTCATTTACTGCCCATGAATAAAACCCCTCTTCCCCAGTTTAAGTGACAACAATTTCCTTCTCACTCTTATCGTACACTGAAAAAAAAAGAAGAAAAAAAGCCAAAATGAATAACTCTTCCACTGTAACAATGAACGGGAGTACCCAATTTCAGAAGCCCGTGATTTATAAAAATCGGGCCAGAAGCATCATGCACCAGAGTGTCAGGAACGGGTCAGAAAACCAACTAACGGAACAAGGTAATGGGACCAGCATTCGGGACAAAATCAGAAGGCTCTTTTCAAGCAAGCATGATCAGACCATAAGAGATTTGCAGAAAACGAAACTCACAACGAATAAAAGCATTCAAGAGCAGGAACCAAGTGAGAGGAGTGTAAACGAAATCCTTCCTACTGATCATCAGAACGTAGAATGGCAGCCAGTGTATCGCGAAACTTGTAAAATAAAACTGCCCGTGGACGAAAGTACGACGAAAATAGCCTTGCCAGAAGAGGTGCTGGACGATTGGGTTTATAGTCAACAGAAGATTTCGCAACAGTTAGGGCGTAGGCAGGAGGGGGGAAATGTCCAGGATGATCAATCCCAGGAAGACCACGACCAGGGGGACGACCCACTCGAGCTGGATGGAAACTGCCTTTTCGGAAAAAACGCTTCCAAGAAATCCTGCAGGCTTAACAGCACTAAGGATCAGTACTCCAAGTTTAAGTACTATTACAACTACTATTTGGTAGACGAGTACTTAGAATCCCTGGCTGTGTCCCCAAACAAGAACCTCGATGCCAGTGGGCTGGACGAGCACGGCCAGCTGTACGACAATGTCAGTTTGAACGCGAAGCCGATAATCGTCTCAAAGCAGAGACTGGAGAACGGAGTCCCCTACGACCCCTCCAAGCTGCTCCAGTAATTGGACGCCTCACCGTCCGCAGGGTGAAGTGGCACAGGAGAGAAGAAAATAAACCGCGGTGCAGGCGTAGCAGCGTCCCCCAAAGGGACTTATTCCAATGGGGGTACTCCACGGGGGGTATTGCACGGGGAGTTATTCCAAGGGGAGGTGTTCAAAGCGGGGTTGCAAGGGAACCCCACCCAAAATGCTCCCCCTCCTTAGTGTACCTTTGCACATACGTATTCGTGAAAAAAAAAGGAAAGCACCCAATTAAGATGTGTTTCTCTCCATGATGGTGCAAATTTCAATTGCATCCTTAACACAGAACACGTACGAGCAAGTGAACTTTTACGTTTCCACTTCCAGAAATGTTTTTCCGTGAAGCATCAGCTTGAATGGTACATACGGGCCAACTGCTTAAATATTTCTCCATACCACTTTTTTGTCAAAAATGTATGCTGAACGGGCATGTTATTTGTGTCACGTTGCTTGTGTAGCGGTACTTGTCGGCGCCCTCCAGCAGCCTGCCTCACTTTTGAACAACCTTTAAGAAAACTTCTGCCATTCGTGGGGCGCGTCCTTCAGGGTGTAGATCTCCACAGGCTCACACCTCCATAGGTGTAGGTACTAACAGTAGCTGTTGGAGTAAATTTGTTCCTTTTATGGCAGGGGCGCGTATCCTGTCTAGCCATTCAGATGTGCTTTTTCGCAGGGAGGGTGTAAAAAGAGGAAACAATGGGGGAAAGAAAAATACTACACACACTAAAAATGGGGTGGAATATGTTCCATAAAGGAAAGGAGGAAAAAATAACTCCCTTTGAATGCGTTCTTATGTGTGCACCACTGTTTCGATGAACAAATGAAGGTGGCGCAATTTCATGCTGCTGTACAAATGGGTTTTGCTTCGTTGATGCACACATTTAAGGTGGCAAAGCTATTATGAGCACGTTTCATCGTGGAGGGTTTTTTTTAAACAAGTTACGAGGTGCTCATAACAGGAAAGTAAAACACACGAATGTATGGAAGGAATTCATGTTTTAAGAGCGCGAAGAATGGAAATGGAGGAAGGGAAGTTGCATAACCCTATCGTTCTCATTAGTATGGATATGGACGAATGAATTATCTCCTTTTGAGTTAATTTTTTCTCTTTTAATGGGGAAAATTCACAGTTTTTTTTTTTTTTTTCCCTCAGGAGAAATTACTCGCAGAATTACTACAGTAGCTTACGGAGAAAAGGGAAAGCAGAAGCTGAAAAGCTTGTACTTCCTGAACTCGCAAATTATATGTAACAATTCTTTGTGATTAAATTAATCTTGTTCGCGCATTAATCTTCGCCCGCTTTTTCTCTTAAATGAAGGGATGATGTCTCGGCTAATATGCCCAAAATAAAGGAGAAAAAAAATGGCGTCTGTAACTCGTGGTACGACGAGCTGATCGTATCCCGAAGGGAGCTTCTTAGGACGAGTAGGTTACATGGGAAAATGTGAAAAAGGAGTTACCGTAAGGTACGATTGAATTATATTCGTTGAAAAGTGAGAATTTTACGGAGTACACAATTTTAAAGCTTCTTCTGGTTTACTTGCAAAGATTGGCATCATCTCCTATTGAAAAGAGCCGCTCCTGCGCAGTACCTTGCGGGAATGGTTTAAAGGACATATAGACGCAGAAGGAAGGACGGGAAGTAAGGAATATAATGCATCTTAAGTAGAAATTTTACGAATCTGTGCACGATTTTTCACAGTGGTATAAGCAGGCGTTCCCATTTGAGCATATTCCCTTTTTAAAAATATCACACAAATTACACGATGGTTCGCGCATAGATGCGTTATGCTTATCCCATATTTTGTACTTTTCCTAAAGAATTCTACCTCCCTAAATAAGATGTAGGGAAAAGAACTGCCAAGGGGGCTCACATAGGTGTTCAGTGGGTGCTATACACACACACAAACATGTACAAATGCATATTATGCGCAATTTTCCCATTGGCACTATTTTCCAGGTGGCAGAATGGATATGGAATCGTGGTGCATGTAAGTTACCGAACATTTGGTTTAAATGGACAGTTATGATGGTAGGAATTATTTCATTTTGGAAGCTCACAAATTTCATTACACCTTGAAATATGGAATTGGTTATTCCCCATAGGGGCTTCAAAATTTAATGGTAAAAAGTAAATTCATTCAGTAGCCTTATTTGTGCACATTTTTATTGTTTCCGCTGCGGATATTAAGTCATACCCTTTATGTACTTTATTTTATATGACATTTGGCAATACTTACAGATCAAAATTTAGCATCCTCCCACCCAAGATATAACTTTGGTAGTGTGTGTTTATTTTTCTTGCGCCGCTGCACATACACATCACATGCATTACGCGCGAAGAAACCGCTCTATTACTAAGTCAATCACGTGTGACTCATAAAAACAGAAAAAAACGAAAAAAAGAAAAAAAGAAAAAGGAATGTAGGGAAAAAGAATGGTCATTTTCCATTTCTCCTTACACTGTATATATAAACTGTGCACACTGTTATTTTTGCGTCTCCCCTCTTGAGGGAGGTGGCACACACTCATTCAACATTCCAAATGACTGTTACACAGCGACGGTGTTACATGCGACTGTAACCTACATTGTTCCGGTGATGACCTGGTGTATTGTTATTCGCTCTTGCTCTTCCTTCTCTGTTGGTAGACGGTATTGTGTGCGGAGGACGAGAACGTAGTGTGGTGGAATGTTCTGCTGGATCTGTTGGACCTATTGTTGTTGAAGTGTCCGTTGAATATTCAGTGAAAGTATCTTCTGCAGACACATCGAAGTTTTGTCCAGCAGATCTTCTTCCTCTTCTGTTGCTCCTTCTTCCTCCATTTCCAGATGTGTGGTTACTAAACCAAGAAGACCATGGTTTATACTGCAAGAAAAGAAAGACGATTGTTCGGTTGTAGGTAGGTAGATGGGTTGTTAGGGGTGGTAGGAAGGTTGTTAGGGGTTGTAGAACGAAGGTTGTTATGGATGGTAGCGTACAAGGAAGGTTGTGTTAGGGGTGGTTGTTGGAAGGAAGGATTGTTAGGTGGGTGGTGGTTGGTGGAAGGAAGGTTGTTAGGGGTGGTTGGGAAGGTTGTGTTAGGTGGAAGGAAGAAGGAAGGAAAGGTCTAGGGGGTTAAGTACTATTATTTATATTTCGGAACTGTAATTGTAATTTTTTACCTTATATAGAAAATATGCCAATGCTGGTAATTCCATTAGTGCCATGGCACCAAAAGCAGAAGAAAGAGAAGAAGCTTTATTTGCTTGATGAACCGCTTCGTCTAGTTTGAGTTGTATGTATTGTGCTTGCTGTTTCACCATTGATGCGTCTTCGCGTTCGGCCTTTAATTTTTGCACCACGGAGGTATGTTGCGTACCTTCGTCCAGGTTAGCTGCCTCTTTACAATACAAATTTAACGCTTCCGCTATACCACAAGGTAACTTATACTTAGTATGGAAGTCGTAGCAATATGTATTACTATTGGTGTGGTTCTTCCCTTTGCAATCTGCTCTTATAGCTTCACATCCTGAGGAAACTTCATTCAGATACTTTGACCACTGTGTTTCACATTGGAGCCCATTCTGTAGTAACCAACTGTTTATTTTCTCATGTTCGTAATTATATTCATATACTCTTTTCATGTGGCTAACAAGTGCTTCGTTAATATCATCGTATTTAATTCTACATTTGACCAAATAATCATCTCCCTTCAGCGTTTCGTGAATTGCAGTCAGAAGCTTTGAAAATGTATGATTATGCTTTAAATCATTCCCATATGTATCTCCTAACCAATAATAAAAAAATTCACAAGGTTCTTTATTTTTGTACTGATTTGGTTGTCCATTCATCCAAGATGCGTAACAATACGCATGGGCAATTTTCTTAGCGTCCTTAGTAATGTTTGTACAATCTGAGAAAGTGGTCTTTAATTTAGTATCCAAATCGTCAGGCTTGGCACCAGTGTTATTACAATTCTGCGCATTGCCATTGAAGGTCTTATAGAATTGGGCATATGAAGTTAACAAATTTAAATGTTGTCCCTGAAAATGTAAATGGTAGAAAAGGAGTGGAATATATATATAGTTATATATATGTCCACATATGTATTAATATACATATATATTTCTATGTGTGCTTGTTATATGTGCACACATTATATGTGGACACATATTATTCAAATGCCCCCTTTAGAATAAGGAAGGAATAAAGTGGCATTACCTCAGCCATCTCTTTTTTTTATGTGTGTATATTTCTTCTTTGTATAATATAACTTCTTCTTTTAAAAAAAGAAGGTGGTTGTTGTCTTGTGTTGTTCACATATGTGAAATAGCAAAGTATATGGGAATTTGGCCTGTTTGTGGTGTTTGTTCTATGATGATTGGATTGTGAGTGTATGACTGGTAAGTGTGTGATTGTAGGCCTGGAAGTGTGTGAAACTTTTATTTTCTTCCTTCTTCAGCAGTAGTATATATATGTTACTTAAAATTTTTCAAGTAATGATAACCAACTGTATATATATGTATCAGGATCACTGTGTGCATATAATTAAGTCAAAATATATGAAGATCAATTAGTACAGGAATAATAGTACAGGAATAGGAAGAAAGCAAATACAGAAGGAAAAATTAAACTTCCCCATATAATTTTTACTTATATATACTTTACTATTTAACTAATAGGTGATTCCTTTGTAGCACTAACGATACTATTCACATATGCTTTCTCCATTTGCTGTTATGCACATTAAAGCGTAACAACACTCTCTTCCCCTTTTCAAAGAAAAAAAAAAAAAAGAAAAAATTCTAGAATATATTACGACGCACTTAAGGTATGTTTTATTATTATTATGAAAAGTGTGCGTTTCATACATATAACGTCTTCGAACAAATATTGTATGCAATTCATATAGTAAGAGCATTTATTCCCTCTCCCCCTTCTTTCTTAGAAAGTGTGTACATATACTAATACTCATAAAGATAACTCCATTTATTAGATAAATACATTATACACAGGAAGACTAAAATTGTACGAAATTACATGTACAACAATATGTGCATACCTTCACTTAACAGCACACTTTTTTTTTTATAACATACCCCTATCCTCTCTTCCATTTTATGATCGGTTTGTTGTTATAATAATTTGTTGCCCTTTCCTTCCCTATTCTTTCCTTTTCGATTTGTACATTGTAAGGAGCTGTTTCATATGTAGTGTACGAGGTGCTATTTGGATTATCCATTTCTCTCCCTCCTTCCCTATATTAAGTGCGCATATTATATTTTTATATATTTAGTGAACCTTGCTTTTTTCTTTTTTTTCATTTTTCTTTTATTTGGTATTAAGTATAAGTATTGTAATTTCACAGTAAGAAATATATATATATATAAGGGAAAAAGAGGTGGGGGAGTAGTAGTTCAATGTTTTCATATTATGATGAACTTCCTCCAAATGTAATGTACAACCAGTGTATTTGTACACTCATTTATGTGTGCATATAATGATTATAGTATCAAATACAAGGTATACTGCACATAGCTACATAAGAGGAAATTTTCGCCATAGAGCATTTTAATAAGGGTAGAAAGGAAGAAAGTACATGTGCACATGCACTTCCTCCTCCTTCCGAATTGTTCAGTAATAACACTCCGGGGGGGAGGACTGCACACACCCACACTTCCTTCATGTGCACTCCCCTTGGGCGCATTCTCTGTGCAAACTGACATATGTATAATGGGAGTGAATCATTTGTCCCCCCTTCTGCTATGTACACTTTATGCGGACACCTAAATTTTCACTCCTACAGGCAAATGTGTGTGAAACTCATTTTATTCTATTTCATTCCTCATTCATTGAAATTTACCAACATCTATATATATAGAACCCACACCTATATGTAGACAAATTATATATATAACTATTGCACCTATTCCACCAAAAGGGGAAGTAAAAGGGAGGGGAAGGATGTTCCCCACCACTACAACCTTCCTTCCACCAACCACCTAACACAACCTTCCTTCCACCAACCACCTAACACAACCTTCCTTCCACCACCCTAACAATCTTCCTTCTACCACCCCTAACAACCTTCCTTCCACCAACCATCAACCACCAACCACCCTACCACTTAACAACCCAACAACCATTACCCTAACAAACTTCTTTCCACCCTACCACACGTAACAACCTTCCTTCCACACCTACCACCACCCTAACAACCTTCCTTGCACCAACCACCCCTAACAACCTTCCCTTCCACCTACCACCCGCCTAACAACCCACCTACCACCTAACAACTCCTCTTCTCTTTCCTTCACTCCTTCCTTCCATCCCCCCCTAACAACCTTATTTCCACCTTCTAATCACCCTAACACTCCTAAGTGAATCCACGTGCACACTTCCCCTGAGCATACTTCATTCCATCCCTAACACCCCTAACAATCCTCCTTCCCTTAGGATGTACCATCCTTCCATCCACCCAACAACCCACCTTCCACCATCCTAACAACCTACCTACCACCACCCTAACAACTCACCTACCAACACCCTAACAACCCACCTACCACCACACTAACAACCCCCTAACAAATCACCTAACAACCTTTCATTCTAACACCCCTAACAGAACTTTCATTCTACCACCCCTAACAACCTTCCTTCCACCTACCACCAACCAGCCCTACCATCCCTAACAACCACCTACCACACACCTAACAGCCCACCTAGAAGCCCACCTAAAAACCTTCCTTCCTTAGATCCCCCTCCTTCCATCCTAACACCCCTAACAATCTTTCCTTCCACCACACCACCCCTTCACATAGCAAAAGCAAAAAAAATAGAATATACTACTAATACTACTTACTACTACCATTATTACTACTACTGCCCAACATTATAAGTAGCACATGTAAAACATCGAATATGGTACAAACACATTGGAATGTAACATCATCATATGGAACATCATCATGTAGAACAACACATGAAACATCGCATAGAATATTGAATGAATGCAATGTCTTCTTTCCTCCCCACACCAATTGGAAGGGATAAGCTCACAATTGTCGGACCCCGCCCATGGACCACAGCAACACATATATAGGCGCATTGCATACTAGTACAAATTACTGCATATTACCATGCATATTAGGAATTCCTATTCATAGTGGTAAAGCCTCTCTCCATCCCCCCATTCTAGTTCCACTTTCATTCACAATTAGGAAGGATTGTTCCGCAAGGGGTTCCCCGTAATTTTTCTTCAGTATGTAATTATATACTTCCCCAGCATCATATGCTTTATTATAGAATGGAATGGAACGGAACAGAGGTGTCCTCTATGTAGTTTGAATGGAAAACTGGGGAACGCATGGTCATTGAAATCTGGGACGTTCAGTTTATTTAATTCATGTTCTAATTACATATATGAGAGAAACGTCCAATACGCACAACTGCAGTGTATATTTCACTTACATGTATATAATTAATACTAATTTAATTAAACTAAAGGAATACCTTAATAGCTTAAATGAATTTTAAGGGGGGGAGGAGGCAAAAAATTCATGCCACGCATATAATAAGGTTTCTGCACATATTTGTAGGCATAAATATAGAGGTACCTATATAAATTATCTGTGTGACAGGAATATGGCTGATGGGAACTTGGGAAGTACAAATAATTCAATACAACACGTAAGAAGAGTATACTACAAAATGCATTATTATGAAAGGTACACCAAAGAAAAATTTGTCCTTCTATACATAATTCAATGCAACTTCCTCTGTACATTATATCCCTTCCTTTTTCATTTATTCCATAAGTGTACGCACGCTCCTCCTTCCCCTCCTTCATTACATATTAATAAGCATGTGCACATATACAAATAAAGGTAAAAAAAAAAAAAAAAAAGAAAGAAGAGGAACATATACTAACTCATGAAGTACAATATAATGTGCACTAAAGAAAAGGAAGAAGGTCGGGGTTGCTCAAATCGTGCAGGTTGTGCATATCTCCCATAGAGATGAACTACTTGTGTCATAATCATGGAAGAAGGAAGAAAAGAAAAAAAAAAAAAAAAAAGAGGAATGCGTGCATGTACACAAAAATTTCTACTTAAAAGAGGAAGGAATATTACGCTTCCCTTATATATAGATAATAAGGAAGGAATAATTGTATGGTGTAAGTAATAATAGTACTACAGTGCTTCCAATCGATCATTTATACCATTTATAAACTGTTCAATGAAAGAACGAAGAATATATGTAACGGGCTTTTTCCTTTTTTTTTTTTTTTTTTATTTTGTACGTTCTTCCTCCCCCTTCTTCTATTTTATTATTCCAGTACAGCACATTTGTTCCTTTTTTTTTTTTTTCACCTAAACTATATATAATGTTATGACCATTTGATATATATAATGAATAATAATGTATTACACTATTGTTTGCAAGAAGTGAGCAACGTGTGTATACATTAAAATGGAGAAATGTTAAAAACTCCCATATGCACATAATCATACGGGAGAAAAAATAAATATTCCAGCACACATATATGGTAGATGAACACATATAAACATATATATATATGTAAAGGAAAACAGCACACATTTCTAACATGAACTTATTGTTTACATAAATGTGCATAAAATGTGAACGAAATGGCGCCATCACCCGCAACAGCAATATTAACGGTTCGTTCACACCCCAACTCCCCCCCCTTCCTTTCTTCTATTATTCAGTGTGAATAATTGCATACTAAACATACAGCATTTTATATAGAGTACTGTATGTTGTATGGTGGGTATATGAACATACATATTCTTCGCTATTTACATTCATAGGATGAACTTTTGGAAAATTTGCCTTCAGTACAAATGTATAAGGAGTTAAATGAGAAGGCTGAAAGTTATGAAAATACAGGGTGCTGGAGTGAATTGGAGAGTAAATTAAAAAGTTATATTACGGATAATGAGGATGTTAATAGAATTGTAAAGGCATTTTGTTATATATATGAAATGGATGAGAATACACGTAAGAACGGAGGATGGTGCTATTATTTTTATTATTGGCTAGGGGATATGTTGCCTGAGGGATTGCTTGATTTCGAGTTTGGAACAGCTATGAATATTTTTTGGACGAAAATGGAAATACAGGAGAGAAAGAAAAAGTGTGAAGTTTTATACACTTCTAATAGTAAGGAAGTCTTCGGCGCCCTGAAAACAGTATTTGATTATAAGAAGGATGAAAAAGACCTGAAAGAACAATTAGAAGGAGGAGGAAAAAAATGTACTCAAAATTATTACGAACATCTAAGGGACATAGAGAAAGCCTATGAAAAATTAAAGAACGACTGTAAGGAAAAGACTATGAAGGAATGGCATACAGCATTCACCACAAAATATGGAAATTACAAAAGTGAGCAGGAATTACAATTGAAATGTGAATTAACAGACCAGAAAAAAGCAATTCTACACACAGCGGACTCCGCTGTCGAAGGAACTGGTACTGCTTCCATTGCAGTTCCTTCTGCATTGGTCGCCACAGTAGGCCTTCCTACAATCGCCGTCTTCTTTTTATATAAAGTAAAGTAATTAACATAATTAACATAATTACAACAATTATAATTACCACTATATATACATACATACAACTACATATATACATATATATATACATATACATGTATGTGCATATATATGTATGTCTACATATATGTATATATGTGTACATACATCCTTACACCCCTAACATCACTTCCACCCACCCTCCCATCTCTTTATTTAGTATAATCTTTTACCTTCTTGGATACGTGACTCCTTTGGAGGCAGGAGCAACAGAAATAACAATAGAAGAAAGAAAAGAAGATCAATAAAACATGAATTCGACACACCTACAGAAGATTCTTCCACACTATATACAACAGTAGCAGACACTTCCACTATAGCAGATTTGACAGATGGTTCTACTGTATATAATGAACCACGAGGAAGGAACAATGGAAAAGTACAACATAGAAATATACGTTATCAACGTATGTGAAATGTAACATCACATTGGAATGTAACACATGTTCGTATGTAATGTCCTCCTTTTTTTCATTAATTATACACGATATACAATTTCCCACCCCCCCAAAAGAACACTAATAATAATACACCACACCACACACTCTAATAATAATACCACCATCACCACACACTCTCTAACAACTAACACCACCCAAACAACCCACCTACCACCACACTAACAACCCCCTAACAAACCACCTAACAACCTTTCATTCTAACACCCCTAACAACCTTCCCTTCCACCTACCACTCTAACAATTTTCCTTCCATCACCTACCACCTAACAACTCACCAACAACCTAAGAACAACCACCCCTAACAACCTTCTTTCCAGCTACCACCACCCCTAACAACATTCCTTCCACCTAACAACCCCAAGACGCCCTGAGTGCACCCCCTCTTACACCACCCTTGCACTATACACCTACAACTAAAAAAAGGAATTCTATAGTCCCCTTATATATGCAAAGGCATAATTCATTTTTACTTTAAATACTTTATATCGACCATTGTATCTAAATTAAAATAATAAAAATTTTGAGTGCGAACTTATATAATTTTATTTTTTTTTAAAAAGGTATAAAATACGCACTTATTAAAGCGTTAGAAGGAAGGGAAAGAAGGTTGTTAGGGGCGGTGGTAGGATGGAAGGAAAGTTTTTAGGTTGGTGGTAGGTGGGTTGTTAGGGGAGGCAAGGGTCTAAGGAAGGTGGTGAAGGAATGAGGAGTGTATGTTACCCCTTGGGGGGAAGTACACCTGAAGGGTGTATAAAAAAAAAACAAGAAAAAAAAAAAAAAAAGGTTTAGGTATAAAAAAGGTTTAAGGAATAAAAGAAGAAGAAGTGTAAAAAAGGAAGATTTAAAGAAAAAAAGAATATTAAAGAAGGAAGGTGTAAAAAAGGAAGGTTTAAGGAAGAAAAACAGAAGAAGGAAGATTTAAGGTGTAAGGAAGGAAGGTTGTTAGGGGTGGTGGAAGGAAGGTTGTTAGGGGTGGTGGAAGGAAGGTTGTTAGGGGTGGTGGAAGGAAGGTTGTGTTAGATTGTTAGGGAGTGGAAGGTGTTAAGTGTACAAGAGGGTGCACTTAGGGGTGAAAGAAATGTTGTTGACGAAAGTGTGCAGGAAGGTGCACTTAGGTATGTTAGTGGTGGAGGGAAGGTGTAAGGAATGTTATTGGGGGGGTCAACTGTAAGGGAGTGTTACGGTTGAAGGAAGTAAGTATGCTTAGGGGAAGTGTGCAAATATGCATTTTAGGGTGAAGGGAAGTTTGCACTTTTTTTTTTTTAAAGAAGAAAAAATAAAAAAAGTATAAAAAAAAATAAAAGAAAAAAAGAAGAAAAAAAAAGGAAAAAAAAAAAAAATAAAAAACAAAGAAAATAAAAAAAAAAGAAAAAAAAAAGGAAGGGAGGAAAGTGTGCAGGGAGGTGTACTTAGGGGTAGTATGTGGGTGGAAGGATGATTCTTAGGGTGGAGGGAGGAAGGGAAGGTTATTGGGCTGGTTGGTAGAAGGAAGGTACTTCCTTAGGGAAGGAATGTTGTTAGGGGTTTTTGGGGTGGTAGGTGGTTTGAAGGGGTCTTAGGGGTGGAAGGAAGGTTGCTTTCTCTTCCTTTAGGAAGAAGAAGAAGAAGAAGAAAAAAAAAAAAAAAAAGAAGGAAAGAAAAAAGTATTCTCAGAAGAATAGGACGTAATCAATGAATGTATATACGTTGTGTTGTACACACATGTAGGTACTTAGTGAAATACTATTTTCCATTTATCAAGTAACGATTCCATTGTGTATAAATAGTGGTAGTGAGATAAAAAATGGTAAAAATGGCTCCACAGAAGACGAGTGAATATGAACAAGACCATACAAAGGTAGAGGAGGAAGCGGGAGATGGTAATCGTGCACGTGGTCCGCGTGGTGCACGTCGTGCACGAAGTGCAAAAGCTGAAACAAACAATGAGCCTAACAAAGTTCTTGGACGTAAGAAGAGAGAAGTTTTACTAATTCTCGGTCCAAATCACGATGGAGTAATAAGAGTACCTGTTCCAAGTGAAGGGTATGGTTACCATTACTTATATATTTATATATGCTTTAAAAAGTAGTTGTAGGAAAAAAAAAAAAGGAAAAAAGTGAGAGAGATAATATACTTTTTTTTTTTTTCCTTCCTCCCTATAGGCAAGGTAAAGATGGTGTACTTTTGGTATTCAATGGAAGTGGGACTTCCTCAACCACCACAACCTTCCTTCCACCTATCACCACCACCACCATAAAGGGGGAGATGGTGGAAGGGGGGGGATAACCGCCCCACTGTACCACCATTTTACCATTATTTCATTACCTTAGTACTATTTATTCCTACCTCCCACTTTTTGACCCCCTTTTTTTACAGAAGTTACTTGTACAAACAGTGACTTACAACAACGCTTAAGGACTCTTATAGATAACTGGCATAAGGACAAGGGAAAGAAAGAAAAAGACTGGGTAAGGATAGTTACCGTTCATTATGATCTGAGGCAGCACAAATGGACATAAAGAAATGTATATTATTGAAACGAAGAATGAGCGAACCTTCCGTGCAAGTCGGGAGGATATATACACATGTTCCATCTTTCCTTCTTCTTTATGGGCAGAAAACAGTGTGGAAGGAAATCCTGCAAATGGTCGAGCCACTCTCTAAAGACATATCTAACTATAAAGCAAGTATGGAAGAAACCTATTGTAAAAACCCTAAGGACCCAGGCACCACATGGACAGAGGCAGATAGGAACGCGTGTATGCTCATCACTGCAGGATTAAAGCATATATACGAAATAAACGTGGACACGAGCAAAAAGGGTGATCAGGCCAATATAAATAATAGAAATTTCAGGGCCACTGCGGCATGTATCATATTAAATGAACTCATAAGGAAATTGAAGGATAAGGAAAAATCTTGTACCCAGAGGATAAGCATAGAGGCAGGCATAGAACAAGCCTTTAAGGTCAGTAAAGAAATTAAAGGAACCGTATGCAAGAAAGATCCTACTTGTTTTGAGTGCCAACAACAGAATTATTCAGACTGTAAAATGGGAAAAGAACAAGTTAGGGAGAAATTAAAAGAGAAATTCAATAGCGACAAAAAAATACAAGAAGCACTGGGAGACATATATCCACCTTCCAAACCCAACTCCACCTCTGGAACAGGTTATACAAAGAAAAAACCCGCGAACAAGGAAAGGAGAATGAACAGTTACTAACGTATTCTTCCATCATCATCCTTCCCTCCTTAGACCCCTTCCTTTCCTTATTCCTTATTCTTTTTATTCCTTCTTTCCTTCTCTTTCCTTCATTCCTTCCTTAGTGCACCTTCCTTCCTTAGACTACCTTCCTCCTCCTTAGACCCCTACCTTCCCTTCCTTAGACGCCACTTTCCTTCCTCTTCCTTATACACTTCCTTCGTTTTTAGACCCTCCTTTCCTTCCATCCCCCTTAGACCCTCCTTTCCTTCCCTCCTCCTTGAACATTCCTTTCCTTTCATCCCACACTAACAATCATCCTTCGATCCACTCTAACAACCTTCCTTCCACCCTACAACCACCCTAACAACTTTACTTCCACCAACCACCCATAACAACCTTCCTTCCATCCTACCAACAACCTAACAACCCACCAACCGCCCCCCTTACACCCCTAAAAAGCTTCCTTCCACCCACCACCCTAACAACCCACCTACCATCTAACAACCCACCGACCACCCTTAACACGCCTTCCTTCCATCTACCACCACTAACACCACCTTCCTTCCTTACAGCCACTCTTACTGAATGGTTCCCACTATTTTCGAAAGATGTAAATGATGATGACAAAGAGAACTATGAAGAGTTAAAAACTCTACTAATCTTATGTGAAAGCTTGGAAGGAGAGCTTGGTACCGGTATGGGCAAGTATGTACCATTTTGTGAAGTTATGATGAAAAACATAATGCTAGTTACAGGCGTTCCAAAGGAATATAAAAACAAAAAGGGACAAACACCATGTGAGAAGAAAGTGAAAAATATTCCCTTATGTGATTTATTAAAAGCATGGATGTGGTATATGCACTGGTTCTGTGTTCCTAGTAATGTTATAGAATATGTCCTTAAGGGGGCGAATGGTGTAAGGAAGGACTTTATTAGCAAAGGTGAGAAGTATGAGGAATGTGCTTATGATTCTGCATTTAAGATTCCTGTTGGAGACAGAAGGTATACGGTAGGTGAAGCGCACGAACTATTTTCCAAAAGTACGTTGCATACTATGATGAAAGGATTAACTAAGAAAGAATGGTGCGAAAACGATAAATGGGAATATCGGATCCGTGTGCCGGAGGATCCAATCAAAGCACGAGTGGATGAAGATGAGGAGGACAGAATTATCAGTAGTAATGACAACAAAAATAACGTGGATGAAATTGTGCACAAAATTGAGGAAGGATTAAAACAGGAAGACGGAGGGGGAGTGGAAGAGGAAGAGGAAAGGGGGAAGTCTATATCAAGTGAAACGGACGAGACAAAGAAGAAAATAGAACCACAGGAGGAAACTGTCTCTAGGGAGAAAGTTCCTCCTCGAGAAGAAGATCCTCCTCGGGAAGAAGGCGAACTGGACGACGTCGTCGAAGACGACGAGGAGGAGGAGGAAGCAGAGTCAGAAACAGCGTCGGAGAACCCTGATCAAACAAGTACATCAGGTAAAGGCACACACCTTCTCCACAGGAACTGGACACTGTTACCTTTATTTTCATTAATTATTACAATATCCCATCTTGATGGGGTCGGTCACTTCCACCATAACTTCCACTGCCATTGCCATTGTTCAAATTACTAAATCTGGCATATCACCCCCTCCTATGATCCCACTGAAATCAACGTTCCTTGATTATTTTACTCAATTCTTAGATACAAAGGCCCCTGAGCAACAAGACACACGAGACACCCAGGGCGAGAGTAAGGAAGAAGCAACCCACGAAGATGAACCAGCCCTTCCTAAGGGCAGCGACCAGGGTGCTTCCACCTCCAGCAGCAGTAGTTCTTCCTCATCAGGAACAGAACAATTAGGGGCAGGTGGACAAGGGAATGATGCCGAAGTCACCCCTACTGCTGCCTCACTCACTGACAAGATTGACCTCCCTACCCCATACCTTCCTTTAATTCCATCGGTGACTGGTATCCTTGTTATGAGTTATCTCCTTTGGAAGGTAAAAGAACACACAAAAGAAGAAAAAGAAAAAAAAGAGAAAAAAAAAAAAAAAAAAGAAAGGAGAAGAATAAAAATAAAAACATTAATATAAGAAAAAAAAGAAAAAAGAGTAAAGGAAAAGGGGGAAAAAAAAAAAAATCAAGGTGAATAAATCAGTGGGTATGTGTTTAGGATTTCGCATTTTAGGGTGTATGTGTAGGACTTTGCATTTTACGGGTGTGTATGTGTAGGATTTTGCATTTTAGGGGTGTATGTGTAAGATTTCACATTTTAGGAGTGTGTGTATAGGATTTCGCATTTTAGGGTAAAAGTAGTACTTCCTGCTCTTTAAAATAATATTTCATCCCTTCTTAAGAAACATTTTTTTTCCTTTTTTTTTTTTTTTTTTGTTCAGTACTTTGGAATGCTTCGTAAGACAAGAAAACGTTACAGAAGGGCTTATAAAGTACATGGTCCCTCCTTAGAACAGCAGATGGTTGACCATGTGGAACAGCAGGATGGTCCACGTGAATATTACATTGTGAAGGAACGCAAACCTCGTTCAACGCCTATAAAAAGGAGGAAAAAACGCGCTGATGGTCGTTCTGGTCGTCGTCGTGGTGTACTTCGCCGGATGATTATTGATATTCATTTAGAAGTCTTAGACGAATGTCAAAGGGGGGATACTGACTTTATGAAAGAAGACTTCCTTAAAATCATTGTTGAAGAATTTATGGGTCTTGAGTTCATAAAAGAAGAAAATGTTCCTAAGGAAGAGATTCCTTTGGAACAGGTTCCAAGTTCAGATTCCGGTTTTAGGGAAGAAGACTTTGTTCCTAAGGAACGGGTTCAAAGTTGAGATTCCGGGTTTAGGTAGGAAGACTTGGTCGTTCAGGAGTATTTCGTTCCTAGGGAACAGATTACTATGGTTAATGTTCCTAAGGTAGAAGTTTCTAAGGATGATGTTCCTATGGAGCAGATTCCAAATTCAGATTCCGGGTTTAGGGTTGATGTTCCTAAGGGAAGATTTTCCTAAGGATGATGTTCCTAAGGGAAGATTTTCCTAAGGATGATGTTCCTAAGGAAGGTGTTTCTAAGGAACAGGTTCCATGTTCGGATTCCGGGTTTAGGGTGTAGTAAATATATTTTTTCTATCTTTTTTTAGGTTTTGGGTATTAAATTTTTTACATGTTCATGTCTAACCAATATAAGTCAGAAAAAAAATTTTTTTTTAGTTTACATAGGCGTTGCTAGGATGAGTGTCCATACAAAAAAAAAAAAAATGCCCTAACACAAATTTGTCACACAGAAAAAATTGCCAAAAAAAAAGGGGGGAGCTTGGCTAATTTTTTTTTTTTTTGTGCGCAAAGTTGTCCATTTCTACCTCCCCCACCAGCGCATCACATATGCACGCTTCTCTTCTCCTCTGCAAATAAATGTTCTTACAAAAAAAAAAAAATGAATGAAACTGTGTGTACAATTTCACAAATTTTTTACCATGTCACAAAGATGTGCGCTGCTCTTCTCCTCCGCAAAAAAAAAAAAAGTGTCTTAAAAAAAGTGTGTGTTCTCATACAAAAAAAAAAAAAGAAAAAAGAAGAAAGGAACTGTGTGTACAATTACACAAAATTTTTACCATGTAACACACATGTGTGTATGTATACGAAGAAGAATCAATATTTTTAAGGACAAACTGATACATTAAACAGAAAAAAAAAAAGTTTTAATTGAATTAATTCATAATATTAAAGAAAAAAAAAAAAAAAAAGAAAGAAGAAAAAAAGATTAAAGAAAACTAAGAAAGAAATGCCATTTCGTCCTTTGCAGTGTATATAGAAACTGTGTGTATAGCCCCCCATATTAAGTGGGAAGAAAGCATTACATACGTTGATAAGCTATATTACTTTCTTTCCTGTTGCTACTTTGCCTTGACTGTCTTTGTTGTTGCTGTTGTGTACTATTATTAGTTCTTCTTCTAAGTGGTGGCCCATCATATATGCTAGAATTATCTTCTGTAGTTGAACCAAGTGTTGAGCTTTCTGTAGAATATTGCGTTGTGAAGTCGTCGTCCGTTAGTGTATCAAAATTTTCTCTAATGGACCTTTCTCCCCTTCCTTTAAATTTGTTGCCAAACCAAGGAGGTAGAATATTATACTAACAATAAAGGAAAGAGGAAGGTGGGGGTGTCATATATATAAAGCAGCTTATTCTATATATTTGTCTTTTTAAATGAAAAGAATAAGTATATAGACAAATAATACTATTATTCTTGCTATTATCATTATAGTTCTAATTATTACTTTATATATAATTTTTTCCATTATAACGGTAACTACAACTATTATTTCATATATTATAATTATAATTGTAGTTGTAATTGGGAAGTGTAATTGTATACTTACTTTATATAAAAGATAGGTGACGAATGGTAATCCTAT
This sequence comes from Plasmodium coatneyi, assembly GCF_001680005.1. Lineage (NCBI taxonomy): Eukaryota > Apicomplexa > Aconoidasida > Haemosporida > Plasmodiidae > Plasmodium > Plasmodium coatneyi. The sequence goes on along the minus strand of NC_033566.1, from coordinate 2,266,692 downwards.
TATTGGCACCACGGAAGAGATAACTGTAGCAGTAGTGGGGGCTGTGGAAACACTTCCAAATTCGGAGCTTCCGTGGTACTGCACTGAAGGTTGTTCTTCTGCGTGCACATCAGGACACTTTATATATAATTCTCCCCCAGAACCACACTCCTCACACTTACTTTGGAATTCCTTACAGTACTCATTAGTATGGTTATCGCGGCAGGTTGTACTTACTTCCTTATAGGCAGAATTAAGTTTATCCAGGTATTTACCATATTTACTCTTGCAATCGGAACTACTCTTCTGTATAATTGTTTGGAGATCATTGCGGTCATGCCAATAATCGAATATTAATTTCCTGTGAAGGAAGTCATCCTTTTCAATAGTACTTCCGCAAAGAACTTTGTTCTTCTCCCTTAGATGCGTAGTCTTTATTGTTGTACAAATCAAACGTAGGGAGGTCGCGACTACACCATCATCTGTTACATTTTTGAATAAGTAGTCCCCAATCCAATAATATAAAAAATTACAACGTTCACTATGTAATGGATTCGTCTCTTTCATCATTTTAGACATATAGCACCATCCTTTCTTAACTTTATCTGTATGCTCCTTAATATCAGTATGATGATCTAAAGCGTCCTTTAACTCTGCGACCCATGATTCTCCATCACAACTATTGCAACCTCCTTCGAAGTTCTTGTAGAAATCTCTGTAGGAAGGCAATTTGTCCAAATCATCCGGCTATAGAATGTAATGAGGGAAGGAACGAAATATATATGTACGTATTCCCATGTATATATATATTTTTTTATTATTCTCTATAATTTTTATGGTGTGTGTTCAACACAAAGAATATTATATAATTGTTCCTATTGGGAAAGAAAAGAAGAAGAAGAACAAAGTAACTAACTTGCAATAGTTGTTGGGCAGGCTCTGCCATGGTTTATATGTACACACCTTTTGTTGTATATATAATGGAATTTATGTTGGGAATTAAGAACACATATTATTCATTCATACAGGGCACATATATTAATATAGGGTACATATATATATGTGAATGAACATATATATATATATGTTTGTGTGATAAAACATCATATATATATATATTCCATAGGATGATTGTTGTTATTATTATTATTATTATGAATATTATTATTATTATTATCAGATAAGATAGGCATGGGTGTCCGTTATTTTTTTTAATAATACCTTTTTTTTTGTAGGGGGGAAGGGGGGGGCGTAGTGCTTTTTTTTTTTTTTTTGTACACAATGGTAGTACATTATATACATGTGCATCCAAATCAGTTCATCATATATATAAATATGGGAAGAGTAATATTTTTCTTCCTTCCTCCTTTTTGAGTAGGAACTTTTATTTAGCATATATATTCTATTCATTTTATATGTTTTATTTGTTATTTCATGAGGGACGTACTCAAATTTAAAAAAGTAAGTGAATGAAAAGAGGTATATAATACGAAGGAAGTGTGTGTTTATGGTAATTAAGAAGGGAATGAAAAATTTTTTCTTACGTACTTCTTATAAGAACACACTTCTCATATTACACCCACCACAGATTCATTCATTTTTTTCTTTTCTTTTCTTTAAAGAATATAGAAATTAGTAAAAAAAAAAATTATTAAGAAAAAAAAAAAGCATTGTAAAAAGAAGGATAGGTGAACACGTTAGGTCATTAGTGAAAGAATTTAAAAAAGTCCAAACAAAATAAAAAAAAAATTTCTTATTTGCTCATATTGATTACACACGAACACCTAAACACCTTAATACAATACAAAGAAAATAATTTTAAATAAAAAAAAAAAAAAAAAAAAAGAACGGATAAAAAAATATTAAAGAAAAGAAAAGAAAAAAGAAATGAAATAAAAAAGAAAAATGTCATTCTGCTTCTTTCCTTACACTGTAACAATTTCATGGTTATCCACATCCTTTAGAGGTGGAAGAACATATTCCTTCTTACTACCCAGGTTTTCCACATTCCACAATGTGTACTACATGCGATGATAAGCTATATTATTTTTATTCTGTTGTTGTTGACCTTTCCTTCCATTATTATTTGTTCTTTCTCTTCTGGTAGGTGGCGGTCTTGATATACCATTATAGATGGTAGAAGCATCCGTTAATTCGCTTACTGATTGTTCTGTTGTGGAATATTCTGTAGAAGAGTCGAATGTAGATGTATCGTCCTCCCGAGTTTCAAAGTTACGCCTATTGAATGTTCCTTCCCTTTTATTGTGGTTGCTACTTCCACCGAAGAGGGTGTTACGTATGTTAGAAAAGAATGGAGTATACTAATAGAAGAAAGTGGGGGATATGGATGCTTGTAAAATCTATATAACATACCTCACTTTAAACATTCATTTTTAAAAAATATATATATATATAGATAGATATATAACAGTTCTCCTTAACATTTATTTTGTTAAGTAGGATAAGCAATAAATATGCAATAATATATTGTTACTTATGTTTTCACATTAATTGTATTTATTTACCTTATATAGATAGAAAGCGGACAAAACTCCTGGTAATCCTATTGCAGCTAATGCAGAAGGAACAGCGACAGCTCCTAATTTTTGACCCCCCTGTAATTCCTCCATTCCACAGGATTGTTCATTCTCTGTGCTCCATGCTGTTGATGTTGTTTTTTCCTCTGGATCCAGTGCACATTTTGTTGTTGATAACTGCCAACTTCTATTTCCCTTATACTTCTTTTTAAATTGTTGACAATATTCATCCTGTTTGCTTTCACAATCAGAACTTACATCATTATAGGCTGAAACAATGCCCTCCATGTAACTATTATATTTTTGATCACATGGGGATTCACCAGGATTAGAACCCCTAAACAGGTGTTCTATCTTCATATGGTCTAAGGTGTAATCGTGTATTTTTTTTCTTTTATTGAAGGGATCAGCGTTCATATTCTTGGTGTCCCAAAATTTGCACTTATGTTTATCAGGAATGCTTTTCAGCTCGGCGTTGATCGTACTCATAACACGGGAAAATGAAGTACTGTCTTTCTCTAATTCATTAAATATTTTGTCCCCAATCCAATAATAGAGAAAGCTACACATCTTACGTTCGTATTTACATTCTTCCATCTTCGTAGATACGTAACACAGGGCATTTGCCATTGTTTCTGCATGATCTGCATCACTAAGGATTCCTTGCAATTTATTCTTTATGTTTTTGGTAGGGAAGTTGGAATAGATGCAATAATCCTTACCCCCTTTGAATCTACCATACATGAACGTTGAAGGTAAATTCTTCAAAAGTTGATCCTACAAGTGCAGTTAGTGGAATACACATATATATACATGCATATATATATGTTTGTTTCCTATGTTCATTTTGCAACATGCAAAGGTACTACATACAAAGATACTACATGTGATGCTGTATTACATGCAAAGGTACTATATCCAAAGGTAATATATGTGTATATACAATTGGGTTTATTAACTATGAATAGGGATTAACCAGCCGTGTTCCTACCCACCTGTGAGATTGATGCAGCTTTCTCCGCAGTTCCTGCTGTACATTTTGATTTTAACGTCTCTGGGCTATGGTCCGTACCATTTGCATTGAACCATGCTTTGAATTTGACACAATACTGCTGATAATTGGAAACGCCCTCACAATCACTCTTTACATTTTTATATATTGGTGTAATGTCGTCTAGATAAGTGGTATATTCGTCAGTGCAAGTACTTTGACTGCTGCTTATTTTACTAGCTATGTGTGAGTAGTCCCGAAAGTAATCATATATTAATTTTCTCTCAATGAACGTCTTCCTGTCAATGTTATCGACATCCAGAATTTTACAATTACCCTTATTAAAGATTTCTTCTAACTTATCAGGTATTTCTCCTATTTCCGTCGAGAATGGATCACGACCCAGTGCGTTTGCAATAATATCCCCAACCCAATAATATACAAAATTACAGCGTTCATTATCATAGGGACCGTCGCTACTATCTGACATGTTGGTTGCACGACATATCCCCTTTGCAATCTTCTCCATATAGGTATTAAGCGTAGGGTAGCTCTGTAGTTTTTCCGACATGGTGGTCTTTATGCCATCTACTGTGTAACTGTAATTACAATTGTCATCGCCCTTCTCGAATTTGTCATAGAAATCTTCCTTCGAAGGTACACCTTCCAATTGTTCTACCTATAAATATAATGGGCAATATGTACATATATGTTCCTACATAGTCCTACTTTTAAATTTACCATATCCGGCGAATATTACTATATGAAGAATATTCATGTAAACATTCTGAAAAAGAACAGGTGTACCTCCGGTATTGGATCTTCACCATCCCCTGCCATGGTTTATTTGCCCTATTTATAAATATAACATATATACATTCCGAACCTATATATTTTTATACACATAAATAGCATAATATGTATGCAAGGACCTACGCACATTCTGCGAACATTATTATTATTAAAGGTGCATGTATCAAAAAAAAAATTTTTTTTTTATCACCACCACTACTTCTTCCCCCCTTAAATGGAACAGCTTCCTTTAATTCTCAGCTAAGGACAATATAAGCATATTATGTACCAACTCATTCCATGCATATAAATAAAACAGGCGTATGTAAAAAGGTACGGAGACAATTAGAAAAAAAAAAGTTAGAAGAAGTACCATAATTCCTGCGTACCTCTTCCATATACCTGCCATATATTATTGCACCGCACTTGGTACGTACCTGCCCAGAATACTGTAATATTATTATTATTATTTTTTACTTCATGTAGTTATTATTTATATAAGAATGTAATGCCTTTCCTCCTTTTGAGCAGAAAAATTTGAGCGTGCGCACGTTGTACATTTTGTGCTTTATTGGTAGTGTTTGAAGAAGGGAAAGGAGGAGTTAGTTCATTTAGAAAAATATTGTTACCACACAAATATATACACTATCCATATAGTACATTGAACATTTTTATAATAATACTAATTTATATAAATGTTCGTCCACTTCTATATTAGAATATCATACTCTACCATTTTGCATTGCAATATTCAATTAACGCATATATGTACAATTCATTAAAGTACACACATTAATTTGTACATGCTAGTACCATTTCATTTTTTCTTACGTGTACGAGAAGAGTATTACATTTAAGTGGTACAGTTGCCACAATATGATAGATTCTTTACCCAATATAAAAGTCGGTTATATGTATATTAAATTTAACTCCAATATCCTCTTAGTTGGTGAAATATATATGAATAAGTAACATTAATAGCATGTTCTACTGTATACATTTACCATTTAATAATGGGCACAAAGTGTGGAATGAAAATATAGAAGTCTTGCTCTACAATATTAGAGAGAACGAGTGCATCCATGTTCTCTCATATGAAGGATATATATATATGTATACAGAATGTCATAAATTCCAACTACGTTTGTGAGTGATACGCAGTTTCATAATTACGACGTTACTCTAGATTAACATATTATATAGATAGTGGACCAAGTACAGTTTTGCCCATTTTATTGTTCTTATATATATGTTTTTTTTTTTCTTCTTTTATCCCCTTCCAGTAAATATTTTTTTCCTTCTTATGTGGGGGATGTTTGTTTTTTTAACGAAATGTGATTTTGAACAGTAGGTGGTTCCCCTTCCCCTCCCCCTTCAACATCACCTTTTCACCTACCTAACAATCTTCCTTCCTGCACATCACCCTATGGATGTCGCCACTTATTTCCTTTCATACCACTTAAAGAGGTTATCAATTCTTCGCACATGTGTGTACATCACTTATATCATGCATAAAAATACCACTAATGCCAACGGGGCAGAATATAGTAATTGACGTGCAAAGGTATTAATGAAGGAAAGGAGGAGAAAGGGTATGTTAGAGGTTGAAGAAACTGTGGAAGGGGAAGGAAGATCTGCATTCGCATTCTTCCTCCTGAAGTGAGGTGACCTTGCACTGAATATAGCATTTTTTCCCTTCCTCTTCCTACTTCTTTCTTTTGCATTCTTCCTTTTTCATTCTTTCTTTCATCCTTTTTTTTTTTCTTCCTCTCTTGTTTCCTTCCCTTCCTCCTTAGACACTTCCTTCCTTTCCTTTCTTAGAGCTTCCTTTCGTTCCTCCTCCCTAGACGCTTCCTTTCCTTCTGCGAACCCTCTTTCCTTCCTTCACCTTATATCCTCCTTCCTTAGATTTCCTTCCTTAGATTTCCTTCCTTAGATTTCCTTCCTTAGACCACCTTCCTTCCTTAGATCACTGCTTCCTTATATCACTTCCTTTCCTTTCCTCCTCCCTTAGACCCCTCCTTCCGTTTCTTCTTTCCATCATTTTTTCTTTCCTTATTCTTTCTTTCCTTCTTCCCTCCTCAGTGCATGTGCACATACACGGAACATAGTAAACTGTGTACACATTACATTACTTCCTTCCTCCCTTCATTTATTTTTTTTATGATCACCATTATATATTACAATAAATAGCTGTATAAATGATGGTGTGAAGAATGATAATGAGCATGGTAATATGTATATATGTAATTATCCATATATGTAATCATCCATATGTATGAGCTAAAAATAAGAATACCCCTCCTAAAATACTAATAACGCTGTATGATCGTAACACTTTGTGCTCTAAGTGTTAATGCCCTACAGCTGAAGGAAGAACATTCCATGGTCCCCTTTAAAAAATATATATACAGGTAAAAGTATATAAGCACAAAATTCTTTTCTATTCCTTCCCTTTCCATTCCCTTCCTTTCCCCTTCTATGTGTTACACAGCGACGGTGTTACATGTTTTGATAACCTACCATCCCGCGACCTGCCCGTGTATTATTATTTGTTTTTTCCCTTTCTCTGGTAGACGGTCTTGTGTATGTTGCAGCAGAGGAACGCAATGTGGAATTTTCTGTTGGACCTATTGTTGTGGAAGTGTCCGTTGAATATTCTGTTAAGGTGTCTTCTCTGGACGAAACAAAGTTCTGTCCAATTGTTCTTTTTTTTCTTGTGTTTTTTCTTCCATTTCCAGAAGTGTGGTTACCAAACCAAGAAGACCATGGTTTATACTGAAGGGAAGGGCAGTTGTTAGGGGTGGTAGGTGGGTTGTTAGTTGCGTGGTTGGTGGAAGATTGTTGGGGTTGGTGGAAGGAAGGTGGTGTTAGGAGTAGTAGGAAGGTGGTGTTAGGGGTGGTAGGAAGGTGGTGGGTGGTAGGTGGGTTGTTAGGTGGAAGGATGGATGTCTGAGGAAGGAAAGAAGGGTCTGAGGAGGGGGTAAGGGAAGGAAGGAGGTCTAAGAAAGTAAGGGTCTAAAAAGGTAGGGTCTAAGGAAGGAAGGGGTCTAAGGAAGGAAAGGGTCTAAGGAGAAGGAAGGATTATGTACTATTATTTGTATTTGTACTTACTTTATATAGGAAAAATGCCAATGCTGGTAATTCTAATGCTGCTAAGGTGCCGAATGCGGAAGAAAGAGAAGAAGCATTATTTGCTTGATGGATGGCTTCGTTTAATTGGGAGAGTGCCTTTTCTTTTGTTGCTTCTGCCTCTTCTGTTGCTTTTTCTGCTTCCTGTTTTGCCTGTTGTGCATCTTGTATGGCAGAAGTTTTTGTACAGTACGAATCTAATGCTTCTGCTACACGACAATGTACCCTATACTTGGTATTAAAGTCGTCACAATATTGCTTACCACTAGCATTGTTCCCTTCTGGTGCGCAATCTGCTCTTATAGATTCACATGCTGAAGCAATTTCCTTCACGTAAGTGGACCACTTTGCTTCACATTTAGGCTCATTCTGTAGTAAATTTTTTTGTATGATTTTATCGTCGTAGTAATAGTCGAATACTTTTTTAATTTGGGGGAGAAGGTTTTTATTAACATCGCTGTATTGAATTCTACATTCGTCATTATGATTACCTCCCGTCAGCGTAGTGTGAATTTTACTCAAAAGTTCAGACAATGTTTGATCCTTTAAATACTTCCCATATTTATCACCTAACCAATAATAGAAGAACCAGCAAGGTGTGTTATCATCATCATCGGACTGCGATGTCGATTTCCACTCCTTCTTCATCTTGCATGCGTAACAATACGCATAGGAGATTTTATCAGCGTCGTCAATAATGTTTGTACACCCTTCGAATTTACTTTCCAATGGAGACTTTAACTGTTGGGGGTTGAGACCCTTGCCGTTACAGTTGTCCATAGTACCACCCTCATTATTGAATATATTATAGTACTTGCTATATGAAGTTAACTGTGTTAAAACTTGCGCCTGCAAATATAAAATTGGTTGAAAAGAAGTGGAATATATATATATATATATATATATATATATATATATATATATATATATATATATATATATATATATATTCCACACGTTATTCAAATACTCCTTTCAAAATTAAGGAAGGCATAAAGCGTCTTACGTCATCCATCTTCTTTATTTGTATGCACGTTCTTTATGTGTAATCAATTTATATATTGAAATTTTTGTTTATTTATACACTAAAAAAGGAATTATATGAAAATTATGTTTGTTTTATGATTGGATTGTAAGTGTGAGGGTGGAAGTGTGATTGTGGAATTTTCACTTCTTTTTTGTTTAATAATAATAATATATATTCCTTAATTCCTTGAACAATAGTAATATACCACATACACAAATGTGTACATCAAAATCATTACATATGTACATTGGAGACATTACATATGTACATATATATAATAGAAGAAAAATGTAGGGTGCAAGTTTCTCTTGTAGATAAGAAATTTGGTACTTATTATTTATGTTTTATTGTTATTATTTAAAAGAGGGGACGTAAATTCCTTTTTTTTTTTCTTCTTCCCCCACCCTCCGGGGCACAGAAAAAATTTTAGAGCTCCTTGCTATTATTGTATATTTTATTATAATTCAAAAGCAGGGATTATTAAAAAAATACTGTTATCACATGCATATATGTAGTATAACTACTGTGTAGTATAATTAATATGTGTAGTATAATTAATATGTGTAGTATAACTAATATGTGCAGTATAACTAATATGTGCAGTATAACTAATAGTGTGTAGTATAACTAATATGTGCAGTATAACTAATAGTGTGTAGTATAACTAATATGTGTGAAACCTTCTTTCCTTTCGCCTCTTTTTTTTTGGGGGTGGGCGGATGTGTATGTACTTATTAATATTCATAGAGGGGGGAGTTCATGAACTTAGGGAATATGGGCACATATTACCAAAAAAAACTATACTTACTACACAAGGAAGAAATATATACGCCTTCCTACATTAGTACACGTTCAAGCAGTACACACCTTCCTATACCTTCCATGATTATTCAGTAATAATAATAATGCTCTTCCCTACTGCGCTTCTTTTTTTATTTATTTTTTGATAAGTACCCTATAAGGGATTCACATAGAATGCATGATACGATAGTTAAACACTCCTTCCCATTTTAAATCCTTATTATAAATTTAAAAGTTAGCACATTCCTTCTTTTTCCTTTTTTTCTTTTTTTGTTCCGGTTACAGAAAATTGAGAGGAGGTTCAGATGATGACGATAAATAGTGTGTATACTTCTTTTTCCGATATGTACTTTATATACGGCTTACATGATTCATGTGAATTGGAAGTGGTTGAGAGGGGTCAAAAATGCAAAATGTTTGAGGGAATTAAAGGAAGGTTAGGGGGGGAGTGATTTTAGGTTCCCCTTCTTTTATTCCTCTGTGCGTATGATGTTAGTATATATGAATAGTTACATATATATGATCATCATCATTATCCATGTGGACACTTACTGTGACGTGTATACACAAATCATAAATGGAAGAAAATGTATACTTTACCACATTGTTTATGTATATATTTTTTTTTTTTTGTTCTAAGCAGTATAATTGAACCAATTTCGAATGTATAGAAATAGATTAGCAGATAAAGCAAGGGGTAAATAGAGTGAATGTGCATATTATGCGGTCATTTCCCTTATGTAGCATGTTATGAATGAAACTACAAGAATTATTTTCCTTCCATACGTACAAATAATTACACATGTTGCAATGGTACTATATATAGGGACTATGAACGAATACTTCGTCATATAAAAAACTCTGAGAAAGGGAAACAGCAGTTGTGTACATATAGAATATGCTTAAAAAAATAGGACCATTGTTCACTTTTCACCTCTATATATATTCCATGCACACTTTAAGTATTTCCCACCTCAACTCATAATGTTTATACCAATCTACACAGAATGAGCACCATAACTGTACATTCCTTTTTTCCTTCTTTCAGCTTCTTACATATAAATAGCTAAAAAATGAGAGAAGAATACTTTCTTCCCCTTCATGCCCAAAACTCCTGATCATATAACCTATAAACCGTTCTTCCATTCATTATAGATATATGTATGTGCATACATAGAAAAGGTTGATCGCACACACACGTATAATTTACTGTGAGCGATGTGTCCCAGACTTAATATAGAAAGTTCCCCCCTCCTCCTTCTCCCACATATAGTCCCACATATAGATAATGTGATCCCCACATTTAGATAGTGTGTGAGAAGTATCCCTTCCTTCAGCTTATTCCTATTCGAACAACACATACAGGCATGTCTATTCCTTTTAGCTTTGTTCTTATCATAGTCGTAGTTGGGAAGGGGGGAGAGAGGGACCCACCCCTGAGGGACAGTTTACACCCCCTTGAACAATGGTTCCCTCCCTGAACAGTGTATTCACCCTAAGTAGTGCAACCTATAGTACAACTTATAGTGCAACTATATAAGTACAAGGTATAGTACAACATATAGTGGAACTGTTATTAGTGGAACCTATACCTATATTCCATATGGAAGGGAGTTATTATATCAATCTTAGTGGCGGAAATTAGAAATATTACTCCTAGGTGCGTGTGCGCCTATTTCTGCGGTTCCTAAATATATCACATTATGAGTGGATTCTATAGCATTATGTAGTAGGGGTACTTCCTCATAAATTGAACATGGAGATCATGTGCCCATGGGGAGCTAATAATTATGTGGAATATGTTACTCCTCAATGTATGCACGCAAATTTCCTGTGGGGAAAGGGGTATTACAATTATTCATATGAGCAAGAGTATGGGAAGTAATTACAGAAGAGGGGACTATAAGTTCTTAAACTGAGTGGTGAATCCTTTGGATGTATATTCCACAGTATGAACACTGGAATATTTACATAACATCTATATGGAAAAATATGGAGGATAGGCAATGGATTGGCAAATGCATGGGTGGTGGCCATGTGAATAGGAATAATGGTACTTTTGCAACTACTTACATACATGTTAGGGTAATGACTCCCAAATAGTGATGCGCGCTGTACGGAGAGTTATCCACGTAGAGGTCGGTAACTTTCTGAACCATTTATGTACTTACATGGAACAGTAGGAAAAAGGGGAAAAAATATAAATATTACATTAATATGTGAAGTATAAAATAGATTAAAAATAGGAAGAGGGAAGGATCAAGTAATTCAGTATACACTTCGCACAAATGAAGCATTGGTGGTACTATTATCCGTGAAAAGGGGAAAAAATATAGAAGGAGATGTTCGAATTGGACCACAATAAACCAAAGGGGAAGGTATACTGAAAGGAAAAATGATATTGGAATGGAAAAATTCTTCCTTCTGTATATAATTATTGTAACTTCCTTCATATTATATTTCTTCCCACATTTGTTTTATAAAATTGAATTATCTACTAGACATTGATAAATGTATATATTGAAAAAAAGGAAGAAGGAGTGCTCTAAATAAAAACTATACTATATGTGTTAACAGCATTTTTTAATTAACACTCCCTCCACTTATACAAACATAACAATAAAACATAAATCAGTGGTACATACAGAAATTATAGTTAAAAAAAAAATATTCTTGTTAAGGAAATGTTGTACGTCCTTATATGCACAATACATAATAGTAGTAGAAGGAGAGGAATGATATAAAAATAATGATGGAAAACATTCTATGTGATTATACACAATACACAGAATGTGCACGCAAGAAAAAAATATATATACTGCATAGAATAAAAGAATACATGAATAGAAAGAATGCATGAAAAAAAAGGGGAGTTCATAAAAAATTGCAACCTGCTGTTATTATTATTATTCTGCTATTTCTTGTTCATTTGTCCCCGTTATTATTTTTATGCCTCACTTAAGTGTGTGCATAACGATACCATAAATGTGTACATTGTATTATTAATATTACGTAAAAAATTGAACAATATATATTATAAAGAAAAAGAAAAGAAAGAAAGGGAAAAAGGAATAAAAATCCCCATATTCACACACACTCACACTTACAGAAGAAACAAGCACAAAAAAATTGTGTCACACAGTTAATACCGTATTTATGTGAACAACAACACATATTCCTTCTTTAAAAAAGTAGATTATATAAGAGAAGAAGAAGGAAGGGTCGATGGAACAACACATGCACATAAACAACAACAAACAATGACAACAGCATCGACAGGAACAGTACTAGGGGTAATATACACTCTTTAGTGTGAATATATGAACAATATGTTGTTCTTGCAAGAACACACACACACATAGAGTGGAACGTACATATAATTTGTGTGTACCATATGGTATGTCGCACCATACTGCGTACATGTACTATATGGTATATGTACCATATGAGTTGTGTATACATTTCATATTTTAACTTTTTTTTACCATTTTACCCATTTATATATTTGTAGGATGAGGAATTGAGTAAGTTACCTTCGAATTCTTCGTATTACAATGAACTCAGTGGAGGCAGCCATTCTTTCTGTGCGGAAAATTTCATTGACGGAGTAAAGGTAGCACTGAATGGACATACAGAATTGAAGCTCCATGAGGAAGAAATTGCGAATGCACAATGTAAAGCTGATGTAATGAAGGGATTAAACAAGGAGAAGGGTGATGAGTGGTGTTATTTTTTTTATTATTGGTTAGGGGATATAGTATGGAAAAGTAAGGGGGGTAGTATAGATGCTTCCGCGTTCAAGGAACTGATGACAAAGATATCTAAAAGGGAGCGTAGTGGATTTGGGACAGAGAGATGTGGCATTATACACAAGCATGATATTGATAAGGGAACTTTCGACCGCAGAAAATTAGCATATGAATATTACATTAATTATCCACGTCTAAAGGAATTGTTGCCACAATATAGTAACAAATGTGATAAGACCTATTACACTTACTTAAAGGAACATGCTGATGTTTATCAAACTGTGAAGGTTGCTTGTTCAACTAAGGGGGAAGGGGACGGTGATCAATACTGTTCCGACTTTAACACTAAGTGGTCGAAATACAAAGAGAAGACGCAAGGAGTGGGCCAAAAAGAAGAAGAGCTAAAAATACTAACATGTGAACAAGTATCTGATCCGGCAGCTACACTTGAAGCTGTGCAAGTTGTGGATAACCACGATTCTTCTATGGGAGGAGGAGAGGGGGGACCTACAACCTCCCCTGGAAGTAGTGCTGTCCCTACCACTGCAACCATCTCATCCGTACTAGGTGTACTGGGCCTCCCCACAACCCTATTCCTTCTATATAAAGTAATAATTATTACTACAATGTATATACATATGTATATATATATATGTATGATATATATGTTTAATACATATTTTTACACCCTAACACCCCTTCCACCTACTTAACAATCTTCCTTTATTCAGTATAATCTTTTACCTTCCTGGATACAAAACTCCTTTGGAGGAAGCAACAATAGGAAAAGAAGAAAAAGAATAACAACTGCACGGAATATAGATTTGCTAACTAACAACCCTAGCGAGACATCAACAGATTATTCCACAGTAGCAGACACTTCCACAATAGGAGGTTCCACAACAGAGGACGATTCAACAGATGCTTCTACTATATATAATGATCGATCATCTGGACGACGATCACGACCACCTGGCCAAGGAGGGAGAAGAATAACAGCAACAGGAAGAACAAATACGGCACCAAATAGGCGAAATAATATACGTTATCATGCAACATAATTGTTCCTCCTTTTTTCCCTTCTTTTCATTTCTTTTTTTCTTTTTTTTTTTTGTTTGATTAATTTTTTTTTTTCGTCCACCTTTTTTTTCCTTCCATTTGTATATGTTTTTGAATAACTCTCTGCATTGGAAGGAAGAAATACTCCCTCACAGAGAGCAACAAAGGAAAAAAGAAGAAAGTACCTTCCCGTTAAAATAGAGTATTTGTATGTTTAAAGGAAAAAGAAAAAAGAAAAGAAATAAGAAGGAAGCAAAGTGTGCAATATGGTGCACTTAGGGGTGGTAGATTGAGGGGTGGTTCCTAAGGGTATTAGAATTAAGGTGTGTTAGGGGTGTAGGAGTAGGGTGGAAGGAAGGTTCCTAGGGGTATTAGAATGAATAGTTATGGGTGTGATAGTAGGGTGTAGGAGTATTAGAATGAAGGGTCAGGGATGTGAGGGGTAGGGTGTAATGGGTGTGAGAGTACGTTTTAGGTTGTGTGGATGGGGTGTAAGGGTGGTAAGGTAGAAGGATGGGTTGTTAGGTGGTAGGGGGAAGGGCGTATGTTGAGGGAAATGTGCAGGGGGGTGCACGTAAGGAGGAGTGTCAGGGTGAAATGAAGGAAGGTCATATCCTTTGAGAACAAAAAAAAAAAAAAAAAAAAAATTGAAAGAAGGAGAAAGGTGTGCAGCGGGGTGCAGATTTCTGTGTTAGGGGTAGAAGGAAGGAAGTTCCCTTCCTTTAGGGTGGGGTACACCCGAAGGGTGATTAAAAAAAAAAGGAGAAAAAAAAAAAAGAAAAAGGTTCAGGAAGAAGAAAACGAAGGTTAGGGAAGAAGAAAAAGAAGGTTTAGGTAAAGAAGGAATGTTTAAAAAAAGAAAAAAAGAAGTTTAAAGAAAAAGTGTAAAGAAGGAATACTTAAGGAAGAAAAAAGAAAGAAGAAGGAAGGTGTAAGGATGAAAAAAAGAAAAGGTGTAAAAAAGGAAGGTTTAAGGAAGTAAAGAAGAAGAAGAAAAGGTGTAAAGAGAAGGAAGGTGTAAAGAAGGAGGATTTAAAGTGCAAAGAAAGAAGGTGTAAAGAAGGAAGGTGTAAAGAAGGAAGGTGTAAAGAAGGAAAGTGTAAAGAAGGAATGTTTGAGGAAGAAAAAAGAAAGAAGAAGGAAGGCGTAAGGAAGGAAGTTTTAAGGAAGTAAAGAATGAATGTATGCGTACATTCTCTGTGTACACACATGTAGATACTTAGTGAAATACTATTTTCCATTTAGTAAGTAACGATTCCATTCATTGAATAAATAGTGGTGGTGAGATAAAAAATGGTAAAAATGGCTCCACAGAAGAAGAGTAAATTTGAACAAGACCATACGAAGGTAGCGGAGGAAATGGAACATGGTGCTGGTAGTGGTGTGCGTGGTGTGCGTCGTCCACGTAGTGCAAAAGACAGTAAAACTAGCAGAGATATTCAACTTGGGCAGGAATATGAAATACGTTACGGTGCAGGAGTGGACGGAGTAAAAGTAACGGAGCTTCCAGGTGGCGGGTATGATTACGATTACTTATACATATGTATGTATATATATATGTGTATATGTATATATATGTATTTTATGCTTTAAAAATATAGTTGTATGGCAAAAAAAAAGGAAAAAAAAAATATATTCTTCCCTTCTCTTGCTCACTTCATATAGGCCAAGCGGTAATGGTGAAAATTTAATTCTGACAGTGGATGGAGGGCGACTTCTTCCACTCACACCATCAGCTCCTACAGGTGGTGCCACCACCTGCAAGAGCAGTGAATTCCAGACACGCTTACAGCAAGTTACAGATAAATGGTTTACAAACAACAAAATGGACAAAACAGATCCAGCGCACAGGGTAAGGAGTACTATTAATCGCTGTAATTTAAGTTACTCTTATGGGTAGGATGTTTTATATATATATGAACAAAGAGTGGACTAAACTTCGTTTTAGGTGCTTACGGAGTGTAAATATATGCTCTTCCTTTTCTTCTTATATTGGCAGACTGCCTTTTGGGGTGACATCGAAAATGTGGTGAAAAAATTAGCTGAAGCCTTAAACAAAAAGGACGAAACAAAAGATGATCTAAGCGAGAAGATTACGGACAAATGTGATTCACTAAGTGATAGCGAAAAGGCGACATGTAAGAACATTGCTAAATGGTTGAGGGGTATATACGGTATTAACTTGGAACGGGGTGAAAATCAGCACCACCCTACAGAGAACCAAAAATTTGAGCAGACAATAGGTTGTCTCATATTAAATTTGTACGCTCAGGAAATAAAGACCAAGTGTCCACTCATGGGAGAAACTGTTAAACAGGCTTTTACTATCAATGAGGGGCTTTACAAAACTGAGTGCAAGAGTGGTGGGAATAATAACTGTGTTAAATGCGAGTGGGACGAATGTGCAAATTATACTTTTGAAAAAGGAGTGGACCTAAGGAAAAAAGTGAAAGAATTGCTTGAAGCGAATAAGGACATAAAAAGAACTATGTCTACTATAAGTGATACATGTAAGCAAAGTAGTACAACTCGAGTGAAGTCACCTTCACTATAAGTGCACCCTAATAATCTTCCTTCCACAGACCACCCCTAACAACCTTCCTTCCACCTACCACCTAACAACCTACCACCCTACCACCTAAGACAATACCCCCTAACACAACCTTCCTTTATTACAGTAAGTATTACTGGATGGTTCACACTATTTTCGAAGGATACGATAGAGTATGATAAAAAGAACTATAGCGAATTGAACTTCCTTCTACCTTTATGTGAAGATGTGCAGAGTACCCTTGGCCCTGGCATGGACAAGTACAAAGATTTTTGTAAAATTATGATAAGGAACATAATATTAACGACAGCTGTTCAAAAGCAATATGAAGACAAAGACCAGAATGTGCAACAGGAGAATCGGACACCATGTACAAAGATTGTAAAAGGAATTCCTGTATGTGACTTACTTAAAGTATGGATGTATTATATGCCTTTCTTCTGTGCCCCAAAGGATGTCATAGAACGTGCCATTAGCGCAGTGCAACAGGTAAGGAAAGGATTTAGTCAAGATAGGAAGTATGAGAAATGTGCTTATGATGCTGCACTTAATCTTCCTTATACGGGACAGACGAATAATACGGATGACCCGTACTACCCATTTTCCACAAATATATTGTATTCTAATATTATGAAAGAAGTAACTGACAAGAAATGGTGTGCCGATAAGGATGAATTCCAAAAGAGGAAAAAGATGCCTGAGGATCCAGACCCTGCACGCGCAGAAAGGGGAGAGAAGGTTCAAATAAGGAGTGGTGATAATGACCTAGGAGACGTTAGCAAAATTATTGAGAAAGTTAACGAAAGAGTAGAGGAGGAGGTAAAGGAAAAGAAAAAGAAACCAGATACGGAATCAGCGTCCACCCAACCTCAACCTCCACCCCAACCCCCTCCACCAAAACCCTCCCAATCTGATGAAACTAAATCTTCCGCAGCGGAATCACCTGCAGAAAATGTAATTCCTGCAGAGGAAGCGCAGGAAGGGGAAAAAAAGTCTGAACAGGAAGAACCAGGTAAAGGCACACACATACACCTTCTCCACAGGAACTGGACACTGTTATACCCATACAAATTATACCCCATCTTGATGGGGTTGGTCACTCCAACTTCCATCATAACTTCCACTGCCATTGCTATTTCCATTGTTCAAATTACTAAATCTGGCATATGCAACCCCTCCTATGATCCCACTGAAACCAACGTTCCTTTATTATTTTTTACTCAATTCGCAGATGCACAAGGAACACAGAGCGACAGTGAAGAAAAAGTAACCCACAAAGATGAACCAGCTACTTCTGAGGATAGCAACGAGGATGCCTCTTCTTCTAGTACTAGTAGTTCCTCATCAAGTAGTACTCCAGGTGCTGCTTCTCTGGGTGCCGAAGGCACCCCTTCTCCTGCCAAACTTACTGCCAAGAAAGGAATCGATCCCTTCCTTCCTTATTTCCCTCTTGCTCCTGCCGTGCTTGGTATTTCTGTTATGAGCTACTTACTCTGGAAGGTAAGAAAAAAAAGGAAAAAATATTTTTTCCGCAGAAAAAAAAAAAAAAAAAAAAGAGCAATAAATGAGTAAGTGGCTCTATGGTTTCGCATTTTAGGGGTGTTCGTAGGATTTCGCATTTTAGGGGTGTGTATGTAGGATTTCGCATTGTAGGGTGTATGTATGTAGGATTTTCCATTTTAGGGGTGTGTGTGTTTGGGATTTCGCATTTTAGGGATGTGTATGTGTAGGATTTCGCACTTTAGGGTGTATGTGTAGGATTTACCATTTAAGGGGTGTATGTATAGGATTTCATATTTTAGGACTTGAAGTAGTAATTACTGTTGCGTGAACAAACATTTCACACCCCTATTAAAGAAAACATTTTCTTCCCTTCTTTTTTTTTTTTTTTTTTTTTGCAGTACTTTGGAATGCTTCGTAATACAAGAAAACGTTACAGAAGATCTTATCAAGTACGTGGTCCGTCCTTAGAACAGCAGATTGTTGACCATGTGAACCAACCAGGTCCACGTGAATATTACATTGTAAAGGAACGCAAACCTCGTTCAACGCCTAAAACAAGGAGGGGAAAACAGAGCGCTGGTCGTCTTCGCCGTGGTGTGCGTCGCCGTATGATTATTGATATTCATTTAGAAGTCTTAAACGAATGTCAAAGGGGGGATGCGCATTCGACGAAGGAAGATTATTTTACCATTCTTGTTCAAGAATTTATGGGTTCTGAGTTTATCGAACATAAAAATGTTCCTAAGGAACGGGTTCCATGTTCAGATTCCGGGTTTAGGGAGGAAAGACTTTATTCCTAAGGAAGATGTTCCTCTCATTGATGTTCGTGAGGGAAGTATTCCTGAGGAACAGGTTCCAAGTTCAGGGTTTACGGGTTTTAGGGAGGAAGACTTTCTTCCTAAGACAGAAGTTCCTAGGGAACAGGTTCCTAGGTATCATGTTCCAAGTTCAGATTCCGGGTTTAGGGAAGGAAGACTTTGTTCCCAAGGAACACGTTTCTTGTGTTGATGTTCCTATGGAACAGGTTCCAAGTTCAGATTCCGGGTTTTAGGGTGTAGTAAATACATTTTTTTTTTTTTTTTGTATTGCATGAATGTGTTTACATTGTTCATGTGTAATCAATATAAGTTCGAATAAGTAAAAAAAAATTTTATTCCCCACTTTATTTTGATTTGTTTGGTAAAATTTATTTTTTATTGCAGATACAAAATATGTTCATTAAAATTTTTTTTTGTTATAAGTAACTTTACCTGGATAAATTTTTTTATCTTAATAATTTTTTTGAGAAGGGTAAGCAACTTTTTCCTTTTTCCGCGTCCTTCGTTAGGAGTACCTTATCTCAAGTTGTTATTTAAACAAACACATGGAAGGAAGGAAGAAAAGAAAGAAATATGAAGAAAAGAAGGAAAGGAAAGGAAAGAAAAGAAAAGAAAAGGAAAGAAAGAAAAGGGAAGGGAAAAAAGAAAAAGGAATGGAGGAAAAAACAATGGTCATTTTGCTTCTTTCCTTACACACCGTATATATAAATTGTGCCCACAGTGTTATTTATACGTGCCCCTCCTGGGAGGGAGGGGCACACACTCATTCAACATTCCAATGTTTTACATACAATGGTGTTACATCCGACCGTAACTTACATTCTGGTGACCTGGTGTATTATTATTTGTTCTTCCTTTCCGAGGTTGGCTTGTGTTGTATGCAACAGAGCGTAGTGTGGTGGAATTTTCTGCTGGACCTATTGTGGAAGTGTCCGTTGAATCGTATGTTAACCTATCGAATTCGTGTTCAACTGATCTTCTTCTATTACTTCTTCTGCTTCCTCCATTTCCAGAAGTGTGGTTACCAAACCAAGAAGACCATGGTTTATACTAAAGGGAAGGAAGGTTGTTTAGGGTGGTAGGTGGGTTGTTAGGGTAGTTGGTGGAAGGAAGGTTGTGTAAGTGGTGGTAGGGTGAAAGGAAGGTTGTTAGGGGTAGTGGTAGAATGGAAGGAAGGTTGTATCAGGGGTGGTAGTTGGTAGGTGGGTTGTTAGGTGTGGTGATAGGTGGAAGGAAGATTGTTAGGGGTGGTAGGGTGGTAGGTGGGTAGGAAGTTTGTTAGGTGGTAGGATGGAGGTAGGTCGGTTGTTAGGGTGGTGGTAGGTGGAAGAGGAAGGTTGTGTTAGTGGTGGTAGGGTTGAAGGAAGGGTCTAAGGAGGAAGGAAAGGAAGGGAGATCTAAGGAGGAGGAAGGAAGGATAGTCTAAGGAAATTGATTATTAATAATATTGTTAAATTTTTCAATTTTTTTATTTTTTAAATTTTGAAAATTTTGGATGCTTACTTTGTATAATAAGAATGGGGTACCTATGGTTGCTAAAGTACCAAAGACAGAAGAGATGGAGGAAGTGGTGGTGGCGGAACGAACAGCTTCGTTTGCTGCAGAGAGTGCTGCTTTTGCTTCACGCTGAATCTTTCTTATTAATACATCCATCTTTTGCTGGAGCTGAGCCATATCACAATATAATGTATAGGTATTATTAAAGTCTGTACAATATTCTTTAGTGCTATGATCATCCCGCCCCCCTGCTTTGCACATGTTTCCCATTTTTTCACATGCTGTGGAAAGTGTGGTCCAATATTCTGACCATTCCTTCAGACAGGTGATACCACTCGTACTTAGTAGACTAGGTAATTTCTTATAATTTTCGTAATAATCAAATATTACTTTCATATCATTGAAAATGATTTGATCATTAATGTCATATTTAAAATCACACTTCTTTTCATCGAAAGAACTTCCCAGCGTATCGTAAATTTTTTGCAAGATGCTTAACAGGGTATGACTATTCAAATCATTCCAATATTTATTTCTGAACCAGAAGTAAAAAAGGCGGCAGGGTATACTATTGGACTGTTTGCTCTCATTCTGGTTACATGCGTATTCGTAGGCATCGGCGACTTTATTAGCGTTACTAATAATTTCCGTATAATCCCGAAAACTTCCATTTAATGCAGTCTGTAATTTTGTACCATCGGCATTCACGACGCCGATGTTGCCCTCTGTGTTGCGATCGAAATTTCTATAGAAGTCGTTAAGTAAGGTTATGTTCTCAGTAATTGACCCTAGTGTACACGTCTGGGGAGGTGGGTGATATGTGTGAAACATATATATATATGTATGTATATATGTATATGTGTCTACATACATATATATGTATATACGTATATATATATGTATTATATATGTATTTCAGATATTTTGAATGAAGGAACGTATACCTTTCCTGTCATGGTTGTTATTGTTGTTATATGTGTGTATGTTTGTGCGCGGATATATTTTTTCTTCTCTCTGTATGTATATATGTGGAATGTTAATGTTTATATATGTGTGCGGTCGTCGTTGTATTATTAGTATAAACCTCTCCGTATGTGGAATGTGAATTTATATATATATGTTATATAAAAAGTTGTTGTGTTAAAAGATTGTGTTAAAGGTTGTGTTAGGAAGGTTGTGTTAAAAGGTTGTGTTAAAAGGTTGTGTTAAAAGGTTTGTGTGTGCTGTGTTGCTGCTGTTGTTCCTGTTCAAATATATACACTTCTCTCTGTATGTATATATGTGGAATGTGAATTTTATATGTTAGAAGGCTGTTTATATATATGTATTCAGAAAAAGTTTGTAAGAAAATTTACACCCAAATCTAATGATTACAGAAGAGTACACATTCCACTCCTACACTATCTCATAATATACTTTAATTCTTTAAAAAAAAAGATGATACACGTTATACACACATACGTATGTATCAGGAGCATTGTATTATTTATTATTATTATTTTCACCTAATTCAATTATTATGTGTATATGGAGAAGGGGGAGGACGCATAATTTATTTTTCTTCCTTCCTCCTTTGAGAAGGAGAAAATATTTGTGTATGTACTTCTTTTAAAATTAATGTGTGCTTTCTATTGTTATTATTTTTAAAAGGAGAAGAGGGAGGTAGTTGTTATTAAGAATTGTTAACAAACATATTGTGGAGCTTATGCATAGGGAGGATTCTTCCTCTCCCCCCATACTTTTCGAATGTGATTACCTATTTATTAATACATATTCATATTTATTAAGTATTTATTGAAAGTAACTCAATTTTTTTTTGGAGCAAAATTAACTATTTATATAAGAAAGAACAGGAAGAAAATCGTATGAATTATTTATGGAAGGAAATATACACATATATACTTTTGCAATAATAGTACTCCATGTAATATATACAATTTTGCAATAATAATGCTCTGTGTAATATGTACAACTTCCCCTTCTTTCTTTTTTTGTCTTCCTTATTTAGGGCATTCAGAAGGATTCAGAGTAGTTTAGGGGAGGGGGGAATTTAAAGGAGGAGGTTCCCCTCCCTGCGCTTCCTTATTTTCTATGTGTATATTACATTAGTACATACATATATATATATGGACGATTACATACATATACCATTATAATGATCAATATCCATATTATTCCCTTATGTAGTTACTTACTATAGTGAACAACGATGAATCGTGAACTGGAAAATTACAGTTTGCTATGCTGTACATATATCCATTCTTTCCATTCTTATACAAGAGGGTGAACGAATCAGTTTAATAAGTGTAAAGGATATATATAAGTATAAAGAATAAATATAGTGAACTTGTGTTATGATCACTTCCCTTCTGTAGCATTGTTACAAATGAAACCATTTGAAATTATTTATCACTTATACGTACAGCAATAATTATGCTATATGCGTGTGTCGCGCATAAATATTATACATAATCATATGTGGGGGAGAAAGTTCATTAGAACAAAGTGTTCTTCATTACGGAAGGAAAGTATTTAGTAGAAAAGGAAGAGGAAAGGAAATTGAGTACATGGATCTTATCGAACTGATGATGAGTGAATGTAATGTCTTTCCATCCCCTTCTGCTCCTCTTCCTTCTATGGGAGGAATATATGTATATACATACAATGTATATGTATATATAACATTGTTCTATGTATGTGTACAACACTGTTCGCTGTGTACAGATATATCTGTTGGTTACTCTAAGTTTTTTTCTTATATGAGGATTCTATATTCATTATATATATAGAGAGGGGAACGTCTATACCCCTTCTGTCTCCCCTTCAAATTGGTGACCACATTAATTGTCTAAAAGAAGAAGTAGTCTAAACATAGAGCTCTACTTCCCTAGTCCCTGAGAACATCACAAAATTACACACACATGCATATATATATATATGATACATACATATATATACCCTATCATGGGGCATATGGGACTGTTCCACTATCGCATATCTTCATAAATTTCCCAGATGTCTATTTTTGCACATTACGAACATGTGTACACGTGTAGAATGGAATAATTGGGACCACCTTTGAACATATGTGAACACACATTGTAAACGGATTTCCAAGTGTCAACTGAAATTTAAATTGGGGGGGGTAGGAAACATTCCCACCGGTCACATATCACCGTCTAAAAGGGGGGGAAGGAAGGAGGAACCAAGTATGATAACAGTTTATTGTGATCAGCGTAGGGGAGAGATATTCTATGTACCCGATATCCTAATGCAATGTTCCCCTGAATCTACATTTAGAAGTATGGAAGGAGAAACATCACAGCGGAGCGGGAGGGGGCACCATTATGTTGCTCATTCTCAGATGTAAATAGTGCACACTATGCATTTTATATGAAGGAATACTGTAAGTACATATAAATATATTTAATACGAGTATTGATATATTCATGAAATTTCCAAAGGGGGCACAATGTAACAGATTGAAGGGTCAATAAACATTAGTAAAGGTGAAAAATGAAATATTTATACAAAATGCATGTGACGGAGTATGGCGAGAGGAAGATACCTACACAATCATACACGACTGAATGTACTACATGGCAAATGTACACGGTTCCACATTTATGCAACATCACTGTGTAGGTACCTTTCTCCCTTATCAGACATTTTTCAAGAAACTACTCCCATAGCCACGAATAATATAAGATGACAACACATAAGCGTTATGCGCAGAAGTACAAATGAGCACAATGATCTAGTAGTGTACATTTTACAGAAGTTCATCATAGTATAGAGTAATAAGGTTCGTTCTACTTTTTTTCCTTTTTTATTAATTCCTTTTTTATTTTTTTTCATTCTTCTCATTACTCTTATTCTTTTTTTTCCTTTTTTATACGTAAATACTTTTTTCAGAATGTCAGCAATTTTTCCTTTTTTTTCGTATCCCTCCTTTTTGGGAGTATGCTTTCCCTTCTCATGCAGAGTTATTCAAAAACATACAAATGAAGGGAAAAAAAGGAAAGAAAGAAGGAAGAAAGAAGGAAGTGAAGGAAAGAAGGAGGAAGGGAGGAAGTAAGGGGTCTAAGGAAGGAAGGAAAGGAAAGAAGAAAAGAAGGAAAGAAGGAATAAGAAGGAATAAGAAGGAATGAGAAGGAATAAGAAGGAAATAAAAGGAAAGCAGGAAGGAAGGAATGAAAAGTAAAAAATTAAAAAAAAAAAAAAAAAAAAAAAAGAAGTGTATAATCTCAAAATTTTTACTCCTTCCCCAAAATTTCTCCAGCTCCAAAAGAGAGGGGAAAGAAATGAGGAAAAAAGGAAGAAATGAAGATTTTTCATAAAAACCTCCAAAAAAAGGAAAAAAAGTAGAAACTTCCCTATATGTACACTTCCATAAAAATGAAGAAAATTAAAAACTTCCATAAAAACGTCCCCATATGTACACTTCTATAAAAACTTCCATAAAAACTTCCATAAAAACTTCCACATATATACACTTCCTTACAAACTTCCATAAGAACTTCCTGCATATATATACACTTCCATAAAAACTTCCTGCATATATATACACTTCCTACACATAACCATTATAAAAAAAGAACATTAAAAAAAAAAAAAAAAAATAGGGAATATGCGTGCATACACACATATATATGGTACATGTACACATATAAACATATGTAAAGGAAAACAGCACATTTCTAACATGAACTTATTACTTACATATAAATGTGCATAACATGTGAACGAAATGGCGCCCGACGAAGCAATATTAACGGTTCGTTCACACCCCAACTCCCCCCCTTCCTTTCTTCTATTATTCAGTGTGAATAATTGTATACTAAACATACAGTACTTTATGTACAGTGTTGTACATTGGATGACGAACATATATATACACATATATATGAACATACATACATATATAATCCGCTAATTACATTTGTAGGAAACACTTTTGGAAAATTTGCCTTCAAAGGAAATGTATAATGATTTAGTTAGCAGGGCCAACAGTCACAATAAGGATGATTGTAATAGTGAAGTTAAGAACAGAATAAAAGAATATATTACAGATACGGATACTGTAAATAACATTATGAGAGTATTCTGTTACATGTATGGAATGAATAGTAGTGATGATGATACCGACGGAAAGTGGTGTAAAGCCACTTATTATTGGTTAGGTGAAACATTATCTGATAAATTGGATGCATTCTCTTTTACAAATGCCATGCATAAATGCTATAATGAAATGAACAATAATCGAACGGGAAACAAGTGTAAATTTATGTACACTTCTAATAATATGGATGTATTCAAAGCATTAAAAAAAGTGGTCGACTTTAAAAAGGACGAAGCAGCTATAAAGGAACAATTAGGAACAGGAGTAAAGAAGAAGTGTACTGAAGGGTACCGTAAATATTTAGAGAATGTAAAAAAGGCCTACAAAGAAGTAAAGGAAAAGTGTACAGATAAACAAAATAAAGAGTATTATGAGGAGTTCAAGGAATTATTTCCGCATTACGTCACTCAAAATGAATTACAAATGGAATGTGTGTTAACGGGGGAGGAAGCATTTGTGGACACACGTGAATCCACATTTCAAACAAGTTCCTTCCAATCCAATAGTACAGTTCCTGCTGCTGTTTCGTCTATATTTTCTATAGGAGCACTTGGACTAGCTGCTACTTTCCTTTTGTATAAAGTAAGTACATAATTGGAGTAATAATTATCATTACCATTATATATTTGAACATATGTTGGTAATATAATTAATGAAATATTATTCTTACTAATGTAAAATGTAATAAGTAATAAGTACATTGTGAACTGTGTGAACTACGTGATGTGTGTGATATGTGTGCTTCGTATACACGCATACACATATACATGTCCGCACTTCCTTTCAGTATAATCTTTTACCTTCTGGAATAAAGAACATCTTCTCCTTTGGAAGAAGCAGCAGCAGAAATAACAACAGAAGTAAAAGAAGGTCCGTCCGAAGGGACCTGGACCCTCTGACAGAGGACATCTCCACAACAACAACAGACGACAATTCAACAATAGGAGGTTCTACTATAGCAGAAGACTTTAACACAATGTACTCTGCCCCATATACTACACGACCATCCACCAGGGAAGGAAGGGCAAGAACAAATAGTGGAAGAGCAGGAAACAGGAAAAATATACGTTACCAACGTATGTAATATTCATAGAATGTAAATTATAATGTATACATACACGCACATTCCACACACACACAAATGTGTGTGTGGAATGTAACACAACACGTTACATTTTGTGTGCAATGTAAAACGTCAAATTGTGGAATGTAACACACATTGATTGGAATGTAATGTTTCCTTCCCTCTTAAAGTATAAGCAGCCAAGTAGTTTATGAAATGTAAAAGGCAAAATGACCTTTCTTTCCTATTATTCTTATTATTCTTTTTTTTTAAATTTCTGTTCTATTAAGCTGTTCACTTTAATGTGTAAGCAATATAAGTTCATAAAGAAGAAAAAAAAAAAAAAGAGAACAATAAAAATAAAAAAAAAAAAGGAAAAGAGGAAAAAGGGCAGAAAATTACTATTACTGAGTCATCATAAACAAGGGAAGGTATGGCATGTGCTACAATGCAGAAAATAATACTACTACTACCCAGCAACATGAATTTCTCCCTTCGTACATATAAATGAACACACAATTCCTTTGCATAGGCACTTTCCGTACCATTCCCATCTATTCCTATAAATGTGCACACGCGCCGCCTTTTAATTAAATATGTGAATAAATATGCACTAATAAATATGTACACATATTCGAAGAAGAGAGGAAAGGTGCAATTTGTACACCATGCACATATGCACACATATGTATGAACTGTATACAATATATGTACATATATTACATAATTCTTAAATGAACGACCGCTTTAAAAAAAAAAAGGGTAAAGTAATATAAATAATATCTCCGTGCTCAAAATTTTATGTTTTTAAGAAGGGGGAGGGGGAAGGGTAGGGTGGGGGACAGAAGAATTCCACTCTTCAATTATATGCTACAAGAGAAGGGCATGGTATAAAGTAATAATTATAATACGACGACGTCGGTTGGAATAATTATGCACAATGTGCAATAATGTACAAAATGCAATAATAAACAATGTACACACATATGAACATTCCGTATGAATATATATGAACACCATGTTCCTAACATAAATTTCATTATATGCACAAAAATGAACACACTCAAACAATGACACCACCATCAACGGATTACCACACGGAGGTCCGCTTTCTTTTTTTTTTTTTTTTTTTTTTCCTCAAGAAACATAACATAATAATGTATATGTAATGCTCTATGTGTCATGTAATAACAAAGGCGGGGGTGAAGTGTATATTGTATGGACAAACACATATATAAATTCCACTTATTGTATTTCTTAGGAGGACCTTTTCAAAACGCTCCTTTCGAAGGCAAATTTCTACGACCATTTCAACAAAGAACAGGGTCACTGTGATAGTGGTAGTGATTCGTGGCCCGAAAAAATAAAGATGGCATTGTCAAAATATCAGCAAGTTCAAAATGAAGCAGAGAAAATTGGAAAGGCCTTCTGTTATGTGTCTACCAGAGAGAATAGTGAGCCATTGTATAAAGAACGTTGTAATTTCCTCTATTATTGGATATTAGAAATACTACTGCAGAAACTGAACAACAATTCGTCCTCGACCGCCATAAACGCAATTTTTGGGTTTATGGAAGAATTAAATACAGAACAGAATAATTGTCTAACTATAGAAGACAGTATGGACAAGGACACTGTCCTTCCAAGAAAAACCATCTTCGATTATTACCATGACCGTACAATTGTACAAGCACTGGTTACGGCTGCTTCGTCTGATTGTGAGAAGAACTATGGTCCTTACCTGCAGGGCATTATTACAGCATATGCTGCTGTGGAGAAAGGTTGTACAAAAAATAAGGGTGGTTATGGTGATTACTGTTCCAAATTTTGGGACCAACATAAAGATAAAATTAAGGAAGATCTGTTGAAGTTGAAATGTGGATCAATGAATATGCAACAACTCATATCAGAAGCACAGGCTCAGGCTCTTTCTGCGTCATCCGTATTTGCTGGTGTTGCAGTGGAAGGGCAAGAGGAAGAAACTGCAGTAATTGACGTAACCAACGGAAGCACCAACACCACTACCATTATATCCTCTTTACTCCCTGCAGTGGGATTGCCAACACTCGCCGTTTTTTTTTTATATAAAGTAAGTATAATTAAAATAATTATAATTACAACAATTATAATTACCACGATGTATACATACATATAAACATACATATATACACATATATACACATATATACATATATATATATGTATGTATATAATACACCTTTCCTCCCTAGACCACTCCTTCCTTCTCCCATCACTTTTTTAGTATAACCTCCTACCTGATTGGTTAAATAGTAATTTTAAAGGAAGAAGGAACAATAAAGGAAGAAAAGGAAGATCAACCAGACAACAACAATTCGACATGTTAACAGAAGACGGCACTTCCACACTATATTCAACAGGAGCGAACACTTCCACCATAGGAGCCTTGTCCAGAACAAATTCCATGTCAGATGGAGAATCTACCATATATAATGAACGACGATCATCAGAACCTCAAAGAAGAGCAGGAACAGGAACAAATAATACACGACAGGGAAATAAAAATATACGTTATCAACGCATGTAGAACACACAAATTGGAATAAAACACATCGTAATGTAACATTGGAATGTGTAATGTTCCACACACACACAGAAGGAAGGCATAAATAACACCACACGAATTTTATACAGTGTGTAAAAAACTAAAGGACATTTCTTCCTCTCTCTTTTCTTTTTTTCCTCATTTTTTCTTTTTTCCCTTTTTTTTCACTTTTTTTCTATTCCTTCTTTCCTTCATTTCTTCTTTCCTTCCTTCCGTAGACATTCCTTACCTTCTTTTTCCTTCCTTCCATTTGTAAGTTTGAATAAGCACATAAGGAAAGTAATACTCTAGATAGGGTGCGAAGGAAAAAAAGAGAAAAGAAAAAAAAAAAATGCTTACCTCTTTTCAAAACAATGTATTTATATGTTTTAGGGAAGAAGAGAAAAATAGAAAAAATAAAATAAAGGAAATAAATGAAAATAAGGAAAAATTAATACGTGCAAAGTAATCTGTGCTGCAGAGTGGGGGAAAAGCGCAAATAGAACATGATATAATGTGCCCATCTTTCACATAAATGAGCAATCTGTTATGTACTCATT
Organism: Plasmodium coatneyi; assembly: GCF_001680005.1. Taxonomy (NCBI): domain Eukaryota; phylum Apicomplexa; class Aconoidasida; order Haemosporida; family Plasmodiidae; genus Plasmodium; species Plasmodium coatneyi. The sequence goes on along the minus strand of NC_033566.1, from coordinate 2,236,948 downwards.
AAGAAGAGAAGGAAAAAGAAGGGAAAGCCACGGTTATTACTGGGCAATAATAAATAGGAGGGAAGAAAATATTAACAACAAATATTATTATGGAGGTACATATATTTTTCTTCTCTCTTATTCAATGAATACAATTCTCCATGCTACATCCTATTTTAATTCCTTTTATAAAATCATGCTCCCCCCGCATTAAATATTAATGAATGTATATATAGAGAAGGGAGTATTGCGTATTTATGTGGTATATATATTAGCAATTCCATGAAGCCCCTTTAAAACATAACAATAGAACGTAAAATTCACAGTATATCCTAAAAAATTTCCCGTTTAAAAAAAAAAAAAAAAAAAAAAAAAAAACATGTTCCGGCCTTCTCCTATATACGTATGGGTGGAATCTTATAAGTACTAATATAACATTCCAAACGAACACAATCCCACATACAGTAGTACAACACAGTACAATCCCATATGCAGAGAGCAATAATACAAAGAGCTCGAATGGAAGATATATAAAGAAACTTCCATTCTCATTCCTCTTAATTTCACCATTTCTTGTTTCGCTCGTCCCTGTTCCTACATTTTTATGCCTTAAATTATAAATATGCGTGTGATGATTTTGGATGCACATGCATACATATGTACATGTAGAATGTGTTATCCTTATTTGATAAATTAGAAGGAATGTGTACACATATATAAATAATAACAAACAATGACAAACCATGTCACCAGAGCCGTCAAAAGCAGCATCGGAAACAGGACCATTAGGGGTTTGTTTTTCTGCTTTAACAAGCGTGTGTATCCATATATGCATCTACCATTTTTTTTTTTTTGTGTGTATGCCCAATTTAATGGGAAAAAATGCAGAAAAAAAAAAGTGTATATATATCTATGTGGGAAAGAACATTCCATTTCTATACAATGTACATACATTCCACTTTCACCTTATCTTAATTCCATTTTTGTAGACAGCGGATTTGGCCCAATTACCCTCAAAACAAACATATGCTCAGTTTAACCATGGAGGAGGGGGGACTTATATTGGCTCATTCTGTGCAGGGTCTGGGGCTGAGGTGAATAAAATAAAGAATATATTGCCACAAAACGGTGGAAATGCTGAAGATTATGCAAAGCAAATTGTATGGAACTACTGCTATGCAACATCACGAGAAACAAGCAACAATGGTTATGGAACATGGTGTCAATATTTCTATTATTGGTTGGGAGACATATTAATTGACAAAGTACAAGTCAGTGACTCACCTTTGGATCGTATGAAAACAATCTATGAGAAATTAAAGGGAGTCCATATTGTAGGGAAGAACGGTTGTGAAATTATATACGAAAGAGACAATATTAGCAAAGAAATTTTCAATCACGTAAAAACACATTTCGACTACAAACAGGACCATACGAAAATAGAAACGCAACTACAGAAATCCAATAAAAAATGCACGACAGAATACCTCAATCATCTAAAAGCCATTACTCAAGCATGTTCTGCTATGAGCACATATTGCCCAGATGGGCAGGAACATGAGAACCCTAAATATTGTGGCGAATTCAATGCAGGGAAGGAAGGGGAAAGTGGCGGTTACTGCAGCACAGAGAAGCTACAGGAATTGCAGTGTCAAGAAGTAGCTGAGGAGATAGAAGTAGAAGTTGCATCTGGAGCTGCGGCAGGTGTAAGCTCTCCCGAAGGTAGTAGTGATGCCCCTTCAGCCGTAGGTCCTATTGTCTCTTCCACAATTGCTACTACAATTGGAATACCTGCGTTTGTTTTTTTCTTATATAAGGTAACTACAATTACAACAATTATAAATTAAAGCGAAAGTGTACAAATAATAATAATATTAATAATAATAATTATTATTATTTCTATTCTTATTTAAACAATAAGAATATATAGTATAGACTGTACGATGTGCATATATGCATTTATATATACAATACATATATACATACACATATATATATATATATATATGTATGTATTACATATTCCCATGTCCCCGCTTTCTTACTTTCCTTTTTTCAGTATAACCTTTTACCTTCGGGAATAAGAAACTTGTTCGGAAACAATGACAACAACATTAGTAGAAGCAGCAGTAATAGAAGCAATAGAAAAAAAAGATCCACCATGAGGGATGACTTCGAAACCCTTACAACTGACACCTCCACATTGTATTCAACAGCGGAGGAAGCTTCCACAATAGCTGATTCTATAGCAGATTCTACTGATGTTTCTACCATATATGATAGACAACACATAAAAACAAGAAGAACAAGAACAAATAATGGAAGACAGCAGCAACAACCACAGCAGGGTAGCCAAAGAAATAATATTGCTTATCATCCTAGATAAAAGAAAATGTTCTTTCTTCCCTTCGCATTGCCCATCACACGAAGCATAAAGGACCATTATAAAGCTTATGCAGTATGTGTATGGAAAGAAGCAAAAATGACCATTCTTCCTTTCTTTCTTCCTTATATTTTCTTTCCCTTCCTTTCCTCTTTCTTTTTTCTTCTTTTCCTTTCTTTCATTCCTTCTTTTTTCTTCCTTTTCTTCATATTTCTTTCTTTTTTGTTTATTTTTTTTTTTATTTCTTTTCTTCACATTTCCTTCTTTTTTTTTCGTACGTTTGTAAGTTTGAATAAGCACATAAGGAAAGAATACTCCGAAGCGTGTTGCAAAAAAAAAAAAAAAAAAAAAAGGAAGGAAGTATGTTGGGGGAAGTGTGCAGAGGGGTGCAGATTTGGGTGTTAGGGTGATGGTAGGTGGAAGGAAGGTTGTTTAGGGGTGATTGGTGGAAGGAAGGTTGTTTAGGGGTGATTGGTGGAAGGAAGGTGTGTGGAAGAAAAGGGTATGGAAGGAAGGGGTTTGGAAGAAAAGGGCGTGTAAGGAAGGGGTGTTGAAGAAAGGGGTGTGGAAGGAGTGAGAGTGAAGGAGTGGGAGTGAAGGAAAAAGGAGTGAAGGAAAAAGGAGTGAAGGAAAAAGGAGTGAAGGAAAAAGGAGTGAAGGGAAGAAAAGGAAGTAAAAGGAGTGATGGAAAGGGAGTGTAAGATTTAGGATTAGAGCTGTTAGTGTGGGAGGGTGTGAGTTTTATTGTGAAGAGAAGTGTGTTATGGTGTGGGGTTTAGGGTTGGAAAGAAGGTTGTTAAAAGGAGGGGATTGTAGGTGTTACATTTTTTCTTTAGGAATAGGAACCACTTTATGTCAACTTCTTTTAACCAATATATAATACAGATGCTAAAAAATGAACTACTTTTTTTTTGACCATTATTTTAAATTATCATATCTTTTGCATTATTCTACACTCTAATAATTTTAAAATTTAAAAAAAAGATAAAAAAAAAAGTTTAAAAGAAAGAAAAGTTTAAATAAAAAAGTTTACACTTTCGTACACACACACCCCTACAATAGAGCAGTTAATCACATGCGCACGCAAACCACGTAATGGGGATTTAACATTAAAGAGAAAAAAAAATAATCATCATACACAATCCATTTAATGTACATAAGAAGGCAAAAACAGCAAAAAAAAAAAAAAACAAGCAAAATGGCATCTCTCACAAAATATTTAATATTCACCTTCGTATTCCTATGCTTTTCACAATATCCTAACCACCACCACCACGTAAGATAATAGAAGGCCCTGCAGCTGCAGCAACTCTTACACACACCTATATAAAATATATATATATATATTTGACGAACACACACACATACATTTTTATTATGATTAATGAACATTTTTTTTACACTTCTATAATAAAAATAGAAGGGGGAATTTCACCCCTAACAACCCTTCCATTCTACCACCTAACACAACTTTCTTTCCACCCTACCACCCCTAACAAACTTCCTTCCATCTTACCACCCCTAACAAACTTCCTTCCATCTTACCACCCCTAACAACCTTCCTTCCACCAACCACCCTAACAACCCTTCCTTCACCCCTTTTTTTTTTTACTTATGTTAGGTCATGGTACAAGCAACCCCCTCATGGGGCAAAGGAACGACAACAGCAGTAACCAGGTCATATGATTCGTCAGATTTGAGCAGTACAAGCAGTGAAGGATCATCAATAAGAGATTCGAGTGTGGGAACACAATTACCAAATCAATTTCAGCATAGAAGTGATAAAGACCCCATTAAAATTACTTTCCCATATGAAGGACCACATAATGAACCACATAATAAATCAAATTTAGAAACAAATTCATGTGATTTACCACATATAAGGAAGAATAATACCACCTTACGGGACAAATGTCGAAGGTTGTATAAAAAATGTAAATATGGGAAATTCAAACATAGAACCTTACTGTTTCTTATATTGGTTATTGTGGCACTTTGTTTGTTAATTGTACATGATACGAACTCATTTATAACAGGTTCTGGGGATATCACCGTACCAATTTTAGGCACATTGAAAGAAATGTACAGCACATTTCAGGAAACAGCAGGTCCTTGGGTGTGGGGACCCGCAATTTTTACAATCATAGTACTTGGTTATTTGGGCGCAATATTAGGATGTCACTACCGCAGAGCTCGGAAGAAATATATCCAACGTTCCAAATACAAAAGACACAAATTATAAATACAAATCCTAATACAAAAATTACAAATTATAAGTTATAACTTACACAACTTATAAGTTGTGTTGTTGTTGTGTACAAGGATTGTTGTGTGTAATTGTTGTTGTTACAAGGATTGTTGTGTGTAATTGTTGTTGTTACAAGGATTGTTGTAGTAATTGTTTGTTGTTACAAGTTGTAAAATAGGGAATGTTTTTCTTTTTTTTTTTAACTTTCTTCTTTTCTTTTCTTTTTTTCTTTTTTTTTGACTTGCCCCTCAAATTAAATACATTTATGTATATGTAGTAAGAGTGATGTCTATTCATAAATTAGTGAACAACATATGTGAACGAACAAAAATCATGTATAATTGGAAAAACATATTTGTTCCTTTTTTATATATATGCAATATTATACGTCACGCTAGTTCGGGACAGGGGGGGAGGACATAACATTATAGGCCAAATACTATTTTTTAAGAATAGGAAGATGTTATATACGTTGATAAGCTACATTCTTCCGGTGATGATGACTTGGTGCAGTATTTGTTCTTCCTGCTCCTGTTTTTTTTCCTCTTCTTGGTGGTGGTGATGATCGTCGTCCATCATATATGGTAGAATTATCTTCCGTTGAATCGTCACCTATTGTGGAAGTGTCTGTTGTTGTATATAATGTTGTTGAGTCGTCGTTCGTAAACGCATCAAAATGATGATCAATGGATCTTTTTCCTCTGACTCGGCCCCCTCCTTTAAGATGTCTATGTAACCAATCAGGTAGAAGATTATACTGAATGAAGGAATGGAAATGAGAAGGAAGAAGGGTAGATGGAAGGAGGGGGGTGGAAATATGTACACATATATATAGTTATATATAGAGGTAGTGGTAATTGTATGTACTACCTACCTTATATAAAAGGAAAGAAATGAATGGTATTCCAATTCCTGTGGCAGCCACTGCCGAGGAAACGGCAGGGATATTTACTTCAGAGGAGGTTGCTCCTTCTGCTGTTGTGGGTAATGTATCTGCTCTGTTCTCGGGGTCCCTGGGCGACTCTTCCTGTGAATGAGTACCGTGCCCACTTCCATCATGTATAACCTTGGCTGCAGAATCTAGTGTACATGTTAATTGTGATAGGTTGTTCTCTTCAATAGGTCCTTTATATGTTCTATTATATTCTTCACAATGTTTATCAGTATTATTACTGCTGGGACATTTTGTATTTAATGATTCATAAGCTGAAACAATGTTCGTTAGATGACGTTGATAGTTCTGAGTGCACATTTTATTCGTCTGTTGCAGGTGTTTTTCTATTGTACTATAGTCCCGTGAATATTCATATACTGCTTTCATTTCATTGAAAATGGTTTGGTCAATTTTACTGTCATCGTATATAATTGCACAAACATTTTCTGAGCCAGCAATTTCTCCGCCAGGAATACTTTTAAATTCGTCGTAGATCTTTCTCATAATGTCTAAGAATGAATCATCAACCTCACTTAATTTGTTAATTAATAGATCTCCTAACCAGTAGTAGAAGAAATAACAACGTGGACTCCCATATGTACGCGTCCCTACGGAATTCTGCACAATGCACCATGCTTTTACTATCTGATCTGCATAAGCTTTGACACTTTCGTGCCCATCAAGTGCACTTTCCAATGCATTCTTTGTATTTTCGAGCCAAGTGCAGGATGCACTATAAGAACTCCATCCTGCGTCAAATGCAGCATATGTTTTTTTGGATAGTAAATCCGTTAAATTATAGTCCTACAAAAATAATTGGGGACGGGTGCACATACATATACATATGTACATATATATATACATATATATACATGTATATATGGACATATATATTCCACACATATATTCCATCCATCCCACTTCCCAATTGCTACTTGCTACCACCACGCCATTCCGAAGGTCAGGATGGATGTGGGTGGTCATCCATTATTTCCCTCCTTACTGTCATTTGTGTTTATTTGTGCCCCCTCTCCTAATATAGTGAACTAATATAAAAAATACTACTCATGCCCTCACACAAAATGTGTGCTTATTATGAACATCAAATTTTTATTCTTTCTACAATAACGTGCACACATTTGTTTAATTCTTCTGAAGAGACGATGTCACAATATATTTCACATATATATATATGCGTCAAACTGTTTTAAACACAATTAAGGCAGGAATATTAACAGATGTGCTACAATAACAAAAAAAAAAATAGAATGTAAGGGGAAATGAATGATTTAAACTTTTCTCATATCTTTGCATCCTTCATTCGATTATTCTATTATTGGATTATGCACAGCGCTCCGGAAAATTCCATTATGGTTCACACGTTTCTTTTTATTTTTTATTTGAGGGCGTAATTCTTCCCTTTTTCCATGATAAAAATTTCAACATGCGCTATTAATTCACGTTTTATTGTTCTTTCTCAACGATTATTAAGAAGTTGTTGACAGATGCACATATATATTCTGCATAGTTCATAAGTACAGTATTTATCTCCTCCCCTTTTCCCTTTTGCGGAATTGTGTACATATTTATTCATCAATATTTAATGAAGAGGAATATAAATTCATAAATTAAGTGAGAATATATATATAGAACATTGGGGGAAGTTGTATGAATTATATATATAAAAAAAATAGGAAGAAAAAAGAATTTTATGTGTGTGCGCCCATACCCCTTTATAGAGTAAGCACTTCCCCTCCCCCCAATATAACCTTTTTTTTTCCCTATCTTCCTCTTTTTTTATAATTGTTTTCAATAGCAATAATAATAATTCCTTATTCCTTCTCCTCTTTTTTCTTAAATTTTCCTTTTTTCCTTTTCTCATGAGAACATTATAAATAATTCATTCACATGACAAAAAAAAAAAAAAGGTGCATATTATATTATGTATACCATTTTGGGATACCCATTTATAGAGTTATTCACCTCTCTATAGCGATGATAATGTTTTGTTCTTTCATCTAGATGATGAAGTAGTGTATGGAATTGAATATTCGGACGAATTCGTTGAATCATATTCCGTTGTTGAGTCGTACTCCGTTGAGTCGTTGCCCTCAAAATCTTTAAATCGCCTCCTAAGGGACCTTTTACTTCTGCTTCTTCCATTTGCAGAGTGGTTATTCCCCTTAAGGAAGAAGAGGTGTGATTTATACTTGTAAAAAAAGTATGCCAATGTTGGTAATCCTATTGTTGCCAATGCACCTGACACAGCAGCAGGGACGATGCTGCTAGCATCGGAAGCTGCTTCAGCTTTTTTTCCTTGATTCTGTGCACCTTCTGCTTTTTTTCCTTGGTTTTGTGCTCCTTCTGCTTTCTTTCCTTGGTTTTGTGCTCCTTCTGCTTTCTTTCCTTGGTTTTGTGCACCTTCCACTTTTGTAACTGGCATATCACCTAAAAAAGAAATGTGAAAAAAAGGAGATAGTTGTTATTTCAGTGTAATAGGCAATGTGTATACCTAAATTCCTTACGTCCAGGCCTTCCTTCCACCCTACCACCATCCTAACAACCTTCCATCTACCACCCCTAATACAACCTTCCTTCCACCCTACCACCTAACAACCCACCTTCCACCCTACCATCTAACAACCCACCTTCCACCCCTAACAACCTTACTTCTACTCTAGCACCACCGAACAACCTTCCCCCTTCCACCTACCACCCCTAACAACCCAACTTCCACCACCCCAAAAATCTTTCTTCCACCTAACACCCCAAACAACCTTCCTTCCACCTACCACCCAACAACCTTCCTTCCACTCTACTACCACCCTAACAACCTTCCTTCCACCTACCACCCAACAACCTTCCTTCCACTCTACTGCCACCCTAATAACCTTCCTTCCACCTACTACCATCCACGATCCACCTACCAGCATCCACCTAACAACCCACCTACCACCACCCTAACTACCCACCTACCACCACACCATCATAAAGCAATGTAGCACCATAAAAAACATGTACCACTTACCATCTACCACGGCGTCTCCTAAGTCGAAGTCATCTCCAGCAGAAGGTTTCTTTGGAGTGGCAACAAGATTGCATGTTAAGTTTGATGGTCCTGTAGAACCGTGCTTATCACAAACTTCTTTAAGTTTTCCGCAACATGTACTACTAGTCCCACTTCCACATTCTTTATATACACTCCCATATGTTTCAGTTATTTTTTTCAGATGCTCGTCATATTCCTGATTACACGATTCCTGTGCTAAACTTGCAAATGTCTCAATAAAACCCCTGTCCTCAGAATAATCATATATTATTTTTCTCTTGTCGAATTGCTCTTTGGTAAGACTATGGCATATTTTTCCACACCTAGTCCCCGTAACTAATTTTCCCAATTCACTGTAAACTGCATCCATGGCATCCGAAAATGAATCAGTATGTTGCAAATGGTTTGATAGTATATGTCCTGTCCAGTAGTACAGGGCATAGCAGAGATCGTCATATGTCCCATTGACCTTCCCTTTTACATGTATATGACACCAGGCTTCTGCAATGCTTTCTGTATAGTTCCCTCGTTTAAGGTAAGCACTTATCTGCTTCTTAGCCTCCTCCACACTACCTTGAAGATTACATTGGCCTAAGTTACTTTTTTGTCCTAATTTATCGTATAAATACTTCTTTGAAGGGAATTGATCCAAGTGTTTCTCCTGTGTGTTTAATGGGAGAAATATATGCAGCCACACATTATATATTACTATTTATTCCATTATTTGCGACGTATTATATGTACACAGTCCTAAAATCTATTCTTTGTAAAAGATAAATGTGATTACGTTTGCCTTTGCTGCCATTGTTTACATGCATATTCCTTCTTTATATATAATTAATTTATGTTAACATGCGTTTTTTCCACATTTTTATATATTTCGAATAAGGATATGAGATATTTGTTCGTTCCATATTAATTTTAAATAGCAAGAACACATGTGCATCAAAACCAAACCAAAACTTTTACTTTTTTTTTTTACTTTTATGTTCTTCTTTTTTTTTTTTTTTTTTTTTTCCCTTTTTTATTTCTTCGTTTTCTTTTTTTTTCTTCTTCTTCTTCTTTATTTGGTTTTATAGTAGTAGTAGTAGGTGGAGCAGGAGGAAGGAAGGAAATGTAAGACCGATCAAGTTGGACCAATGTAGTAGGAAAAAAAATGGGAAAGAGCATATGGGTCAAATTCTTCGAGTATTCCTTATATATTTATTATACGTTTCAGAAATGTATGCAATTATTCCAAATAGTGCATTACATTATTATTCATCTTCCCCCCTTTAACTATTCGCTTTTATAAGAATGTGAACTTCCCATGGTAAACATTTTTGTTCACACACTTTTATAATACTCATGCTCTCCCTATTATTTAGAAAAATTATTAAAAAAATTATGTACGAATATAACATAGTTTATACATATACAGAGTATTTATTTCCTTCTTCCTTTTTTAAGTGCATGTGTACACTCTAAAAAGGGAGCTTACCCTCTTTTTTTTTCCTTCCTTCTCTCTTTTTCCTTTCCTTCTGCTTTTTTTCCTTCACTCTCCTTTCCTTCACTCCTTCACTTCCTTTCCTTAACCCTAAAACCGGATCCCATACCTTCACTTCCTCCTCTTTCCTTCACTCCTTTTCTTCCTTCACACCCTCACTCCTTTTTCATTCCTTCACTTCCTTCCTTTCCTTCTTTATTCCTTTTTTAATATAGATTACATTCTTTGTACATATATTCATGTGTTCTTTATTTCCTTTTTTTTTTTTTTTCATTCTTTTTTTTTTTCTTTCCTTTTTTCCTTATTCTTTTTTTTCTTTTTCCTTTTTTTTTTTCCCCTTTACGTGACCCCTCCCTAAATCGCTAAATGCCAGCTCATACTGTTATTCTACACCCTGAAACCCAGAACATTAAACTTTTTCTTTCTTTTTTCTTTTTTTCCTTTCTTTCCCTTCTTATTTAAAAGAAAGAAATTATCTAACATATGGGACAGAATATAATGTGGTAGAACCATCCCCTGCTGTGGAATTTGCTGTCGAAAGTTCATTTGAATATTCGGTAGATGTGTCGTCTTCTGTTAAGGTGTCGATTCTTTGTCTGATGATGGATCTTTTTTTTCTTTTATTGTTATTTCTGCTGCTGCCTCCAAAGAAGTTTTTTAGTCCAGAAGGTAGAAAATTGTACTACGAAAGGGGGATTGTTAGGTGGTAGGGTGGTTGGTGGAAGGTGTATTACATATATACATATATATATATATGTATGGACATATAAATATAGCTCTATTATAATTGTTTTAATTATAAGTATGTTAATTATCCTTACTTTATATAAAAGGAATGCAGCAATTGTTGGTAATCCTATTGCTCCAGCGGCAGCTGCAGCACCACCACCAATACCAATAGTAGACACATCCATTCTGGCGGAGCTTGGAACAGCTGGCAGTTTTTCCTGATGAAATGATTGAACCTGCGGTTTGTTACCACCTTGTTGTGGTGGTCCTTGTGGTTTCCCTGGGGGAGGTGGACTTTGGGGTCTCGGACTACCAGTGTTCTGGTTTCCCGTGGAACCGGTACCGGAAGAACCTGGATTCCAGGTTCCAGTAGAACCGGCACCCGAAGAACCTGGATTCCAGGTTCCAGTACTGCCGGGACTGGAGGATCCGGGTTTCCAGGTTCCAGTGGAACCTGGGTTATAGGAGACAATACCTTCTACAACTAAAAATGGAACATGGAAAAGTAGTTTCAATGTAAGCAGGAGTCATTGGACACTAGAAATGTTGTGGGTGTACTTTCCCTTTTCTGTATATTTTTTTCTCTTTGTAATAATTCTTTCGAATTATGCATATTTGTTATTATGTGTTCTACCTCCCCTTGCTCTATTTGTCTTACCTGATGCAGATCTTAAAGGTGGTGATGTTCTTGATTCAGGGCACTCCAATTTTTTAGGTTCCGCGAATTCTCCGTCCTTAGTTTTCTCCACTTTAAATTTATCACAATATGGTTCTCCGCCACTTCCTTGGCAAGTTGTACTTAATGTTTTATGTGTTTTCTCAGCTTCCTGGTATAACTTTAGGCACTTTTCCCCAGTGCAATAATTGCGACACTTGTCTACATTCTTCCCTTCTAATCGCTTAAAATTATAGTGGTAGTCAAATAGTATTTTACCTTCGTCGAAACGATCCTTCCAAATACCTCTGTATAAATTTTCACACTTACATTTATACATGGAATCATTCAGCTTATCATAAATTGCCGGAATAACCATTGAGAGCTTGCTTCCTCCGTTATTTCTTTCCTTATTTATTTGATCACCTAACCAATAAAAAAAGAAACTATAACGATCACTACTGGACAAAGTAGCGAACTCTTCCCTCCCTGTTCCCTTACAAGTTACACAATAGTTTTGCACAATTTTATTGGGAAGGTCCTTATCATAAATTCTGTATGATCGTAATGAATTTTTCATTTGTGTTTCCAGTGTAGTATTGTTCCCTTTGCTTCCGTTGAGTGAACAATTTTTTCCTACTCCTCCGTCTAACGCACTATATATTATCTCGGAAGGTAATTTACTTGTGTCTGCGTCCCCCTAAAAAAATATAGAATTGGTAACAGGAGGAAGTGGAATGTATGTATATTACATAAATGTTCATCTATTGCATTGCGTACATAGAGAATGTTATTATGTGTACATTTCTTATATTTCTTTATTACATTACGTATAGAGTATTGTATTTATAATATTTATAAAAATTCAAATAAGGGAAATAACCTGTGGTTTTGCTGCAGAGCAGTCTAATGATTGTGGTTTCTTATATTCCTCCTTCTTTGGGGGGGTTTTCTTAAATTCGGTGCAATATAATTCTCCGCCCTCCTTTATGCAAGTTGAAGTTAACTCGTTATATGTTAATAGGGCTTTCTCGAAAGGGGCATTACATTTTTCATTATTATTGCAATACTCACTACACTTTTCTTTGCTGTGTAATTCCTTATAGTTATAGTACCAATCGAACAATATTTTAGCCTTTTCGAAACGTTCCTTTTTAATAAAAGGGTATATATGAGTGCACTTACATCCAGAATCGAATTTCGTCAGCTTCTCATAAATCTTATTCATAATCGGTGAGAAATTGTTCCCTATCTGAGGTTCCCCCTTTACTTTATCACCTAACCAATAAAAGAAAAAACTATAACGTTCATTATCGGGCAAAGTAGCGAACCCTTCGCTCCCTGCCCCCCTACATGCTAAACAGTAGTTTTGCACAATTTTATCGATCCAAGTCCAATTTCCACCTCCGTACGACTCTACTGATCCTTTCACATCTTGTTCCAATTTACTACTGTTTCCCTGGCTCCACCCTCCGAAAGTACAACTCTTTCTTCCATTTTCCAATTCAGCGTATATGTCCCATGAGGGTAATGTAACTGTATCTGCCTCTTCCTTCCCCTAAGAAAATATATAGAATTGAAATATGTGTGTGCGTATACATGTCCATACATATTCATACATATCCACTAATATTATATGACATACATGTGGGGAACATATATATATATATATTTATATGTGTGTGTACACATACACATACACTACTATGTGTATATATACACATTTTTAATAATGAAATCAACCTTGTATTATTCTTTTACCATTGTTTAGGTATATACTCAATATATAATTTAATTTATGTTAAAAATAGTGTTTATGTGGTCATGTAGTTTGGAAATATATATCAAAGTTCTAATTGATTTATGATGATTATGAAATATGTAGGTATTGAATTTTTATTTTTTCGAATCCCTCACAGTACACAATGCTTAATTTTTCAAAAAATGATAATCCACAGTCCACATGCATTGAAATGATCATGTGCATATAATTAAAGTAAAAATGGCAATGAACACACACAGGAGATAACAAAGTAAAAAAAGTAAAGAACGAGCTCTACTCCCCTCCTCCCCTTTACTACTTTCTCCTTCCTCATATATTACTGAATTATGCAAAATTGCGCATAAAAATATGTTGCAGTATACACATATTCTTCTCTTCCATTCATGATCACGACATAATTATAATTTCTCCTTTTACTTTTATTCCTTTTTTGATGATTACACTACAAATAACTTATTCAAACATAAGGTGTGTATATTATATTATATAAGCTCCCCTTTCCCCTTTTAGTGCACATTCAAGTTCATCTTTTTTTCACCTACCACTTCCCTTCTTTCCATCCTAATATGTACAACCTGCATATTTTTTTTTATATGTGTGTGACGTGTACATTACACAATGGAAGCTACTCCTCTCTCCCCCTCCTAATTCATGTTATACTTTTAAGCTTACATATGCTTCATTCTTTCCTAACCTTACTTCCTTCTATCCTTTCTGTCATTCTTTTCTTTCTTCTCTTTTTTTTTTTTTTTTTTTCCTTTTATTCTTTTTTCGCACCCTTTTCTCCGCGCTTGGGAGTATATTCCTTTTCCCCTCTCTCCCAATGCAGACAGTTATTCAAAAACATACAAATGTAAAAGAAATAGAAGTAAGAGAAATTGTAAAGAAAAAACAGAAAATGAGAAGAAAGTTACAAACAAACAAAAAAAAAAAAAAATAATAATAATATGAATTAATGTTCTGCACTATTTTTACATCACACTAGGTACTCGACCTGCTTGTCTGTCCCCCCTACTGTCGCACCCTGACTATGGTCGAGTATCCGTGGCGGTCCTTTCTAACCCTGTAGAAGCAGTTTGTCAACCCGTACTGCGAAAGCACATCGACAAAGTGTGTGTCGTGCGTGATGAGAATAAGCTGGAAAGCGGAGCTATCCTTTCTGAGGTCTACAATATTCGCAATGAGACTAGCCAGATTTTTAGAGTTCGATTTATCCAAATTCGTCGTTGGTTCGTCTAGAGCTAGAATTCCACATTTGATGGAAAAGGATTCCGCTAGAGCGAGTCGAATGATGATGGAGGATAGGACCTTTTGTCCAGAGGAGCACCTTCCTCTCATGTCCAGTTCGCAGTTATCTTTGACCATGACGACGCGATAATTATATGACCTCCTCTGATGAACTTTCCCATTATTTTCCGTTTGCACCTCTGACTTTATGTATATATAGTCTATGTCGGCACTGTTGTAAACCCTCCTCCATAAGTTCTTAATGGACAAATTAATTTCTTGCATCTTCAGAGAATGGAATTTAATAATTGCTTGATCGAAGGAGTTGTAAAAATTGCAGATATCTTTGATGATATTTTTGTATACAAAAATTTCGATCATTTTTTCCTTATATTTCTTTTCTATTTCATCATAGGTGTCGGAATTCATTTCGGATGTTAGTTTATCTATGTATTCTCTCCTTAACTCGATTTTCCCCTTCATTTCTGCTTCCTTCATTTTCAGACTGGTCGTGGCTTCCGAGTGAAGTTCCATTTGTTCCTTCAATTTATCTTCCTCCACGTAGACTAATTCGAGTAACTCCTTTTCGTGGTCCAAAAAGGAAAAGCTCTCCTCTACAAACTTGTAAATATCGCAATCGGTTTGGTACACTTCTTCCAGCAAAGCAATAATGGTGTTCACTTTATCGAACTGTTCCTCCTTCTGTTCAGCCGAGAAGAACGCGCTTCTAAATTCCTTCAGTGAGGAAATAAAATTCCTCTGGTGGAGTAAAAACTTTTCCTGCATTCTCTTTAAGTTCATATTGATAACCACATTGTGGTGCATTTTCTCGATGTTGATTTTTTCTTCCTGTAAAGATAAAATTTGCTCCTTCTTTTGGCTCACTTTTTTTGCAAGTTCGTTTGACTCATTTTGTATAATTTCGTTACTGTGTATCTTCTCCTTCACTTGCTTCAGTTCCTCTTTCTTTTTTTCCATGTCAAGTTCAATATCGGCTATGAGTCTCTGCAGCAGCTTCACTATCTCCACTTTGACGTAAAACAATTTATTTTGGAGTAACATGTCTTTCCTGCACCCTCGAATGTTCCTCTTCATCTGCTTATCTCGCAGGTGCAGTTTTTTTATTCTTGCCGCCATTGCCTCTTGCCTTCTGTACAAACGATTCTTCCTACATCTATGGTTCTCGATGTACTCTTGAGATTTTTGGATGGTTTCCCTAATTTGTTTTTCCCTTTCTACGCTGCGCTGTGCTTCATCTGTCTTCGTCCTAATGATTTCCTTCCTCTCCCGAATGACTGATTTTATTCGAACTGAAAAGTCAATTTCCTGCTCCTTTTTCAGTGCCTCCAAAGTTATGTACATCTGAAGTTTGTCGTATGCCTCTATGAACTTGCGATTATTCATGGCTATTGACTCGAGGTTGCCTATCTCTTTCGGTTCGTTCACTTTGCATTTGGAAGATTCATACACGGGGGTGTTACTTAGGAGGGGCGTTCCCTCTTCATTATGCTCTACGTAATTAACATAGCAGTCTCCTTTTTGTGGGTAAAAACTCTTCGAATGGGCTTCCACATATTCAGTGCAGTGGTTAGCTATCTTGTGTGGTTCATTCCTTGGCCCCTCCCCCGACTTGGTGTCCTCCGTGTACTTTTTCCCCACTTCGTCTTGGCTTATTTCTCCCACCACAACATGGTGCATCTTACTCTCCACCCTATTTGGCAATGTCTCCCCGAGATGGAAGAACATGTCTTCCGGGCCAAATAGGATGCCGCTGTCTTCCATGTTTGCACTGACTTCCTGCACCATGAGGTGGACATCTTGACACTCACACAGGAGAGTAATGTTAGGGATAAACTCACGAAGAAGCTGACACAAATTCTTCTGTGAGGATCCCTCTTCGGATTCCCCTTCGAGCAACTCTAGCATTGAATGTAGGGCTTGTATATGGTGCTTCCCCTCGCTAAGCATCTCTCTTAGCCCACTCAGAGCAGCTCTCACTTCGGACCGTTGCGCGTCCAGCTCGTCTCTCTCGCAAAAAATATCCATTTCGATCTCCATCAGATGGGCGCATCTCTCCTGCAAAAGCTTCATCAATTGGCACTTCCCATTCATTTTATGTATCATCTGGGAACAGCTATCTACCCCATTTTGCAGATCCAACAGTTCGTTTTTAAGTGAGTCAATAATTTCACTCAGGGAGGCGCTTTCCCTGTGTAGGGGATCAACCTCCTTATAGTAATGCTCTAACAGAATCATCAATTCTTTCTTTTGGTCTCTTAAATTTGTGAGCGTTTTTTCCTTGTCTTCTATCTCCAGGGTTATGCCTTCCTTCTCTTTATGCACATCTGGCAAGGTGAACCTATCCAGAGCAACATCTGTAATGGGTCCTTTGCACAGCAGACAGGCCTTCCCCTCTTCGGCATGCTGTATAAAACGACTCAGTGATTCTTCCTCAGTTTTTAAAGCGACAATCTCCCTTTTGATTTTCTTCATGTCCTTCCTGACTTGACCTAAATGGACGAAAAAATCTTTCACGTTTTTAAAATTATTTTTTTCCAGCATCCCCCAGAACTTAGCTAGTACGTTTGGATAACGTCCTACCCGCTCGCTCACATTCCGTAATGCTCCACTAGTCAGTAACAACGTTTCCTTCAATTTGGAGGCTTCTTTTTCCACCTCTTTCATTTTATTGTCGTACTTATTTATATACTGGCTGATCACATCGTTTAATTTGTTCAGGTAGCTTTGTCCAGGGGGACGTTCCATCTTGAATAACTTTTTCCGTTTCAGTCGATTATGGGTCTCTTCGCCAGGATCCTTTGTCCGTTTGTTCCTTTTATTGCAAATTCCTCCAGTGAAAATATCTCCATGGGCGGACTCCTCCCTGTTGGGATATTTACTCGAATCCGCTCCGGAGGGACTCTCTAACGGGGTGCAACTTTCCACTTTCGCTATTTCGGTCAAGTTATTTGTTCCTTCCGGTGTTGCGTGTGGCGCGCTGGAGGGGTTACCTTCTCCCCCGTGCTCCTCTTCATTCGGGTCTTCCATTTTTTCCTTTTCTTCCTGGACCCCCCGCTCGGCTTGCCCCTCAACTTCTTCTTTTTCCTCCTCTTCCCCCGTAGAGCATTCCTGCCCGTATTCTACTCCCTCTGTCAAATCCGCTTTTTCCGCCCAGTCTCCGATAGGCTTCCCTATAGAGCGCCATACCTTGGGTAGTTTGCCCAGTTCGCAAAGAAAGGCTCGCCGCTCATCGATGAAGGATGTCACCTTGCGACGCACCCTCCGGAGGCACAAAAAATATTGAAAGGTTTTCTCATAGTGTTTCCCAAGGAGCAGCACCTGTTCCAGTTGTTTCTTGAATTTTTCTATTTGCCTAAGCTGTCTTTTCTTCCCCTCAAGGTCATCATCCATATCACTGGTCGTGTTCGCGCAGTTCGCCTCACTCAAGCAAATGCTGTCGTAGACGCATCCCAGCTGGTTCATTTTGTGCAAATGGTTGCAAATTTGTTTGTACGTCTCGTCCCTCGCTTTGAAAGTGGCCAAATAATCCTTGTGCATTTCCATGGTGGCAATTCTTCTGTCCATCCTTGATACCTTCCTTTTCCACCTTTTTGCTTTTTCAGTGAGGATTCCTTTTTTCCTCTTTATATGGAGTCGCTCCCGGGCGTGTTTCTGCACCTGGACTCTGAGCAGGGCCAGGGTTTCCTTGCGTCTCTTGCGCATTTGTTTCACGCAGGGGATACATCCTCTGGTGATTGTTTCATTGGTATGGTCCCCACCAGGGATGCTCTCACCGTCGCTACGCCCATCATCGCTATGCTCAACATTGGTGGACGCCCTCCCCCGGCGGAACACCCATTTGGGGCCATTTCCCCCAAAGAGGGCCCTCCACTGAACCAGTAAACCACCCAAAATTGGCTCGTTCGCCTTGATAAAGCAACCCACTCTGGTGTGCTCCTCAGAGAGGTTCTTCCGTGCATTTCTCCTCTTCATCCCACTCCCGGTGGACGCATGATCCAAATCTAAAATGGCTTTGCTCAAAGTGTGCGCTTCCCCCCGTCGTTTCTCCAAATGAAATAAATTGGAGCAGATTTCATCCCTCTGCTTTACATCCGCTTCGTCACACGAATGAATAGGCAAAGAGGTCTGCTTCTCCAGAAGGGCCAACTCATTACTAACTTGTTCAATTAGGGAGTTACACTTGGCCAAGTCTTTCTGAAAGAGTTCAGCAAAGTGTTCTAACTCGGAGGCATCCTCCTCATATATCTCCTCGACAGATTTATAATTTTGCAGATCGTCTAGAAATTTCCCTTGGATAGCAAAATACATATCAATGCTGGAAGTTAGTTTTCTTAACAAGGATTTTTTTTTTTCTAAATTATTTAAAATGAGAAAACTCTCTTCTATTTCTTCCTTGTCCAATTGTATAATCGTTTGACACTCTTCTATTTCTTGTTCGTTCCTTTGGATGTCCAAAGCGATGCTTTTCTTTTTCTCATAGCGCTCTTTCAAAGTTGCCAACTCATATTCCTTCGTTTTCAGAACGTCATTCATCGTTTTTCTACATTTTGTGAATTCGTCCAGGATTTTTGAGAAATGGTCATCTCCAAAAAGTTCATCGAATTTTTTTTTTATTTTTACTGATTCGCTAAATGGCCAAAGACTCTCCTCATGGTGGCATAAAATCACATTTTCCAGCAGGGCCTTTGATACCCCCATTAATTTGGGAATATGCTCATTTATGTCTAGACATTTGTTGGTAATTATTACATCCTCTTGCCCCTCTCCTTTTTTTATGATTATGTTGTTGTCCAGTGCTCTAAAGGTTTGTTTTATTTTTTTATTTTTGTCCTTACAATAAAATAGACTGAACGATCTGGAGATGCCAATCCTTTTGTTGTTATAATTTTTTAGGAGCAGATTTATTTTTCCTCTGCTGTTCATTTTGTTTGATATTAATGGGTCGTGTATGAATGACTTTCCCTTATCTGCATTGGGGGGGAAGTCCCCCGTGCAACTCATCTTCAGACATTCGATGATTGTCGACTTGCCGCTCCCGTTGTTTCCATAGATCACCGTGATGGGCGATGCGAACTCCAACTCCTGCGCCTCCTCGTCCCCGTAGCTCCGTATCCCCTGGATCCCGATCTTTTCCAGCGTCGTCATGGGGGTGGACAATAGGACAAAAGCGGAGTAATAACAAAGGGGTAGCAACGGAATAGCAACGGAGTAGTAACAGAGTAGGAACACCGCAGTGGTGGGCATCAACCCATTATGCACACCTTTGCGCGAACATAGCGGGTGCACTGGGTTGACTACCCTGAGAGACACACCTTCCCTCCAGAAACGTCAACTAATAAGGAGGCCAAACCAAAATGACTTCTTCACAAAAAATAAAGTTGCGACGAGCGATGAAGCAAATCAGGAAAGCACGTCACTCTGCCCTGTTGTGGATAAGCAAAACGGGGGGAGAGGTGCATCCCTCCTTTGCATCCCCCTAGTTACAACTGCTTCGCACAGGTCGACCATATGGGGTCGCTCAAACAAGTTGTATGCGTGTAATGCTGAACAAATCAAAAATGGAGGTGAAGCCAACTGCAGGACTTAAACAAATCTAAGGTGTATGTACACTCTGTCAAAAGAAAAAAATAAAAGCACCATTTCATTAAATGGAAATGCCATAAGGAGGACCTTCTCCAGAATTTAATCGGCCCAAAAGAATAAGCTAACTTGCTAAGTTACATGACAACGTAAAACGAAGTGAAAAAAAAAATGCCCAGAGGAAAGAGGAGACCAAATAGGTGGTATGCCAAGGCCCCAAGGTGTATCTTACTGAAGACCATTAGCTTAGCAAAAAAAAAAAAAAAAATCACCCCATTTTTACATCAAAAAAATGTTCCTTCAATAAGAAGTTGTTATTGTCGCACATCTGAGGGTTGTTGCGTTCTGCCGAGTGTTGATTTGTTTTCCGTTTTGGTTCCCCACTTTCGATGCGTTTGGGGTAGGGGGGGAGGATTCCCATTTTTCCCTCATTCTCACGTGGGTTCCACTTTCACACGTGTCAATGACAGTGGGAGGGGCCACACCTTCAGAGTTAAGAGCGCGACTTGGGGCAGTTGCATAAGTTAACCAGACAATTTGAAAAGGGTCCTTAACAGTGGGGGACCTCTAAAAAGGGTGACCCCTTTTCGGTAGCATTTTTTTTTTTTCGCCATGTTAGATATATTTTAGGGGGAACCAAAAGGCAGAGTACAACGACAGGTAGTCATCGTAAAGGTGTAAAGCGAAATGACGCTGCTCTTCTGAGTTACTACAAAGGAGCCAATGTTCCTCACGTACTTGCTGCACAATAAGTGTGTTGGGTCCTCCTTTTAACAAAAAAAGGGCGGGAAATGTAGCAAAATTATATTTTGAACCAAATCCATTTTGCCCGCTTCACAGAGTGTCCTTTGGGGGGACTTTATACCTTTTTGTAAAAATGCGAAAATTGTGTCGGACGCACAATTGAACGTGATTCTTTGGAACATCACCTTTTTTAGTTCCATGTGCAGGTGCATCCACACACGTGTGGTTGTCATGTGACTTCACCCGCCTACCCTACAACTGTGTGAGGAATGCTCGCATTTTAGTGCCACCATTTCAGCGGCACCACCCTTCACAGGCCCAGTTTAACCCTCCGCTCCCATGGGAAGTAAAAAAAGGGCCAAGTGGTGAATGTAGAATAAGCGTGCACACACGGGGGAGACAAGTAAAAGGACGACGAACTCACCCACGGACGCAAGGGTAAAGAAGCTGCGGTAAAAATTTCCCCCGACGTAAAAAAAATAATTCGAAGGGTGCAGATCGATCAATTTGGGGAAAACAATTTCTGTCATGTTTTTGTCCCGTTCTGTGTAATCATTCAGCTGAGTAATTATCCGAAAAAAAAAAAAAAAAAAAAAAAAAAAAGTCGCATGTGAGAAAAACAAAAGAACTGTCATTTCTGAGTATGTGGGAAATTCCACTTTGTTCCTCCTGTTGCACTGCGAAGGGAAACAAAAACGATTACTTCCTTTTCAATACCATTTGAACGTCTTGCAATTTTTCTCGACCATTTTTGGTGAGAAATAACCTCTCCCAAGAGTTTCCTCCCAGCTGACAATTCACACTCTTACCATTTTAAGCTGCTCGATTTAGTAACCACGTCTGCTAGTTTCTACGCGAGGTGGCTCCTCCCTTACACTCCCCTACCCCCCTTTTTTTTAATTCACCAATGAGCAATTGCGCCGCTTTAACACACACACCCCCATCTACACATGGGCGAAAATTAAAAGGGAAAAATGTTCACCGGGGAAATTTCCCCCCATGACGAAAGTCACACAAATATATAAAATGGAAAAGCTGTTTAAACGTACACAACTCTATTTGCCATGTGCGGGACGCTGAGGCGTGATCCGTGGAAACTGAACCCATTTTTGGCCACTGCGGATAGGGGAGGAAATATGACGCAGCTGGCAATCACATTGGCGCACACACAATTGGGGGGAGAATTGCGGAACATTTGCGAGGGGACCCTGGAGAAGCACCTCCCCCTTGTGGGCGCCAAAGTCGCTTCACGCTTTACACACTTCACCGTTACGCTTCGACAATGCCTTCTTTGAATTTCTTCAAATGGTACCTTTCCGAGGAATTCCCGCTGCGTTATAATTTTCTCGTTCTCTTCACAAAAGGCAGTCAATTAACTTTAAGCGCTGAGGAAATTTTCTTTTATACACCTCTCGCCACAATGAGCAATATTGTGAGCGTAGCGAAAAGATTGTTTTTTCAAAACCCCGCGCAGTTTCCGCCACGGTACGCCGTACATTGCGCTGTGCGTTTTAGTCGTAATTTCACGACATACTGCAGGTGGAACAGCGCCGCTTAATGGTTTTCCAACTAGTTAAGTGTAAATATTGTTCACGTAAAAAAAAAAACGCCTGGTGAATTTTTTTTTTTTTTTTTTTTTTTTCCATTCGCAGAAAAATTAACTTGGGATAGAATTCAATACACCTTCGTAGTTATACACATTAATTGGTTAATTCAACTGATAAGTAAAACAATGCCGTGTACAATTTTGTGCAGTTATTATTTTCCCTAACCTCTATTCTAAGTTTTGCTTTATTGATGACCTTCGGTTCAGTTTTACTTAATCATTGCTTCGTCATTGCTCAATTGGTCGCGTCAAGCTTTTATTTTTTCTTTCTTCATTATTTTTTCCCCTCTTCGCCAAGCCTATTCTGGAGAAAGGCGCAACGAAAAGAAAAGTTTTTTTTTTTTTTTTTTTTATCATTTTTTCCCCGTGTGCAGCTTCCACCCTATCATAGATCTACTAAGCAGTAGTTTTACCAGTTATGTGTTACTCAGTGTAGTACGGTGTAATAGTTAAGGCATGAAAGTTTTGTTTGCAGACCCACCGAAAAAGTGGAAAAAAAAAAAAAAAATTGTTAGCCAAATCTTTTCTTGAAGCTCCCCTTCTGTTCATAACATGTGCATTTGATTTGTGCCCCACAATACACACACATATATTTTATATGTACATGCGCGTCCGATTGTTCATTGCGCATCCCTCTGTTCTCTTTTCTTACGTACACCCATTACCCCCCTCGCTTGCGCGTGCTTGCCCCATGTAGCAGTTTACCCCCCTCTCCTATTTTTTTTTTTTTTAATTTTTTTTGTGCACTAGTTTGTGGCCTAATTTGTTCATAGTTCGAATTAGAGCTCCTTCTTTCCCTTTGCATAATCCTCTGCCCCCCGTGTGAACACAGAAAAGTGAGTCTAACATGACAGACAGGGCGCACCCAATAGTCGCAGCTTTGGATTAGATAAGCTCCAAAGTGGACCAATGCGCAAACGCACATACATAGTTACTTAGATAGATACGTACACACGCACGCACGCACTTCCCCCTGCCGCTTATACAGCCATCCACAAGTCACCCTCCCAAGTACTCTAAAATGGCCCTCAACATAGCCTTCATAAACAAACTCGGAGAGAGTATTTTAAGTTTTTTTAACCCCAAGTTGAGGTATGGCAGAAGAGTTACTAAGAACTGGTTCCTGATGAACCCGACCCATTTCTTTATAGCCTTCCTCTTTTATGTTTTGTTCGTTCTGGCCTCCTATGCCTATAAAAACTACTACGTGTCTAAGCTGAAGTCAGATAAGGGGTTGGCAAAAATAAAGCCGTCTTCAAGCTTCAAGTCGAAGAATCCTCGCCTCGAGGCTATTTTAGCAAAGGCCATCCCTGCGTACAACTTGTTACAGGTGAGTAGAAACCATCAATTCGACCTTTTTCAGTGCACACGTGTCTATGCGAAATTCCATTTTGCATGTGGCCACCCTAATGGGTGCATATCTGTACAAACACTTTCCTTTTTTTTTTTTTCCCGATACAGGTCCTTCTCAGCCTAGTGATCACCGTGCTAACCATATATCAAGTGCGAAAGAGAAAATTTTCCCTCATCCACAACTATGTAGATTTTTCCAAGACGAACATTGCACTTTGCTGCTGGCTCTTTTATCTGTAAGTTTTTCACACCTGCGGGGGGACGCTCATTCACGGAGAAGTGGCTTCTTCGCGTCATTTTGTGGGGATTCCCCTGACACGTAGTGTTGTGCATGCAGAGCCTTCTCGGATATTCTTTTCCCCCCTCCAAACACATACACTAACATCGCCACAACCACCTTTTTCTTTTGTTCCCATTAGTAACAAACTGTTTGATTTTATGGACACCATTTTGATTGTACTAAGAAAGAAATGGAACCAGTTCACCTTCCTCCACGTGTACCATCACATTTCCGTCTTCCTCATCATGTGGATTAACGCCAGCGTGGGATATGACGGAGACATCTACTACGTCATCACAGTCAAGTAGGACAAGAGTGACATGCCTCAATATGCGGCCTCTGCAGAGGGGCATATCTCCATACATTCATGGGCTATGCGATGAGTTATTCAGATGGAGTTTTCCTACCAGTATAACATTTACTGCTACCTTACCGCTACACGTTCACATACGCTTATATTTTTTCTTTCCTTCCCCCTGACAGCTCCATCGTGCACTTCATCATGTACCTGTACTACTTCCTAGCGAGCATGAAATTCCATGTCCCAGTGTTCGTCAAGGCTAGCGTGACGTATATCCAAATGATACAGGTGAGTAACCTACAGGGTGAGAGTAGACCGAATAGCTTTCTTTTTACCAATGTGTCGGGGTGGTTGTTCCCCCAAACAGATGCACGCACATTCGCCTTATCAGACATAACCCCCCTCTCATTTTTTCTTCCCTCCTTTGCAGTTTCTCGCCATCATCTGCCCAGCGTTCTGCGTTTTGTTCCTGAAATACTACTCCTACTACCCCATAAGACTGATCGGTCTGAGTTTTTACTACTGTATTTCTTTGCTAATTTTGTTTGTCCATTTTGCCTACAATACTTACATACGACCCAAGAAAAAAGTCGCTTAATTTTTTTCCCTTCCATTCATTTTTTTTTTTTTTTTTTCTCCCTCCCCGTCTTCAAATTTTTGTCACGAGTAAACTTGCACAATTATAATTAAACACATGAAATAATTCAAGTAACCGTTTGTGCTTAGTTACCATTGGAACAACAACCAAAGGGAGGTGCGGTCTGCTCTTGATGCTGCTTTTTCGCGCGGTCCCAGTGGTCACAGTCGTTGCCAGTTATCATTATACGTGGCTCTACGTAGCGCCTTTTAAACGTCGTGCCCCTGTTCATACGCGCGACGTAATCGCCATTCGCAATCCATTGGCATGATTAAAAAAAATAAGGGCGTATATCTGCCACACTGATTTGCTACGCCGTAGCTCATTCAGTGACGCCTTTGCTCCTCGATTTGTTGCTTGCCATTTGTAGACCGTGGTGCGCACATTCCGTACTGTGTGCACACGCAAATATATTTTACATACCAAAAGACTACATTGCCTTAAAATGTTTTACCCCCCTTTTGCTGTATATCCTTTTTAACATAGCCAATTATTTTTCCCATTCCTTTGAATGATGCACGATTCATAAAACATTGTAATTGTTAGGTAAATTAAAACAAGTTGGTCATATAATGAAAAAAAAAAAAAAAAAGTGCATCGCGCAAGTGCACATGTTACCAATGCAATATACACACGCGCGGGAGATTAATACAAACACATCAGACAACGTAAGGGATGCACGCTACTTATCTTCGCAGAAAAGCTGCAATGCGTTGAAAAAAATCGCAAAGAGGAAATTATTAAATGATTACGTGACGAAACGGCCACATGGCATAATCAAAAACGGAAAAAGACTAAACAGAAACAAAAGGAAACGCGCAGTGGACACGGCAGTAACGCTCGTCCGTGTTCGGGTGGGATGACGGCGAGGAGGAGCAATCCTTCCAGTTAAGCGTCTATTCCATTTCTACTCGTTCATAAAAATGCGCAGCTGTTCCTGCAAGTCGCTGTTCTTCGTCTGGTACATCTTCACCTGCATGAGAAGCTCCTGGATCTTTTCCTCGTAGCTCTCTATCAGGGCGGCCTGATTACCTCCACCACTGCTGACGCTGGCGTTGGCATCCGCGATGTTATTCAAAATGGTGCAGCTGCTTCTGTTGCGTAGCAGGTGGCACGTGCCGCTATCACTGTGCACACCGCTAGTTCTCTCATTTTTGGAAAGCGCAGGAAAGGACGTGAAATTGCTCAGGAGAGAATACTGGGTGCTGCCGTTATTGTTTATTCGCTTCATTAAATTCATTTCCAGTTCTTCCTTCTGCTTCTTTAGAATTTTTATTTCCGCTTCCTTCTCCTTCAAAGCGTAACTCAAATTGTTGTTAAAGCTCAGTAGCGACTTAATCTCCACGCTCAACTTGGTGTTTTCGATTTTGCTCTTTTGTATAATGACCTTTCTCTTTTCACATAAATCTTGTAAAAAGTTCTTCTCGCGAAAGAGTCTCTTCACATCATTGGCATGGTTAATCGTGTCGTAGCATTGCTCCAGTGCCTTCTGCTGATCATCACTTATTTTCCTTTCCTCTGCGTAAGGTACTTTCTCCTTCTTTTGATTGTAATACATTTTTGCAAGCTCTGGATATTTATTAAAATTGCCCACACTGGAACTGTTCGTGATTACGCTGTTGTTGTCCCCCTTCGGAAGGGATTCCCTTTGGATGTTTTCAGTAATGTTGTCCTCACCATGAGGTATGTTCTTATTACCTCCTACTTCGTCTTCTTCCTCTGCCTCGTAACTATAAACGTCGTTTTTTACCTTCCCCTGGAGATCCTCCTCATGACTTTTACTTGCACCCTTGTTGGCGTCACCACCGAGAGGTGAGTCCTCCTCTTCATCCCCGGGGAATTTTATATTTGCCATTTTTAATCCCACGTTGGGACTGCTACTTTTTTGGTTACCTTTCGTGTCACCACCGGGGGGTAATAACTTCTCTGAATTCTCCGCCACACTATCTAAACTGCTTTTTTTTTTTTTTTTCTTTTTTTTCCCTTGTGTTCCTTCCTGCGTGTCATAATTATCACAAGGGGATATATTTAACCCCATATCGGCTACATTTCCAGCCGTTTCGTCTTTACCAAAGTGGTGTTCTTCATTCGGTTGGCTGTTGTGGGCTCCTTTCGTGGTAACACCTCCGACTACATCATCGCTATGTGTCAGATTGGTCTTCTTATTCATTTTGCTATCCCCGCGAAACGACTCCACTTCTGGATTACCTTTCGACACGCTACTCACCAGGGGTGCACTAACGACGGAAATTTTGTCCTTGTCGTATGCTTCAAACAGCTTACTGACACTTTTGCTATTTCCCTCCTTTCCCCCGACGTAGTTGCACAGCACCTCCTCCAGTTCCCCATTCGCATAATTATATGCACGGCCGTATTTGTTACCAAGCAGCGTTTCCTTCCCAATTAGTTTCTTCGCGGAGAAAACAGACCCGCAGTCCTCCTCGTCAATGACGTTGCTGTAACTTATACCTGAAACGCTCGTTCCATGTTTGTTCTTACCCATCCGTGCGTACAACTCGTTCTGATCATATTGATCCAAATCTGAGTATCCACTCAGGCATTTTTTACTCATTTCAATTAGCCTCTTGGATCGGCTTATAAGTTGGTTGTGGCTAGCTTCGTCCATCTGCTCGGACGGGGGAGACTCGCTCCTATCCATTTCGGTGTTTCTATTAAATGTCTCAGACATGACAGAGTCAATTTTGTAATTATCGCAACTTATGAAAGACTTCCTCAAATGTTCATTGTTTGCTTTGTTTTTTTTTTTGAATAAAAAATCAAGGTCGCTCAGTCTGTTGTTGCTCATATACTTACACTTGCTTTTCAGCAGCTGGTCCAGTTTCTCCAGCGAGTTGCAGCTCGTCCGATTGTCCTCCTGGCGCCTCTGATGGATACTACCCCTTTCGGCACTACTACGTTCATCGTAGTGATATTCGTCATGAGAGACATCTTTGCCTATTTTCTGCCTGTCAACCTTAGTGGTGTTCCCTCCAATGACACTTCCCTCCAAATCGCTGCGGCGGTAACTGAAGCTAGGGCAAGTCAGACTTTCGTCCGATTTTACATTGAAATTTCTGTACTTGTTCATGTTATTAAAGAGACTACTCCTTCCGTCCCCACTCCCCATGACACTTCTAGCACCGCTTCCACTTCCCCCTCTGCGGCTATCAAAGGGAGCGAACCTTAAGAGGTCACCGCTCTGCCCTCTGTCCATTTCTCTCCCCCCTACTGACACACTGTCGTAAATTTTCTTGTTGCTCAGCAAGTAGGTATAATCCTCCCTTTTGGAAAACAGTCCCTTCGGGTCAGTCAGGTGCAAGCTCCTCGCCTTAACATTCTCATAATTCTGCTGATCAGAATTGGAAAAAGCACTCACTCCTACGTTCACGTTCTTA
Organism: Plasmodium coatneyi; assembly: GCF_001680005.1. NCBI lineage: Eukaryota > Apicomplexa > Aconoidasida > Haemosporida > Plasmodiidae > Plasmodium > Plasmodium coatneyi. The sequence continues at coordinate 2,208,558 of NC_033566.1, read as the reverse complement.
TATGTGTGGCTGTTACTGCCCATGCCCCCATCGATTCCCAACCCCTTCAAAGCCGCATTGTATTTCATCAGATTGAACATACTGCCGTTGCGGAAGGAGCCATCCAACTGGACATCCGCATGGTTGCCCAAATGGCCACCATCCTGAACACCAACCTGACTGTCCACCCTTCCGTTTACATCGATCGAGCTCCTCTTCTCCCGCAGAAGCAAACTCCCACTGTTATTATTTTGAAAATCCGAATGTCTTGTCTTTTCGCTGTTCACAACATCGTTGCAACTGACATACGTTTCATTCTTCAAGTAATCGGTTTCCACGTCGAGGAATTTGTTCCTCACGTACTGTCCATCGTATTGGTCATTGCATGGTTGGAATGAAGAATGTCGTCTCTGTATGTGGTCACTTTTTTCATCATCATGTAGCATCAGATGGTTGACACTCTCTGCGTCATTATCCTTTTTGGCAAATAGTTCCTCTTCTTCCTGTTTGTTATTTTTTTTTAAGTATGCCTGAATGGCAAGATTACTCCAACTGGCATTTCCTTCTCCTGCTACTCCCTTGTTGGGACTGCCTCCGATTCCTTCATTCTCCTCTCCTACACCAGGCAACGCTCCTGCAACATCCTTCGAATGGTTAGGACGAAGCCACTCCTTCGACCCATTCTTCAAATTGTAACCTAAATTATCTGATGAACTGACCCCCTTGCAAAAATTGTACAAACTATTCTCAATATAGTTACAGTGTCTCTTGTTCGTTTTTGTAATTTCGTTGAAGTCATTATAAATGGACTCCCACAGGACATCGCTGCCCTTCGTGTCATCTCCTTGGCCGTTCAGTTTCATTTTCGCTCTACATTAAGGTGGGGCGCTTCTCTGGCGTCGTACCTAGGCAAAAAGTGGTAACACTGCTACACTGGCTATTCAAACGTGTGCAACGAGTGGGTCTGAAAAGCAGACACCTACGTGCGCACACATATACACCTTTAAATGGTTTCACCCCCCAAGGATGGTGAAGTAAATTATGTTCAACACAAGTTGGTTGTTTTTCCCCCGTTCAATTTTCACTTCCTCTTCCCCTATCAACTTTGCTATCACGTGTGACGTTTCAAAATGCATGCACAACCACGGCATCACTGATTGTGCATCATTTTTAATCAACCACGTTTTTGCTAATCTGGGCAAAAAAAAAAAAAAAATTAAGACTTAAAAAATCAGATAAACGGGAGAGGAATTAAAAAAAAAGCAGATGGAATGAACAACGGAAAAATATAACGCTATGCAGATGTGAAAATCGGCGAGCAAGCGTCTTTGCAAAAATGGAAGGTGGTAAAAAAACGTGTCCTGCAGGGTTGGCAGTGATACATACGACAAAGTTGAAACGTGCGGGGTGAACTGTAAAAAGGGGAACGCATAAAATGAAACGTAAAAAAAAGGGAACGCAAAAATCGGGACGTAAAAAACGAAACGCAAAAAGCGGAATGTAAAATGCTAAACGCTAAACGTGAAACGTGCAACGCAGAAAGCACCCTCACTAAGCAGTGAAGAGGAAAAACACTGGTTAGCTAAAATGGGGGCGATGGAAATTGTACAAAACGCAGGGGGGAAGAACAAAATGAAAAGGCAAGTGTATATGCGAAAGCAAACGCAAACGCAAGGAAAATACAATTATAATTGTATTAAAAAGGGCGGAATTAAATTCTACCTGAAAAAATATGCATATGATGTATTGTACTGTACTCCGCACGAAAGAAAAGCAGTCGTGGGTATACAATCCAAGAGATTTGTTTTGTTTTATTTTGTTTGCTTTGTTTGTATTGTATTTTTATTTTTTTTGTTTATTTATTTATTTTTTTTTTTGTGCCAAAAAAAAACGTTTGATGGCAAAAAAATTCATTCAGTGGTCTATGCATCAATTTCGGTATGCACGAAAATGCTACGCTTAGCACGTTATGCAATTTTTACGTTTTAAAGATTACAAAAAAAATAGAAAAAAAAAAACACCGGCGGTTTTTTATTTTGTATGATTATAATATATATACATGCGAGTGCTGCGCGCATTTTTTCCTACATATGCGTAATGCAGTATGCCTTTTTTTTTAAATTATTTTTTTTCCGTTCCCAGGATTTCTTGCTTTCGGGGGGGGAAGAAGGGATGCGAAATAAAAAAGGCAAAAAAAAGAAGTGGTAAAAAAGGAAGTGCAATTCTGCTGATGCTTTAAATTTTAAGCGCTTTCTTTCTTATGTCGCTTTTCCTTCTTAGCTCTTTTGTTAGCTTCTCTTTTACAGCTTCTCCTCAGATTTGTCCCTTCTACAATCCACGGCCCATCCCATGGTAGCATAATACGAAGGCAGATGAAATCGGCACCTCCATGACCCACCCCCAATTCGTGAGGTGCAGATCGGCTGCAATAAGCATATTTTTTTTTTCCCTACCCCTTCGCGCGCATCATTCGATTTATTTCTTATGTTAGACTTCCTAGGCGAAAATGTTTATGTAGCAGTTAAAGGTCATTTTGTTCAAATGGAAGAATCCACTTTTTCCTTTTTTGGCCCATCCCAAGGAAAAAATAATAGATTAAAAAATTTCGTTACATGTTTTTTTTACCTGCCGTTCATAATTTTTCCCTGTCCCTTTTATAATAACGCATGTAAGATAAAAAAAAAAAAAAAAAAGGCAGAATTGTTTATCAGTAAAAAAAAGGATGTATAAGCAATTGAGAAGAGTAACTTCTTTAAAATAATTTTATACATCTAGTGGCATCATTTTTTTCTCGTTTTCTCTCGAAAATTGGAACCCTGTGGTTATTTTTCTAAATTTGGGGTCCTTTTCCAGTGGGGCATCCTCAGTAGTATATCTCCAAACTGTTCATTCGCGTCAGGCGAAAGAGACAGCTCAATTGGTAGACACGTTTGGGTATACCCCGTCCAAATTCGCAAGGCACCCATAAAAATATGTGTCAATCGTATGAGGTCATATACAAGGATGTACTTGTCATAGGTACGAGTGAAAAAGCGCTAGGCAATGTGCATGCCATTTCGCCACTTGTCTGTTCGGTTTTTGGCTCTTTTTCGAAGTACATGACTAACTTTTTCTTTGAACCCACTCTCCGAACTATTCTTAAAATGATGGAACACTTGGTCCAAATGTTTGATAACATCCTTCGTACCTATTCACATGCTGGAAGGCATAATAATAATGGGGGCCGCTTTCCCCAGTTTGTCTACTTTTACAAAATTGCCTCTACTTCGGTGCACACGCAATTACCCATTGCACAAAGAATAAAGCTCATTTCGAATTGTGCACAATTTTTATGTACCCACTGGGATGAGTATATTTCTCTTTGCAAAGTCCATCAAGGCGTCTTTTTACCGTCGAGTTTAATTCTTTCAAGACGGTGACTGACGGGCAGGACAATGACAAAATGGGAGTTCCTTTTTTTTTTTTTTTTCTTTTTTTTCCGCTATACAGCATGCTGTGTAGCCCCCGATTTTATTCATATGCGCTACTGACAAGCATCCATCTTAACAAACTTGTGTGCTTGCCCAATATGTTGTGTGTTATGCACACGGCTAAACGCGACCTAATTACCAGCGCTCAATTCGCAATTATCGCTTTGCGCTTTACAAAGCAAAGACGTTCACTTTTATCTTTTAAGGCCTTTCAAATAATTTCCCTTTCTCACAACACTATCTTGGCTGACGTTTACGCGTCCCTTTTTTCCAAAATGGTGGAAGCCACCTCTGTTCCCTTTTCGTAATTCGCCTGAACCGTTCGGGCATTTTTTTCATCTTTTTTTTTCCACAAATTTGTGTTTACTGTGTGTGAGACTATTCGGTTTGGGGTGACGCGATCCAATGTACTACTTTTCCATCCAATGTGGTGATGCACTCCAAGGCGATTCTTCCCTCACCCACCAGATGCATAACCCTCTGGGTGAAATTACCATTTCTCGCAATTCTTACGCCTTTACAAAATTGTATTTTAACCCTCACAATTAGTTATGTATCTCCCCCCCTTGTTGCGCTACAATTTTTTCCTTCGCAGAATTCGTTGGACGGGGGTCTAACATTCTTCTACATAAAAGGAAATTAATTGCCGGTCATTCCACTCTTAACAAATTGCAGGGGTTCCGAAAAGGGATCTTATAGGTACAGTTATATTTTTCCTTCCCCTCCATATGTATATATGAAGCCAAATTTTTTTAATACACTTCCTATGTTGTGCTAATCATATTGTGGAAAAAAGAAAATTATCCTTCTCGCCTTTTTTTTTTTTTTTTTTTTTTTGTTCCAATTTAGCTAACATGCATATATAGCTACATATGCATTCACGCGCAAAATTTTCAATCCATCTGTTTAGAAAAAAAAAAAAAAAAATAGATGCCACGCCTATCAGCTCATCAACGCGGTACATAGAGAACATCTGCGAACTGATAAAAATGTAAAGAAAAGGGAAACAAGTTCATTCAATTTGTACGCCCCCATTTGTTGATCGTTCCCTGTAGTGGAAACAATTCCTGGCTGATGCTTCTCCCCTCGAAACGTACGTATGGGTAGCAGTTGATCCACGCAGAGGTTTACATATAAATACATACGTCCTACATCCACGTTGTTATAATTCCTTACTTCCGCGCGTGCATACGTACATTCCCATTTGTGCGCCTGATCCCTTAGAAAAGAAGCCACAAAAGAAAGAAACCGAATGAGAACTTCCGAAACACAGCTTCTAACATGAGTTTAAATTTTAGCATAGCCAATGTCGTTTATGTAAAGAACCTTTCCACCGATGTGACAGAGAAGGACATAAAAGAAAAATTTGAATCATGTGATGAGATAATAGGCGTCGTTTTTAAGAAGTAAGTTTTGCTGATCCGAAAAAGGGGGCGTGTGTTTCCTTTTCTAACAGATGCGCTATATCGGGCAAATGTGCCTGTATCTGTGTTGGACATGTGTATTGGTTCCCCCCTTTGAGTGATTACACATTCAAGGGGGTGCGAACGCGCAGTTTCTCCATGCCCCCTAACGAAAGGACAACAGAGAATACACTTCTTCACCTTATTATACTCCCATTTTGCTACTGTTATCACATTAGTGTTTTTTCCCCTCACCCTTTTTACTTGATAGCTTCCCTGGAAAGAACCAGAAGTACTGTCAAATCGAGTTCAAGAGCTCAGAGGGAATAACGAAAGCTTCTCGCCTCAATGGCGAGCTGCTGCTGAATGTCCCCATGGTGGTAACTGTCATAGAACCCATTTCACATAATCCACCTTTTTCCGACCCAGCTATCGGTAACAATGAGACGGATAAAAATTTAGCCACGTCCCTAGATGCACGAACCGGTGCCCTCGTTAACACTGCTACCGCGCAGGCCCTACAAAATATCCTTCTCCAGCAGCAACTCCTATCGGAGCAGAAGAAGGGACTCGTGGACTTCCAAAACTCGTTGAACGAGAAGAACAACAAATTTGACGTCTTCTCGAAAATTATCTACATGGAAAATGTTCCCCCAAATGTAAGCACACACATTCCACCTGGATTGGTCTGATTACGTATAATTGGACGCAGTTAATTTGCCCTCCTCTGTAATTATCAAAGCATCGTTTCACCCATTCGTCATTTTCTCCTTTCCTCACCACACAGTGCAGCGAAGATGATATAAAGGCCCTGTTCAAGAACGTGGGGACCACTACTAGCTACAAGCTCCACTACAACGAACAGAAAAAAGTGCACACGGCGTTTGTTGAATTTACGAACGAAGAACATGCCAAGGCTGCTCTACATTTGAACGGAACCAAAATAGGAACCAACGAAATAATCATAAGAGATGCATGCAGCTTAATCAACGAAAGAGATAATTTGAAAAATAACTTTTCCTTTTATAGTAACGGCACAAGTGTCACGAACACCAAGGGTGACGTCAGTGATCCTCCCCCAGTGAAAAAACCACCTGTGGTTAATGAGAAGGTAGAAAAGGTCCTCGCTTTAAGGGAAAAACTAAGTCAAAAACTTTTCGCCTTGTATAATTCTAGTGCCGCGGTTGCAAATAACCTCGCACAGGTTAATCCGCAGCTGACGGGGGTACCCGCAGAGGGTGTTCCAGGGGTTACAGCAGGCATAACGGTTGGGGTAAATCGGGCGGCCACGTCCACCATCAGCGCCGTGCCGAATACGGAGCAACCCAAAACGGTAGCAGAGAGTAACAACGTGAGCGAGGCGAAGGAGAAAAAAAAGGCTAAAGAGGAAGGAGAGAACACCGATGAGGATGCAACACAAGACAAGGTGAGGAAAGGCAAAAAATCCAGGAGTGGGAAATACAGCAGCAGCGAATCGTCTTCCTCCTCCCGAAGCAGCTCCTATACCTCATCCAGCAGCAGGAGCAGCTACAGGAGGCATGGAAGCAAAACAAAATCCAGGCGAAAACGTAGCCATAAAAGGCGCAGCAGTGATACTCGTAAAAGAGATAAATATGATAGCCGCTCCAGGAGTAACGATTCTTCAAGTTCATATGAGTCACATAAAAGAAGCAGGTATCGTGACAGGGAAAGTGAAATTAGAAGAACCAGAAAAAGATACCACAGCTCTTCCGTCAGTTGTAGCAACTCCTCTGATTCGCCCAGACGAAGGCGAAAAAGGTCCACCAGCAACAAGCCCTGGTGGGTCAAAGAATCGGAAAAGATGGAGATGAGGCAGCGGTTGAAGGAGAGGCAGAGGCGAGAAATGGCCTACAGGGAAAGGTACAGACGCTAGGAGGTACCAGGCATAGGGGGTGATTCCCTATCCCATTGTGCCAAATAAAAATTATGCTCATTATTACGGCGTGGATACGTCTAATCGGGTGGCCAAAAATGAGGAGGTGGGTTACTCATCAGGCCAAGGTCAAGAAAAATAGAAAGGTCCCCTACAATTTTAACATAATTATACGGATGCCCATTTTAAATACCTCCAACCGTTAAATATTTTTGTACCCCCGAAAAAGAAAAAAAGGGAAACTCTCAAATGGGAGGAAAGGACGCACCTGGTACGTGTTAACGTGACCACGGGAAGAGAAGTGAAGAATGTCACCTGTTGGGTTGGGGCACCCCAAAGTTTGTTCCACCCCGTTCCGTGTGTGCATCAGTTAAAATTAAAAGTTGGCTATCCACACATGGATATAAGCAAATTTATGACTCGTAAAAGTTGTAAAATCCCCTCAGACCATGTGCCTTCCCTGTGTGGTCATATAGAAACATCCTGAGGTACATTATTACTCAGATGATCACACCGTTGCGACGCTAAGTGAATACCTTGATGTGAGCAGCGTTTCCACTCTTCCTGCGTAGTGGCATTCGTTTGGTTTTCCTTGAGGGGGAGTAAAGTGGCGGTAGAAGTAAACATGTTCCCTTCACTCCAGTACCCCTTCCTACACATCAAGCGATGTCATTTTTTTTTCTATCACTTGTCCCATTTTACGTTTCTCAAAATTTTTTTGTATTTCTGATTTTTACCTCCCATTATACATGCCCCCTCCGGCTACTTTTTTTTTTTTTTTTATGAAACTCAAAAAACTATATATGTATAGCGTTACACCCGTTTCCGTGCGCTTAACGAATTAAAGTTTCACTTGATATACTAAGCTCGACCTTTCAGTGACATTCCCATTTTACCATCTACATGTAAATGGAGAGTAATTGCCGTGTAGTCCATATCAACCACTTGAAGGTATAGACGTCTCCTCCACAACAAATGGATACCTCGTACGATACAAATTGGAGAACTTCAAATTGGTTGGTTCCTTTTTAAGACGTATTTCCACATGGTAGTGAAAGCGGGGGGCATGCAATGCACACACACAAATAAAGTAAAGCAAATCGATCGAACAGAAAAGGAAGACGTGCACAAACAGTCGGGGGGGGAGGTATTATGCATGCAGAAACTCCCTTAAAATAACTATAAAAAAAATGTGTACACATGAACAAATATATATATGTATGTACACCTCAAATGGGGGAGTGTTTAACCGTAGGCACTATAACGTGGTGAAGTGGCCTCAGTGGAACACCTTCTTTGGGTTACGAAAAATGTAATGCGGGAAAAATCATACGCGCGCGGATGCTGCAATTTGGACTCCCCCCTTCCGATAAGCACCTTCCATGTGGGTATATGCCAAACGGGTCGTTTATACACAAAAAAAAAAAAAAAAAAAAAAAAGGGGGTTACCCCAACACGTTCATCCTTCCACACCATATTTGTACAACCATCAGATCAGTCATTCTGCATAGCGAATTCGTGCGTGTACATTCTGGCCATCGACTGAAATCCCTTAATATCCCCAGACCGCAGCAGGTTGCCTGTAGAGCGATAAAAGCGTTTTTTTATTTTATTTGTGTGCACATGTTAGCTGAACAAGGTTAGCACTGTAAAGGGCTAGCCGCATGTGCAGCCGCATAACCATTCAGGTTTGAAAGCGAAGTCCTGAATGGAGGTCCTTCCAACTCATCCCCTCATTCGCACGCGCAATAGCACCAACCTGCGTCACAATTCAGAGGACTCTCCGCATTAGGCTCGGTGAACAAAAATAAAATCGCTCGACAGAGGGACTGAATGGTCCATGCCGGGCTCCAGTTGGCCTTCAAAATATCCATGCAGAGTTCGCCTTAGGCAGGGTAAAAAAAAAAATATATATATGGAGAGAAATGTTTCCAATGTGTGCTTTCGGTCATGATAGCAGTTTTTACCGCCACAGGGGCAAGTGATACAGGTACTTCTTCAGGCGCGCTGCCAGTTGGAGGATGCACACGGCTCTACCTGTTACGAAATTCACGTTCGGATGAAAAAACTTCGTGACGAAGGTTATCACCGGGGGGTCTATCGGGTACGTGCTCTTGCACTTTATGCTCAGCTTCCACTTTCCTCCCTGCGGGGAAAAAAGGCCAGGAATTAAGCTCCACATTTACGCAGAAGTATGCACACACATATATATGTACTATATATATACACAGTAGCGCAATGTTCAGAGCGAAGGAGCCGCTTTGCTGATTCAAAAAATTCCTGAGCAGGTTTCTCTCTACCTCGTAGGGGGAGTCCTTTGGGCCCCGTATGACTGCTTGCCACTCGTACAGATTGTAATCACTGAAAAAAGGGGCGGAATGGTGGAAATTGGTGCAATGTAAGTGGCTTAACCTGGGTTGGTGCACGCACAGGGGTTATGTCTACATGCCGGCACATAACTGCTACGCAAACGTTAACCCTGTTATGCTAGCTAATCAAATGGAGAATCAAAAAAATACAACCATCCGGACACCCCCACATGCGTAGACAATAAAACGCTCAGAAGAAATCTGCACTAAATGGCATTCCACAAGGCGCACCAACGGACGCAAAAATGGGGCCAAAAAACAAATCGCAGAAAAGGGTTTCTCCCCATAGTTGTGCTTATCAACTGTATGTACCTGTGAGTGAGTGTTATGTCTGGGTCATTCTGCTTTTTGGCTTCGCGTGATTCTATTAGAAGTCTATTTTTCGTCATGCTATTCATATGAATTGACAAAAAAATAAAATAAAATAAATGGTGCTAATGGTGGTTAGACAAACTGGGAAAAATGTGAAAAGAAAAAAAAATTTTCTTTTATTTTCTGTGTTTTTTGTGGTAGATGAGATCAGATCAGGCAGGGCTATACATTTTGTGTTTTAATTCTACAGCGGTGTGTGTACTGATTTGCTTCGCCTATCGTATTCTTATGCTTTCCACTTTGCGCTGCACAACGCTTCCTCTATTGTCGTTCCTTCGTTTGCTTCTTATTTTTATTTCTTATTTTTATTTTTATTTTTGTATGTTTTTCCTTTACGTTCCTTTTCTTGCTCGCTTTTATGTCCATTAAGAATGCAACCCCCTGTGCACAACTCCAAAAGTGCCGCAGATATTTTGCGCTTTTAAATTTGTGTAAGAATTCCACTGCGGGTGAAGAGGCATATGGAGCGTTTTTTTTTTTTTTTTTTGGTTTCCTTCAGATTAGTTAAAAATGTCCATTTTGTGTCCTTTTTTTTTTTTTTTTTTTTTTTTTTTGCCTTCGATTAACCGTTCCCTGAGCAAGGCGAATTATAACAGATCAACGTGGCTTCCACGTACGTTGCATCACACGCGTTGGCATGTCTCTTCCTGTGGGTGGAAGGAGCCTCACGAAGCAAGTTTCTATTGTCTGTTCGCAGGTCCTATGCCACGGTTACGCATGAGTGGACTGACGAATATGTGCATATCCCCCGGGCGACACCTCTAATTGCAAAATGAACTTGGAAAAAAAGGTAACGTTTTACAAAAACGAACTCAGGCAGAGGGACGAGGAGGACCAGGCAAGGTTTAAAAAGGCCATCAAATTTCAAAGAAATTTTTGTGACATGCAAGATGAATTCGTCAGGAGGAACGAATTGTATAAACTCCAGGAGGAAATAAAAAATTACAAACACAAAATGGCGGAACTGCAAAATGAAAATGGCTGTTTAAAAGGAAAAGTACAATTGTGCTATGCAGAAGTGAAAAAATTGAAGGAAGAAATCCAACTGAAAGATAAGCGCATTATTCGCTTAATGGCGGAAAATGACGTAGCGCATAAATTGTGCCGGGAAATGTGCCTTGGTGCGCACCCACAAAGGTGAGCGGCCGCGCACGCGCATACACGCATGTTACGCTCCTCGCGCCCTTGGGGCCATCCTCCCGAAAGTGTATGTTTTCCCGCACGAACGATCATACATTTGGCAAAGAACAGAGTTTTAAAAATTCCGTTTGCCTTTTCCAATTTTGCATTTGCGCCATTTGCGTATCGCCATTTTTGTCACTGCGTCAGTATACATAGCCGAAACATTGAGGGCCGCCCCACGATAAGTTATTTCGCGCGGCTAACGCAGTCAGGTTTTGTTTTCCTTCCATTTGCTTTTGCTTCACTTTGTTTCGTTTCGACTTTACTTTTTAATCGCCCGTTTGGACGCTATACACCATGAACATGATACATAATCGTATGTAAAAAAATTTAAAAAAATGGAAGGGGGAATGGAACAGCATGGAAAAAAGGGGACAGGGAGGGGAAAAAACTCCCCGTCACACAAACGCGCAAGGAAAGAACAAGCGCAAATGCAAACGGAAACATAGACACGGCGTGCAACGACGCGTGCCGCTTCACAAATCTTCGATTCGCTTTTTGATGCTCTCCAGCGCCTTGTGCGAGCCCGTAATCATCTCCCCGTTTTCCTAAAATGGAACAAAACAGGAAGGGAATGATACACATTAAGCATAAATACTCATTGGAAAGGGAAATATTCGACTTGAGCAATTTGGGGGAACCTTTTTCTCAAGATATTTCTCCGCCTTCTTAACTGATTTTTTCACGTTTTTTAGCTGCAAAGCTGTGAAGGACGTGTTGCGCATGGGGGACGCACGTGGACAAACGTGTCTATACATTTATGGGTGCACCCATTTGTGTAGGCACATACAGTAACGCATGTATTTACTTATCATATAAACAGTATGCAAAAATGTGACTTTATAAACCTATGTTTTGAAAGGTGTCCTTCATTTTATCCCTCTCGCTATGTCGTCGCTGTTCCTCTTCGTCCAGCAGAATCAACAGGTTGTCGATGTTGAAACTGAATTGGTCTGTTTCTTTCCGCTCCAGTTCGTTCTTGTTGCTCTTCGGGGTGGTTGCCGCAAAATGAATAAATAAATAAATAAAACGAAATGAAGGAGAAAGAAATGCGCACACAGAGGTGAAGGTGAAGGGCGCAGACGCCGTTTCAAAGCAATTGCCCACATGGGTCACACCTTTAGCAGGAAGTTCAGGTTATCCTTGTAAACGTCGTCCACTATTTTGCTGAGAAAAAATTTTCGTTAAAATGAGCGCTCAATTGGTCTACAGTGGCACTCTCTCGGTTTCGCGTTCTTTCCACTTTTTTTTCTTTTTTTCGTTTTTCCACTTACTCCACCCCATTAAATGACAAATTTTTATCATCCTCAAAAACAGCCAAACCCATTGTGGCAAAAAAAAAAAAAAAAAAAAAAAAAAAAAAAAGCTAGTTAATATGACCAGGTCAGGCAAATTTTAAGCTGAAATTGTACAACAGTGAATTGGCTTAAACGGTTAGTAAATGGTACGATTGAGACAAAAATGGTAAATGACTTAAAAAACGACAAATTCGGAGAATTGTGCGTTGTGGCCCGAGCACAGTTACGGGCACGCATACGTAAGTACGCACATTGGCAGTTGAGTACATACATACGTACGCATATACGTGCACACATACAAACCTATAAGTGGACGCGTACACGCACATATAGACGACGCACAAGACCAACGCACGGGGTGGAAAACAAACGTTAGCCAGGCAAACGTAAAACTTAAAAAAAAACACGAAAACAAATTTCATTTTTGGGGGGTTCCCCCTGGACATCGGGCACAATCACCCTGAGGAGTGAAAGTAACTGAGAAAAAAGAAGAAAATTAAGATAATCATATGGATAGGACAGTGATGGGAAAGATGGTGAACGGGATGATGGTGAGATTATTATGATGATGCTTTAGACAGGAGTAGATCCTTAGTGAGACTTAATTTATTAGTTTTTTTTCTTTCCGAAAAATTAATAGATAAAAGGATTTTATAGGTAGATAAGGTTTTCAGAAAAAAGGGGAATTTGGAACAAAATTAATTTTCAAGGGGAGGTAAGGGCAGGGCAGAATAGCGGAGCCAAAGGTGTGAGGTCAAATGAAGAGGGCAAAATGAGAGAAGCAAAAAGGATGCATGGGAGGGAGGGTGCAGCAGTGTACATGTTGACAAACATATATGACGTAGAGGACACATATCTAATGTGCGCTTGTGTACGCATAACAACATGGGGACGGACGAGGGCGCACGATATAAACATATCTGCGCCGCATAGAATAATTACATGTATGCGTACATACAAACGTACCTACGTACATAAACATACACCTGCATGCACACACGAATAATGCTCCCACTGCATGTGGAAAGGAAAATGGACGAACAATGCATCATACTCACACGTAAAAAGAACCCGCTTTGAGGTCTATACTATGTTACTTAACAAGAGGAAATTTTCGATAAAAAAAAAAAAAAAAATGAGATATATATGATAATAAAATGGGGGAAAGAAATAATAAAGAAAACTTGTCATCATTTGTCTTCCCTCGCCATGGTCAGAGTAACAACACACTGGCTCCCCTATCGTTTGCGCCATTCGATTTGGCTTTGCTTTACTTTGCTTTATTAATTAATTTTTTTTTTTAATCATAATCTAGTTTTGGTGTAAGAAACCTTCATGAAGCGATCTTTCAGGTAGAAATTGTGGAGGTCCATTAACGCCCTCGTTGCCTGAAAGAAAAAAAAGGGGGGAGGAAAAAAAAAAGGCATATATTTTACCACTCCTTTTAAGCACGTTTAACATTTTTTTTTATCCTCCTACATCCTTTTATATAATGTTTACGTTCTTGTTCTGTTGCCACTCTGCCACATGGCTTAATTACTCTCCTCATTTCTTACCGCATCTTCTGAACTGAGTTCCACTGTGATGGTTATGTGTTTCTTTCCCTCCTTAACTGGTTGGATTTTTATTTTTTTAATCTCTCCGTATTTCATAAAAAGGTTCATCATGTATTCTTCAGTTACTTCTTCGCTTACGTTCGATATGAACAGCGTTTTGGTTGGCTTACACGCGCCCTTTATGTATTTCACTTGGTCTGCCACCTGCACAGGAAGAGGGGGGGGGAAAGAAAAAACAGGTGCACATGTGTTTTCTCGCCTTCGATAAGCGGTCATACAAAGCAGGTACCCACATGCGCGTATGTTCACATGGTGCACATTTCTACGCGCGCCAATCCATCCCTTGGGGTCATACCAAATATCGCTGATCGTAGCTGCTGAACGTTTTGGCCTTGTACGACTCGATTTGCTTCTGCTGCGGCGCAATACGGATGTCTAGAATTTTGGAAAAGTGGAGCTCCAAAATCTGGTCGTCAAGTTTGGCGTGCTGCAAACACTCCTGGGCCACTGAGGCGAACAGATAGCCTGCGTACTGGATGAGCGCACAGTCGGGTTTCTCCCTCAGGATTTTTATTCGAGATACGAAACCGTATACGCTGAAGAGGTTGAAGAGCTGTTTGGAGGGGGGTAAAAGGGGGGGGTGTATCAATGAGCCATAACAATTGGACGTAACAATTGGGCGTAACAATTGGGCGTAACAGTGGAGCGTAGAAAAAGGGGACCCCTAAATAAATCTGGGCAACGTTCATAAAACCCTTCGCACCAGATATATGTACGTCCGCGTGGAACATATTCACACGTTGCCCACGCTTTACCTTATGCACATCCGTGTAGTCCTTCGGGATGTTGTAACAAATCAGAACCGGCGTTTTGGAGGTGTTCTTCGCGTCGAAGTCGACTAGCTTGAATTTCCTCTCCAGCATGAGGTACAGCTCGGAGTCGTTTCCCTTCCCTGTAGGGGCGAAAAAGAAAAAGGGGTAATTTTAATGAGGGGCTTAAACAATGTTCCTTAGGGTCTCCAATGGGGAACACATCCAAAGGGAGAGGAAGACAACACTTAAAGAACATGAACGTGGTGTGTTTCCATTTGGATCGCCACGCAGGATAACCGGTAGGCAGATCCCGTCCCCCACATGCCAGTCACATAGCTTCCTGTCTTACTTGTCGGGGTAGGGAGCACACCATGCGAAGTCTGGATATTCACGGGGTTCTTATTCTTGCCAAAGTTGGCTGTCGTGTAATCCCGCGAGCTGGAGTTATTTGCCTTCACAACAAGCTCCTTCAAAAAGGAGTACTGTATCTGTATAGTGTTGCACCCATCATATATGTTCCTGTTGTGCAGCGTTTTTATGGCTTCTTGTGCAGTCTCAATGTTTTGAAACTGAACTAAGGCTTGATAGATTAGCGGGTTCCTCGAAAAGGTGATGATTTTTTCTACCGTTCCACATTTGCTAAAGAGATAGTATATTAAATCTATGTCGACTGGGTAGTGCAGGTTCAGGACGGACACAAGAATAACTCTTGAGACCTCGTTTTTGTTGTGCTTGCCCGCTCTTTTATTTGCGCCTTCTAGGGCATCCTTCGCGCTAGACATGTTGCCAAGGTTGCCTAGATTATTTCCATTTCCGCTAATGAGACCGCCCATGGGACCACCCATCGGACCAGCATTCCCGGCCATGCTCCCAACTTCGTACTCATCCAAGTTGTCCTCATTAACGGTAGCACCACCACTGTCGTCACTAAGTTTGGACAGCTGGACACTCACGAAGGAACCCTTGATCTGTGTAGGGTGCTCATCAAAGTAGTTGAAAATATTTTTGTTCAATTCATCATCGTAGAGCTTTACAATAATTCCATCACGATCGAAGATAATTTCTGGATTGCTATTTTTAATAAATGGCCTCATAAAGGATTTGATGTCCTCCTCATCTGCATCTCTGGGTACGTCCTTCAAAACAAGGAATGTGTTGACGCAGTTTTTTTCCTTCTTAAGGAATGGCATTCCATTATACTTGCTGCCCTTTCTTTTCTTACTGTCGCTGCGGAAGTATATGCTCGGAGGCTGGTTGATCATCCCGCCGTCGCTGAGGGGGCAACTGTTACCAATGCAGTTGTTAGCAATGCAGTTGTTTGGAATGCAGTTGTTTGGAATGCAGTTGTTTGGTATGCAATTGTTTGGGATGCAATTGTTTGGTATGCAGTTGTTTGGGATTAAATTATTTGGAATGCAATTGTTTGGGATGAGGTTGTTCGGCATGCAGCCGTTCCCAACGCAACCTCCCCCTACCACACCTCCGTAGCCAAAATCACTCATCGTGCTAACCCCCCCGTAGTTGGTATTATCCCGTTCATTGTTCATATTCGCATCAATCAGGGCGGCGCCTAGATCCATGGCACAACTCATGTCTGCGTCCTTATCATTTCCATTCATGCTGCTGTTCATATCGGTATGAACGTAATCCTGTTCCTCCTTCATATCTATTAACGAATTGGCATTCATTTTAGACGCGCAGTTTTGTTCGTGAAACATTTTCTGGCTGTCATACGGGTCTTCACTGCTCATCAGGTATCTCTTCACGCCTGTTTTATTTTTCTCGTTTTCGTTTTCGTCATTGGATAGAGTCCTCTTATTCATTTTTCCTCTATTCCTTTGTTTTTGTAATGCTCCTAATTTGTATACCTCGGCCAATTTGCCCTTCGTCTGTTACGCTTTTTTGCGTTTTTTCAACACTTGATTACTTTCACGCGGGGTGACTAACTGTGAAGTGTTTTCCTGTGTATGTTTGTAAGAACGGTGAACTACGCGAGGCAATCTTTTTAACCTTTCACAAATGTAGACGTTACAACGACAGGGCAAATATGCGCACAAACTGTGATCATGTAGGCGGTGACAGAGTCGTGTAACATGGGAGGACAAATGGACGTCGATATGTAGGTTCACAGTGGTCTCCCCCCAATGGGAATGAAAACACGCAGTAAGGTCGGAAGAGGTGCTGGATGGAGGATTAAACGCATGTATAGTGACTTGACGCCAAAGGGCCAAAACAAACGGGTATGCACAAATGGGAACAAGAGAAAGTCAAACCACTCCGAAGAGCACCCACTATATGCAAGAGCATTTGCTCGCTCACGCTGGTATGGGGATGATGTCGAAATGCGGAAAACGCCAAGCGAACGGTGGGGAAAGAAAAAAAATCCGTTGTTAAAAAAAAAAAAAAAAAGATTCAGTTATGTATGTATACGTATGCGGCCTTTACGAAAATACGCACATATGGGTTCTTTCCACAGGTTGTGTGGCATACGAACGTAAAATGCGCACAAAGGTTTTTCTCTTCCGTTCTGGTACTAGCGGACTTGCGGGTGGAAAAAATGAAACGACGCAAAAAAAAAAAAAAACTACAGAGTGTTCGTGTAACGAACGGGTTTATGTCATCTGTTTGTTCGGTCGGGTAAGCAAGCGCTTTAACAGTTTGCCTAACCGATGAGTTAACCTCTCTGTTGATTGCTCTTTTTGCTACTTTATTATTTTTTCTTTTTCCTTTATTCTCTTTATTTTAATTAATTATTTTTTTTTTTTTTTACTTTATAATTTAAAAAATTTTTTTTTTTTTTATCGCACTATATGGAAAACGATGAGAAGGGGCGGTATATGTCGTGACTACCGGCTGAGCACGGGTTTATAGAAAATGAGCACAGCTTGGGGCATAGAGGGGGAAAAACGGATGCCCTGGTCTTGCCTTGCCCCTCGCATATACCTGCTTGCGGGATTCTGCCTTGTGTTGCCATCCACCTTGTGCCACGCGCATGAGGGGGTCGTTTCCTTTTTTTTTTTTTTTTTTTTATATGCCCTCCACAGGAAGAGAGCGTATGATGTATGTTTGGTGCATAGTACGCTTGCGCAGCGTATAGCTAAGAGAAAGCACGCGGAAGAAGCGGCTTTTCGCCCTCCTGCGCAAACTCTCCAGACGTTTACAGAAGTATAGTATATATATACAATGCAAAGTATGTACTGCTGAACGTATTGCCTAACTGACCGCGGCGTTAACATAGTGTTCCCCAACTGGAGAGACCAATACTGCATTTTACAACTGACTTTTTCCCCAAGTAAAGGTGCTAACACGAGTGGAAAAAAAAAAAAAAAAAAAAAAAAAAAACTCCGGGAAGAGAACCCTATCTCGACTTCGTACAAAAAACAAGTGATCAAGAAAAAAAAAAAAAAAGAGAACATCACTGTGGTGTTGCATGCGAATGCGTGGAGTCTCTCACGAATGTGCCTACCCGACGTTCCAGAAAAAGTGGAACATAACGGGGTAAAAGAACAACGCGGCAAAGCATAAAATGATATTTAGAATGGAATAAAATCCGTGGGGACAAATTTATTCTCCACCTTTTGCCGAAAGATCAACCTGCTTGTCCAATCGTCTCAAGCGCTCCTAGTTGGGCCAAAGATTGATACCACTCAACAATACCAAAAAAAGGGTTAACACATTATTATTCCAACACGTTCATGCCAACGTTTTAGGTAAGTGCCCTTATGACACCCACAGTCCACTTTATGGAGGCCCTTCCCCAAAGTGGGGGTGCCAAAATTAGTGACAGCATCCATGGTGGCTTTCTCAATCTGAGAAATTTTGCACCACTTGGAACGAAAAAAAAAAAAGAAAAGAAAAGGATCCACCTGTGATTTACAGGGGGACACAACGGCTACCTACCCTTAGCGCAGAGACGCGCGAGGGAATTGTGAATAAACATATTTGCGTTTTTTCCCCATCGTGAAAAATGAACGGGGGGATAACAAAGGTGATTTATAATGACTAGTCAGCGTCCTCATAAATGGTTACCAAGAGGTGGGGAACAAAATAGGGGTCATAAAATGGGACACATAGAGGGGCTCCCATTCCGGGAGAAATGCCCATCGACGCATATACAAATAGCAATGTGGAAAAAAAAAAAGAGAGCCGCACTGCATTGTTAAAAAATTGGGCGAATCTGCACAACGGGGGTGACATCCTCCCGCTGGAACAAGACACCACATGTAGCAACTCGCGCATGCACTGCAAATTAGTAGTTATGCACCTCGCACAGTGTGCACTTCCTTACGGCTGTCCGTGCATTCATCAAAAAGGGCTTCTTACTTTTTTCCTTTGTGAATTTCCTGGTCTATTTTCCATTTGTCACAACTGAGCATAAAAAATGGTGTCTCTTCATGATGGGTAATACCTCGTTCTTTTACGCAACTTCGGTGCACTACTTGCTGCAAATGGGGGTGTCCTCGTTCGCGCCCAGGCTGGTGATAATGCTGCGGGGGGGAGAAGAGAATGTGCCAATGTAGACATTATGACAAGTATGTAGTTATAAGAAGCACGTAGCGATGGTACGTACTCAGTGACGATTGCAAGACGATGCGAAGTTTTCACACACACGTAACGAAGCGCACCGCTTTAGCGGCACCCCCATCACGTACCTCTTAAGGAGCTTCCTAATAAGCATGAGTCTCTCCTGCAGCGCCACGAGCATGTTCTTATTGTGCAGATAATACTTCTGTGGTGAGCCCAAGTATAGGTTCCTACTGGCCAGGGCCTCTGTCTCCTCTATGCCAGACTTGTTAGACATCTTCTTCCCTCCAAACTGAGGATCTTCATTTAAAAGGATCCTCTTGTTTAAGTCAAGCTTTGCCAAATTGACAACACAATCGTTCAGCTTCCCAATTTCTTTCCCCACAAGGTAGCTAAACGCGGAAATATTATTTAGCATATTTTTCACAAAAATGTAGGAGTTCGTTTTTACTAAATCTGAGTGGTTCACATCCAATTCTTGGAGACACTCCTGAGCCCACTTCATCCTGAAGTCTGCCTCCTCCATTGTTAAATTTGATGTCTTCACAAGAGATTCACATAAAATTTTGCTTATGCCTAGTAGTACTGGTTGTGTTAGAGACGACCTGTCTTTGAGGAGTTGCTTCGCGTTGAATCTATGACACAACTGGAGCAGCCAGTGTGCATTTGTGTTCCTTTCGATATCGATGGAAAGAGCTAACGTGAATGCTTGGTTTATTTCTCGCTCACTTAGTAGGTGGTTAATTCGACCTTTTATAAGGATGTCCGAAGTTTCGTTACGTGGCTTAGAGGGGTAATCCTCTTCTTGTTTTAACTCCACGATGGAGCTGCTACTTCTATTTTGGTTCTCATCTACGGTTTTCTGGTTTGGGTGTGCATACTGCCTTGCCCCACTGGGGTCGCCTCTGAGGTCATTTCGGAGATCAGTTTGTTGTCCATTTGGTTGTCCATTTGGTTGACTCCTTTGGTAACCGCTTCGATAACCATTCAGGTAGTCGTTCTCCCCGTTTTGGTCTGCCGGTTGGTCCATTTCCTCCTCCTCTGCGGAACTGTCCTCCTCATTGGCCTCCTCTCCCTCCGCACGGAGCATCGCATGGTCGAGTTCCCCCCCATCGGCCACCTCCATTATACGGGCCTTCCCAATTCCGTTAATATCATCCCGCAGGTAAGAAATCTGCTTGTACATATTAAAGGTGAAAAGCTTCATTTCGCTTTGCAGATCCTCCAGTTTTTTGCTAATGGAAATTAGTGCGTCTTCACTTTTTCCTCCTTCGGCCTTCTCACACAGCACTGCCTTCTCTATGGCACACAATTCTTTACTTATCATTTTCTTGTTTTCCGTTAGAAGCGAGTTTAGTGACTCCTTCATGGACTGGAAGCCCGTGTTGTATGCTTCCTTCATTCCAGGGATTACACTTTTGGCGAACTGAATTTGAATTTCCGATGAGATAACTGAGGGCATTATTTTCTTCACGGCGTTCTGATGGGTGCTGGTAAAGAAGTCTTCCATTTCTTTGTTAAGAGAAGTTGTTGTGCTTTTTTTCCCTGTTTGTTTATTGGCCTTATCGTGGTCCACGTTGTGCTCTACGCCGTTTTCAGTAGTGGTGCCCATTTGATGTCCTTCTTCATCCCTGCGAACCTGTCTCACATTGTCTAGTGCCCACTTCTTTAGCTGTTCGTTATTCCCCTTTAGCGACCTCGCGAAGGCACCTTTCAAGTCCTCTGACATGCTCAATAACGTCTGTGACAGTTTGGTCGTCTCATTATACATGGCTTTCTTAAAAATGCTCATATCGCTTATCAGCTTCTCCACCTTGTTTTCATACCCGTTAGTCTTCTGCCCCCGAAGGTACATCCCATGACCGCTCACGCAGTTACCATTGCTCACCCCGCCTATGTGGAGACCACCCCCTTTCATCGCATCGTAAATCTTCCCCACTGTCGTACTAATGGAAAAAATCTTCCCATTCATATTTTTAGTTCCGTTCTTGAGGAGGGTTATTTCTTCCATTATTTCATTCATCCTCTTGTCACAATTGCTAACCATGGCTGCCATTTCTTCGTATGATTTTTCTCCTCCTGGATTTATGCTTCCTTCCAAGTCACTCTCCTTCATTTGTCCTCGGGTAGTGACTTTCTCCGTCAGGGTTGCCATTCCAGAGGTTGCAATTTCATTGTATATAATATCTGCCATTTTGTCGCTAACCTTTTTGCATATCTCTCTACACATCTGTTTGAGCAAGTCATCTGATACCTTTCCTGTTTGTCCTTCCATAGTTGGGTTCCAGGAAATGCTGTTACTTAAGGCTGCCTTAACGCTCACCCGTTCTTCTTCATTAGAGCATTTATTCAATTCGATCATTTCACTTTCTTCTTTTTGCTCCACCGGCTTCGTTCCCTTACCTACCATGGGAGTTCCCCCCTCCGTGGGATCCAGAACCGAGTGCTCCCTTCCACGAGTCTCACAAACCTCGCTACACTCGTCTGACTTGTTCTTACTTTTGTGTGATGGTCCCTCCAGTTGTATTTCCTTCTCCATTTCATCTTTGTGTTCCCTCAGGAGACCCCCCTCATTGGTGCTGCTTATTGTTGTGGGTACCTTCGCCGATGGAACTGTCCGAGTTGGTTCCTCCGCTTCTGTCTCCTCACATACGGGGGGACTACTTTTAAAGAACCCTAACTTGTGTAAAAAGGAGTTCAGATTTTTCTCCTTCTTCACGCCCCCGTCGTTCTCCTTCTTATTATAAGGTTCGTTATGTTCTATGTCCTCCTCGAGTGGAACCTGCTCTTCTGCTACCTCTCCCTCATTAACGCTATGTTGAGAATCCACTTTGGGAATGCTCTCCCCGTCTGAATTCTCCGGATTGTCCATCTCGCTGGGTTCACCTCCGTCCTCACACTCCATGAACCTCCTCAGTGCATCTTCATGTGTCGACATTATAATGTCAATGTTGCTGTTATGTTCGACGGTTTTTTTTTCTTCCTGTTCGATCATTTCTGTATTTACCCCAACATAGGGGGGAAGTGATATGCCCACATCTACTGGGTTGGTTTCTCCTTGGGGAGCAGCCCTCCTTCCTCCATCGATAAAGGAAAAAAGGACATCTGCATGGTCCTCATTTCTACTGCTCCTATGCGACGTCGTTGGCGCTGACCTTTCCGTGTTTTCTACTTCTTCATCCTTTTGCTCTTCTTCCAATTTTTCTAACTTTTCTAACTTTGCATTCCTTTGCATTTCTCCAATAGAGTTGGCATTCTGCGTGGGGATGTCCTCCACATAAAAATTGCTGCCTGCACATTCAAGGCCCTCGTCAGGGGAGCTCCTCACAACGGCTGCATTTCTTCCTACTGCACACACTTTCTGCGCCATATCCAATTTCTCTCCTTCGTGCATTCCGTTGGTTAGGGCATTCATATGCTCCATTTCAGGATGACCCTTCAACTGGTTCTTTGCTCCATGGGATGCCTCGTCTGGGTTACCCTTTCCCATAAGATCCTCTAGCGTCTTTTTTATACTAACACTTGCTTCAACACTGCGCGAGTTCACATCACCACTACCGTTTAGAATTCCGTCATGGGTACCTAGCACATCCGCACTGGTATTATGAATAGCAGTAGATGCACCTACGGTTACTTCCCCCTGCGGCGTTATCCCCGCGTCGACACTTCGCCTTTTCAACGAAGTAAGAAATGCCATTTCATCTTTACTAATAGGATGGAGGGAGTTTCCACTGCCATTTGGTAGGGTAGCAACTTCCCTTTGACTTGGATGCCCAATGTTGGCATTTTCTGGGAGACCTGTTAAGGCGCCCTTGCCTGTCACTGCACCGGGTGTGTTTTGACTTCCCACCCCAGGGGCCATTATCGCGTTTAGGAACTCCTCATAGTGAGCTATATTATTCTGTATACTCGTAGGTTCTTCACTTTCCTTTTTAATATTATTCGGTTGGATCTTCTCACCATGGTGCGCTGCGGAAGGGGAAGGTCCATTGTTCGTGCCGGTCGCTTGACCGTCATTAACAGTGGGTACTTCTTCCTGCTTTGTACCCTTGTTACCCGGTTTTTCTTCCTGCTTGGTATCCTTGTTGTTGGGTTCTTCCCTTTTCGACCCCTCCTGCGTGTTCCCATCTGGAGTGCCCTCCCCGCCACTGGGGCCGGCAACATCCCCCATGAGTAGCGGTATAGGAGCAGAAAAAGACTGCACGCTCACGCTCTTTTTAGACGAATTAAAAATAATGGAAAAAAGAAAAAGATTAATTATATTTAAAGAGGAGGAAGAAACAGACACGTTTAAAACTTTAGAGAATTTAAGGCAGTCGTTTGTTTTGATTAATCTGATGGAGCACAATGGCAGGATGGAGTTATTCGGTAGGTGGACAAACTTTGGGTGTATTTTAAAGTCTAGTCTTTTTTTATTAAATATTTCTAGGATAAAGATGAGGCTCCTGCTGCTGTAAGACATGTTTGCGGCGCCCTCACGGTAGGAGATGTTAAAAAAGACAAAGAACTCCGAGGGATCCACAAAGAGTTCCATGTTTTCGATGCTCACGTTGTCCCTTTCGACGAAAATATTTTGTACACTGCACTCTCTCAGTATATCAATACGCTCCGTTGTGTCCTCTCCGGTGGGGTCACCTCTATTATTAAACGGGAAAACAGATATGCAACACAAACTGTGGAAAACAATCAAGTAGTAGTTGCTCTGGTTCGTGTCATCACCACTTTCGTTCGATTGAAAAAAGCTGTTCAATATGTGCACAGAGGATATTTCCACATCCATGCATCTTCCGATCTGTTGATCAGCCCCGCTCGTGGCGTCCCCGTTCTGTGATCCCCCCGTCTGCAGCATCGATATAACCCTCTTCAATTCCTTCTGGAGGGAGCTGAAGCCCACAAGGGTAAACTTGATTCCCTGATTGCTGCGCTGTAGTTGCCAAATTATTGTGTAGTGATTGTTCACCAGCGCGAGGAGGTACTTTCCGTTCAGGCTCATGCAATAGGTGTTTAGCAGAGCCTTCTCTGCGGTAGTAGCATCCTTCGACGTGTTGTCCTGCTTAGCACCCACGTGGCTGTAATTCCGCATGATGGGTTCAAAGAGGAGCGTCACCGCACACCCAGCAACCAGCTCATCAGTGACGTCCACCTCGTCCTTCTTCTTTCTCGAAGCCATCACATTAATCAGCGAAGAAATGTTCCAAATATACAAACAGTTGTTATGCCCCGTTAGAAAGAAGTTGTCACTCTTGGGTAGCCAACTGGCCTTTAAAGGAAGGCCACTCTTCAACGTATTCTGAACACCCACATTATTGGAAGAGGATAAGGAGGTCGTCCATGAGGATCCTTTCTTCTGATATGGAGGGAAATTCAAACAGAGGATCAACTCTACCTTGTACTCATTAATATTGTATATATATAAATGTCCCTTATTGTCTAGGATAAGCAAAAAGTTCCCATTCTCTTTGTTGAAAGAAACATAGACCACCTCATTGTCGTAGGGTAGCTTTATCCTTGTAGTGTTAACCCCATTCTGATTGATCAAACGAAACTTTCCGTTTTTCAGAGCGTAACAAACATTCTTCGAATTGACGTCTAAAATTTCTCCTTCCTTTTTTATTATTTCTAATCCGTCACTCCTTATTTTGGAAATTAGGTTTTCATTCAGCGTTAATAGGTTCGTATTTTTTGGTGGCAGATTTTCTATGGCACTGACTATGCTCTTCGTCTTTATCTTGATGTTGTTTGTTTGGAAGGCCCTTCTGGTGTAGTTCCCCTGGGCGATTATTTGCCCGTTTATTTCCTGCGCCTTCATTTTGTCGCTATTCCACTGAGTTGCCTGGTATGTTGTACGTGCGTGGGAGGAGCCACACTTTCACCTCAGCGTAGATACTTCACCAGGCCAATACGTAGCTTGCACGTATGCACGTATTAGGGTGGTGTGACTTTTTTTCTTTAAATTTGTCTCCCTCGAATGTCGTGCGGTGAAAAGTCCACCAGATAAATGCTAATTAAAAATTGAAACAAACTCAAGTTGGGATCAAATGGGCAAGCTGACTCCCGTTGGGACAAATTGGGGCCAACGTTGCCTGCACTATCTCAGATAACCGTGCTCCCACTCGGAGGCATATGCATCTACACATGTGCGGCATGCACAGGAGTACGAATGACCATACAAATTTATAGGCCAAGTGATGTCCCAAATAACCACCCCAAGAACAGCCCCCCACAAACACAGGGCGCTCACGCTCTAATGTAGGGGGGCCAAAACGAATGCGTGTAGAAGATTAAAAAAAAAAAAAAAGAAAAAAAAAGCGTAAGCTTACAAATCTGTTACTGAGACAATAAGCAAAAAAAGGATAATTAAAAAGGTATACAATATAGTCCCACAGGCATGTACGTAAGGAAGTACATTTATGCATATAGGCTTATATGCATAGGAATGTTCATATCTGCGTGAACGATGAATGGGCTATAAAAAGGAGCATTCAAGCAACATACACAAGAATTTCTCTTGCCTCATGTTCGCTTCTTTTCTTCTTTTGGTAAAATTCGTTCCGCTGATAAATCTTTCCTTAGCAATTAAAATGGAAAAAAGAAAAAAAAAAAAAAAAAATTATATCGCAATTTTGACGTTTTACAGTTTTTCTTTTTTTCTGTACTCCATTTTACGGGCAAGGTGGGGCCTATTTTGTGCTCCCTTTGTATTTTAAAGGGGCCCACCTTGCGCGCTGTACTTTTTGCCGCTACCACCCAGCGTTGACTCTTCACCGGTTCAGTCAAAGCGCACAAGCCAACCAGCCAGTGCTGCCTACTTTCATCACTTCGGAATGTATTTCCACGTGTTTTAGAGTTGCCCCACCAAAATAAAAAAAATTAATCTCCGGAATTGTACGTTTGGATCAGTGCCTCTTCCGATGGTGTTCTCCCAAATATTCGTATGTAATGCAGAACCCCACTGACCTCATACCACACGCGAGGGTCACTACAGAGAATGCATAAATGGTACGTTCTACGGGTGATCCGCTCCTTGCGTCAGCTATCAGCACGCGCAGATACAGGCAACCGTTTGACTGTGCGGCAATGTAAGCATACTAATTTCTTACGTTCACATTCGTTCGTGGTTGCCCATCCTACATCACTGAACTACCCACGAAAGGGGCATTGAGGTGAAAAAGGTAGCCCTGACCTCCTTAACAGGAATGGGCAACTATTAGATGAATTCGCCAGGGGGGTTAACAGTCGAGGCCATGTCGTAACGCTTGTATCGGTCTCTATCGGCATGTGACCCCTGCCTAACTTAACACAGGAGACCGAACTTAACGCCTACAACGGATTAGCACACTTCCAATTTCGTCTATGAGGTGTATGCCCACTGAGAAGGGGCAAATATTTCCCACCTATTGGTGTAGGTCTATCAGGTGCTTTCTTTACTTATTCCCCTCAGGCTAAACTTCATCAACCATGGAGTCAGCCATTTACCTCTCATGCAGCGTCATGCAGATTCTTTCACCCCTGGGAATGTAAACCTCCTGCGCGTGCTTCCATTTGGCAATGGTTATCAAAGCTGATTGTGGTGAGCCCCCAATTTGAAATGACCATATTTGGAACTTCTCCCCGTTCATTCCCTTTCAAAAGTTTTTTTCCTTTTTCCTTTTTCCTTTTTTCTTTTTTCTCCGCCCGCGTATGAGAGGAGAAATATTACCCCCATTTTGGTCAGCACAAATTGGCCAACACAGGACTTGTTTTTTCTCATCACCCGACATGAACACCGTGACTATGTTCATTTGGGCCACGTGCTAACGTGCGGAATGTTAACCTCTCTCTGCAGATGAGCGCAATCGGGGTGGTTTTGTCACCCGTACCTCTGCGTCCATGCACAGTTGGGAACACACCGCGTGGGCAAACTTAAAAATAGACTTCCCGCACTGGAACAGGTGGGGATGAAGGGAGTGCAGAAGGATAACTTTTCTGTGGTGCCCAAATGGGAAGCATAAGGTATGCCCCTCAAAGGGTTCGAAATGACCATTTGGCATTTGCCCACTTAGTATTGGGGCTCCCCCTTGTTAATCCATATGTGTTGAACCTAAAATTGCTCGCTTCAAATTTGAGGCGCTTTTGTATTGGCGATGGTAGTTGCTTCCCCTTTGGCTGCCCTCTTTTGTCTTTCCCCCCGGCGCTATCACCCACGCGCGTATACTACACCGTCACTTCCATTAGTATACAACGAAGTTGTCCTCACATATTGGTGTGCCTTCTCAAATGAACAGAAAAGGAAAGACCCTCAGGAGGTGTCTTCGTATCCATGAGGGCAGAAGGAAAGACCTTTTTTGCCAAATTGGAGGGGAATTACTCATTTATTTATTTTTTTTCTTTTTTTGTTCCTGCCTGGCACAGTCTCTTTTCTTGCCGTTTCAGTTGATCGGTCAATAGGCTGCTGCCATGCCGCGCGGCCACTTATTATTTGCCTTTGTTTTGGTTTGGTTTGCTTTTTTTTTTTTTTTTTTTTTTGTTACGCGTTGCTGGACCTCAAACTGTCGACCTGTTCACACATGCCACATTCTTCCTTCGGGAGGGTTGCCCATAATACATTGCGCGATTATTATTGTGGCGCATGGTACAAGGAACGTGCATACATAAAGGTAAGGTACTCTCTCCCATCATTCGCGGTGACCCCATTGGGAGAAAAGGCATAGATAAATATTACTTTAAGTAGCAGCCTGTAGGTCGCATATATTCTCATTTTTGCTTACACCTCTATTGCGTTTTCCCTAAGTGATCTGCCCCCAAATGTTCGCGAAGAGTCATTTGCGGCACGATCGACGGACTGCTTGACCAGGCGTAGTGCATATATTCACGGCGTGTACAAAAAAAGGGAAGGGGCGCGCCGACCTCAAGTCGTTCTTAATGGGTAAGCATATGACCTTTCCACGAAGCAAATAAAACATTCGGAGCGTAGCATTGGTAAAGGGCACATGCGCTCTCTAATCATTTTAACACCCTTGCATAGTAGCATTTTTTTTTTTTTTTTTTTTTTTTTTTCCGCATTGTAATTTCCCCCTCCCCCGTTATCCGTTAAGAATGCTTGGTCCTTTATGTTCATACGTAAAGTATTCCCCTTTTCCCTTTAATGCGTGCCTAATTAAGCTTTCTAAAATTCGATTCAGTTTGTTTTTTCCTTGCGGAGCGTGCTGAGTTCCAATAGGTGGGTTGCGCGAGGAGGGTAAAAAAAAAAAATATGTTTGCATCTGCAATAGGGAGTTGCCTCCCATAAGAGGAGCTTCTTCTGACACGTGTAGCTATGCGTAGCACTTTACAAGGAGGCACCTTTTCCTGATTTTGAACCTGCCAAGGCGGTACATTTGTGTTTACTTGGGTACATGTGCGGTGGGCCGCGTTGTAGTGCCCCCGCAGGAGAGGAGCGCCAAGGGGAGTTGCGAAACAAGTGCTGATAGAAGTGCTAATAGAAGTGCCGATTGAAGTTGCTACCTGCCCTAAGAACCAATCAAGATGCTGGTGAAATGCGAGACGAAGAGCCAGAGGGTGAAGAGCATTTCCTTCCATCCGAAGATCAACCTCATCCTTGCAGGACTGCACAATGGAATCATTCAGCTATGGGACTACCGTATCGGGATTCTAATTGAAAAGTTTGAGGAGCATGAGGGGCCCGTAAGGGGCATAGACTTCCACGCCGTGCAGCCCCTCTTTGTCAGTGGAGCAGACGATTACCTAATAAAGGTGTGGAACATACATCTAAAAAAATGTGTCTTCAATTTGGTAGGCCATTTAGACTACATCAGGAAGGTGCAGTTTCATCTGACCTACCCATGGATTCTATCCGCCTCAGATGACCAGACCATTAGAATATGGAACTGGCAAAGCAGAGTCTGTATAGCCATATTGACAGGACATAACCACTACGTAATGTGTGCAGAATTTCATCCCACACAGGACCTCATCATTTCCAGCAGCTTGGATAAAACTCTACGTGTGTGGGACATAAAACTGTTGCGAGAGAAGAACGTCATATTGACGAGTGAAAATGCGGTGAGCGATTTGCCATATGGATTATCGAAGGGCCTTTACAACGCGGATGTGCTGGCCTCATCTGGAGATAACCAAATGGGCATGCATTCCTTTGTCCCGAATAATCAGCACCTGCAACAGCTTCAGCAGCAACAGAACAACAATAACATGTTTGGCGCATCGGACGCCATTTGTAAGTTCGTTCTGGAGGGTCATGAGAAGGGAGTGAACTGCTGCACTTTTCACCATAGTCTACCCATCATTGCATCTGGATCAGATGATAAGCTAGTAAAATTGTGGAGGTATAATGATAACAAGTGTTGGGAGTTGGACACCCTGAGGGGTCACTTTAACAACGTGTCCAGTTTAGTTTTCCACCAAACGAATGACGACTTATTGTTAAGTAACAGTGAAGACAGAACCATCCGAATATGGGATATCACCAAACGGGCATGTATTCATACGTTCAGGAGAGAGAATGACCGTTTTTGGATTCTGTCCTTTAAACCCAACTCCAATTTAATTGCTTCGGGGCATGACTCAGGGATGGTCATATTCAAATTTGAGAAGGAAAAATGCCCCTTCGATAAATGTGGAACTGTCTTGTTATACGTGAAGGAGAAACGGATTTATGCTTACGACGTGAGGAGTGACAGACACACTTGTTTGTGTCCCGTCAGGAAGAATGGCAACGCGATGGTGTCTGGGTATCACAAGTTGATATACAACCAATTCTGCACCACGCATGTGATGCTTCTTTTTGTGTACAAGGAGGAGGATCATTTTTCCTTCGACCTGATCGTTTGTGACACGGTTGGGGAAGGTAGCGGGGCCGGTCGTGCGGGCAACGCGTCTCTCTCCAGGGGAGGCATGATGGGGGGGATGACCTCAGCGTCACCAACGTCACCTCCTGCATCACCCTCCGGATTGCACTTCTTCAAATCATGGGCGAAGCACTCCAGTGCGAATAACGCAAATGTGTCCCCACAGAAAAACATCCAAGCGGGGAGAAACCCAGAAGAGTTCAACCCGGACAGTGTAAAATACCTGATCAAAAATAAGCACTGCTCTTCTGTTTCATTTTATACGAGAAATAAGTACCTCCTTGTGGAGAAGAGAAGTGGCAACTACGTCTTGAGCATTCAGAACATACCAGAAGATAACACCTCCAAACGGGTGGAGGTACCCTTCAAGGTGGAAGCAGTCTACCCCCTGAATAATAACAAGATAATCATCCTTTCGGAGAGCAAAATATACCTATACGATATAAGCGTAAAAAAGGTCCTAAACGAAATGAACCACACGGATACCATCATTTCGGTGGAAATACTTAAGGACCACAATATTGCCTTCGTGTTTAAGTATAACGTTGTTCTGACGACGATCGATCTGGTTCACCTATGCACAGTGCATGAGTACATTCGTGTTAAAAGTGGGGTCTGGGATGAGGAAAACAAAAATGTCTTCATCTACAATACACTTAGTCATTTGAAATATATAATGATAAATGGAGAGAAGGGACTAATCAAATGTTTGGAAGAACCTGTGTACCTTTTCAAAATATACAACAACAGATTATTCTACCTTACGAGGAAGCAGGACGTGGTCAGTGAACCGCTGAACGACACGGAATATCTGTTTAAACTGTCCCTTGCGAACAATGATGAGCAGAGTGCTTACCATTATTTAGACATACAACATAAAGGAAACACCTTCTCTAATGACCACCACAATGAGGGAAAGAAAAAACTCTACTTCAGTTACAACCTTATAGGGTATATTAAAAAGAAGGGGTTCGCAAATTTGGCAGTACAAATGGTCAACAACAATCATACCCTTTTTAATCTGTCCATTCAGTTGGGACATTTGAATAACGCCCTCAAGGCAGCCAAAAAAATTAATAAGACGCACATTTGGAACCTTCTAAGCGTTCATGCATTATTACTAGGCAATTACGATATCGCAGAATATGCCCTGGTGAGGATGAAGGCCTACGACAAGCTCTCCTTTCTCTACCTCTTCAGTGGCAACATTGAAAAATTGAAAAAAATGCAAAATATTGCCATCATAAGGGGAGACCTAATCTCCATTTTTCTGAATTCATTATACTTGGGGGACATACAACAGAGGATAAACGTCTTTGTTGAACAAAACCAGGTGAACTTAGCTTGGGCCTGCTCCCAACTGTACAACATTCCCATTAACTTATCAGAGAAGAATTTCGACTTTGACGTAAATGAGTGCA
This sequence comes from Plasmodium coatneyi, assembly GCF_001680005.1. Classification (NCBI taxonomy): domain Eukaryota; phylum Apicomplexa; class Aconoidasida; order Haemosporida; family Plasmodiidae; genus Plasmodium; species Plasmodium coatneyi. Next base: position 2,177,434 of record NC_033566.1, on the reverse strand, counting down.
CCTACTGCCCGGAGAAGTCCTTTTACCTGTCCCCCCCTATACCCATTGTGAGGGTTGACAGCACCTTCGGGCAAAAGAAAAACCTATCAATGGAACAGTCACCAGAACAGATGGGTTTGTACAAAGAGGCGAAGGATGTCCCCCCCAAGTGGGGAACGCCAGCCGCGTGGAATGGATCCTACAACTGGCCCGTCATCAACCTCGAGAAGACATTCCAGGCTAGAGACGACCCCAGTGGATCCGCACCCCAGGGGTTGAAGAAAAAAGCCCTGGCCAAGTCAGGTAAGGAGCAGGTCATCCTACGATTGCATGCTTCCCTGTTTGACCGTTTGATCGTTTGATCGATTGATCGTTTTACCGTTTGACCGTTTGATGATTTATTTTTCTCCCCCCCTTGCAGACCAACGAAGCAACGCATCCGATGAAGACGACGTGTGGAAAGACGAAGTCAACGACGAGGACATCATAAACATCGACTTGGACCTGGAAGACCACAAAGAACTACTAAGCAAGAGTGCAGCCACATCTGTGAGGAGTACCAAAATCGAGCGCGCAGATAACCTCTACGAAGTTATGGCCAAAAAGTACGGACGAATCATGGACCACATAAGGACGGGAAATATAACCAACGCACTTAACCTTATTTCCAAAAAATACGGCATCGTTGATATGAAGCCATTAAAAGGAATTATAAAAAATGTATACATTTCGACGTATGCCTATCTGACCCCCATCCCGAATTACGTTCCGTTGAAGATACCGATAAACACAAATGAGGAGACAACAAATACGAACGTATACATCAATCAGCACTTCCTTTTCAACCAAATTAAAAAGGCACACAAATTAGTGACCCTGGGAAAATTTTCTACAGCTTTGAGCCTCTTCAGGAGCACCCTCTACCACATGATATTTGTAACCCCTGCTGATAAGGACACAGAAATGAATGAATACCTGCATATGTGTACTAGCTACATTTTAGCCATGAGATTAGAGGAGGAGAGGAATGCCACTGCTACGGAGGACCCAAGGAGGAGCCTAGAATTGATGGCCTACTTTACTTGCTGTCCTATGCAGAACTCACACTTGTACTTAGTCCTCAGGAGAGGCATGGGTCTCGCGTGGAAGGCACAAAACTACGTCACGGCTGGATCGGTAAGACACAACCCAGAAGCGGGGATTTACCACATCCTCCACATCTCTTTGCACTACTACGTCACCACTATATTACCACTACGTCACCACTATATTACCACTACATCATCGCTATATTTACCCCCCCCTGTGCAGTTCGCCAAACGGCTGATAAACGGGAACTACGAAAGCATCAAAGGCTCCGAGGAAGAAATCGTTAAGGCGAAGAAAATTCTGCTCATGTGCGAGCAGAAAAGCACGGAACAGCACAGCATTGACTACGACCCGAACGATTATCGTAAGGACAGCAGCATGGAAAAAAAAAAAGAAAAACTGCCCCCCCTCAACAGTAAGATGGAAGCACATGGGTTAATAACCATACCTTCTTATGCCCCTTTTTTATCCCCACAGATAACATGAGAGTATGCAGCGTCAGCTTAACGAGGATCAAGCCGAATGAGGAAACGGTCTGCTGTCCCTTTTGCCAGTCCGTGTCGAAGCGAGAGTATACGTCCAAGATGTGCCCGAACTGTTTGATCGCGCAGCTGGGCAAAAAGGTAATGTGGCAACACCCACCTGTGATATGATTAGCAAAGGAGAACGTTTGTTTTAGTGCACCCAGAGATGGTGCCACATGTGGTGTATCTTCATTCGCCTCCTTTTTAGGCCCTCGGATTTGACTTCCTAAACAAGAACGCATGATCAAGGTGTTAGCGTGTTCTTTGCTTTGCCTCATTGCAGTATCATCTGGGTGGAGATTTACCAGTTGTATGAGTAACCAACTGTGTCACTACTTCTTTAACCAACGGGCGCACCCCACCTCAACATCGCAGAAACGTCACACAAAGGAGAAATAAAGAAAGAGTACAAGCTATTCCTCACATTAGCTTGACGGATGTATATACCCTAGGAATGATTAATTAAAGACGAGGCGTCCTGGCAAGTGGGTAATTCGCCATTGTAACTTTTTCATTGCGTACATGCAGCTCACATTGCCGTCTATTTTTGCAGCCCAGATGATGCTTCATGTTACCGTGTGGTGAATAATTCCGCTGGGTTGCATCCCCGTGCGTTTCTTTGTTAATCTTGGCGCGATTCTATTGCATGAGCAGTTTTGCGTCCCCTCGTAGTTACCTCTACGTGTACTATACTATATAATATATTAAACTGATTTCCACGTAACTATGGAAAAAACGCGCACCTCTACATTGGCTCATTTGTCAACCACTGGAGAAAATTGCAATGAATGCAGCACCTACGTTAGTATACACTGTTAACCGTTTTGTGGTTTCGGGGAAGGCCCATTGGGAATAGGACCCCCATGAGTGTGGGACTCCGTGTTGCAAAGAGTGCTCTGCACTGGAGAGAGGTTTTTAAAAAGGGAGCCCTCCTTTGGGGGGGAGGTCCACGCGGGAGGTAAGAATCAACGCGGCAAAGTTAGCACTGCAATGATGGTGTGGAAAAAGGGAAATTGGGGAATACCCCCAGAAGTGACAAACCTACTGACAGGGTTAAGTGCCTTGGGGGGAAGACGCAATTTAAAAAAAAAAAAAAAAAAAAAAAAAAAAGGCCACCGGTTGGACAGGAAGCAGAGGGAATTTCCGTTCGGTGGAGTCAGGATCATCTGAGGATGATAACTCACAAGGGGGATGGAAAAAGCATCGCTTTTGTTAACCACCCATATGGTGTCCTCCCTCCATGGGTGTTCCCCTGTTGGTAACCAGTTGCTAATGAGTTGCTTACCAGTTGGTAATTTTCTGCACGTCATGGGTGAAGTGCTTACCCTGTGCTATGGGATGTTATTTGACAATGCTCCAGTCACCCCTCGAAGCAGTCCTGCGGCACCACGTCTTGCAGCTCGCCACTGTCGTACATGCTCTTAATAATATCGTGGCCGCCAATCAACTCCTTGTTTATGTAGAGTTGTGGGTAGGTGGGCCAGTTAGAATAAACCTTCAGCTCATTACGCACGTCTTGGTCTTGTAAAATATCAAAGGTAGTGTACTTTATCTTACAACTATTTAGCATAAACACAACTGCGTTACTGAATTTACATTGGGGGAAAGTTTTGCTTCCCTTCATGAAGAGGATAATTTTGTTGCTCCCTATTAAATGTTCTATTTTTTTCACGGTGTCTGATTTTTCAGTGGAGTTACCTTCCCCAGTTTGTGTAGCCTCCATGGGGGAACCTCCCTTTTGAATATACTTCCTTATGAAGGACGTAACCGTTGAGACATTGCAATTGGTAAAGTTTTTTATGAGCTGGCCATTCTCATAAAATTCAAATATTCCGCTTTCATTGTTTCCTTCTTTTGGACTAGCCACGTACACTTCCAACATGGGGCAATCTTCTACCATGGCTTGGCAAACATCCATGTGTAACTCGTATTCTTTTTCTTTGCTCGACTTGAGGTAGAATAGCTTCTGTCCATGTCCCTCCACGCACTTGTCCTTTTCCTCTTCCTTAATGAAGTTCATTGTGCTAGCTATTATGTTGGATTTTTTTTTTTTTTTGACTTCTCAACGTGGAGAAATTGCAAACAGAAAATATTTCAAACTGATCAAATTAGCAACCGCGCGGGAAACAACGGAATGTTTTTCTCAAATGGATGATCCTCTGATGGAATGTGGTGAACAAAAAAGGAGAAGCCATATGGGGAGGAATTTATTTTTTTTTTTTCGCTGAAGAGGACTTCCTACCATGCAAAGTTGTTGTTAATTGATGACTGTACGCAGAAGGATTTCGATACGCACACAACATGGGTAAGCCATGCTACATATGATAAGCCAGTAGAACTAGACCAAACAGTATTTGCCAAAGCGCGTGATCCACTAAGTTCCAAAGCGGCTTAGAGCAGCTCATACGTGAGGAACCGCCTTTCCCAGTCTGCGCGAAAATTATTTTCCCCCTTTTATGTAGTGAATTTTTTAAATAGATTTTCCCGTATGCTACGTTCCAGTGAAGTTAAAAAAAAATCCTAATTGTGGAACAAAACAAAAAAAAAAAAAACGTGTAGTGTTATTTCTCTACCACGTATGCCGCAATCCGGTAAGTTACCCGTATTCCCCGTAGGCGTTCGTTCGTGTAGGCACTTGCTCCGCCGTTTGCATACGCGTGGCATATGCAGGGTATCCATACGCCCCCGATGGTACACCGAGGTGACAGAAAAAATTAAATAAAGGGGACCTCCCGGCTGCCTGAAAAATGCATTTCAAGAGGAAAGGCGGAAGAGGGAAGAACGCAGGGCGCAGATCATAAAGCGGCACTTCAGTATCGCGAGTCCCTTTTTTATTTTTTTTTTTTAATCCAGCTTTTTGTAAACTGCGAAAGGGAAGCAAGTTCTCACAACGCAAAAAAGAAAAAAAAAAAAAAAAATGAAAAAAGGCAAAGTTAACTAACCAAACAGTTAAACTAAAAGAAGGCAAAACTTAAGCCATCATCACCCAACCTTTGCGAAGCCTTTTTTTTAGTGATGGGCGAGGCGACCCGGCAAATGGGAAAAGTGGGCCACCGTAAAGGCTGAACAGGTAGAAAAGTTCCTCCTCCGTTGGAAACTTCCAGAGCAGTTCAAACGGTTAAAAGGGCAGGAGAAGCAACAGTGGTGAAAAAGCAACCGTTGTTGAAGCTACCGACGTTGGAGCTCCCCTGGAAGAGGATTCACCAGGGAAAGCCCAACCTGTGCACATAGAACTCCACGAGAGATGTAATTCCCACCGATGCGGAAGAGCAACTGTCACACCATCTTGCAACTGCAAAGTTTGGGATTCACCACGCAAAAGGGGAATGAAAGTTTGCCCTTCGACTAGGAAAGAGCGAAAAGACGAGGGAAGGAAGCTGTAAACGGGGAGAGAACTTTTAAGTGGAGTTCCCAAACGAAGAATTCACACCCCCCCTCTGCATAGGCAACTAGTGTATGCTATATCCCCATATATATACACACATATATACGCACACCAGTTCGGTCCGCTACGAATCTTCCCAAAATGAGCAAAAACAAAAAGGGGAAGAAGAAGGACGACTTGGATGCGATCCTTGCCGAATTCGGCTTTGACGAGAAGCGCGAAGATGAAGTAAAGGGCGAGAAGGAAAAGGGAGTAGCAGAAGCCAATGGGGAAGCAGGTGGTGCAGTTGCCCCTGCTGGGGCTGAGGAAAACGAAGCGACCAAAATGTCCAAGTCGAAAAAGAAAAAGGAAAAGATGAAGCAGAAGAAGGAGCAAATGAAGAGCAAAGAAAATGAAGAGGAGGGACAGGAAGAAGGAGAGGCGAAAAAGGGAACGGCCGAGCAGGACGCCGATGCGGCTGATGCCAATGATGACGCTAATGATGCTGCAAATGACGCTGCCAAGAAGAACAAAAAAAAGAAAAAGAAGGACAAGGAGAAAGTGAAGGAACAGAAGGGCACGTCAGGAATGTCCGAAATGGCCAAGGCAGCGGCGGAAAGACTCAGACTACTAAAAGAATATGAAGAAAAAAAAAGGGAAGAGGAAAAAAGAAAACAAGAAGAGGAAGAAGAAAGAATTAGAAAGGAGGAGGAAGAGAAGGAAAAAAAACGATTAGCTAAATTGGAAAAAAAAATGCAGTTAAAAAAGGAGGGAAAATTGTTAAGTGCAAAAGCGAAGGAAGAAAAAAAAAAAAAAGAATTGTATTTGAAAACGCTGAAAGAGTCGGGGGTGCTGATCGAACCGAAGGAAAAAGCCAAAGCGGAAATCATCAACATTGACCTCAACAAAACGAAAGCTTTCCTAAAGAAGAAAAAGAACAAAACAAATGCTAACGCGAGTGGAAGTGGAAATTTGAATAATAACGCGGAGGGGACGGGAGGTAATACACCGGAAGGAAGTAAGCTCGTTGATGCGCTAGCTAAGGAAGACCCAAAAGAAATTGTCCTGGACGACTGGGAAGACTTCCTCAACGTGGATGAAGAGAGCAAAAAGGAAAAACAGTCCAACGAAAAACAAACTAATGAGAAGACAGATAAAGAGAGGAACAAATCAAAGGAAGCCAAAGGAGCAGACGGGAAGAAGGGCACAAAGGCGGACGCACTTAGCACCAAAAAAGGAAAAAAAAAAACAGAAGCTAGCAAAAGTAATAGTAACGAGAAGAACAAGAACGCCCATGACGACTCAGACGATGAGAGCGAATATCGGTCAGCCATTGTGTGTATATTAGGTCACGTCGACACGGGAAAAACGAAACTACTAGACAAACTACGACATACAAATGTGCAGGACAATGAAGCGGGAGGAATTACGCAGCAAATCGGAGCTACCTTCTTCCCAAAGGATGTCCTAGATAAGGAAATAAAAAAAGTAGATGAAAGTATTAGGTGCATGTCGAAGGGAATTATGATTATCGACACCCCGGGGCATGAGTCCTTTTACAATCTCAGGAAAAGAGGCTCCTCTTTATGCGATATAGCCATTTTAGTGATTGACTTAATGCACGGATTGGAGCAACAAACGAAGGAATCCATTCAAATATTGAAGCAAAGGAATTGTCCTTTCGTTATTGCACTGAACAAAATTGACAGACTTTACATGTGGAGCAAAAATGACTGGTCTCCATTTAACTACACGTTTAAAAAGCAAAAGGAAAACACACAAGATGAGTTTAAGGATAGGCTACAAAATATTCTTAATGAGCTAGCCGAACAGGGATTGAATTGCCATCTCTATTGGGAAAACCCCAACCCGAGGAAATATGTTTCCATCGTACCGACAAGTGCAATAACTGGGGAAGGAATTGCCGACCTGATTATGATTTTAGTAAAACTGACGCAGAACTTTATGCTGAAAAATATTGAATACCATGATAAATTAGAGTGCACCGTTTTGGAAGTAAAAAATATTGAAGGGCTAGGAACAACCATCGATGTAATTCTCACTAATGGGGTTCTTAAAGAATCGGATACCATCGTCCTGTGTGGTATGAACGGACCCATCGTCACAGTTATTAGAGCGTTGCTAACCCCACAACCGTTAAAAGAGCTAAGAATAAAAAACGAGTATGTGCACCACAAGTCGATTAAGGCATGCATTGGAGTGAAAATCTCTGCCAACGGATTGGAAGAGGTCCTCTGTGGTACTTCCCTCTTCGTTGCCAACAATACGAACGAAATTGAGGACTACAAAAAGAAAGCCATGACAGACGTTTCGGACGTCTTCAATCATGTAGATAAAACTGGAGTAGGTCTCTACGTTATGGCTAGCACGCTTGGTTCATTAGAAGCGCTACTCATATTTTTAAAAGATTCGAAGATACCCGTTTTTGCAGTCAACATTGGAACAGTGCAAAAGAAAGACGTAAAAAAAGCTAGCGTCATGAGGGAAAAGGGAAAACCTGAATACTCAGTCATCCTCGCCTTTGACGTTAAAATCGATCCGGAAGCAGAAAAGGAAGCACAAATTTTAGGCGTCGAAATTATGCAGAAGGATATTATTTACCACTTGTTTGATGCTTTCACAAGTTATATTAAAAAAATTGAGGAAGAGAAAAAACAGAGCAAATTGACGGATGCTATTTTCCCATGCGAACTGTCCATTGTTAACGACTGCGTGTTTAATAAAAAGGATCCCATCGTCATTGGGGTTAAGGTTGACTGTGGAATACTAAAAATTGGGACACCATTGTACATCCCTGAGAAGAGCCTAAAAATAGGAAATGTCGTTAGCATTCTCTTGAACAAAAAAACTTGTGAAAAAGCAAAAAAGGGAGACGAAGTTTCCATTAAAATTTGTGGCGAACCACATATCACCTTCGGAAGACACTTTGATTTTAACCAAAAGATTTACAGCAAAATTACTAGGGAGAGTATTGACGTGTTGAAGGAGTACTTTAGGAGCGAGTTAACTATGGAGGATTGGAAATTAGTTGTGCAGCTTAAGAAAATCTATAACATTATCTGACCACGCGGATATTAGACAGCACGCACGGAGCACACATACGGGGGGCTACTTAAAAGGTCGGCGTGCACCCCGATTGTTACAAACCCCCATATAATTGGTCACGTGGGTGTGCCTATTTGTGCGTCGATACGTGTGCCCATCCAATGTGTCCAAACATGTGTGCACCCCTTGTGAGAACTGCCTTTCTCTTCTTTCAGTGCACCACTGCATGAGCAACTCCCCTTCACTTCCTTTTTATCACGTCGAAAAAAAAGGCCTATTTGAAATATTACCATATGTGCTGTATTCATTTGCGTCGCTGCATGTGGTTGTGTCATTGTACCATTTTTAAAACGGAAAAAGTTAACATTTGAAAATTTTTTAAATTCACATTTTTAATCAAACAAAGGTGGGTAACCCTTTGGAGGATTCCCTCGAAAAATGCACAAACGGGATGGTAGGCCCTTCGAAATTTTCTCAACAGGGGGATGTCACACACCGAGCGTTGCAATGGTTTAAACTACTCGATTAATTGTATTTATCTACTTGCTTTTTTTTTCTTTTAAATGGGGAATGTTAGAAGGTTCTCCGTCCAGTCTGTCTGCCTGAACAGGTCAGGTAAAACAGTTCAAATGGTAAATGCGGAACAAAAAAAAAAAAGCATGCAGGGAAGAGCAAATAGGTGAATTGTGTACCGAAGGAAACCTAGCGAAAAGTTTCTACAAAATGGGGAGGACGTTAAAAACGAGTGGAGACTGCTCTGAGGTTCACCATTCCGACATGTCGTTACGTAAAAATTAAATGTACTCGTACGCGTTTAAAACGAAAGGGTGCCCCAAAATTTTGGCAGTAATTTTTTTTGTAGAAAAACATAATCGATTCCCCTTCACGTGATACATGTTCCCATGTTATTTTGCAGCGCGGTTGGAATAGGCAGTCCAGCTAGCTCTCTCTCCACAAAGACCGGTGAAGCGGTCGCTATTGTGGCTGTCCCCGAGGTGGCCTTCTCCACAGGCGCATACTCATAAGGGTGGACACCGTTGGAAGGAAGCATAATAGGAACAGCCACATGGCGAATCCCGTAGCGCAGTGCACAAATTTAAGAGTGCCCTCACTTAAGCCAAATCGGTTGAGTCCCATCTAAAGAGTATTTTCCCCCCGTGTGTGAACACATTTCCGCCAAAAGAAAGGCTCCCATTTTGAAGGACCGCCACATGGACACCCCCCCACGTGGTGCTAATCTCCTCCCGTCAATCCCCAAAATAAGCGACATTTTTTCCTTAACGCAGTCATTAACACGTAAAGAAAAGCTGCACGGGAGCCAATTCTGCTGAACTTGAACTTGGGCCGAAATGGATTTTACGGATGTGGACTTCTTCACTCATGTGAGTGGTCTCCGGGGTGGGGGGGTCCTAGACATATATTCCAAGGGGTATGAAAGAAAGAAAAAAAAAATCCAAAACGTAACACAACAAAACGATCGTGCCAAACCCCGCTTGGAAATGCCCCCCTTTTTTCAAAAACGCTGCTACTTTGATGTCTTCCCCTTAGATGGTTTGAGTGCCACAAGAGCCTGGTCTCGATCAACCTCTACCTCCACCGCAACAGTGACATGATCGACACCATCGGGGATGAGCGGGTGGACGCCCTGGTCGGGAAGGTACCGGGAATAACCATCTGAGCAGTTCATCAGTTGATCAGTTGAGCATCTTTTTCTGCGATGACGTGGTGAATACTGCTATGCACACATATGTATATGTATAATTATCCCCACATGGGAAGGACTCCTTCCTTCTGCACACTTCCCCCCTTTCCCCCTTGCAAAGTTTGAAACACTGCTTAGGGAACTAATCACCACCTACTTCGTTCGATTTCTCCACTCGGAAGAACTAACAAAGTGCAGTAAAGACAAATTATTGGAACGAGAAGTGGACAGAAGCGAAGTGCATGGTACCAACGGAGGTGCAAAAAACGGAGACGACACAACTGCGCAGAACCGCATCTCCAGTTACATATCGGTATGGCTCTACACCCCTCATACGTACATGCCAAAAGGGAAAACATTTCTCCTTAACTGACGCTACCCCACTGAAGCAAGAACCTCTTTCCATTTAACCCACTCTCCCCATCCACCCCCCAGATGTACCACGAAGTGACTTTACTGAATATCTTCGAAAGGCTCCTATGTGCAGATCACGCATACGACAAAATAGACAACCCCATGATAAACCTCTTCGCATATATTTATTCCAATTTGGTGGCCTTCCTCAAGAGGTAGGAGATGGGCAAAACGGTCCCCCGTCAGTGTTGAGGAGGGGGTTGCAGAGGATTGCACACTCTCAATGCGTGTGCTAAAGTTTTATTTTATTAATTTTTTTTTTTTTTTTCCCCGTTTAGCAATTCGGAGGAGTACTTTGTCAAGCCGATAAGCGAGATGTCCATAGGAGAGGTCACCAGGAGGGGGATACAAATAGCGCATCATTTCTTTGCCCCTCTCCGCATCAATATATGAGTCCCCCCCACCACCCTCCTGCAGATGCTGAGGGAAGAAAACGACAAATCGCAAAGCATAGACAGACTGAAAATATACGTCAGCGTTGTCAACGCCCTGCGGAACATAACAGACAGGATTCATCTGCTAAACAACACAGTCATGAATAAGATAGTGGACTACGGTTAGCGGAGGACGGAGAAGCAGGGCATTCTCTTTCGCTTCCTTCGAACGAACTTTTTTTCTCACGATGCTTTATTGAAGTGGATATAATAAAGGATACGCACCCCCTCCTCCCCTCCTCAGACATTTTGCTAATTCTAATTCCTCTCCTGGAGAAGAGACCGTGGGAACATGGCAACTACGTGTTTGAAGGGAATGAGTAATTTGATACCTACAGGTGGTCTACTTAAGCGCACTGATGAGTACACATCTATATATACACGTTAGTATGTGCGTAATTGACACCCCTTTTGGGTTACTCCACACGCAGGTGGGTAAAACGGGAAGGCAACACCCTATGTACAATTGAGAAACAGGTAGAGGCAACGAAAAGGAAGAAGTGCAGATAAGGAATTGTAATCTTTTTCTATTTCCACATTCATATGGCAAACATATCTTCTTCACTGAACTGCACATTGCGTCTACCCCCTCCCCGAAGCTGTGGCTGATACTGTACACCCTGATATTGACTAAGGACTGTCAAGAAAAGTAAAAAAAAAATCACTGAGCGAAGGAGTTCCAAACTGGAGTGGTCCTTATTAGACAACCACTTGTGTCGACATGAATTGTTCTTCCCTTCTTTGCACACCCGACAGGTACGAAATGACCAACTATAGGAGGAACAACATTTTGAAGGTACACATGGGGTGTATATCGTTTGGGTGTGCAGTTAGACCCGTCTCGTTTGCTCCACTGCATCCATCTCATCGTGTCTATCCCACCGGTTCTGTCCCCCCTGTCAGCTCCGAAAGTACATGAACGAGCCCCTGCACGAGCAGCTACCCCCCATGAAGACGCTGCACACGTTCATCGAGGTAAAGCGGGAACCGAAACCAAGGAAGAGAGGCAGACAAATGGACAAGCAAACGAACTGATGAACGAACAAACCAAACTGCAAGGCCATCCCCTCCTCACCGCCTGCAGCACCTGTACATTTCCAAGAGCGTCTTCCCGGAAAACAAAAACTCCTACCTGATCATCGACGTGGTGAGTCATTCCCTCAAAAGAAAAAAAAAGGGGAATGAAAAAATGGCTGATCATCCTGAGGAAAAAAATAAAGTTTGTCACTTCATCGTCACGTCATCGCCGCTCCCCTGTTCACCCTGTGCAGGTGCCGGAAATCTTCGAAGAAATCAAAGAGGACGTGCTGAAGAACAAAAGAAGATTAGCGTCCCTCCTGAGCAGCGTCACCATCGAGAGGGACCTTTTGGGCAGCATTTCTGACATGTACCTGTCTGTGTATGAATTTGACCAGCAGACTGGGGGAGGTGCAAAGAAGGGTAACACTCCAAAGGGGAAAAACGCAACGACGGAGGGAAGTACCTCAGACGCGCCGAAAAACGTATACCAACAGGACAACACTACCCCCTCGCGCATTCACGTCCCAACCCAATTTCAGACACCCAGGGCGGTTCTCACTCGAGTGACGAAAAGGGCGAAGCAAAGGAGGAGTCTTTCCTCTGCGATAGCTGCAAGGAGATTGTAATTAACAAAATGGGGGGGAAAAAAATCCTGTACATGGAAAAAAAGACCATATTTCATCCTTTCGTCATTTCCGTGGCCAATTTTCTCCCCACTTTTTTCCCACTTTCAGGCCGAATTGCAATGCTCGCAATGCAAACGGGCGTACTACTGCTCGAAGGAGTGCCAGGTGGGTTTCGTCCACATTAAAGTGGGCAACTTTGTGTAAAATAATAAAGCACAGATATTTCGTCCTTGTCTATATGGCGTTTCTCCCCCTTTTTGTTCCCTTTTTTCCGCCATGCCACGGGGCAGATGAAGGACTGGTTTCACCACAGAGAGGTCTGCTCATACGTGACATAACATCGACCTGCAATTTCACGAAAACAAGAAGAGGTGGAGCAGCGGCATACCCGAAGTTGGTCCTTACATGAACAGTCAGAGACAAGATAATGCAAATATGATGCAAGGTGCGTCAATGTTGGAGAGGGATGAACGCTGCTGTGCGGGTAGCCACTACGTCCAACCGCACACCCCATGGATTAAAAAGGGAGGGCACAAAAATGTATGCGCAGTGTGTGTAAGTGGTGTGCGTGTGGGGGAACAAAACCACACAGACATGTAGTGGGTAGTACATATGCGCCAAACAGCGCGTAGAAACGATCAACTTTTCACACAACTATTTTCTCACAAAGGGAATGCTGAACAAAAAAAAAAAAAAAAAGAAACTTTGGGCACACTGGTCGGTACGCTGGTAGGTAGGCTGGTCGGTACGCCACTCAAACAACTTCACCACGCGCGTTAAGACAGTTGACAATGTTGGTCCTGCAGATGGGGCACGCTTGGCTTTTGTACAGCCACTTGGTAAGGCAACCCACATGGAAGAAGTGGCGCTTGTCACACGGCATCATCATGACGTCATCGCTACGCACGTAGTTCATCATGCATATGGAGCAGATCTCTTCATCGTCCTCATGGGCATCATTGTAACTTTCGTGGTAACCCTCCTCCTGGTCGTTCTCCCGTCCTAGGTGTGAACTGTCTACCTCATTCGATGCGTCCTCCGAGTTAGGGATGGGCACTTTCCCTGGGGTTCCACCATCGGCAAAGTCAGAATGTTCATTTGGGTCATTACTTCCGTTAAGAGGATTTAGCATCTCCCTCAATGGGTCATCTACAAGGGGGGGTGTATTTCTCACGCTGAAAGAATCCCTGAGTTTTTTTTTTTTCTTCTTCTCCTCCTCTCTGTTGTCCTTCCTCTGCATGACCCTCTTGACCTTATCAAATATAACTTCAAAAGATGGTTTTTTTAATTTTTTTTTTTTTTTCTGTTCATTGTGTGAATTACGCACAAAGTCTATATCGCTGTATTTTAAAACGGTCAATTTGTTTATGACATTTTCTGGCGTCGGAATGCGATCGTTTTCGTCGACGGAGAAGTTTACTATGACACAAATAATTATGGAAAGGAACAAACCCAGGGAAATGTAAAACAGAAGGGGTAGGAAGTACAAGGTTATCGTTAGGTAGTAATACAGCTTTATGAACTTCAAAGCCACGGTGCTAAAGGAGCATTTGTTTCGGTAAAAATGGAGCAGGTGAAGAGACAACAGAACCAGCAGAAAAGTTAACGAGTTAAAGAGCTTTATTAAATATATGACCAGACTTCTCATCCTTTCGTTGTTCTCTATTTCCTCTCGCTTCTTTATTCGCACAATTGTTAAATGCACATGGCAGATGCTTTTTATCCATATAGCTATCGCCAACACCCGGTTGTAGTAATCACATGGCTCACAAGGAGTTCGAAGGAAGTACAAACCCATGGTCACCATACCTACTATGCTTGCTACCAGCACCAGGTGGAGCATCATCGTCAGGTACCTGTACAGCGTCGTCTCGGGGGGACACATTTCGATGTAGTTCCCTGAGGAAAAAAAAAAAAAAAAAAAAAAAAATTTTTAATGAGAAAAAAAAATGTGCTGCGAAATAACCATACGAGTATCTCCCCTGGGGGGCACGTCTTTTTCTGGGCACTTCTCGCCCTCCATAAATAGTAGAACAAGCTTGTCTTTCTCACCGCTGCTGCTCGTGCTATCCGTGTCTTCATTCATTTTGGCTGCACGGTGCGTCGTTCTGCTTTGATCGATTTCCGTTTAGTGCAACTGATGCGAAGCGACCTAGCACCAACTTCGGAGAATGTGTTACCCAGTGGTTAATTACCCGATCCGTGTTTCCTTCGAGTTATCACAACTGGGTCTTCCACCTCTTGGTGTGTCCGTTTCTGCGTCTCCTCTTCTTCCCCTCGGCTTGACCAATTTGCCCTAAATTCATTTCTGCCCACCCCAGCAGAGTATCATTCCCGGGCACTGCAAAGCTGTGCGGTGGCTGTAACGTTAGCTCCCCAAGGCAGTTTAAGCAGGCGCGTTGGCTTGTACCTTCTCCAAGCACACCCCTTCGGCAAACGCTCAAGTGTACACATGTGCCGACAAGCTTACGCACATATTGTATGCATTCATGACCCTTCTCATGTAAGTCATTCACTTCCCTCCTCGCAAGGAATAAAAAGGAGAAGTGGAAACGTGTAGGAATTTCTAACAAGTGCGAAGTCGTAACAATTGAAAGTATGGTGGGTTAAAAAAAAACAAAAAAATGCGTAGGTGCTTGTGGTTTACTCTTGCTCAATGGTAAACGTGGCATGCTAAAATTCCCGCGCGGGGAACGGAAGGGGCGCTACACAAAAGGGGAAATGACACGGTGTAAAAGTTACGCGGTGTAAAGGCTACACGGTGTAAAAAAATTTCGCTTCGGAATGTAGCACAGTGGGTGTGGGGGGGGTGAGAACTCGTTGCAGCGACATTCACGTAGAGGTGTTTTTTTTTTTTTTTTTTTTTTTTAAATTGATAAAATTCTACATAGATTTTTTTTTGGCCCCCCAATGGAAATGTATACTCCTGTTGTATCATTGTAAATGCATTGGAAGGACGTCGCCTATGCCCCCCCTTTGGGAGTTACCTTGTTAGTCTGACCTGTGCTGGTAAATAGCCTTCGCGTGCGCCCTTAATATGAGAACAACGTTGGTGTGTGCCCTGGTTCCGTTTTTCCTGCGTGACTTTCTCTTTTTCATGCACAATAGGAAAGCACCCTTCGGCTTGTTCAGGATGGAGTCCAATGGTTTGAGCAGCGACGAGGACCGGATGGAGGTCTTCCTACGACCGGACAATAGCAAGTACCAAGGTATATCTGACCAAGCAGTGCGATGTGTGTTGCGCTTTCCTGTATGTTCACCCATATGAAGCGCGTCTCCTCCTTAATGACCTATTTTCACCACCATTGTATTACCATCTCAGCGTTTGGCCGGCCGAAGAACGACCTTGTGCTCCGCGTCATCGAGAACAAGGAGATGGGAAAATCGCTGGAGAGGATCCCCGTGTGGTTCATGCGGCAAGCGGGACGCTACCTGCCCGAGTACCGCCAAATGAGAACCAAACACGACTTCTTCGAAATGTGCCAGAACCCGGATCTCTCCTCCGAAGTGACCATTATGCCGCTCAAGCGATTCTCCTGTGACATGCTAGTCATCTTTTCAGACATACTGATCATTTTTGTTGCCATGGGGATGAACATCCAATTCATTGAAAATGTTGGACCGACTTTTGATAAGACCATTAACTCCTTCACGCAGTTCGACGAAGTAACTCCCCCACTGGACCAAATTATAGAAAATTTGCACTACGTTTATGACGCCATCAACCTGACCAAGCGTAAAATAAACAATGCAGTTCCCATTTTAGGGTTCGCTGGATCACCATTTACTCTCTTTACTTACCTTACGAAAAATAATAAGAGGACATATGAAGACAGCCTTAGAATGATCTATGAACGTCCAGAAGAGGTACATAAAATTTTGCTTAAGTTAAGTGAAGTGTGTGTAAGTCACCTAATCAACCAGATCGACAGTGGAGCAGATGTGGTACAACTCTTCGATAGCAATGCAGACGTTGTAGACACGAATTTGTTTGCCCAGTTCAGTCTGTCCTATTTAAAAAGAGTTGTTAATACGGTGAAGAAATTAAGACCTCATGCATTCATCATTTTGTTTGTGAAGGAGAATTTCCATCCAGATGTGAAGCAGCTCAACATTGATGTCCTCTCCATCACACATAAACAGCTAGCTGCTAATTCGTCTACCTTTTACTATAACCTATTTGACGGAAAAATTATCCTGCAGGGGGCTCTAGACCCACACATAATGCTCCTAAATGATGGGAATCTCGTATCGAAGTATACATCTCAGATGCTTAGCCAAATCAGCCACACGAACAAGTACATTGCTAACTTAGGCCATGGGATGCTACCCGGGTCGAGAATCGAAAACGTGCGGGCCTTTATCGACACCGTGGGGGGGTACGTCCGTTCGTACTCTTAACCACCCGCCCCGGTTCATTCTTATTTGTCCCATTTGTTTGGCCATTTGTTTAGCCATTTGTTTGCTTATTTGTTGACTCATTTGCTGTCCCATTTTTATTTATCCCAATTCAACGCGGCGACTTCACCCAACGTTTTAAAAAAAAAAAAAATTCCTGCCGTTTTAGCAGTTTTACTTACGAATGTTCTCCAAAATGAATCGAAGAAAAAAAAAGGCGAAAAAAAATACGCGGGGATGATTAAGTAGGAGACCCGCTGAGGGTACAGCCAGTGAGACAGACCAAACAACCATCAACTGTTGATGGGGAAAAAAAAAAGGAAAAAATAAAATGCAAATGAGGGCGCAAAATTAGGCGAAAAAACGGAGGGAGGGCTTCAAAACTTTTTCTTCTTCGTCATTTTTGGGACCTGCGGGGAGGGGGGAAATAGTGACATGATGAAGGGGGTTAACATGACGTAAAAAAAAGCCAACCTACACACCGCAATCGAAACAGAAATAGAAACGGGGTCTCCCTTGTGAGCTGTCCTCTTTTTCCTTTTCTTCTTTCGACCTGTTGGGGCCTTACCCATAGTATGGATCTGTATTTGGACGCATTTGTCACGTGTTCGTTCTCCAGGCGGAAGCAAATCCACTGCGAAGGGGGGGTGGTTAATGGGTGAATGAGTGATGATGTTAACCTGCACTTGCAATCGCTTCGTGTTATATATATACACGCCTGTGCAGGCACGTACGACACGGCCGCTCAGTCTGCCTACTATTGATCGCCTGAGGACTTCGATGAACATCAAAACGAAGGTTATTAGGAAGGCGTCTATTTCCTGCAAGGGGGGGAAGTGTAAATTAAATGCGTTCGAAAGGGATTGCACTTTGTTAACTTATTTCTTTTTTTAATTAATTTTTTTAATTAATTTTTTTTTTTTTTCTTTTTTAATTTCCACTTTTCCTCTCCCGCGGTGATACCTTATGCTGGAAGATGGTAATCGGCATGAGGGTGACGGCCCACGTCAACCTGAAGACCTGCACGGAGGATGGTGAAACGGCCAAATGGTGAATTAGCAAAACAGCGCAGCGTTGGTTAAGCGATCAACAGGGCACACACCCCCATCCTGGGTGCTCCACGTCAGGATCTGTAGACGTCGCCGCGGCGCATTTTACCAAATTTAGCAATCCGGCAAAGTAGTAGTAATGCGGGGGGTACATCAAATTATTGTTCTTCCTGTAGGGGGGAAATGAAAAAATAAAAAAAAAAATCATTTGGAAAAATCGTCTCTGCAACTGTCAACCTTGGCTTTGTTGTTCCTCCTCCATCAGGGAGGACACACTACTCCCCTTGGCTTCAACTAGAACTCTCACGTTTGTTGTCACCTTAACAAATAGTTGTACTCCTTGAGGAGCCCCCAATCACAGTACAAGTCCCAAAAATACATGTACGAGGATCCCACGACGTAGGCGCAGATGAGGATAATTTTGCTCGTGTTCTTGCCCAAACCGAGGTAGGCCCTGTGGAGGGGGGGGATAAAAGGCCAGTGTTAAAAGGTGCAAGGTGGACATGTGGATAAGGTGACCAGTTTAAAGGTTGCCCACACAGCTGGTTGCCCCCTCACCAGTTAAAGGACGTGCATATCACGATGACTATTCCGGACAAGTACTTGAGCATGTTAAAAATGTGAATCTTCTCCCTCTCGTTGTTGTATCTGCGAAGGAAGGAAAGTGGAGCCACATGTGATGGGGTGATCCAATTGGGGGGACGGTGCAGGGGAGGACACATCGACTTGTTCAGCGTGACAACCACTGCTCCAACGTTGAACCCATTTGCGGCAGCCAAGTTTTCGCACCTGATTAAGCATTGACAGAAGCGGAAATAAAAAGGGAGCCCCACGAAAACGGGGTTGATGTAGCCTTCCAATACTGCGGGGGGGAGGGGAAGTGCATGCATGGTCAAATGGATGGCAAATTAACGATCAAGTGGATGGTCAAACAAAACTAATTCGCAACGATGGGAGATGCCGCCCCTGGGGAGCTCCACATACTTGGACACTTGGCAGGCGCATTTGTCTTCATTCCGTTTCTGCAAAAAGGGGGGAATGAAAAAGTGACGTAAAGAAGACACGCAAAATGGGGGGTGGGTGAGGAGTCATAAGCCAGTATGGCACACACACTTCGCCACGATAGCGCTACGCCACTCCGTCCCACTTACAACAAAAAGCAGACGAAGTACTGCACATCTGAGAAGGTCTTCGATAGGCTCGTCAGAATATCACCGATGATGTTGTCCAGCAGGTTGACACTATTAACTAGGAAAATACTTTAAAAGGGGGAAAAAAAAAAAAAAAAAGTATGTCCTGTGATGAAGCATAGAAAGACGCATTAGTGCATGCATTAATTTGAACATTCCATGTCACTACTTTGGGGGTTGTTCCCACTTACCCGCTGGACAAAACCCGCAGAAGGGAAGAGAAAACAAAGTTGGTCTCCTTGTACTTGTAAAAATTAACGGGAATGATTGTGGTGCAGAAGAGGAGAATAAAAAGGATGAACACATGGAAAATGTTGGAAAAAATGTTAAGCTTGAAGAGAACGTCCAGTAGGAAGACGAGCAAGGAGAGCGTCGTGAGGAAAAGGAGAAAAATCACAACGTTGATCAGGTAGTAGTATTCGTCCACAATAATTTTGTTCAGGTCGAGGATGTACCTGCGGGGGGAGGAAGAAGCGTCATCACATGTGAAGGGTCCACAGGTATAGGTGCTTCACGCAGCGTAACCACACGCAGGAATGTGCTTGCTTACGTGAAATTGACGCCGTAGACTTGCATGAACAGAAAGGAGCCGAAGATGAAGAGGAAGAAAAAGTTTAAAATGTATAGCAGCCTATATATCGGCAGGATGGACAAAATTGTATTAACGTTTATGTTGTTCTTGTTCAGGTAGAGTAGAATAATCGTGTTGATGACGAGGATGATGAGAATACCACAGAGGGTGTAGAGGATGCCTCTGTACTGCCAGATGCTTTCTATTTTATTCTTGAGGTAGATTTTGAAGTTTAGAAAGTCCAGCTTCTCGCAGTTGTCTCCTCTTTTCTTCTGGATGGACAGGTAGGTCGACTTGATTTTGTCCTAAGCAGGTGGGGGGGATCAGTTACAACGGGTGAACTATACAACGTGAAGCAGTTACAAAGGGATGGTTGAAGGTACCGCCTGATAAAGCTGCAAAGAACACTATTACAAAGTGGCCCCTCCCAAAACGCTCATGAAAACGTAAATGGCCTCCTTACGTTGAATTCCTCCTCGCGGCTTATCTGGTGCAACGTGTTGCAGTACTTCTGATACAAGTCCAGCGAAGTAGAGAGCTTCTCCTTTTTGTTTTTTTTTTTCAAAATTTTATAAACGGAAAGAACATTAATGTTCAGGTAGTTGTTCAGAATGTCAAACATGTTGTAAATGTGCAAACACTTGGTCTTCATTACATCCATGTCTTTTAAGTTAATCTTGTCACTCATGAGGAACGTCTTGATCTCATTGACCTTGTCGTTCAGGTAGTTAAATTCCTGTTCGTAGTGTTCCCTAACCATGTTAATATAACTTTGTAGTACCCAGAAGAAGAGGTACGTGAAATCGATATCCCCACATTCGACGTCTTCATATTTTCCCCCTTTTTTATCTTTGCCGTTTTCACCTAAATTATCAGAGGTGAGTATGTTACACACCTCCAGAACGTCCTGGTTGTTTTTTTCAATCCGTTCATATAAACTACATATTTCTGCATTTTTTTTCCTTTTTATAATTTTTTTCAAAAACTTATAATCGATGTATTTGTCTTCCCATGACTTCACCTTCAGATGTTTTAGCTTCTCAGCGAATTTCATTTTGCTTCTTCGGATCTGCCTTAGGGTGAGGAGCTTTACGGCGCACCCCTTCTTCCTTTATGTTTTGCTTCCCTTCCGTTGGTTCTGGCTACACCGCTGCTGAGCTACTTGTCCTCACCACCTTGGGCAAACATGTCATCCGAAACAGAGGGGTAAGCCCAGTGGAATCTTATCACAACATGAAGAGCAGCTGCGTGGAACCTGCAACAAAGTTGGTGGAAGGAACACCCTCTCCTCTATCCGTGGGCCCACGCGCACAGGCAGAAAAGAAGCATATCATGCGTGCGTTGGGGACGAAGGGAGGGGTTCATTTTCCGTTCGATGCGTCACACTGCACGTGGCTTCGAAGATGGGAACAGGTGGAAAAGCAATAGTCAAATGGGGGGAATACCAACGAGCTAGCCTTCGCGGCAAAATTAAATAGAAATAAAAAATATCCGGCGAGGAAAAAGCTCGTCGAGAAAAACGGGACGCGAAAAAAAAAAAAAAAAAAAAAAAAAAAAAAAAAAAAGAGCGCTGCCCGAAGCGCGGCAAACCCAACACAGGCAGTCACCACGAGAACAGTAGCGCAATAAATACCCCCGTAAAATGCAAAACCAATCCAAACGCACATTTTATCAAATCGCGGAAAGCTCCAAGGACTCTCCGTCGTGGCGCAAGTGTGCCGCTCAGGTGTGGGCAAATGTTGTCACAGTCAGGTGACCAGCGTGATGACCTCACCGACGCGCCAATCGCAGCAACCGCTGTAAGGACGCCAACATTGGAAACACCATCCGTGTTGCCAACCCGGCTAGCGATTCAAAACGGCAGAAGGGATGCATGTACACTTGGGGAACCTCCTCAACAAAAGGGGGGCCCCGAAATGGGGCCAGCGGATTAGCCCCCGCCCCAGAATGGGGGCTCTGCAAACAGTACGCAGTCTATCCAGGGGCACCCCATCGATGAAGAGCATTCCTGTGAAGGGAGTAATTCCCATGTTTGTTCTCCACGCAGGGAAAGGGAAAAAGACGGGCTTTCCCCCAAGGTGCAATGGAACGGCCGGCATATGCAGAAGAAGAAGTGTTGCTGGCATTGCGTCCACGGGGGTGGATCCCACAGGAAGTAACCAACGTAAGGACAACTCGAACGGGGGAAGATCAATGATAAATCGAAGGAACCATGTGAACAATCCAGCAAGTTACCCCTCCAATAACCTCCGTAACCATAGCGTTCGATGCTACGCCAATTGGGTGACGGCCATCCAGCTTCCCGACAAGGTAAAGCAGAACCTAACTGCATATGTAACGTTATCTAGGCTGCACATCCCAACAGGGGTACACCTTCTCCTGAACTCAGCCCTTTATGGTTACTTCCTAACCCTGCCAGTGGAAAGTCTATTCACCACCCCAGGGAATGAACTCAATTGGGAGTCTATATACAAAATCGGAAGAGACATCGCCCTGTTTGCCTTTGGCAGTCTGAATAGCCGTATCGTTGGCTGCATAATAAATGACCTCTTTGACAGAAAATATGACAGACATGTTGAGAGAACAAAAAACAGACCACTAGCAAATAACACCGTTACGATGACAAGAGCATTTACCTACCTAGGTATCCACTCGGCATTGTCTCTCCTAACCCTCTTTCAGTTTAGTCCGCAGACCATTTACACAGGATTACTTTCCACCGCGTTCATCATTTCGTATCCTTTAATGAAGCGAATAACTTACTACGCACAGGTCTATTTGTCGATCACCTTTAATCTTGGCTTTTTAATTTCCTGCAGCGTGAATATAGACCTCGCTGCGAATGTGCTTCCCCTATGTGTCAGCTTTTTGCCTTTGTGTTATCTGACCATAATATATGATACGATATATGCTCACCAGGATAAATGGGATGACATAAAGTTGAACCTGAAGTCGCTGGCTATAAAATGGGGGGATAACACATTGAAGTATTCGAAACTGTTAGCCGTTAACATGATTTATCTGTTTTATTTGTCTGGATACCTCTTCGATATGCACTACTCTTACTACGTCATGTCGACCTGCAATGTGCTCTACTTGTTGCATTGCATTAGTAAGACTTCGCTGGACGACAGGGAGAAGTGCATGGCCTTTTTCAAAAACAGCAAGAATATTCTGATGTTCTTTGCGCTCTCCGCGTTGGTCGCCAAGGGGTGTCAAGCGTACCAAAGGTTGGGAGAAGGAACACAGAAAGATCCCCCACAAGTGGAGAAGATACCCACAGGGAAGTAACTCAAGAAAGTATCACCTAATACTGTCACCAATAGAGGGTGTGCATTCGAATAAGTCTACCGCGCACGTCGGGCAAGTAAGTTGAACACAAAAACAAGGGGCGACGTACGCGGCGCAAAATATGGCCACGCAAAGTAGGCACGCAAAAATGGACGCTTAAAAAAGGGCACTTAAAAAAGGGCACTTAAAAATGATCATGAGGTTAATCACCAGGGTGATCACCATGTTGATGGCCACGCAAATTGAAGACGTAAAAAAAAATGAACATACTGCTCACGAGGAAGGTCGCCGCAGTGGGAGGTCAAATTCCGGGGGGAATAAACTTCACAGGCTTACTGTACCTGTCATTGATGTCTGCCAGTGAAGAAAAAAAAAATAAAGGGGGGGAATAATTATAAAGGAAAAAGTGCTGAGAAGACATGTGTGTATGTGTGGTTAAGTGTTCTCCTTCCGTGGTGCCTCATTTGTGCATGCTGCTGCTTACCCAGAGTGTCTATTTTCCCATTCATTAAATTGAGGTTCATGTTTCTGCGGGGGGAGGTGCACGCACGTTTGTGTGTGTATGCGTGACTTGCTCAGTGGAGGCGTTGCCGCTCCAATCGTTGTAATTTTGTTTGCTTTTTTTTCCATTTCGTTCCCTTTTTTTTTTCGCTTGATGGCCTACCCGTCCATGCCGTACGCGGGTCCCGGGCCCGGCGTCGTGGAGCTCTTCAAGTTCGCCTTCAACTTCGTGAACAAATCTTTGTCAAGCAGGTTCGTGTCGACGCGGAAGTTGGCGCCTGCGGGGGGGTCACGGCAAAAATAAAGCAAATCAAATCAAATCAATTAATTAAATAACGGCAGGGCAATTGGCCAAGTGGGAAGGGCCTTTTCGCCTTTGCCTCACCTGGTACAACGTTGGGGGGCCCGCCCATGTTCAGCTTGGCGGCGTACATGTCCAGGTTGTTGTTGGTTATTTCTTTGTTCAGGCGGAGGTTGACTGTAGGTACGTAGTGGGGGGGAAGCGATTTGTATAGTTGATGCACGCTCAACTGGTAGCCACGCATAAAAGCAGCTGGATGCTCACCTTCCCGAGATATGTTCAACTCCTTGGCCATCTCATCGTTGCGGCGCTGCAAAGCGTCGACCTCCCTGCGGAGTGCCTCCTCTGCGGATTCACGCTGGGCGAGCTTATCCTGCAATGATTTGACCTCTCCTTGAAGCTTGCCAATTTCGCTCATATTTTGGGAACTGACTTTCTCCACGTTGATATGCTCCATCGTCTTGCTTTTCAGTTTGTCCTTCATTTTACGTAACTGCGTCTGAAGCTTCGTGATGATGTCATTCCCCTTGTTAATCTCATCAATGGCAATGTTTATTTCCTTCTCGAGTTTTCCATTCCTGTCTTTGTATTTTTTCAGTTCCGTTTCCAAATTGGAATTGCTAATTTTTATGCTTTCAAAGCTGGAGCTATTGGAGATATTACTTTCGCATTCCTTTTCGTATTTCGTTTTGAGATTATTAAATTCAACAGTAAATGTGTTTTTATATTTTTCCAATTCACATTTTGCACACTCAATGTCTTCCTTCTCCTTCAGCAATTTTACAAAGTTTGTGTTTTTTTCTTCCAATTCATTTTTCAAATTTTTTACCTTGCCGTTCAGGTGAAAAATTTTTTGTTCATAATTTTGGTTCATTTCATTTAATTGTGTAAATTTATTTTTCAAATTTTCCACATCCTTCTTCAGTTCTTCATTTTCGCAGTGGAATTTTTCTTCTTTCTTTTCGATGATCCTTTCGTGTTCCTTTCTCAACTTATTTATATCATTATTCAGCGTATTGTTAAAGTCGCATTTTAGATTGTCAATATTTTTTTCCAAATTTTCAATCGTTTTTTGCAAACTGTTAATTTGGACCATGTTCTGCCCGTTCTGTACAATTTCTTCATTCAGCTTCGTGATGATTTCCCCATTGTACGC
This sequence comes from Plasmodium coatneyi, assembly GCF_001680005.1. Classification (NCBI taxonomy): domain Eukaryota; phylum Apicomplexa; class Aconoidasida; order Haemosporida; family Plasmodiidae; genus Plasmodium; species Plasmodium coatneyi. The sequence continues at coordinate 2,152,759 of NC_033566.1, read as the reverse complement.
CTTCATATATTTTATATTATTGCACAGGTAGCTAATTACATTCTCATGGTCAGCTCGCTTAAGCTGGAGGGACAAATGAGTGAGCTCTTTAAACTGATTAATTTCGACCAAATTGAGAACTGCGCATTCTGCATTTTTCTCCTCGTTATCGTTGTTGCGATTGTAGGTATATGGTCTATAATAACTTGGATTATTACTTCCCCCACTGTTATATGCAGTGTTCTGATTATTGTTGTAGTAGGGGTAGGATCCACCGACTTTTCCCCCCCCATTGTCATTCCCATTGTTGCCATAATTGTGTGCATCCCTTTCGGGCATTTTACCACCCCCGTCCAGCATGAGAACGGCGCGCAATCTCTGGTCCTCCACTTTTTCACATTGCTCATTCTCGAGCACACACTCTTCCAACAAGTCGATAAATTTAAATGGAAACAAATCAAAGTTAATAACCAGCGTCTGTTCCCGTTTTATGCTTTCGTAATTCTCTTCATACAAATCCAGGTAGTAAAAAAACAACTCATTCGTATCATCGGACAGCTCCAGCCGCATGTACTGCTTCCCCCCGATGCTTTTAAGACTGTTAATTTTGACTGTCAACGTTTTTACGTAATTATGTTTCGTTTCGCTTTTCATCAGGAACTTAATAGCCTTGCAATAGAGCAATCCATTCTGGTCGTACTTATTGTATATAAAACTCATGTCTAGATTTTTCTCCAATTTCTTCGTGAGTGAACTTTTTACCGCCCCGTTCGGGTTGTTATTGCGTGTGATGGCGCTGCCCATTTCGGACGTCTTTTCGGGCGCCTTTCTGGACACCCTTTCTGACGCATTCGCGCTTTCATCAGCCATACTCACTTCACTGCAGCTTCGGTGAGCTGTGCAGATTATATTTATTTTGGGGCCTCCCACAGGGTATGCCCCTTTCCCTATCAAGTTTACATGTGGCATATACATCATGGCTGAGGGATCATTTGTGCTGTCTCCATAGTCACTCCTCTTTTCGCTGCCGACGCCGTACGTGTGGCAGCTGTAGTCATTTTCGTTCGCACGTGAGTCCCCATTTGCACTGTCTGCGTGCGAGATGGAACACTCACGGAAGTTCAGTCCTGAATTCATGTTGGCAGGTTCCCGTCCATTACAACCGTGCCTCTAGCGCGCCGCAGTGACGACCCGAACATTATAGCCTTATCACTGCGAAGTGGGATGATACACAAGGGGAGGGAGAGGGAACAATTCCTTGGAAAATTTCGCCACTAGTTCGCTTCAACACGACACGCATGCGAGTAAGCAGGTGATCAGGCAAGTGGGGGAGGCTACATAAGTCCAGTTCCGCTGAACAAAAGGAGTTCCTTTTTTTTTTTTTTTTTTTTTTTTCCCTTCTGCTGATTTTTGCGAATAGGCAGTTTTCACCACAGCGCTGCGTCTACCGCGTTCGCGCACACATGCACATGAGCACGCGTACGTGTATCCTCCCGTGTAGGCGGATGCGTGCCTGCCCGTCTGAGATGTTCCTCACCTCTGGGGAGTGCCTCCAAGTTGCTGTAAACCGGGGGGTGGAGTGGCCCTTCCCGGTTGGGAGAAGTAGACCGTCGGCCTGCTTAAAGTTGGCATGCGAGCCAAGTGTGTGTGAAATTGCGCGAAAACTCCACGGGGGGGAAATAAAAATGTGCAAAGTTCGTTAAAAGGGCATAAAGTAAAAAAAATAAAATAAAATAAAAGAGCACTATGCAGTATATACATGTTCATATGTTCATATGTATGTTTGTATGTTTTTTTTTTTTTTTTTTTTCCGCGCTTTTGTTTTGGAGAATTCCCCCCAAAGGTGAGATTCTCCTTCAAGCAGGGAGAGGAAGTTTTCTGTGTGTCACCTTTGGGGGGCTCCCACTTGTGCACATGCATGTGTACGTAGTGGGCGAAACTGCCTCGCGGGGAGGACCATGCGGGGAATACAATGGGACGTATAACGAGAGTTCCACGCGTAGAGTGCGCCTCAAAGCGTAGTGCACTGGACAAAATATTGCAATCGCAAATTTGGGAAAAAAAAAAAAAAAAAATTTCTGCTGGGAAAAGTAAAATTATGTCTAAACCCCCCTTTATGGTCTCTCCCCTTCCTTTTGCATTTCTTCAAGGGGATGAAAGTTGGGGGGGAAAGCCCATGCCTTTTGCGCGGGGTTCCTTTTTTCAAGAGCAGATTGTGCAGAGAGGCAGGAATAAAAGCGAAAAAAAAAAGAGGGGAAAAAAAAAGGAAAAAGAGAGGAGCGTACGCTAAACCCAAGCGCATTGCGCAGTGCAACCGAACGGGAGAATTGCCTTAACGTATTCCCATTTTTTTGACAACACTATTGGTGGAGACTGTCAGATGGTGGAGTTGCGCGGATATATATATTTTTTTTTTTCTCCACCCAATGGGCGCTCTTTTGGGGGGGAAGGGGCACTCCAAATGTGTGCACAGAGAAAAAAGTTGAGCAGTACGGAGACAACTAACAATGGGCCGCTCAGTTGCATTCCGTTAGGGCAGTTCTGCCCCGTAACGCCTTGCGTCGTCCGTTTGGCAAGACTTAAATATTTGCCCCCCAAGTTTTATCACGTTCTGTTCAGCCAACCATACGGCGCTTCACAGGTGGTCACTTTTTATTTTTATTTTTTTGTAACGCCCCTGTGAGAGGCAGCCTTTTACACGCCCCTGCGTTTGCCACTTGAAGCGTTGATCTGTTGTCCCGTTAAGCGGTTAAGCGGTCAAGTGCCTAACCCCTATGCACACACGCACTCATCTTATTCCCCCACGTTTCCAGTTGGACAGGAGGAATATCATCCAGCTCACATACCACCAGAGTGCTATTCACTCCATGTATGGCGAACAAAAAAAAAGGGCAATTTTGCCAAAACCGAAAAGGCCTTCAATGACATGCACGTAGTGAAGATCGCCCATGTTTTCGCACAGAATGGTACACCAAGAATTGCTCACCCGGGAAAAAAAAAAAAAAAAAAAAAAAAAAAAATACTTTTAGATCTTGTGCTTATGCAAATATGTGCGTGCAATGACGACTTCACGGCAGTTATACAACACGTAACACACATTATTCATTATCCATGCGTTCTTGTCCTCCTTTGTTTGCCTGATTTCTTTTTTCATCTCATCCTTACACATTTCTCATCATTCCGCATGCCCTGTTTTGTGTACGCCTTTCCGTATCAGCAGCGTGCGAGTGTGCAAAGTGTGCGTAAGTAACGTTTGTCAAAGTATTCCAAAGTATGCGAAATATTTTTCCGTAAATATGCGTAACATACGCACAAAGCATGCGCTAATACCCACTCTGCCAGCAACATAATCGCCAAAAGGTATTGTGTATATGTATACGCATGCATGCATGGATTTTTTTTTTTTTTTTTTTTTTTTTTTTTGTGTGTGTATTCCCTGCCGATTAGTTAGCTTGTTACACATTTTTATTTTATTTTATTTCATTTTTATTTATTTTATTTTTTTTCTCTTTTTTCTTTTCCGAGTGGATTAATTAAATACGTATTCTCTGGACTGAATGAAAAGTTTGTAATAATTACATTTCTTGCGTTCGTTTGTTTTTTCCGTTTTGGAAGCCCGGCTAGCAACCCTGTTAACTGCTTAATTGATGGCCCCTTTCCCTGTCTCCGTCCAATCCATTTGTCAGTCCCTTTTTTTTACGTGTCGTTTTGTCCCGATTTGTTTTATCCGTTTGGTTAATCCATTTTCCGCGCCTATCACCAGTGTACAAACCGCCATTGCGCTAACAACCATTTGCGCAGATTTTTGTCTTTGTCCCACTTCGACCGATCTCGCTCCAATTTGTTACCCCCAAAGGAGTGCAACGTTTCCGAAGGGTACGTCACCATTTGGAGAGTCAACCCGAGTACCGAATGTTCCACGTTTGTTCCATTTGTTAATCGCCCCCTTGCCATTCCGATATTATGACCCCTGTCTCATTTTACAAAACCGTTTCTTTGCAATTGTGCTATCCTCCAACGTGATATATCCCCTTGCGTATTCTTAATTTGATAGACGTCTTCGAAACGTATTTTCCTACGCACTGATTAATTGTTTTTCCTTGGGAGGTGCATCCCTAGCATGGTGGCCGCCACACCCACATGTGCTATATATGTCTACCGTTTGATCCGCTCACTCTGCCTCCCCCCCGTTTTTTTTTTTTTTTCACTGTGCGACTAATAACACGTCCAGTTTGCACTACATACCTAAATAGCACAGCCGATTTTGTTTTATTCATCGAAAAAATTGAATTAGCTTTTGATGCATGTCCCATTTGAATGGTTCATCAGTTACACGAGACCACCTTTGTCCACAGAATAGCTTTTGTTTTTAAATGAATGAAGCTGCCAGCATTGGATAATACTAATGCTGCACGTGGGTGGAGGAGAAATCAACTGGCACAAGTGGCACACCTTCCGTTTTGTATTGATTCCAGTTTTGTTAAGCTTTTCCGCGCACGCCCAAGTGAGTGCATACCCACATGTGTATCCTTTCTACGTGTGCTTTTTCCACCTGTCCGCTGATCCTAAATAAAGCCATCGTTGGAAGACACACATGAGTGAATCTACATTTGTGTCCATACACACGTGCATACCTTGGCATACGTCCGTTTCAATGTTATAATCTTTTTCCTAAAGAATCCATCTGCCACTTGTCTTTTTGTTTTTACACTCCAAGTAATCGCATCGAACTGCATTCCACGTGGGTTCGTTTGTTTTGTCGGCAGTTTGATTCCCGTCCGTTGTTTTACTACGTTGCGCGTAGCTCTGTTTTGTTACATTATTCCGCCCCGTTGGGTGCAGAGCTGATCCCACTTGAACTGCCCCATTTGTTGCCATCCCGTTAGCGTCCTCATCCGGGACAGCATAACCAGCCGGAAGAGCAACACCGTGTGGAAGTTCCACAACATCGCGGTAGCAGCAGTCCGTTCACGTGTACATATATATATGCGTGTTTTTTTCTTTTTTTTTTTTTTCTGTGCCCCTGTTTTTAATCCTTTTTAAGATTAGTAGATTTGAGCGAAGAGGAAAAATTGCCTCAACGCACAGAATATAGCAGCTTTGGTGCATGCATGTGTGTGTACTCACGTGTGTAAGCACCACTACCCAATTGGGTTGTCCATTTTGTTTGCCCCGTTATGAATACACCTTTTGTTTTCAATTCGTTGTGATTCATTGTGCATTACTTTTCCGTACGGGCTACGTCCTCCCCCAAAGTACTACCTGTTAAATCGGTAGCGAGGAAGCCATTCTTCCATTGTATGTCTACCTGTCATATTAACTTTGATTTGTTGTCCTTCCCGTTCGGGCAGCTAGACACCCTTTCATTTTGAATATCACCGTTTGTTCACTTGTTCCTTTTTTTTTTTTTTTTTTTTTTTTTTTTTTGTGTATGTCATTCCAAATTGGAGAGTCCTCCCGTTTATGCGAGATTGACAGTCAGCTCGACTAACCTGTTCACGCGTCGCGATAGACAAAAGAAAAAGATACGAACGTATACTCCACTGACCACCCGTCCAGCGTAATTAAATAAAACCGCAAAACCAACCGAGGAAGACGCTTCCAATAGACGTCTGTGCTATATCACCCCACTAGCAGGGAAAGACAACGCAAGAGAGCAACACACTGGTAAGGAGAAAAGCAGCCAAATGGAGCGTTACGAGAGTGCCGAGACGAACCTAACTCAGCAGCCCCAAGGAAGTGTCCCCTCCATCCGAAGCGTGCCCCTCGTGCAGGGTCAGAATAAGCACCACCTCATTAACGGCACGACGTACCAAGGTACCCGAAGGAGGAACACAAATGAGGATAGGAAAGGTTTGACCCCCATGAGCAAAATGAAGAATTCAAATGTTACCTTCACCAGGTTGCATGGAAATAGTAAGTACCAAGGGGAGGGAAAGAACTACTACCCGGTTGTTAACCAGCCAATAAATGTACCAGTGAGTGCAGTAGTGAGTAACCATCCAAATAGGATCCAAATGAATAGCGTCACTCATTCGTTCAATGAAAATGGAGAATCCAGCCACATGAACAAGTTCGGTTTCCACAGAGAGGGGAGAAGTAAAAACTGCATGCTGGTCCAAGATCCGACCATTCCCAATCCCGGTGGAAGGTCTTCTTATGGAGAGTATAAGATGAGTGGCCCCAAGTTGGCACGTACTTATAGGAACGAGAGAAACTCCTATGCTGTGCTGAATAGAGCAAACGAATTGAACTTCCCTCCAGGGTGTAATAATGGTATGGCCGCTTCGGACATGATACAGGAGACCCCTCCTGGGTGTTCAGAACGGCGTTGTGACGACAAAGTAGACGTATCGAAGGAAGAAAAAAACGGAAGCGAAATGCAGAATCAGGTTTTTACCCCACGGGTGGGGGGTAAACAGAACGGAGGAGAGATTCACGTGTCGTCACAGCGGACAGAACAGGTTGTCATGAATCCTGTTGAAAACCTGCAAAAGGGCAAAGTAGATCCCCCCTTCGATAACACCGTCAAACCGTTTGAAGTGAGACCATCCCCCCTGCAGAACAGCATTAGTCTTATCAACAGAATGGAAAACAACAGCAACGGTAATGGTAGCGGTCATCAGGACAATTACAACCAGGTGAAATATTTGGCAAAACCCCCCACGAGAGAAAAAGGAAACCTCGAATTTGCCGGAAAAAGAAAAAACTACAGGAACGGAGCTTACAACAGTTTCTTCACCCCCTATGAGCAGAGGCTAAATCTTCTGAAGAAAGAACCCCCCTCAAAATTTGGACCTTTCGGGTCAAGTTCAAAAGGGGACCAACCATTTGGCAGGCCAGTTTATGAGAAACGTAGGGAGGGAGTACCTCGTGGAAGTGGTCTACTTCCTCAGGTGAATGTACCCCCACCACAGATTAATGAAGAACCATCCGTGGTGAAGTATTCGGGGGAGGTACTCTACAATGGAGTTACCCCTGCAGGAGGTTCTGTTCCGTACAACTATGCGTTTTGCACCCCCCCTACATTGTGCGCATCTCCACGGCAGGATGGACGTGCCTCGTTAATAAGCATGACAGAGAAGCGACCCAGGGGAAACGTCCTAAATGCAGTAAGCAGAGAAGGAAGAAGGAGCTTCCTGTCCAAGTCGGACGAATCTGTAGATAGCACTTGCTTCAAGTATAACGCAACGGAGTTGGGAAGTCTATCCCCTGATATGAGGACATCTACCAGCTTGAATGTATGTCTCAGTATTGGATTAAAAAAGAAGCCTAAAAAAGGGATGACAGTGGAGGGCCTTCCCAGAAACACCACCAGCATGAATCAGAAGGTTCACCCGATGGTAGAGCTTCTCTCCAATAATGCCAAACCAAGCAGTAGGAAAAAAAAAGGAAGTAAAAACTTCAGTTTAAATTTGTGCAGTGCGTGTCTAAACATAGATGACGGTATCTACCTAAAGCAGATCAACGAAATTATGAACAGAGACATCCTCTTCTCGGATGAGGATTTGCTAATCCTGGATGAGCTCACCAAGTCGAGCATTCACCATTCCTACGTGTTTAACAACGTTAAAACGGTTAGTAGCTTCCGCAAAGGGGGGCTTACCTGGATTGTTTACAACAACCAAGGTGGGTGGTATCCATGTACTAAGGCTCAGAAGCAGATCCCGATAAATTACGACAAGGTGGATACAGACCAGCAGTCTTCACATATTGGGGGGGTTGACATGTCTGATGGGGAGTGCACCTACGTAGATTTGATAAGGAAAAATATTTTCTGCACAAGCAAGTACGTTATAGAACCTACCATTGAGAACACGTGGCTGAAAAAGGTCCTGCTAATTATTAAGAAAGAGGATCTAGATCTAGATGCCTTTTTTTTTAAGCTCAAATATTATTTTTACAAATCAGTCTTATTCTTATACCAGGAGGGGATCAAATCGTACCTTGGAGATGTAGCCAACCAGATGAAGATTTACGTCAACTACAATTTCTGGTCTGCATCTGAGGTGGCTTATATTCTGAGACAACTAACCAACCTGTGTAGTATACAAATTGAGGTAAGAGTGAAGGGGGAAATAGGGTGCGTCATCTATCTAAACGAGGAACCGAAAGGTTTTCAAGGCTTTGTGGACAGTCACAATTTAAATGATACCTTCACCAAGAAGGACTGGATTCTGCTTCACAGATTTGCCATTAAAATGATGCAATACAGGAAGGAAGGGAATGACGACAAGGGAAGTGACCCTTCCTCACCAACACTTCCTGCCATGATGGAAGAACAGGGGAAGGTACGTCACAGCGAAAATGGCACCACCGAGCTAGGCACTGATGGGTGTGTCGTCCACCAGGAAGATGGAAAGAACGACAAATTGCCTGACGAACTGGTCGATGAAAGTGACGTAGCGCAGAAGGGTTGTTCATCCAATGTGGACTTCCCCTTTGGAGAAGACAAATCGGGTAGTGATGCCCATATGGAGCTGCTCTCCCCAGCTAGTGTGGCTTTTGCTGCGGCGCTCAGCGAGGCGGCCACGGAGGAAGAACCTACCCAAGTGGCTACCAAAGTGGATGCAAACGTTGCTACCGATGTGACGGCCGATGCGACTGTGAACCCACAACCGGGCCGAAGCGAAGACGGCAGCGAGTGCATCTTCTGCTCACCCACCACCAAGAAACTCAAGTCCTACATGTTCAACGGAGGGAGATATGCATTCGCAGCCAAACTGAAGCACGAAATTAAGCACTTCAAATCCAAGCGGTTAGGAGATATTATACACCTAGTACAGCTAGCTATACACAAAGGCATATTCGTCTATTCACAGAGGATTCTCCTCCCCGTTTCTGCATGCGAAAAAAGCGCAGATGACTTATACCCAAAAATAAAAAATTTTAACTATGAGCTTTGTGACACCTTAGGAGAAGTCATGAGAATTATTTCTCTGTTGGTTGATCATAAGCCCAATGGACTTGTCTTGGCCCAACTGAAGCAACAGTTTATTCTTCAGTTTAAGAAGGAGCTGAACAGCCTCCACTTCGGTTACAAGAAGCTTCAAAATCTGCTTCTAGCCGAACCGTTTAGTAAGCATTACAAGCTATACATCCCCAACTGCAACATGCACCGGACGCACATTCAGCATAAGAAGTATAGAATCCCGGACAACTGCAGGATCTTCCAAAAGGAGAGCATCAATGTGGGATCCTTCCTCGAGTTCATCGATCATCACGAGTTTGATAGCTACAGTGCGGAAGAGGGGGAAGACGAAGAAGAAGCATCCGTGGATGAAATAGCAACTTCGATGAGTGATCCACTACCCGGAGGAAGACACACAAATGAGCTACTTAACCACCAGGGGGGAAGTGAAAACGCGGGCCCCACACCATCAATCTCACCCATCCAGACGGAAAATCAAAAAGAAAAAAACCAACACATTCAAATGTATAGAAATGCCCATGTTAACACAACAGAGGAGTCAATTAGCAAAGGGGGGACATTCCCCAGTGAGCAGGACCAAACTGACCCAAACTCCAACGTAGCAACCAAGTGGCAAATGAACAAAGACGCAACTAAACCGAGGGGAATGAAAAAAAGGGAAGACCTCAGCTACAGAAATTTGAAGAACCTCCCGTTGTTCATTCGGGAAAGCATAGAAATGACCCTGGAGGGTGAGGAGGATGATGGGTCTACATTCTTAGACATGGAAGATGTAGCGCAGTTTTGTGCAGACCAGGAGGAGGGTTCCATCGGGGAAGGTTCAAAGCAGAGGAACGACATGCACCTTTCGACTTTGTCACGAAGGGGGTATTCACCAGAGGAAGGAAACCCAAATGGAGGTGACGAAGCACCATCAGAAGTTAAGAAACACCCCCATGGAGAGAACCCCACTGGATCAAGCAGCGTCCTCACCATGTTGTATCGCATGGACCTAGATGCGGAAGATGCACACGCTGAAAAGTTGAGGGGCATAAGGGAGATTTTCGCAGGTGCGAAGGATCAGCGTGAAGGAGATCACGCAGACGAGGGTCACAATCAACAGGATAACATATGGCAGTACTCACCACTGTCCGATTCCACCCAGGACAACGCCATTGCCGCTACAGCAAACAAGGTAGTATTCCCCCCGCTAGTCAACATTTTCACCCTAATTAAAAAGTACAAAAGGAAAAGAAAAAACTACAAAATGTTCTTCGAGCAAGGAAGTAAAAGCAGCAATAATTGGAGGAGCAAGTTTAACGAGGAGGACGTTCCTGAACAGAAGGATGGTGAGGGCAAGTCGAATGACACGAAGGGGGTCTTCCTAAAGAATAATCCCTCCATGGGAAGTGTTGCAAGAGATGTCCCCACAGGATCACCAGGAAATAAATTTCTCCGTTTCAAGGGGGATCCTAAATTCTGCAATTCTTCTCCCAATGTGATAGATATGGAGGGACCAAAAGTTGTTAGACCGTTTGGAAAGAATGGCTTTTACGAGAAAGGGGCTTTCACCAGTGCGGAACTTGTTACCAACAGGATGGGTGAAGAGGGCCACTCGGGTGAGTCCCCTTTTGATCTGAACAAAGTCAGGCAGAATTGCTTCCAATATGTGAAAAAGAACCAAGGGGGAAGTCACTCACTGACATACCATTTGGGCAAAAGGACGAAAAGCTTTATTAAAGATTCTTCGTTGGTGGCCCACGGGGGGGAAGTTCTTCCCGAAGGAGGATCTCCCGAGCGGCGTCCAATGCAATCCCCAAACTATCCCCCCCCTTGCGTAATCACCAATGTGAAGCAAAACGGGCAGCACACACGATACGAGAAAAAGCTTGAACCCTTCGACGGAGCGGTAAAGCAACAGAGCGATTGCAAACTTGTCCAAAATAGCATCCCTGGTGAATATTGCAACATTTCGGATGATACTTCCCAGACAGGGAAAAATGCAAAAGGGCACCTGTACAAGTCCAAAGGGGGAGAGGAAATTACCCCCTATGGAGACTACTGCCAATCGGATGAGCTGAACATGTGTGAACCTACTCGGTTGGATGCAGATAATGGGTTCATAGATGAGAAGAACCCATACGGAGTGCCCCCAATGGGTAGCAGCACCACTGCATGCAGCGTCGACAAGAAGTGTAGCCCACCGGAGGGAACAAGTGAAGAGCATCTCCCCATGGGAGGTAACAAGGCCCATTTTAATACCTATAATTTGACGCAGGGAAAAAATACAAACATGCACAGGGGGGAGACCAAGCTCTGGCGGACAGAACTGTCGACCAAACCAGATAACAAAATGAACGTTACTAAGAAGGAGCAACCACATGGGGACACGTCCATTTATGGAACGCAAGACAAACTCGCTGAAGAGTTAGCACCTTCTAAGAGCTACGCTGGTAACCAAACTGGAAACCGTTTCAAAGGCGATCAAGTGAAGGGCCTTTCCATCGATACGACCTCCTGGAGAAAAAACGCCAATCCGTTGGGACCCCCCCAAAATGGCACGAACAATTTGGTAAACGAACAAGTTCAGAACACGAAGGATGAAAAATCGGACCATGATCAGAATGACTCATTAAACCATTCCAATGGTAAGCTGTACCATGTGGAGGGAGAAAATGGCTTCCCAAGCAGTGACGCTGTTTCAAGTGAGAAGGCACCGGCACACCAGGCAGCAGACATACAACATGCGCTCAATTGTACGTACTTAAAAAAAGCGGACTTCATGAACTGTGACCTGAACAGAGTGAGAGGAAAGACCGACAATAGCAGCAACTCCACTACCACTACAACTACCACTGTTGCGAATAACAACAACGGGGGGAGCAACAATTCGGGTAACAGTGACTCTGTTGCCGATTACCACAGTGGAGACAGCAACACACAGATGAGGGACACCCCGGATAGAAGTGAAAACGGTTGTTATGTCCACCCGGCAAACCAGGTTGGTCAAGAAAGTGTAGGCCCAAGTACCGAGGTGAAGACGGATGGAATGCTTCCCCCCTTAAGCGGCCACGTGGAAGAACCAAACAGAGGGTTAAATAAGCCGCTCACCTATCGCCCCACCAGTGACGAAGTACAGCATGTAGGGGGAAACTGCAGAGAAGACACCCCCGTTAATAGTGTTACCCAAAGTGAGTATAGCCACCAGTATGACCGCCATTATACTCACCAGTACACTAGGCAGTATGGGCAGCAGTACACCCACCAGCACAATTACCCCCCGAGCGACAAAAAGAGAGCTACCTACAAGTGCAACGATAAGGAGATCAACCTAGGGAAGAGGCAGTACAACCCCTTCGAAAGCAGGAACTCATTCACGTGTGCCAATACGTCTTATACAGGACGCCCCAACAACCTACGGGAAGGCTACAAGAGGGAAAATGACGTGAAGAAAAATTTTTTTAAAAAAAACGAAATGGATAGCAATTCACAACTGGCAGACCTTTTAAGCGTCAAAAATCATGCCAAAGGAGAAGGCCTCTTTTTCTCCCCAAAAAATGAGGGAAAAAATTTTCGAAACGTTATTACTACGGTCAACAAGGTAAGACAGGAAAAGTTACAGACCCCAAATGGCAGCAGCTTTTTTAACTACCGAAATGACAAAAGCGAACATGCTTTTAAGAGCAGGAGCATACTTAAGAGGAATAAATATGTTGACCCAAATGGGGGGTTCAATCAGGAAAGGAAGAAGAATAATAATAACCACCAGATTTTTAACCCCATGGAGGAGGGATACCAGCAGAGAGAAACCGGAACAGAAAGGGAAACGCAAAGACGCACAACTGACAGTAGCTACGCAATGGTCGACAAGATGGACAACCATGTGACCACCTACTTGGGAAGAACTCCTGACACGGTGCTCCACAAACAAAACAGAGGCACGAAAAATAATTTCCTCCAAAGCAGTTACTTTCCGTACCAGCAAAATAAAAAAAACGCATTCGTCAAATACGGAGATGTAGAAACGTCCTATGGAAACCACAGAGAAGTGAAGAAGCCACAGTTCAGGAAGTTTTTCAATTGCACACCTGACACGGGAACACCACTGCCCAATGAAGGCACTACGAACTTTGGCAAAATTTGCAAAATTAGGAACATTTATTCGGATCAATTTTCCAGAAAATATTTCCCTGGAGAGACAAACAAGTTTTATAACGCTAGTTTGAATTATTCCTACCAAAATAGGGGCAACGTCGATTTGCCTCCTGCTTCGAACGAGTACGTGAAGTTTTCCTCCCTGGTTAAGGGGAAGACTAGAATAAATGCGGACCCAAGCTTTGTGGAAAATGGGGCGTTCAAAGTAGGGGGCCAAATGCAGGACCAGGTGAGGGACCACGCTTCCCTCAGTGGAATTTAGGGGGGGAGTTCGTCACCAAGGGTGGTTACGAAGTGACCTCTACGTTCAACTTCGCCGTTGCGCGTGTGCATACCGGCAACGCGTCTGTTGTAATTTTTTTTGTTATCCCATTTTTTTGTTACTCCGTTTTTTTGTTAATCCGTTTTGGGGTGCTTGATTTTTTAGTTGCTCCGTTTTTTTGACCCGCCCGTTTTTTTTTTTGTTATCCGCCATTTATTACTTTTAAATTTTCACGCCTTCCTCGCCATGGCGCTGCCCCCCTTTGGTAAATACCCCAGGGGAGGGACCATTTGTTAAATTACGTTTGATTTTTTTTTTTTTTTTTTTTTTTTTCCTTTTTTTTTGCCTGACCTGTTCATACAGCTAGCCAAAATGTTGTGTGAAGTTGCCCATTTGGATGCGCATCAATGTGTGCACATGTAGGAACGTGTCAAATGGCACTGATCTGTCCATTTCCTCCTTCGTTCTAACTGTGGAACGTGCTTTTTCTCTTTTTTTTGTTTATACTGCGTAAGCATTAATTGGTCATTTCAGCATTTTCCTTGCTTCAACTTTTGCACACACGTCCGCAGGTGTGTAACGAATTTGTCAATCCCCATTGCGTATTTGGCACTGATAAAAAAAACGGGGACGTCGTCCCCTCCATAGGCCTTTATCTCCCGGTAGGCTTCCTCTGCCCGATTGATCTTCTCCGTGAAATGGACGTCGCACTTGTTTATGGCAACGATGTATGGCTTGTGGAATAGGCGCTCGTCCTTCCGGCGCAGTTCCTCCCTGAGGTGGGGAAGTAAAGCGGTGATGAAGTAAAACGGTGAATTGGGTGACATGACCGACGGGGTTAATTGGGCTACGTTACCGAGGAGTGCTCACCTGATGGCGCGAAACTGGGGCATCAGCTCGTGATGCATGTCCAGGACGAGGACGAGGAGGTGGACGAGTTCCAAGTGGTGAGCCACGTTGGGGCTGATGCGGAAGGGGGGGCTCTGCTCCGCTATGCGACTTTCATCTGTTATGCAATTTCCATCTGTTATGCAGGTTCCACCTGATATGCAGTTTCCATCCGATGTGCCTGTTCCACCCTCTGTGCTGTCGCCCGCAAAGTCCGCGACGGACACCTGGAAGTTATCTGTGAAGAAAATCTTTTTCAGCACATACAAGTTATTCACCGTGTGTATTTTCGGCGCGATCAAGGAAAGCAGAGTGGATTTCCCCGACCCGGAAAACCCCAAAAAGCAAGTGTCACTAATGCATCGGTAAACGATTCTTATGTAGGACGTAGTCCCCTTTGCTCCTTTTCCATAAGTGTACGTATCTTGCATGTTGTTCCCTTTACCTCCTTCTCCACCTTTGGAGAGTAAAAGTGAACTGTTACTTGGACTTAACATCCCGATGTATATTTCTCTGCCCACTTGTTTGTCCATCCTGATTAGCTGCTTTAAAATGTGCATATTTTTTTTTACATAAATGGGGTCTTCTTTTTTTATCACCTTGTAGACTTTGTCTTCGTATTGGGATTTGTACGTGAGTAAATTTTGTTGATCTCCCTTAACGTGGGGGTTAGCCAATTGGTTCTTCCTCCCCATCGTTAGTAGATCCCTCTGTTCATCATGCAAGGAAGTCGCCTGTTTATCGTATGTGTGTCCTCCTAAAATGTGCAAAGCTTCACCTATACATTCGGTGTGTGCCACCCTTGTAGATGTAGATTCTTCCCCCTCACGAGGAAACAGTCTATACACATGACACATTTTGTTTAAATGTAAAAAAACACTCATTCCATTTTTCCCTCTCAGTTGATTAGCTTTTCCTTTCGCTCCATTGGTGGCAGAAATAACGCAGGGTAACTCTGCCAGGTTGTTAACGAACACATGTTTGTCTTCACCTCTTCGCTTCCTCCTGGGGATGAGGGGACCACCCCCTTTAGGGTCCCAATAACGTAAGTACACGTCACCACCGTTTCCTCCTTTTCCCCCATTTGGTATACCCAACGGTCCCAACACCTTCCGTTTAAACTTCTTGAAGCTGATACCTCCATCTCCGCCTGCTCCACTTTCGCATTTAATAATTCTTTCGCTTTCATAAAAAATGGATGCCTTCCTTGTGGCCACTTTGCACACAGCACTTTTAACGCCCACTATGGGTGTCCCCCTGTGATTCTCTCCCCACGTAAGTCCCCCTTCAGTAGGAGGCATACTCTCACCATCGTCATGTGGACAACGCCCCTCGTTGGATTTCTTTCCCTTCCCATTTCGCCCAAAAGAAGAATGCTCATATATTTTTACACTTTTCTTTGTCACCTTGTCAATAATTTTTATGCTGTAGAGGCGTCTCCCCTTTGTGGGTGGCCATAGTGTCCTCATGGTTCTGGGGTGCCGCTTCTTTTTTTTTTCTGACAAGTAAAACCCTGCTGGTTAATTTGTTGTTTTGTTCCTTGCGTTGTGGCCGCTCCGGAGAAGACGCGTGTGCTTCAGCTACTGGCAGTGGGTTGTTACGAGGGGATACGTGCCCTGTTTCCTACACCTTGTTGGGGCTCCCCCCTGAAAAGTGGTAACAAATCCATCCCTGCGCTAAGCGGTCATAATAAATAGCTAAAAAAAAAAAAAAAAATCACCCGCAAGATGCACACCGAATGTTCATATTAACAGTATCCCGGGGGGGCCCAATTTTTTTTTTTTTGCAGGCAAGTGGCGAGTGTGGTTAAGCAGCCGTGCACCGCATTTAGGTTATGCACGCTTCAGTGTCGGTAAGCAATAATCCACGTGCACATGTTAACTTTGTTTTATCTTTATCTCTTTCGCTTCTACTTTTACTTTTACCCTTTCATAACTTTATATGTTTCCTAATTGGCAATTCTGTGGACCCCCTGCATCCCCACGTTGTGTACTACCAATGTGCAGAGGGGGGGGATGAATGGGGAGTCCACTTTTTCTATGGCTTTGTCCCTAATCCACCCCAAAAGGGGCCTATACAATCCAGCATTACCATATGTAGGGATCATTCTCCCAGTTACACTCACGAGTCCATCTCCTTTGGTAGTCGCGGCACAGTAATGACGTAGTGAAGCAACACTACCACGTGGACCGTCACATCACCACCCCCCAAACGCTTACATGAAAAATGCCCTATGCCTGTTCTACCTGTGGAATTTCCCCCTCGATGGAGGAGACAGGAGACAGACGCTTTACCGCGCCAAGGTAAGGAAGGTTACCAGGGGGCAGGAAAACAAACTTCATCACACGGGGGATAACTACAGCTACCTAGACGAAGGAAGGAATTCAGAATACGAGGAGATTCTTAATGAGATCATTTATGAGTACGAGGAGGAGGAAAAGAAAAAAAAGGCAAACATAGCAAATGGGAAGGTAGGCAGTCAAGGAGGCAGTGAAGTAGGGCCAGGGGACGGACAACCAGGTGGCCACGATGTCGGAAGCAATTATCAGTTAAGTCATAGTACACACCAGAAAGGGGAAGACGCATGTAGGAGCCCCTCCGAGGGAGAGAACCCGCAAAAAAGCAGCACACACGAATCAACCCCCCAGGATGAAATTAAGCGAATAGAAAAATTAAAAAAAAATAATTTCCTAAACTTGTGCAACATAAACTGTGACGTGCTGAGCCTACTGTTGAGGAAGGAACTAAAAGGGGAGGAAAGAGATGAAGATGAGCACTACAACAAAGTTAGCTTGCTCCTGGAGATGGAGACAGAAAAGAACGGGGACGAGACGGACGACGGGTACACTGACGATGATCACACGGACGATCGCTACGTTGACGACGGCCACAGTGACAACCGCATGGATGACCTCTACATTGACGACAGCCTTGGTAGGTACCTGCTCAAGCTGGACGAAAACTTTATCAATTCCATCTCAGAAAAGGAATTCCACGTTCTGCGCAACAAAATGTACAAGCATATTATATACTTAAAATATCGGTACCTGAAAAACTACAAGACAGCAATTCAAGCCTTAAAGCAGAAAAAGGAAACGCGGACGGAACACATTAACAAACACGTTTCGGTGGTCTACGAGGAGGGGGAGGATGACCAGGCTAGCAGTTACCCCAACGATGGCGCGTGTAACGATCCGAACGATGAATCAACCCGTAAAAGTGCGCAGATAAACCCTACCACGGAGGCTAATAACCCACCTAAAGACAACACCGCCAGGGTTAGCTTCCTGCAGCCCAGCAACGACGACCCGCAAAACCTCGAACAGATAGACACGGAACTGTCTGTAGAAAACATCAAAGAAATAATTGACGACAATCAAAGACTCTCCAAACTGCAGAGAAATTTTAACGACTTAAAAAACTTTAACGTCTTTCACCTCCTCGATAGGAATTGTTTCCTAAACAGTTTACGAGTTAACAACTTCAGTTTTTACAACTACGACTGTCCTTTGCTGTTTAAAGCGATGAGATCCTTCGTCCGACGAATTCGGCAGGGGCGCTTAGACATACCTACCCACGATGAACGCAACAACAGCCCTGGGGAGGTTCACCATGAACACGCGCAAACCTTCGCCGACGACCGCTGCGCCTATGTGTGCGTCCCCAAACTGAGCGATCGAGGCTTCCTCAAGTACCAAGAAAAATCCATCGTCATCAACGTGTCCGCCAAGGGGAACCAGGATAAAGAACATCTCCCCCCCGTCAAGGAGCTAAACATCGACACAGACAAAGGTATCCTCATCCTGAGCGCGAACGACAAGCACCTCAACGTTCATGTGAGAAATATTTGCGATAAAATATCCTACCTAACACAGAGCCTTTCCATATGGCCACAACTGAACTATGGCAGTGAAGAAGCGTCCCCCCAAAATGTCCATATTATAAAAAGGATACTCATGTTAATGCTGTTCTACTTTAACATAAAGAACCTGTTCGTGATCTGCTTGGATAACACAAGCGCAAAGTTCTTTTACCATTTTCTAAACAAAGAGGAGGACAATTTATTTAAAAATCTACACACACAAAAAAGCAATAAACAGGAAGAATACCTATATGTCAACTTAAATGATATAAAATTTTCACACGTTTTTAACAGAAAATTTGTGCCCTTATATGATATGAAAAAGTTTTTTAAAAATTATGTGTTTCTCATGAAAAAGGAAGAAAAGTTTTACGACATTTCCTCTTTTAAAAGGTCCTCCCTCTTCATATTCTTGGATGAACATACAGATAAACACAATCACGTAATTTCCTCAAATGTACAGCATTTTTTTTACTACAAAAAGTTCGATTACCCATTTATTTACAGTGTTGACAATAAGTATACCCTAAATACATTGCGTAGTTTTAACGAAATCCTGCTCTACCTTACCAGCTGGATAGACATTTTCCACACGGGGGAAAATGATACCAGTAGTGTTGGGGAGGATGATCAAGATGCGCAAGGAGACGACGACGATGGGGTACCAAGTCCGGATTTAGAAGAGATGGATAAAGATGTAGAGAAGGATGAAGAAGAGGAGGAATTTATGCAAAGTCAACAACAGCAGGATGAAGAAAATGAAGAGGAAGATGCTTACCGAAAGGATGAAAGAGAGTGCGATGGGGCCTACGGGTCGGGGTCAGATTGGTATGACAATGAGAGGCCCGATGAAAATGTGGGAGAATAAATCGAAGGAAAAAGAACAAGTTGGGCAAAAATAGACTTTAAAAAAGTATGAACTGTTCAGATATTTTATTAAAAAAAAAAAAAAAAAAAGCAAAATGGCTAGTTGGATATATGGCTATCTGGCTAGCTACTGAGCGCAGAAAAAAAATACGCTCGCAATATGCACAATTCCAAAGCAGTTGTGCAGAACAAAAGTGGGCTTGGCCTAATCCAGACACACACGCAGGGCTGCCCTCCTTTTGTTTATTTATTTTTTTTTTTACGTCAACCTTTTTGATATTCCATTTTGCGCGCTAAACCCACATTTGGACTTCCTTATTGTAAAAAGAGCAAGACAGGTAAATTCTTTTTTTTTCCTTTCCCACATCGGCAAGGTCAATGGCGTCAATTCCGTAGGTCAGTTCGTTACCATTGCTGATTCCCTTATCAAAAATGAATTCTGTAAACGGGGGGGAGGGCACAAGTTTGAGTCAGCTCGCACGATATCGGGCAAATGTGGATACATGTACACACATCCGCACACACACATGCATGCTTTGTCCGTCCGCACCGTCGTTGATCTTCTTGAATAACTGAGCCCCGCCGTCGCAGGCCGCAACTAGTAGTTCGTTCACGTCCGTTCCTCTGCAAAGGGGTGAAGCGTCAATGTGATGACGTAACAAAGTTATTAATCCGTTCCATTACACAACAGTCGACCGTTACTGGGCACGCTTACTTGTACAAAAACTTAAGCCGCCATATGCTGGACTTCACATCGACTGTTCGGAGGGGGTCTTGCACGTTTCGAGTGTCGAAGATTCGAATCTTGTTGTCATACCTGAGGGTGGGGAAAACTCACACATAAGGTATGTAGAAACACACAAATGCACGCGCGTATACACGTGGCAAACGCACAAGTCGTGCATGTATCTCCTCGTGCTTCCTACGATGCCGTGTAGAGCTGCTGACGGTGGCTGTCGAATTTGACCGCCGTGACGCCTTGCGAGTGGGACCTACAAAGGGGATCAGTAAAAAAAAAATAAAACTTTCCCCCCATGAAAATGCACACAGGGTGGTAGTAAGCCGTCTTGTGCACGATCAGAAGGCATCCGGGCCTTTTTTTTTTTTCGCCCATTTTGATGGGTAACTTGTGAAGAGTGTGCTACTTTGTATTCCTTGCTGACGGTGCTGTTGTTGTTCTGAGGTCCCAAATTGCGAAGGAGCAATCGTCAGACCCTGCCATGTGGAGGAAAAAAAAAAAAAAAAAGCCTAATTACATTTGGTCAGAGGATACACTACTAATTGGTGCCTGCACAGAGGAAGACACGTCTCCAAACCTGTTGTCACTACGTTTTCACTCCCGTTAAATGTGCACGTCCACACGTGGTACTCATGGGCCTTCCTGCAATGGGGGGCAGTTTTATTTGTTCATCCATTTGTAAAGCGGTGTATGCGCGGCGATCCAGATAAGTGTGGCAGATAACCAACCGGTGGAGTCCCCTGCGAGCTGATCGCTTCCCCGACCTCTGAACAAAATAAATACTTGCATTTAAGCATGTCTCACCGAACTTACCACAATTGGGTACTCTTTCCATCAAGGAGGAGGCACACGTCCCCATTGCTAAACGTAACGAAGACTTTGCTACGGCGGGAGAGAAATAGGAATAAATGTGAAGGGCACAGTGTGGCACATCCCTGTTGATGTATTTTTCTCCTTCCGTTGTCCCCTTTTTTCTCTGCACGTAGCTATTACTCGGGGGATTCATCAAAGGCATCAAAGGAAAGACCTAAAAAGGAGTGCATTGTAAAATGTGAAAATCGCGTGGATCATCCCTCCAGTAGGGAGTGGCAAATAAATGGTTGCTCCTTCCATCGGTTGTGTGTCTAACCTGAATTGTTTCTTTCATCTGGCGTTGCAAAAAGGAGGTGATGACTTCCGTCCTTCACGTGAGCCAAGTGAAAACCGTTAACGCAGACGCTGCCCAGCAAGAGGCTCTGCGAATCAATTTTGGGAAAAATCAACATGGGAAGAAGTAAAAAAAAAATAGGAACAATATGAATTGGGACAATATAAATTAGGAGGAGATAGATTGAAACCTGTGCAAAGTAAAAGTGCAGTTGGTTGGATTAACACGGTGAAGTCAAGCAAATCCATAAAGGCCCCTTTACTTACGTCGTGGGTGAACAGATAGCTCGACTGGAGAACGCCGCTGCGGAAGTTTATGTCACTGTGGTACTTCAAGAGGGGGATCCTTTAAAAAGGCAATAACATGAGGACCAGCTGAATGGGTAGCTCAGTTGGAAGACAAACGAACCATGTGCAGAAGACAACACATCGGAGAATGGTCCCACACCAACTCCATAAATGCAGACACGCTTTATTTTATCACTTTTTCAGTGCTCACATTTCGGATTTGTCTCCATCCTCAGTGGTGTCTTCTTCTAGTCGGTATAGGTACACCTTCCCCTTTTTTTTCTGTTCCCCCTGGTGCGTCTCCCCCGCGGGGACCTTCAGCTGGTAGGTCGAAATGGCCGTTAAGCCGAAACTGGAGCTGAATTTTTCCCCTTCGGAGGCAGGAAGAAAAAAAAAAAAAAAAAAAAATATTTGCTTTCTTTTTGGCTTGTTGTTTAACTTCATTTCATAAAAGTATGCACAGTCCTACATTATAACTTTTTTTTTTTTTTTTTTTTTTTGCCTCCCTAACAGCTGCCGCTGGGCCAAGTGCTACTAGGGAACACACAGATGTCATCACAACAATACTTCAAATTGTATTTCCGTTTAATCATTTTCTGTGTGGGGTGTAGTCTTCGCGGTGGTGAATGGGGAACAGAGAGTTATTTCCGAAATGATCTGCCACTCCTTTGGAAGGTGAGGTCCGACGATCTGGAAACTTTACGAGGGATTACACAGTTGTGCTTCTGTTTTTACTCCGTTGCAAGTTTGCTTCCTTTATGTGTAACCTCCGGGGGGGTGGGATAATTTTTTTTTTTTTTTTTTTTTTTTTTTACAATCGCCCCAGATCAGCACATGAATGTAAAATAGTGCGTGACTTTTCTTTTGTTCCCCCCTCTATTTCCACTTTTTGCAAAGAAACGAAATGAATGCAACGTGGTACTAAGGACGGCACTTCTTTTTAATGAAGGGGAGCTTACTCATTTTTTTTGTCGCCCTGTTAACGTCTTCCTTTTGCTTCCTTGTTAAGGAGAAGGCTGTTTTATTAGGATTCACGAGGAACAACTCCATCCAGGGGAGAGCATTTAAGGGTCGGGGTATTGGGAGGAAGTTCCAAACCAGATGGAGCGAAAAGCACGTGTGTGACAATGGGGGGGCGCTCCAGGAGGGAGTTGTGCCTACGCAGGACAGCTCCAATGAAGTTTCGCAGGGTGAATCCCTACATGAGGGACCCCCCAAGGAGGAAACTCCCCTCCGGAAGAGGAGAAAATTTCTGAACGCGCAGAAGGAGGACGATTACTACCACCTATATCTGCACCACATATACAAAAAGGTAAAACTTATTAAGAAGCAAAAGTACCTGTACAACCCTACGAAGTACGAATCTGTAAGGTCCTACATCAAGAGAGAATTGAAGGAATGCCTAGATTTGAACACAGCCGCGTATCTCTTCAAAGCAACGGAGTTCTATGCGAAAGGCGTGTTGGACGTTTCTGTGTATGTCAGCGAAGTGGTGAACCTGCTGAGCTTTTTCACCTTTAACGATAAGTGCAACGTGGAGGGTGAGGAACGGGGTGACGATAAGTGCAACGTGGACAGTGACCAGGATGCTGACAAGGGGGATGACAAGGGGGGTGATGTCAGAGGCGATGTTACAGATGAGCAGGTAGGGGTGGATGAAAACGCCGAGCAGATCCTCAAGGGGAGCGCAAAGAAGGGGAAGACAAAAATCAGCAAGCTGTTGCAGAAAGACGAGAAGTACAAGTCCTTCTGCCTGTTCTTCACCCGGTTGGTCGATTCGGTGAGCGGGCTCTTCTGTTGCATTGGAAAAAGAAGCAAAAGGGAAGAAATTGTCACCTACCTGAAGAGGTCCAATTTAACAGACAAGTGGCAAAACTACACTTCGGAGGACCTAAATCTGGACACCAATTTTATGATATACGTAATTAGGCTGATGAAATACAAGGACCCCAATTACCTGTGCTCCTTGAGACGCCTGAAGGAATACACGGTGGAGCAGGTAAAGGAGATTTTCATCAATTGTATGAGGGATGGCTTGCTAGACTTGGACTACTTAACCATTCTGCAGTCGGAGTTCTTGGACAGGGAAAGCTGCAGAGGGGAAATGGCTACACGCATCTTTGCTCCGTCAAGCGAAGGTGACAGTGCCCCCAGGGGGGAAACACAAATCAAGCACGAGCATCTGCGTAAGTTAGAGCAGAACTATGAGGCACTCCTCAAAAAGTACACCTCCAAGGAGAAGGAACAGAAAAGGGGGAAGATCAGCGAGGAGCAGTTGAAAAACGTCATTTGCGAAATTCTGGACAGAAATGTATTTCTCCATAAGGGAGATTCAAACAGGCAATCGAAAAAAAAAAAAAAAAAAAAAAATGGCTACCTAGTCGATGAAAATCTAATCCGCATGGACCTGCACGAAGTGGAGGAAGAGCGCCTACAGGAGGTAATAAAAAAGTGGTGTACCGACGGTACCGTGAATGTGAATAATTGTGCGAACGTAGTGAAGCGCATGAACAAGCTGCTCGATTCGCATGACGTGAATGTGATGATCCGTTTGAAGCAGCGTAAGGATAACGGTCTCCCCCAAGGAGACACCAAGGAACACTGCTATAACGGCAGCAACACACCGCAAGAAACTCCTAAAATGAGTGACACCAGTGACAACACTGACGATGACGTTATAGTGAGGGACATACGAAGTAGTAGGGATAGCAAAGGAGAAGAAACAGAACACGCCGATAAAAAAGTCGACTTGTCCGATTTCTCCTTGTCAAATTTGAAAAAATACGTAACATACAGGAAAGCACTAGAAATGAAAAAAAAAACGGAAGAGAATGTAACAGAGGAGAAAGATGGTGGAGAGAAAAACAGCGAGACGGACCCAGATGGACTGTCCAGATTAGACCAGGACGTCCTCAAATACTTCGACGTGACGCAAAAACAAGATTCGGTCATTTTTGAGATGAATGATTTTATTGTGGAGAGGGAGAATTCTTTGTCGAATTTCCCGCAGGAGGGGCAGCCCGTCGTGGGTGCGTTCCCGGGGGGGGTGGGGGAAAACTATGACGAATATGAGGAGGACGTCGATTATGACGACGAAACTGGCAGTGAAGAAGAAAATGACGAAGAAGTAGAAGGGGAAGTGAAGGAGGAAGTACACCCTCAGGAGGAGTCGATGGTAGGGCATGATGGAGAAGAAGGAGAAACGGAAGAAGAAGAAGACTATGAAGAATCCGAAGAAGAAGTAAAGGAGCAAGTATATCCTGAGGAGGACATTGAAGAAGAATTGGACGAGGAGGAAAGTGCTGCTGATGAGGAGGAAGACGAAGAAGCATATGATGAAGCGTATGATGATGAAGAGGAGGAGCAAGAGGAAAGTGAGGTAGATGTGGAGGAGGAAAGTGAAGTAGACGTGGTGGAGGAAGACGTTTTGGAAGGAGACAACTTCGGTGGCGACTTGGCGGACGAGGAGGAGTCCCCTCGAGGGAAGAAGGAAAAAATCAACAAAGACAAGAAGAGCCCATCGGAGAAGCTCCGGATGGAGCTCCGCACACGGGGGAGTACCAAGAGCAAACACAAGTTTGAAAATCTGTTCCCAAAAAACTTTGAAGAGAAAATAGACCTTCTAATGGTTATACTGAAGGAGGAGGATAGAAACAAAAAGAAGGTGATCGTGTGTGAAGATGAAGAAGAAAGGAACATGATTCGAATGAAGTGCACAATGGAGGGAGTTGAATATGAACAGATTATTAGTACCGTAAAGAATATAAAGAGGTACGTGGAGAAGGGGGGTAACTTCCGTAGCGTGTGTTTCATTCTGATGAACGAGCTAGCGAGCACGCTGGACCTGCGAAAGCTGTGCAGTGGATTATCCGAACGGGGTGACAAGATCAACGGTGAAAGAAGTGGCAACCAAGTTGGCAAGGGTGACGCACGTGGTGGTCACGGAAGCAACACCGACCAAGACAGCCAGCAAAGCACCCACTGCGACGTGACAATCTACCACTTTACCGAGAACACTCCAAAGGCGCTGGCGCTGAAGAAGCTCTTCCACACGATTGTTAACGGGGAAGATAATATTATGCTTTACATGAGGAGTAGGAAGGACCGGGGGGATAGAACCCGTGAGACGACCAAAGAGAGGCAAACCAACCAGACGGGCAAAACAAATCACAGCGACGTCTTTGTCCCCTACCGGAAGAGGATTCGAAAGAAGAAGCTTTCCAAAAGCGAGGAGAAGTGGTTGGCCTTCAGAAGAAGGACGCTGAAAAAAATCGACGAAATGAAGCAGAAAGCGCATCTAATTAAGATGCGGAAAATGAAAAAACGGGATCAAAAGGTCAAAAGGGTCATTACCAAGTTGAAGTCGCGCTCGAAGGTGAAGTCGAAATCGCAGTTGAAGTTGACCAAAGTGGCAGCAAAAAAAAAGTAAAGCACAATCAAACTGGAATTAACGTGATATGAAAAAAAGGGGAAAAGCACCCGGTCAAAATGGATGGCCCCCCATAGAAGCGCATCGCAAAAGAGCACATACAAAATTGTACTCAAAAGGGTAGAAGTAGAGGGTAAGGTGTGTGGGGAAGTTGGTTGTATGGTGCAAGTCGCTTCTCCCCCTTCAGAATTATACGTCTTGCTGCATCTTCTGCACCATCTCGCGAAACAGCCCTTCAGCTTCTAACTCTACAAAAAGGGCAACAGGGGGAAGAACCGATTTTTACTTCCACGTGGGAAGTCGCACTGATTAGGTGGAGAGGGATCCATGGGCAGGTGATGATCCATCTTCAACCCTCCACGGGTGTGCATCTCACAACGTGTTAATCACATTCATGTGTTATTTTTTTATTTTTTCGATTGGTAAAACTGCTTATCGGTTTGTTGGTCAGTAGGGTTCTTCCTCGACAGGGAGTTGCGCCTTCCACAAGATGCGTCTCGTCTGTCCCCTCACCCTATTGACCTATTAACTTTTAATATTTCATACAGGGAAAAACCGTCACACGTTTCATTGCATTACATTGCGTTTGGCTAACCTTGGTTTTTTTTTTTAATCAGGGTTATGTTACGTAGGCAGTCGTAAACTTCGAAGGATGCGTCGTCGGTGCATCTCTCCCGGATGGTTATTCCTGAGTGGGGGTGCAGCGAAATGAACAGGCACAAACATAGGCAAACAATTTGGTAAGGGTATTTTCACCTGTCCGCGTTGGAAATACACACCCACTCAATGGGGGAAGGGTCCCCTTGTGGAGTTCCTTCTCTCCCCCTGATTAATGACACAGTGACAGAATGATAAGTTGATAAATGGTGTGTGTAGGAAAGGAGTTACCTTCCAGGTTGGCTGAAATGATGTCCTTCAGCTTTACAAACGTGTCCGCATACCGGTGGTCATACACCACTTCGACGTCTCGACAGAAGAGGTGGCTGTCACTCATTTGGACCTTTTTGTATTGGCCAATTTTCTTCATCTTAAAATAGGGGTACTTGTGGACCCGGTGCTTGTGCAGCATGTCATTCTCGCTGACGTTGCGGATCTTCTTTATCCTCGTCCCGTCGCTGTAGGTGGTGCATGGTATTAAATGGTGATGTGTAGTATTGCATGGTGGTGCATGTTATTGGGTGGACCCTCCTTCGGGACTGCGTCCCTGCCGCACCCTCCCTCTGTCACCTACACTTTTGGGTTCATGAACTGCTTCCACTCACGGGCGCTCCTAAAGTGGATGCCACGCAGACAGAACCCGAAGCATTTGCTGTTCGCCATGGGCTTGCACGGGTTGGCACCCCTCCGTGGCACTGCTATCTTTGAGAAGGTTACTAGGTGGTACGGTCATGTGTGGTAATGGATACCCATGTGAGTCCTACCCGTAGTGTAATGACACCTTATTCGAGCCCTATCGAGGGGACCCCATCGGATGGTGCCTGTTGGCATTCACTTAGGGTGTGCTCTCTCCTTGGGAACACCTCAATGAGGAAAAAAAAAAAAAAAAAAAAAACACAGCACAACGCAACACAATACAACACAAATAAAAGTGACACAGTAAAATGCAACAAAATGCCTCTCCGCTAAAC
The DNA here is from genome assembly GCF_001680005.1 of Plasmodium coatneyi. NCBI lineage: Eukaryota > Apicomplexa > Aconoidasida > Haemosporida > Plasmodiidae > Plasmodium > Plasmodium coatneyi. The sequence goes on along the minus strand of NC_033566.1, from coordinate 2,125,605 downwards.
TGTGCGGATCAGCGAAGAACACCCCGACTGCAAATTATAAACGGCAATGTCACTTCCATTCCCACTGCTTGCGCCGGTGAAGGGGTAATCATCTCGGGTGCAATGCGTGGCCAGCCTACAGATGTTGTGTATGGAGAAAAGGCAATCGAATTTGCGAAAGAAACACTATAGGGTGAGCGTAACAAAGGGGGAAAATAACCATGTGAAAAAAAAAGTGCCAAGTCAGCAGGGAGCTATAACAGGTGATTCGTTTAAGGAAAAGCGACCTGGTCAGAAGGCTCTGAAACCATGTTTTCGTATTTCCTAAAAGGAGTTAGTAAGTGCCAGGACAGAGCTGACGTGGTGCATCTGAGCAAGAAGTTAATCCAGAACATGCACCTGTTGGATACACAAGAAATATCCCTTTGCCTGAATAAGCTGTCGAAGGTACACTTTGAGGACAAAGCCTTTTGGGACAACGTCTGTCGGATAATCACCACTACGGATGTTCGGGTGGTGGGCAAGTTCAAGTTCCTGCGGGGGCGGCAAACAGGGGGCATCATCAACGAAGTTAACGAACGAACTGTTGCCAACCCTCCCGATGGGGGCTACAACGCAACGACTTCTACACCGGGGGGGGGCAATTCACCACAAAAAGGGGATCCGCTCAACGTGAATGCACTTAACCCAAATGGGGGAACCCGACGAAGCAACCGCCCCAATGGTGAACTCCACAGGGCAGACAAACTGCTGTACCACTTCAACATGGAAGAGCTGTGCCTTGTGCTGAACGCACTGGCAAAAGTCAACGTGAGGAACGAAGAAATATTAAAAGTCGCGTCAGAGAAAATAATCAGAGAATTTGAAATGAATCGACATGTGGTCAACACGATTAAGGCGGTTGGCACGTTCGGCGTGGCCCCTCCTGGTAGCACTCACGCGGGTTCTTGTGACCCCATGGGGCAGGCGCTCCAGAACGTTTACCAAAACTACGACCGCATGAGTAAGAACCTCACGGAGAGGGACATCAGCGTTCTCATTCGGGTAATGCTGACGAGGGGAAACCAAACCGGGGGAAACCAAACGGGGGGGGAAGAAGCCAGTCAAGTGGGAAGTAACCCTATAAGTGGTAACCAAGCCAATCAAACGGCCAGCGCTCTCATCGAAAAGCTAATAAGCAGCGTAAAAAAGGTTAACCACATAAGCGAGCAGAGCATCGCACTAATTCTAAATGCATGCACAAAGTCGTGTGTGAAGAACAAGGCCCTGCTAGATATGCTCAAAATAGTTGTCATTCTAAAACTCAAGCAGGAGAAGAACAAATGCTCCGACATCTTCGTGAGCAGCATAACGCACTCCTATTCTTCCTTCGCGTACCGAGACAGGGTGCTCTATGACACCATCGCAGAGTACGTGTGTGCCAACATCGAGAGCATAAATGTGAAGGCACTTGTTATTATCCTGAACAGCTTTGTAAACATCGAGATTGTCAATTTAAAATTGTTCGATGCTGCTTTGGGGAGACTGGCCAGGAGGGAAGTAATAAACGGCTTGTCCAACCAGTGTACCTCCAACGTCATCACCATAGTTACTAAGTCGTATAATTACCTCTGCACGGAGAAGACACGCTTCATTTTGCAGCTTGTGAAGGGACGCCTGCGGAGGGAATTCGCCCGCACCAAACGTGCATTAAGCAAGGAGAAGGGTGCCGAACCGGTTTGCTTGTCAGACCTCAGACGCAGCGCCTTCCTGGAGGGCTTCCTCATGAAACACCTGACGAACATACTGAACAATCTGAGCAAGCTAAACCACGCCGACGCCAACCTCTTTGCACTCTTTTCTCATCTCATTCTAAAAAAAAAAAAAGAAATGAATAAATTAGACTTCCTGAACATTACGAGTGCGTATGCCCGGTTCGGCTACGTCGACGACGAGATATACAAACTGATCCAACTGCATGCGAAGAAACATTTGGCAGACAAGAATTTGAAGTATGTGGAGTTCATAAATATGTTTACCAGCATGGCGACGTTCTCACTGATTGAGCGGAACAGGAGGACAGATCATCATGTGGGGGATCCCACCAACCACTTTGGGGAAATAATTCATGTGATGATGAATATGCTGAAGGGGGGGGTTGACAATAGGGGGGTCCTTGGTGCACAGGGGGATCATCCCAAGGAAGAAAACGCCAACATGGGCAACACGGGCAACATTAACGATATACTGAACTGCTCCCCCCGGCAGCACCACGCACGCATCCAGAACCGGAAGAACATCATCGACAACCTGAGCGCCAAGCACACCTGCTGCATCCTGGCCACCATGAGTAAGTTGGATACACATTCCAGGCAAATATACGAACAATGCGTGAAAAACATAAAAAAAAAAATCCTTAAAATGGATTCAAGGTCCCTTACCATGTACCTGCTTTACGTGAGCAAGTTCGGTCTCACCCCCGATAGGGACATAAAAACGCTCCTATCGAACAGCTTCAAAATGGTGCACCTAAAAACGGGGAAAATAAACGGGGTTGATGCGAAAGGACAACAGGGGGACCGCCTCAACAAGATGTTAACCCTTCGCACGCAACTCCAAACGGAGGACGTAGTCAACGCAGTTTATATTGTGAGAAGCCTCATAAAGAACGACCCCAACTATAGGGACAGCGCCTACGTTATGTGTGCCTACTTGGAGGGCATCTACGCGGGGGTGCAATGTACAAACGGGGGTGCATCTAAAAGTAAATCCCAAAATGGATCCCCCTACCGAAGCGAACCGGACCAAAACATAATACACATCGGAGAGGCCCATGATCCCAGTGTCACCCCTCTGCTAAGTGGACGCAAGCTCAACACACAGACGGCCTGCATCCTCATGAACACGCTGGCCTTTATAAACACACACCTGAGCTTGCCAAGTGGAAGATACGCCAAAATTGTTTCCTACCTGCTACTGTTCTCCCTTCGGTTTATGGTTGAACGGCTGAACCTGCGGCGGTCACTTCGCGAACTACTCTACGAAGGCACATCTAAAAACGAATGCGTGAACCAAAACGTTCACATATGTGATAGCCAAAACTGTAGCGACGTAACAGATGTTGTTAAGAGGAAGATCGACTCGGCCAGCATCCGACAGATAAACACAACCATCTTGATGCTATTCCATTTGGGTTCTTTGAACCCGTTTTCCTACTCACCCCAGGAGGAAGTGACCAACTTGGCTAGCTACCCACTGAGGCTACTACAATATGTGTACTTCTTTTTAAAGTTCAGCCCGCTCGCCCCCTTTGAAAGATACACATCGGTTTACAACTCGGTCAGTAACAGGAGGAAGTTTACCAACTACTGCGGTGGGGGTAACAATCAAATGGATCTGACTTGGTTGTCGAGTGGGCCGTCCAGTGATCGACCGATTGCGGAACATTGTGAGCTCCCCTCCATCTCAGAAGGCGAAATGAGCATCTACCAGACAGTCGCTTCGCTGCTGAAGCGGAAGGGCTGCGGCGCCAACTGCACACTCTTGTCCTCGTTCGGCGTTTACATGTACTCCGTCGATGTGCTAATCTTGCGCGGAGGCACCAGCTCATGGTAGATTACAACTATTATACCATGTGATGTGGTTTGCTCAGGGGTCATTTTCCCCCAATTCGTTGTTTCCGTCCGCCAACCCCATTTGTGCTTCATTTTTTTTTTTTTTTTTTTTTTTTTTTTTGCAATTTTGTTTTCCATTTGGGGAAGGCATGTTAATTTCGCACCCTTTGTGAACTCCCCAGTGAGGGGAATGCTCACCCTGTGGTGCGCAACTAAACGGTGAAGGTCACACCTTCAAAAAAAAAAAAAAAAAAAAATGAAGCACAACTTGTAGAATGCATCGCAACCAGTGGGCTATCCGCTAGCCAAATGAAGGAAAACGAAATTTTGCCCCATCTGGATCCGCGTTTTCCATCCTCCATGGTGGAGTAGTCGAAGGGGCGTCACACCGCTGTATAGGCTTACTGTGCCGGGATGCCCCACCGGGGTGTGGGTTAGAACAGTACTCTGCTTTACGTGGGACCCCAACAATTGCGCCGCATGGGTAAGCGAACCCTTATAATGCCAGCTCCCCCCTCACGTGTGTCCGTGCGTTTCTACCTATGTTGCCAAAATGGAGGACAACCCGCCCCTAGCGCAGAAGCTCACGAGCGTGCAAGTCAACGTGGAGGGGCTGAAGAAGGTAAAAGGAGAAAAGCTGAACTTCCTCTTCGAAGATATAAAAAAAAGCGCCACCGTGGAAGACCTCTTCTTTCATATAAATAAGTGCAACGAAAAAATCCATCGGTTAAACATCTTCGCTGGTGCTCCGTTAATTAACCTAAAAAGTTTAACAGGCACAGACGTGCAGGTGAAGTACACACTGAATGAGCAACGCAACAACTACGTCATAGGGACGAATGTAAACAACAGAGGAGAAGTAACGGCCGAGTTGGAGATGAACGTGCCGTATGTCCTCAGAACGATCAACAGCTTTCAGCTGAAAGCTAACATAAGTAGTCTATACACAAACAATTTTGGTCTCCGTTTTGTTTTTCCGCAAGTGACAAAGCTAGCTAATTTTAACCTAATTTTTGAGGGAAACCTCAGCAGCGTAAGTAACACCCAACATGGGTCCTACTTGGTAAAAAGCAACTCCCTTAAGTCGTTCCTCGTGGGAGAAAGACACACACTCATTTGGGACGTAAATTTCAACACACTTTTTCAACGAATAAGCCAAAAGTATGTTCCCTCCGAATGGGTGCTAAAATTGCCAGACAGGTATATCAAACATACTCTACGCCATGTGTATAAGCGAGATGCACTTGGTTACGGTTGGCTCAAGGGAGCAGTTCCCCAGGGGAGTCATCCACTTGATGACGTACCAGATGGACACACAGATGCAGGAAGTGTAAATCCACCCCAACTGGTGGAACATACGAACTACCCCACGTCAGGATACCTCTACCAAATGGAGAGCGAACTCTCCCTACCCTTCTGCGAAGCGAAATTTCTTAAAAACCACTTCCACTACATGTTCGTGAAGAAACTACGTGAGAATTTTTTAACCTATGTAAGTTTTACCAATGGGATGAAATACGACTTTGATAAATCCAACCCCTACCAATTGGGAGCCTTCCACTTTAGTGGAAGCATAGGTAGCTCTCTAACCTTCAGAGGATTCGAACATAACAGCATAGGGGACACAGACGTGGGTTACAAGTTTGACAGAAAAAAAGGAGAATACCGAATTTGTTACAATTACTTGGGGGCAAATTTCATCACCAGCTTTCAATTCCTCTGTAAATACATCTTAACGCTACATAATGCCAAGCCTATTTTATTCTTTTATGCACAGGTGGGACGATTAGGCAACCATTTTTTTTCCTCCTTTGATCAGCTAAGGAGGGAGATCAGGGTGTCCACTGGGGTCGGACTCATGACATACATACAGAAGAATGTCTCCTTGGAAGTTTTTTTTAATTTTCCTCTTTTGCACCACTTGAATGATCGGACGAAGTACTTCCAGGTGGGTTTAAACTTTAGGGGCATGTTGTAGTGCGGAAGGCGATGCAACTACCTGCTTGTAGCATATTACCATTTCATGCCCCCTTTTTTTGTTGTCCCTAAAGGAGGATTGCTCCCATTTTTTACGTTTATGGCATGCACGCTTAGTTTGCTACACTGCTCCATTGGTGTACTGTTGCATGCACCATTTTGTTTTTTTTTTTTTTTTGCCCCAGTGGGCGCGTTATCCACGTTTGAGTGTCGTCACTTTGCACAGTTAACTTCGCACTTATATTCACCACAACATACAAATAAATTTAAAGACGTCACCAAAAAAAAAAAAAAAAAAAAAAAATGCCGGTCGGGTGTACCGAACGTATGGCGTACAGAAATGCCTAGGCTTGAAGGTTGGACTGTCCACAAGGCAGAAACAGGCAAGCCGCTCCTCTCAGATTTAACTAACTCTGTCCCTTTTCGTACAAATGCTTGTTCTGCGTAGGTGGTGTGGGCAAGGAAGACATATAAAACAGTGTTCGGTGTGTGCAAAAGGAAGTGATGAAAAAGCCATACTACGCCATATGTGTATGGATCCCCCCAAGTGGGAATACCCATTTTACTTACCTCCTCGTAATACTTATTCGTCTCGTAGAGGGTCTGGCATATAGGGACAACTGCCATTAGAACAATGACGCCATAGAAAAACCGCATTATTGGTACACGCACTGCCTTTGGTTGGTTGGCCGTGTAGTTTACTTCTTCATTCGGGCCATCCTTGCTCAGTTTTCTCATGCCCATGTTAATGTTCCTCCTTCCAAGAAGGTTAAAACTGCTGTTCATGAGGAAGGGTGTGCTTTTACCCTTGACCGCCTGGCGGCCTTTACAAAGTATGGTCCGTACGCAGTTCATTTGGGGGGAGCTTTGCGTTTCTTTTTTGCTAAGGGGGGGGTATATAACAAACTACTCTTATATGATCAACTGCTGCGTCCGCATGTGCTTGAAGTGTATGCCTGGCAAGATACTTCCTCCTTGTGGCTTTTTTTTCACACTTCGCTGATATCCTAAGGGGAAATTGCTTTCGCCCAATTTGGGAGGAAACTCGAAATGTGTTCCTAACTCGAGTTGCGCCAGGGTACGGGCACGTCGATATATATATATTTTTTTCATGGTCATCCCAAGGTGCGTTTTTTTTTTTTTTTTTTTTTTTTTTTTTACGGGGAGGCTACTTCGGGAGAATTTCCTTGTCCGTTATTGGCGTAATTGTAAAAGGCGAAATGTACTTACCTTGCACCGTGAGTGTGACGTCCTCAACAATCACATTAATCGCAGCAGTTGCAACGATCTGCACCATATGGACCATGTGGACCATCTGAACGATTGCAATTTACATGTGATTATGTACCCAATTGATATATCCCCGTACGGGGCCAGCCGCCTCGATGAGGAAACACTTTTGCGAACTCTCCCCACCAAGAATGCCACCTCAAATTGGTGGGGAAGAAAATGCACACCTACGTATACACATATTATATGTAGCTATTTAAATAGTTTTGGGAGGCATGCCGTTTTGTTTGTCACCGATGGGGAGATCATACACATTGACGCTTCTCCAACGATGAGAAGTTTTAAAAAAAAAAAAGGCACGGGGGGATGGAACGAAATGAGAGTGGTACAACCGATCTGCCACGGGGAGGCAACTTCCCTTGGGGATGTTCAAAAAATGTGCACCAGGAAGGGGATCACCCGTGCAAGGCTTTTGCCGTTTTACCGGTAGGCCGCCCCACCGCTTACTCTATTTCGATCAGGTAATCCTTAATCTCGTTGGGGGTCAGAATTTTAAAGGGCTTCCCATTGCAGGCCACGCCTATTTCAATGTTCTTCTCGTTCATGACGCCCTCGTAGCTTTCCTTAAGAGTGAGGATGGCTGTGTGTATGGCGTCCTCCACCTCGATGTCGGCGCTGTACCTTTTCTCCAAAAAGGAAATATTATTCTGGTAGTCCTTTCCTATGCATGTAGCTAGCCAATTAAAGTAACATCCGGAGGGATCAATTTGATACAGGTGGTATCCATAGGCATCTATACCACAGATCAGTAGGGACAAGCCAAATGGTCTCACTCCACCTGTTTGGGTAAACTCCTGCACTATGGATGCTATTTCTTTAACAAGTTCCTTCACCAATATTTCATTCCCATACTGTAGAGAGTATCTGATTGCTTCCTTGCGGGCACGCTTCAATAACACACGGAAGTCTCCTGGCATTCCTGCGTAGACAATTCCTATGTGTTCGCTGATCTGCTGGATCTTGTATATACTGTTTTCTTCTATTAGTTCATTTGGGCTTTTCTTCTCCGTTGCGATTATGACACCATTCTTGGCTCGGATGCCTTGGGGGGGGAAGGTGCAAAGGACACACAAGTGTAGTAGCGTAGAGTATAGTAGCGCAGTTACATGTGCGTATGCCGAAGGGGCAAACGAACAAAAAGGGAGCAAAATAAAAACATGGGCGATGAAAATATGAAAGGGCGATTCAGCGAAATGGCCCCACTTTTTCAACCGTAACGAAAACTTACCTAAGGCGGGGGAACTGCTGGAGACCCTATTCAGGGCATATTCAATCTGAACTAACTTCCCCGTAGGGCTAAAGGTTGTCAGGGAAAAGCTGTACTCTCCATCGGCCATTTTTCCCCTCTTTGGCAAAAAAAATGAAAAATAAAGGTGTACCTCACTGTGCTACACTACACTACACTATGCTATTATCTCTTCTTAATGGATGTAGGGGGAGGCTACAATATTTTGCATACGAAGATTGGCAAACTTTACCCTTGTGTGTTCATCTGTAGGGATGCATATGAGCATCTTTTATAATGCCATACAAATGTGCGGTTGCGCGTGTACATGGATGGAGTGGGTTTTCCCTATGGGTGATCCTCAAAACCATGCCAGCACATGAGTACTTTAGTTTTTCCTATTTTTTTTTTTCTTTTTTTAGCTTATTCTTTTTTTCCATTTTCAGCTTATCCAATGAGCCCTTAGCCCATTCGCTTCGCCTCGATTTGTTTCACTTAGCTTCCGTCAGCTTCCCTTTTTTTTTTTTTTTTTTTTTTTTTTTTCATATTGACACATTGAATGCGAAACCTGGGGTCGGCATTGACTGATCGGTGCGCCGAAAAAAGATCACACAACAGGATGTACACAAATGGGTGAAGATTTTTTAAATTGAAAAATTTACAGCCGGGGAACAAATGACATTCCAACAGAAGGGTGTGAATTGGGGGTGGGGAGATTATTTTTCTCATAGGGGGGGGATGACATAAGGGCAGCATACATAGGAAAAAACTTGCGCACATAAACATATGCGTGTATGCACATATATATGTACAATAGGCATGGGTGTATCATCAGTGATTAGATCTGAGGATAGCGTCCAATGCAGATCACCGCGGTTACGCCAATGCGAGGGAGGCCTTTTTTTTTTTTTTTTTTTATCTCCCCTCTTCCCCTCTGCATGGATTTGCCGTCGAACTTGTGACCGGCGTCTCAGCGAGTTCCCCCTGCCGGTTAAAAGGCCACTTTCACTACACCGCTCAACTTGGAAAGACATTTTTTGCTAACGCTGCGTTGGTAGGCAATGTGTGTTCCGTTTGAAGGGGAGGCTAGTCTAAGGGAAAAAAGATCAACCCGTTGTTAGTTAAAAGAAAATAAAAGTGAAATACTCAAATGGACGTTTGTTAGACATCCCCATTAGCTATTCTCGTGACATGTACTTTGAAGCCGAAGGGAAATTTCCGACTTTCATAAACGAATCGATATAGCCCTCCGTGGAACCCCTCTCACAATTTTGCTTCGGTAACCCCACAGATTTTTTTTACCGCACCTTCTCTCCGTGTGAATAGAAAATTCCCTGCCGCTAACCCGTCTGCATAGTTACGTACTCACCCAAAATGCACCTTACCCATTTGTGAGGTTCACATATAAAGGTCTCATTACACGTCTGGGACACCTGCCCGGGCGATGTTCATACACTCGTTTTAGCTCAGCTTAAAAAAAAAAAAATATGGACATTTCCCACGTTGGTTATCCGCCCATTCTCGCCCTATCAAAGATTTAAAAAAAAGAAAAAAAAGAGGAATTCCCAAAGCGTGCCCCTTCCATGTGTACATTTGAAGGGGCGGAAAATTGGACGAACTAGCTAGTGCTATGTTCCCTAATGTGTAAAAAAATTATGTAGAGGTATTTTCGCGCCTTTCCCTCGACGTGACTCACTAGCGCTTGGAAGATCGCCGTACTTCCGATTGGCTACATGGGCAAAGTGCAAAAAGAAAAAAAAAGAAAAAAAAAAGAAATGGAAAAAGGGGAAAAGTTAAAAAGGAAATAGTCTTTACTCTGCCAATTTTTCACTTTGGAATATTCCCTTCATATTGTGTATTTATGCTTTCTATTTTTTCACATTTTTTCCCCTTCGACATATGTCCAACCAGGGAGGACCATTCCACACACTTCCACTTTGCCAATTTGACCACTGTACTTACAAATTTGAGTAACTTCCCCCCTGCCTTCAAAGGATGGATGAGTTCAGTGACCTAAACAGATCAGGTATAAGCCCTTTTTTTCCACACACATACATATGTAATATAATCGTGGTGGGAATTCACGATGATACTTCAGTGGGGAAAATTACCACTATGTGAATGTGTCTCCTCTTGTTGCAACTGTTTTGTGTCCACTTGTATTTTTATATGAACGGTTCATAAAAAATGGATAGAAAAAAAAAAAAAAAAAAAAAAAAAAATTAGCTAGCTGTATGAACCGTTCAGGCAAAATTGGTGTATGGTCATGCATAAGTGAAAAATCGTGCTTCGCTACACAGATGATTGTTCGTTTTGAGGAGTGATTTAGACCTTTTTTTTTTTTATCCTTTTCCGTTGACTCACTTATCCTGTTTGGTTTTTTTGTCTCATCCATTTGTAAGCGGACGATAATGAGGAGTATTCCACGGAGAGCGACTTGAATGAGAAGGAAAATGACGTGAAGGACGCGACGAGTGAAATGGACAGGGAGGCGATGAGTGACGTGGAGAAGGAGGCAGTGAGTGAAGTAGAGGGGGAGACGATAAGTGATGTGGAGAAGGAAGCGATAAGTGACGTGGAAAATACCTTAAATGACGAGCAGAAGGAAACCGCAAGTGATGCAGAAAGGGAATTGCTTCACGAGGTCGAAGAAGAGGACGTACACGACAAAGAGGAGGAAGATTTACAGGACGATGATGAGGATGTATTACAGGACGATGATGAGGATGTATTACAGGACGCTGAAGAAGACGTCTTACAGGACGATGAAGGGGACGACTTAGACGACGTCAAAAGCATCAACGAAGAGGATGTCGAACAGGTTGCGCCAAACACGGGTATGATGAACGACCCTGTAGTAAGTGGCGGCGTCTACCAAAGTGACGATCACCACCATGGTGACGACCCCGACGGAGCGAACCACCTCTTTCAAGACCCGCAAGAAATCGGTTCCAGCGAAGACACACACAAAAAGGAGGATGATTACTCTCACACCCTGAATGAACCTCCCACCCACAAAGAACAATTCAGTGAAACCATGAACGAAACAAATAATCCCCCCAGTAATGGTGAGGGCAAAAATGACCAGATCAACAAAGATACCTTTCCCTCCTTGGATCCCATCGAATTTGACAAAAAAAGATATGAACACTTTTTAATATACCCATCGTATCAGAAAAACATGAGTTTATCTGAAGGCATTAATAAAAAGCTTACCTTCCCTTCTTTGTCTCCTACAGATTTTCCTATTCCTGGAAAGGAGGAAGAAAGCATCACCATGTATCATTTCAACCCTGAAAAATTTGGGTACAAATACAATAACGGCTTGAATCCTTCTGAGGGCTACTTGCTGATTTACCCCCACGTATCCCACCACTCCGTGCCCCCCAAAATTAAGAAAAAAAAACTGCGCTGTTGTTAGGGCGGGTCTAGGGTCGTACACATAGGTGCGGTGTTGCCCGACGCGGTCGTGGTGAAGCAGTGGGGCACACCTGCCGATTTATGCACTCCTACCGACCACATTTGTAGTTATGCGCATTTTCCCCCCATTTACATACACCCCTGCACCATCCCGCTAACGTGGCTGGCTGCACATAGGGTGAACCAATTGAATTGCCCCGTTTTTTCCCCCACGCATGAACTGTTACGAACTGTTAACCTGTTGTATGAAATGAACATGTCATCCCGTGCACAGTTGCTGTGTGCCCCATTTGGTCATCACTCCCCCCCTGCTTGGCAGTCCCAGTTTGGCTACCCCTACAAGTGTGCATAATTTGAACAAAAAAAAAAATTATCAACAAATGGGATCCTATTGGTCATGGGCTCACACGTGTAGGCAGCTTGAATGGCGCTTCCCTTGTTCCGTTTGGCTTCGCAAAGATGTGGCGTCCTCCACCCCCAAGCCGCTCCTCCTTCAAATTGACTTAAAAGCCACTTAATATAGGATAATTAAGAATGTCTCTTTTTCACCACTGCACATGGTGCGGGCGTTTCAAACCAAAGAGACGCTCTGCCGTGCATTCTGCTATTCAAAAAAGGGAATGGAAAGAAAGGCGCATGGGGCGAGGTAGCCCATTTCATGCCTCCCAAGTTTCTGTTATATGTACTCCTTTGTAGGTTCCTCCCCGTGGGTGGTTAAAATGGGAGAGAAGGTTGGAGGATGGATTAACATTGTGGGTCACCTTTCAATTAGAACTCCTCGTTTGGGGTGGCAGTGGACGCCCTGCTCTACGGGCTCAGCAGCTTTCACCCGCGGAATTACAGTCCCCTCCACGAATACTTCTTCAACAGAGTGCCCCCTTACCCAATGCTCGCTGTTAACAAATTACGACCCGGTCCTGCTCCACAATTAGGCTAACAGGAAATGCACGCGCGGAGTAGCATGAACGGGTGCTATCACATGTACGTTTTTTTTTTTTTTTTTTTTTTGCGTAGTTCGGCGCAATTATTCACCCCATGGGAGTATCGCCTTGGTGGGCTTGCGCTCTACAAGGAGAGTACCGTCCCGCCGGCAAACGTGGGTGCATTTTTATGTCGCCCCCAGGCGCGCTTACAAATTTCGCTTCCGCGTCGTTCCACAAAAGAAAGGGAAGAAAATGTTAACAAAGTAGCAGGACTAAAGACCTAACAGCGGAAAAAGTAATAACATAAAAAAAGGGGAGAAAAAAAGAAAAAAAAAAGCGTGCCAAGAGGGGAAAAGAAAGTGACCGCCCATTTAGCGCACAGCTGAGAGGAAGCCCTTGAAGGCAGCCACACAGAACAGGCAAAACTGACGAAACGTAACATAAAGCGTCGCCTATTACCAACCAGCCGAGCAGCTCACAGCCGAATAGTTGACCTGCCGAACAAGTGACTATCTGATCAATTGAAGGAACCTTTTTTTTTTCCACCCCGCTGCAAGTTTGGAAAGGTAAGTCCCAGCTGCGGAAGGAAAGGGGCGCACAAGTACGCTGCTCCCACGCATGTTGCTTCCACGTATTCATGGACCTGTTCATTCACGTGGTTACCTATTCGCATACGCTTCGCTTCGACACGCCCTGCTTGTATACACCGCTTCTCTGCAGATGTCCATCCACCTGCTGAACAAGAAGGCGGACAGCCTCCGCTCCACGAACGTGCTGCTGACCAATATAAACGCGAGCAAAGGAATGTATGAAATAATAAAGAGCAACTTGGGTCCCAAGGGGAGCTACAAAATGCTTGTGAGTGGCTCCGGGGCTATCAAAATTACCAAGGATGGAAATGTTCTGCTTAACGAAATGATGATTCAACACCCAACAGCTAGCATGCTGAGTCGAATCTGCTCCTCAATCGATGAGACGTTAGGAGATGGGTCCAGCAGTAACCTCATCGTAGCGACGTCCCTAATATACCTATCAGAGAAGTACATTCTGTATGAAAGTATTCACCCAAGGATTATCACCCAAGGGTTCGATCAAGCGAAGGAGATTCTTCTACACGTACTAGATTCGATGAAGATACCAATAAATGTGAAGCAACAATTCGATAAGGAACTACTTTACAACGTTGCGAAGACGTGCGTTCGAACGAAACTGCCCATCCCATTGGCAGATAAGTTGGCAGACGATTTAGTGGAGAGCGTAAAAATTATTTACAACCCGGAGAAGCAGATAGATCTTCACATGGTCGAAATAATGGATATAAAAAAAAATATGAGCATAAACACAAAGTTGGTGAGAGGGATGGTTTTAGACCATGGATGTAGGCATCCCAATATGCCAAACAAACTTACCAAATGCTTCACCCTAGTGCTGAACGTTAGCTTGGAGTATGAAAAGAGTGAAGTCTTTTCGTCATTTGTTTATTCCAATGCGGAGGATAGAGATAAGCTGGTCGAATCGGAAAGGAAATTCACAGATGATAAGGTGAAGAAAATTATTGAGCTGAAAAAAAGCATCATAGAAAAAAAGTTTAAAGAAACCAACGAAGTGTACAACTTTGCTGTGTTCAATCAGAAGGGAATCGATCCCATCAGCTTGGACCTGTTGGCAAAGGAAAATATTATGGCCCTGAGACGAATTAAGAGAAGAAACCTAGAACGCATAGTCCTCTGCTGTGGTGGAAATGCCTGCAACAATGTCTACGATTTGACAGAGGAAGATGTAGGTTATGCAGGACTCGTCTACGAAATATGCATCAACGATGAGAAATATACCTTCATTGAAGACGTGGTGAACCCTAAGAGCTGCACCTTGTATATTCAAGCCCCTAATGACTACACCATTAAGCAAATAAAGGATGCCATTCGAGATGGACTTAGGAGTATAAAGAATGCAATCGAAGATCAGTGTGTTATTTCTGGCGCTGGGTCTTTTGAAATTATGGCCTATTGTAAACTAAAAGAGGAAGAGAAAAAAATGAAAGGAAAACAAAAGTTCTCTTTCGATGTTTATGCAAATAGCTTGCTCAATATTCCTAAGATTCTCCTCGAAAATAGTGGACTCGATATTCATGAGAAGCTTTTCAATGTGATCGACAAATACATGGCCGACCAGTCAGAACCCCTTGGACTCGATTTGGATACTGGCGAACCCATTATCGCCCATTTGAAGGGTAATTAGTTGAAACGAATTGGGTGGCGTACCTACCATATGAGCGCCCGAAGTGTGATACATATACTGTCCATTCGAACATGTGTACCTTAATTATGCCCACTTGTTTACCCCTTGCAGGCATATATGACAACTACTGTGTGAAGAAGCAAATCATCTCCATCGCTACGGCCATTTCGCAGCAGATCCTCCTCGTCGACGAGATCATACGCGCGGGAAAGTCCATGGGCGAGGAGAAGTAAAAGGGGAACAAGGAAGCCGTCAGGACAGGCAAACCGACTAGCAAACCAAACCAAAAGGATAACACCCCCTTGATAACCCTGTTAATACGCACCAGAGAGGAGACGCCATTTGTGAATCCCCTTTTCACGAAACGATGAGCGCCACGCACCCCGCTCGTGTGCACCACACAGAGTGTACATACAAACCAACACAGGAACGATGACGACTGCACAGCAGCGTTTCCGCGTTTCCATTTTTTGCTCACCCCACCAAACGGAAGTGATGCTCCTTGTATTGTGTTCCTTTCCTCTTTCTCCTTCCCCCAAACGAAGGAGAAAAAAAAAAAAAAAAAAAAAAAAACAGCCACAAAGGACATACGATTTTGCGCGTGTGCCTTTACGTGTGCATAATTTAACATTCATGCATGTGTATATACATGCACGCGAATCTAAATGAGTAATCCAAAACGACCACTCCTCAGGGTTTCCAATAACGCGGTAACAGCATGGCAACATTGCCACATGGGACATGCTTGAAAAGCTCCTCTAATTATAAAGCCCCCACGCGGTAATAAAAACCAAAAGATTGGTCACCCAGGGAATGCAAAAAAAAATACGTGAGGGACGCTCCACCGGTATGTTTATGCACACCGCTTAAAAACGGAATAGAGAAAAAATTACCCTTTTCCATCGTCACGAAGGTTACATAGGTCAGTTCACCATCTCTGCGGTAGTGCTAACGTAGGAGCAGGTACAAATGGCACAGTGTTGCAAATTGGTAGGTATTTTTTTTTCTTTTAAAATTCGCATCCACCTTGGAATGCACCATCAGTAAGGGAAAACAAAATAAATCAACCTAGAGAAGCTGGTTTTGTTCGATGAGGATTACTCTGCCGCGAATACGTCACCACTGCTGCAAGGATGTTTCGCCTCTTTGTGTGTATATGGGCGAGCTTCCGCGCTGCAAAACAAATAGCGTAAATACCCTTTTATTACATGAACGAAAGCTGTGCACTTTGGCCCATAAAATGCGGAAGTAATAATATGCACATGGGGGTGGGGGATATGCTGGAAAAGGCCTTCTCTTCTTTTTCCTTCGGTAAGAGAACAAGTTGCACGTACGCGATTCACCCCGAGGTTCCCCACTAGCTCATACGTTCATAAAAAGCAGCTACACGTAAAGCATCTATAACACCCTACCCCTATACAATTTTTAGCACATAAAAATCGCCTATTCTTAAAGCGCACCTCTACATGCAAAAAAAAAAAAAATATATATATATATATACAGAAATGTATATATAAACATGCACAGATATGTAGGTAATCCCCTCGCGGTTCATCTCCCGTAGAACCCATGCAGCACATGCGATGCGCTTTGTGCAATGGAAGTTGCATTTTATTTTCTTGTATCCCCCTACAGTGCACGCAGGATAAGGTTAAAGTATGCATGCCACCGGGGAGTATAAGTGCAACTGTGCTGCGAATGCTCTAAACAACCGTATGAGTGCACCACTCCGGGTGCATCACTTTTATGCATGCTTGGAGAAATTTGCACGTTTGAGCTATATAAACCCCCTGAACCCCATATCGTATGGGTGAATACGCGCATACTGAACATGCACAAGCGCATAAAATAAATTATTCATTATATTTAGATCCCCTCCTTCCAAGTTACAACTATTTTTCGCTAAATTAAAAAAAAAAAAGAACGTAGCGAAGAGCGAAAGTATATTTTAATTAAAAAAAAATAACCCCAAATTATAAACCTAAACTGTAATTCTTACACCCAAACGCATCGAAACTAAAATTTTTCCTTTCATCCTTGTATACATTAAAACAACATCATTTCACTTTAAAAAACAACAAAAGTTACCCAATTTTCCGCTAATTTTTTACACATACTTTAGAAGCAATTCACCACTTTGCCCCTTTCAACGAAAGAAGTAAAACTCTCTTTGTGACTTTCCGAGCACCCGTGCCCCCCTAAGTAATACAACTATCCTAGCTTAAAATCTACACATACATTTTTAATACCTGAGGAAAGAAAAAATTCATTTGCGCGAAATAGTTTTATATGTTCCTGCGCGCGCATTGGCGGAGGAATATACCAGTTGTACATGTTGTTCTAATTAGATGAACTCCACCGCGCATACGTGATACCCCCATGCCAGCCCGCACCCCCTCCATCTATACCCTACCCTATTTAACCCCTACAGATAAGCATCACACTTTAGCACATTTCTCCATACAAGGAAAATAATCCCGTATCGCTGCGTATACTCCTTTTTTACGCTACGTTTTTCCACCCCGCTTTTCCAGCCTTTATTTGCATTATTTTTTCCCAACTAAACTGTAAGTTTTGACACATAAGCTTAATCTGAGCAGCTGTGTTGGTGTGCGTCGAGCGTTACAACATACCAAGGGGGCCACTGCGTGTACGTGTATCTCTTCGCACGCTCATATTTTGTGCCGCGTCGCCTATTTTTTTTTTTTTTTTTTTTTTCGAAGCGAGCAAAATAGCTAACTGAGCTAGCTAAAATATACAGTTTTTTTTTTCTTCTCCAAAAATGTATGAACGTTCATAATTTTTTTTTTTTTTGCAAACTTGTCCCTTCATGGCCTTCCCCCCCATACACATTTGCCTAACCTTGTCATTTGCTTATTCGTTTGTTCTAATTTCTTCCCCCTTCGCCCCCCCCCACTGTAGAGCCAAAATGGACTTCGTAAAAGAACTCAAGAGCAGCCAAGACTACATGAACAACGAGTTGACCTATGGAGCACACAACTACGACCCAATCCCCGTTGTGCTCAAGAGAGGAAGTGGTGTTTTTGTGTATGACATCGAAGATAGGAGGTACTACGATTTCTTGTCGGCATACTCATCCGTAAACCAGGGTCACTGCCACCCCAACATCCTGAATGCAATGATAAATCAAGCCAAAAAATTAACAATATGCAGCAGAGCATTTTTTAGCGACTCCCTCGGTGTGTGCGAAAGGTACCTGACCACCTTATTTGGCTACGACAAAGTCTTAATGATGAATACAGGAGCAGAGGCCAACGAGACAGCATATAAAATGTGCAGAAAGTGGGGTTATGAAGTGAAGAAAATACCAGAGAATGAAGCCAAAATTATTGTGTGCAACAATAACTTCTCTGGAAGAACTTTAGGATGTGTGTCAGCTTCTACTGATAGGAAATGTAAAAACAATTTTGGCCCCTTTGTTCCAAACTTCCAAAAAGTTCCATACGACGATTTGGAAGCATTAGAAGCCGAACTCCAAGACCCAAATGTGTGTGCATTTGTTGTTGAGCCAATCCAAGGAGAAGCCGGAGTTATCCTTCCATCCGATGGGTACTTCAAAGGAGTGGAACGACTGTGCAAAAAGTACAATGTCCTTTTCGTAGCCGACGAAGTACAAACAGGATTAGGAAGAACAGGAAAATTGTTATGTACTCACCACTATGATGTGAAACCTGATGTGATTCTTCTTGGTAAGGCCCTTTCAGGTGGTCATTACCCCATTTCAGCTATTTTGGCTAACAATGACGTTATGTTGGTGTTGAAACCAGGTGAGCATGGATCTACCTATGGAGGCAACCCCCTTGCTGCTGCCATTTGCGTAGAATCGCTCAATGTTTTAATTAATGAGAAGCTTAGCGAAAATGCAGAAAGGTTAGGTGGACCATTCTTAGAGGCTTTAAAGAGAGAACTGAAAGGCAGCAAAATCGTTCGTGAAGTTAGAGGACGAGGTTTACTCTGTGCTATTGAGTTCAAGAATGACCTCGTCAACGTGTGGGACATCTGCTTGAAATTTAAGGAAAATGGACTCATCACTAGATCTGTGCATGATAAGACCGTTCGATTGACCCCACCACTTTGCATCACCAAGGAGCAGCTCGATGAATGTTTGGAAATCATTTCCAAGACGGTGAAATATTTTGACGACAGGTTGTAAAGCTGTTCCATCGTGTAACATTTTTTCTGCCCCTGTAGGAGAAATGAACCGTTACCTGTTGTACTGCAGATGAGAGTTTTTTTTTTTCTTCTTTTTTTTCCTCATTCTGCAATCCCGCATACGTCTTATTTACCTCTCTTTCTTTATCTCTCCGAAAGCACGAAAAGGGTTTTTTCGGCTCAATGTGTCAGCTGTATTAGTGCACATGCACACATTCGTAAGCGCCTTCCCCTCAGTATGTGTTTTGCTGCTACATTATAGTGAAGTGATTTCCTATGTAGTTTTTTCCGCGCCTATCCCTTTCTTTGCTTTTTCCGTAGCGTGTAGCTTTTGACATAAGTTTTGCCGCACGACGTTTTCCGTTTTTAACTTTTCTTTCTTTTTCCTTTTTTTTTTTTTTTTTTTTCCCTAATTTCCGCACCCCCTTGATGAACTTTTATGCCTACTTCATCCCCGTCTGCTCTTCAAATTTCTTTGTATGCGTTCTGACCTCCCTATTGTTCTTTCGTCCGTCGGGTGAAAAATGCCCTTCTGCCCTGCCTTGCCGATCTCTTTCATCCCATGCGCTTCCTTCACCCAGCGGAACCCCATCATCTGCCGTCCCTCCTCCAGTTTTCCAGAAGTGAAACTCCACAACTGAAACTACGATACTTTTATGCTTTTCTTAATTTCTAACAATTTTCCTACGTTCGAGGTTTCGGACCTTCGTCCCCAGGACGTCCGTTTATTTTCTTCCCCCCCTTTTTTTCTTTCCCACCTCGCTGACTATACTTGCCATTTCGTTAGAGATCTAGGGCACTTGTCTGATAGCGGAGGGTTTCTTTTTTCCACTGTTCTTCGATCTCTCGAAGCTTCCTTCTTTCTCTGTCCTCGCCCCATGCCCGTTGTGCCACCCATTCTAGCTGCCTTTTATTTGCATGAGGGCCACACGTTTTTCTTTGTGTGAGTCCGTTTTGTCCATTTCTTTCATGCGCATGAACACTTCCGCACGGCCATTCGCTTGGGCGATAAGGCTAAACTTACAACGTCGGGATGATTCCCCTAAACGAATAGGCCATTTGTACCACTTGCACTTACAACCATTGAGGGGCACACCGCGTGCATACAGGAATATATGCACATGTGCATGCACGTGTGTACATATTTTTTTTTTTTTTTTTTTTCTTCTTCACGTGGCAGCACGCAAGAAAGAGTTGTTTTATAAGGTCCTGCCCCCGTGCCACGAACTTTGGTTTTTAAGTTGGACCATGCGATGAAAAGCATGGCATGGTCAGAACTGTTGGGTGAGCGATTTTCCGACTGAGTTGCCTAACAAGTGACCGAACGGTAGCCGTGTAGGATGATTGACCAACGAACTAGTCGACCCGCTTTAAATCGATAATATGCACTGCATCGCGATTTTTTTTTTTTTTTTTTTTTTTCTTCTCCCCAACGCTATTTTTTTAACCAATAGTGCAGGCCTCCGCGCCTGAGATGTACTTCCTAAGTTGGCTGGAGCATCTTCCCCTGCGGTGGCACATGCAAAAGGGAGTTCTCCATGGTTTGACGCTCCTCCGTTAACGTACGTTTAGATAAGCAAATAAACAGCTCTATTTATGTTGTGTATGAGCATTAGTTAGGTTCCCCCCATTCAATCTTGCATCAATGCTGTGCGGCCAACATGGAGAACCCCCCTACGGAAGACGCGGTCACACTGCAGTACACAGGGCAGTACGCAATGCACAAAAACGAAGTCGAAAACGAGCTCAAAAGGGATATCAAAAATGTAGTGCAAAATGATGAGGAAGACATAACCAACTTTATAGTTAGCAAAAAAATGAACTTGACAAAAGAGAAAAATGAAAACGTAAAAAATATGAAAAAATTAATTTCAAAACATCCAGACATTTTTATCAAGTCCTCCATCCTGTCGAGGGAGTTCCAACAAAATGTCCAGGACATCCAAATTGTTGTCGATGAATTGAGGAGTAATTGCGAAAAAATAGTGGCCTTGTTCGAGGAGGGTCATCATAAGAGCAGCTTGGAGGGCATTAACCTTGCCAGTAGTCTACATGACAGCACAAGGAGTGGCCTCCCTGCAGACATGCTAAAAATTCCTTTAATAATTCACCGGAGTAATGAGAAGGGGGACGTGCACGAAAGCATGAAGTATTTACCCCTGTGTGGAAGAGTTAAATCATACCTGTGTGCATTGTGCAACTGCGAAACGAATGAGCGCAATTTGGGGAACTACCTACGGAGTTATAAAAAAAAACTCAACAAGGAAATAAGGAAAACGAGGGAACTTATCTCCCACTTGGTCATGAAATGTGAAGATGTGGACACCTTGAAAGTATACCTTCAATATCTGGCAAACATACGAGATTATTTTTTGTTACCTCCAGGAGGAGTAACAACGAATGAAAAGTTTTCTAGCGAAATGAAAAATGGTGAAAATTGCCTGAACGGGTCAGGTGAAAAATGGGAAAACAACATGACCCGTTCAGGCAGTTTCTCTAATTGCAAAGACGGGAGAATGACGAACGAAGAGTACACGCGGCACACATTCTTAACGCTCAAGCACTTTCGCATACTTCAGTCGGTGAGGGAACAACTGGAGAAAAAAATAAGCAAGCGAAGAACGAACAACTCGTTCAGTGCACATGAAATTGTCCAAATATTTTTGCATGAAATTGCAAACTTGAAAAACAGCTACGAGAGGCTGTTTCATTCTGTGGACGCCAATCTCTTTAGGCACGTGGTGTTTCTTTACTATTTCGCGCTTTCCCTCGTGCATATAAAGATTAAGCAGGGGAGTAGTGCCCCACTAGGGGGAGGCGCGAACAAGCTCGTTGCAGAGAATCTGGATGTAGTGAAGCACGACGCAAAGACTCGTGAGGGCAGTACACACCACACGAATACATACAGCCAGAATTTGCTGAACAAACTCAACAGAGAGTACATCGCAGGTGAATTGGCAAACTGTACGAATGAGGCGAACGTGTCTTCCAGACAGACCAACATCGAAGAAGGGGAGCAATCCCCCCTGCACCTTTTTTCCAACGAAAGGTACCCCTTTGTAAATGTAAATAGCGCCCTTTTCAACTACATGTATTACTGCGTTTTCTTCAAATGTGAAAAGGAAGTTTGTTTCAATCCAGGAGGGAGCGAACATGAGGAGGAAAAAATGCCCCATTGTGGGAAAAATCAGACGGCACCTCCCCATACGAAAAAAAAAATCAATGCGAAAGAAAAGCCACACGAGTGTGCAAATACGTCACATAAAAATCACTGCTCTTGGGTGAATTCCTTATACGAGGAGGGAAACACAAAATGGAAACGAAAAAAAAAAAATGAAAAGACAACAAAAATGAAGCACAACATGTTTACCCACTACATATCAATACAGGCGTTGGTTCAGAAGGGAAGGATAAAAGACTCAGTGCAAGATTTGTTCCAGTGTCGAAAGAGTGGTGAACAAACTGCCTTCTCGGAGGAGAATAAAAAGTCCATTTTCATAACGGGGTTAAACGCGCCTGTCCTTCTTGATAGCATTTTAAATAAAATTTTTATGCTGTACGTTTACCATTTTTTGGAGAAAACCAATTTTCATTTTTATGAAAGCGTTTTATTTTTTGATGAAAGTGAGCAGGAGGAGTTTGCTCAGCCGGGGAAGAACATCCTATGGGTCTTGCGCGAGCACCTGCACAGTCGAAGGGGGGGTCCTGTTCAGCTGCAGCAGGACCCTGAAGGGAATAACACGCTGAAGGACCGCCTGGGTGAAACCCGGGAACCCTCCCTGCAGTTCGCGCAACACACGCTGAAGCACGCCTTCCTAAACTCCTACTTCCTCAACCTCCTGTTCATCCTAAAAAGCATAAAGCACTACGTAGACAAGTCGATAACCTACACGATCATATTCCTGTTCGAGGACTCATTCAAGAGGGTCATAAAAAAATTGGTGATGATTTATTTGGGGAACCAAAATATGTACCTTAAGTATTCTACTTTTCACTTAATCATGGAGTCACTTTTTAAGACCATTTTCCCCTTCACCTTTTTGTTCCTCTCGCATGTTTTCCAAGTGGACACCTCCAGTTCGACGGTGGGGATGATCAATCCAGATGGGCCTTACCCATTTATGCATACCGAGAAGTTATCTCATTGGGGGGGTTATCCGTGGGGTACATATGTGGCCCACTTACTCATTACTGTCTTATTAACTATATTATTTTTATTTTTTTTTCCCCCTTTCAGGAGAGCATCTTTAATGTTCTGGACAGCTACGGAGTTGGAGCGTGAGGGGGCAAGAAGGCCTCCCCAAGGTTTCATCCAAACGACGCGTCCAACTGACCGCCGTGTCCGAACCTTCACTTGTGCACACATGTGCGTACTAAGCAACCCTCCGCTTTCTGATTTATACTTTCCATGAGGAAAACAATTCCAGTGGGCGAGGATTTGTCATTTCCCTGGGGAAGATGCGCCCAGCCGGCTCCTTCCAAGCTGGTTAAGCTTGCTTAACAAGTGACAAACGGGAGGTGATTTTTTTCTTTTTTTCGTTTGGCTCCACTTGGGGTAAGTTGTTTTTTCCCTCTCCATGATCATCAACGTTGTTAAAAGGGATGCACATAATGCAAGGAATTCGGAAGTGCAAAAAAAACACAACTTTACATGCTCCCAAATGGAAGCATAAACCAGGAGCAACTTTTTTGCACAACAAGGCCGTTGGAAAAACCGCGCCAATGGGAAAATGGAACTCCGAGGGGTGTGAACGCATTAGGGGTGAATTCCCCAATTTTGCCATTTGTGGGGTGTTTCGAACTGCTCGTGCGTTAAAGGGGCGGCGCATGGATGTGTTATTGTGTTCCTATATCCCCATACGGAGACGTAGCGTATGCAGCTAGCCAACATGGCAACATCGTTCCGCTTTGCCCAATCGGGCATACAAAAATAAACTCCACGCGATGCACAAAAAAAAAAAAAAAAAAAAAAAATTCAGTTTCTCGCGGGGGTTACACTGTGTTCTGACCTAGCCATGCAGAACACACCAGTTCGTCGCTACTAAGGTGACAAGGGTGGTTGTGATTTATTTTATTTTTCTTTTCCTATCATTGGGAGGGGTGATGAATGCGTAGGATGTTTATGTCAAAAGGGAAAAAGCGAATGGATAAGTTTCCGGCGGGGGGGAGAATACCAACGGGATCCCCAGGTTGCGCCAGTTAACCAGCCCCCTTTCGTTATGCACTTTGGGAAAAAAAAAGTGAAGCGGAACAATCGTGCAAAGGGCGCCAAACGGGTGTTGAACAAAACGAAACGAACACAAGAACAGGGAAAAAAAAAAAAAGAACAAAAATATAAACAAACGAGCAAACAAACGAACAAAAAAACGAATGAACGAGCAAAATTTAAGCACTTTTCACATACATATGGTTTACTTTTTTTTCCACATGTGAAATTTTGCTTGCATTCGTCCTGCATTTTTTTCTTCTCTCTTGCGTTCTTTTCGTTGTTCCCACGTTGGTTCAACCACCTGTTCATTCATCTGTTCGTTCATCTGTTCATTATTGTGTTGCCCTTTCTGGTCGCGCATTTTCGACGTTCGTACGCGCCTGCACGCCGGGGGAGTTTTCCTTCCCTCGATGAACCCCAAGGGATAACCCCCTTCGTAAAAAAAAAAGAACTTACATGCTGAGCGTGTTTATACATGTACAATTGCACGTTTATTCTTCCCTGCGAGTAACCAACAGGGTGCCCCGCTTATACATAGGGATAATGCGTGGGACAGGCTAAGGGAATAGGGGAAAAAAGGCACTTCATCACGCCTACCCGACGGTAGCGCATCTCTGTTGGGGTAGTCTCTGTGGGAGGGTTCGACGGGTTTTTTGACCCCACGAAGCAAACCATTAACGCCCCGCTGAGGATGAAGGCAGATGCAGGGAGGAGCCCCAAGGGCGAACCGCCCACAACGGTGTACCTCCAAGTGTACCAAAAGATAAGTATCTACTACGAATGTGCAATTAACGAAGAGGAAAGAAAAAACAAAAGAATATTGAGGAAAAATAAAAGCATAAATGAATTGAAGCAAGTACAGGAAGAGCTCATCGATTTCTTCGATGAAAATATCAACCTGTTTGCAAACCCATTTCACTTCCTGCAATACGAAGAGGAAGACGTGAATAAAAATGACCTAAGGAATTACATCACAGACAATTGCTCCTACTTATTAACCTACATGGAGGATATAATAAAATGCTCTGTGATTCTGAACCGCAATGCAATGCATGTGTGTAACTTGTTTAACGAGGTGTACAAACAAATTCAAAACGAGTGTATAAAAAGTGAACTGAAAAAGTCTGAATTTATCTGCGAAGTTTTTAAGGCGTGCATTGAGAAGGAAAATTTAATCCTCATGATATTTTTTACCATTTTAAATTACCTGAACAAAAATGAAAAAATCGGGGTGACCACAAAATATGGGCACACCAGGTCATCCAAGAATGAATACTTCAGTGAGGAGAAGGAAGAAAACTTCACAGACATGGAGGGAAGAAAACGCGGGCAGGGACACGCCGACCAGGACGATTCAGACGATGGGGAGGAAAGCGAAAGGGACGCTGATGAGGAAGATTTGAAGACGTCCAGTGGAGTTACCTCCTCGTCGAACAACTCCATTAGCAGTGTACGCATTCCAAGGAGGATCTCCAGACAGTTTAACTCCAGCAACAGAATTAACGCAGACAGATTTTCCCTATACATTTTAACCCAACTGACGGAAAATGACTTTGTGGAAAATATACTTTCCGAAGTGGAAAGAATTCTAAAGTTTCTAATAAAGTATGATGACATTTGTATGAAAATGGATTACGTATTCAGTTACAAGGCGCATAAGATTAACGTTCTTTTCAATCTGGTGGATGTCCTTTTCTTATATTTTTCTAAATTTCAAGCCACATCCACTCACGTCACTACTTTATTTAAGCTGATCAACCACGTGGTGTCGGCAAAGTACTTCGATTTCGTAACCACAGATCATTACGTGAAGGAGTTGGACAGTTCTCTTTTCGTCCACGCGAGGAAGAAGAGGAAAAGATTTTTCAAATACCTGAGGACTGTTCGTAATAGTAAATTCGTTTCCCAAATGGAAGAATACTACCGGCTGGATATGCCTGTGGAGGCGGTTGGACAGATAGGTCCAGTGGAGGCCATCCCATTAGGTAGTCAACAAACCGGTGTCACTCCTCACAATAGCAACAATGGGGCAGGACCCATTTTGGGAAACATCCCTAGCGGGGCGGAACAGAAGCCCTTTGGCGGTATTCCACTAAGTGGGGGAAACCCTACACAGGGTAACGTCCCGAGCATTTTAATAAATGGCCAGGAGAAGGGCAAGGAGGAAAGCGCCAAGGGGGCAAACACTGCAGGAAGTGCACTATCCAACACACCAGGAACGACGCCGCAGAACTGTGCAAGCGGCTTCCTCGGAGTGCTTCCCCCTCCAAATGTGTCCCGTGACGGAAAGAACAAGTTCTACGAGCAACAGAGTGACAAACTGAGGAACAACCACTACCTGAACCGATGCCTAGACTGCCAGGGGTACTGGTACAACTGCAACTGCAGCTTGAACGACTTCGACATGTCCAGCTTAACGCTGACGACCCAGATCAGCTTACTACTTATACTTTGTCTACACCCAAATGTAGAAAAATATGTGTACGAGAAGAGGAAAAACATCACCGTGGAGGACACCTCCCCGAGTAAGGGAGACGTTACTTACCTACTCGAACGGAAGAAGGAAAAAATAAACTTCCAAAGTTTTTACTACCCAGACACGTGGAAGTACAATTGTATGAGTTCGAACAAGGAGTTGAAGCATCTGAACAGTTTAAAGAATACCTACTCGGTCAGTTCCTCCTTCATAAAGGAAAATGTGTCACACTATTATTCCTTCTTTGTGAAGATAAATGAGGAGGAAAAACGGAAGAGAAAAAACACGAAAAGTGCAGACAGGATGGTTGGGTCTGGACAAATATCTACAGAACAAACCCCCCAAGGAGATGCTTTCTGGAAGGGTGGAAATGCATCTAACGAAGGGGAGGAATCCATGGAAGTAGACCCGAATGTGATCATACTACGATTTGTTGTGAGTCTATTTACGCACAATAAGGAAGAAATCTTCTGGGCCATTTTCGAAGGGAATTTTTTCAGAGTCTTCTACGACGTGGTGCTTAAGAAGATTTCCAGTGCAACTCTTGTTGGCACGCTCATGTTTCATCTCTTCCACATGTTGTTCTCATACTCCTTTATAAAAAATTCTCGTACAACGGATCTGTGGAATTCTTTCATGGATTTTCACATAAAGAAGGATTTTCAAATTAGGTGGACGAAGAGGAGCGGGGGTGAAGCATCATCCCTGGAGAGGGGAATACCCCACGTGGGGATCCCTGACCCTCCAGTGGATCTCCTCCCTGGGGAGGTAAACCACACAGAGGAGGCTCTCCTCCTGGTGGATGCATCCGATTTTTACAAATCCAGAATGGCGAATAGTACCCCCTCCAGGGGAACAACCCCACAATACGGATCGAACAACATCATCCACATATATAAGCGGAAGGGGGAGTACCTAATCGACGTCCTGACCTTTTTGAAAATTCTCTGCAACAATTACCCCCGCTTGGTAAAAAAATATGTGTGTATTCTGAAGAGCATAATAAATCGGTACCACTCCCGTATTATGGAATTTTCCCAAATGGACGAAGCGGTTTTCCACCACAACGTTGATCAAACGAATGAGTACGCCACGAGGAAGGGAAGTAACGACGTCGACATTCTGTACCATGGGAAGGAAAATAACCTTACCAGCATAAATGAAGAAAGGAGAATTATAATAATGAGGTATAAAAATTTGAAAATAATTGCCGAAGAGAAGATGAGAATTTGTTTAGACTTTTATTCCGACGTTTTTGTGAACGTGTTGGACTTCGCCTCCGTCTTATGTAACAACCTGTACGATCTGAAGGTGATAGAGCATGTGGTCCTTTGCTTTAAGACCCCCCTCACGGCAAATTTAAACATTTTCAATCTGACGAAAAAGTTATACAGTCAGTTTGTTTGTACGCTTAGTGGAAAGTACAACGAATTTTCAAAAATTACAAATCAGCAACATATGTATGGAAGGACCAAAAATAATGACAGAGGAAGTAATGTGCTCCACTTTTTGGACGACAAAAACCTCATGGTTGGAAACAAATTCACGGAGAAGGATTCCTACAGGAGTGTCCTAAACGGGAGAATTTTCTCCACTCCATCTGGGGATGACCCGAATGGAGGAACAGGAGGTGCTACTACGTTTAACGCCACAAGATCGTCTTACACACATGGGGAGGGAAACACCTCCCTAATCAGTAGCAATAACAGCTGCTATGTGACCTACCTGCACTACTTTAAAATTCTGCTCATTGAAAAACTGTATGAGCAGAACAACGCCCTTAAGGGGATATTGAAAAACCACCAAATATTGGACTACGTGCAAAACAACAACGTTTACCTGAACAACCTCATAAAGGAGAATGCCCTTGTGGAAAAACACTTGATCGAACGGGGCGTATTCAAATATGACCGTGCGAAATATGAGGCGTTTTGCAAGAAGCTGTCTCTTCAGAGGGACCACCACGCTGGATGCGTGAGGGAAGCCAGCCGACTGTTGCAGGATATAACGTTGGGTACTGAGAAGCTGCGTCCCTTTGCGGGGTGCAAGTTGGTGCAGGGAGCGGCCACGTCGAACATGACTAACACGACGAACGCAGCCAACACGGTCACAGCTAACGTGGCCACTGCTAACGCGGTTTCCGCCAACGTGGAGACCCCCCTGCTTGCGAAAATCCTCGAGCAGGAGAACTGCATCGACTACCTCCTGGAGGAGAACAAGTTAACGGAGAATCTGCTGCGGGAGAATAACTTTCTGAAGAGCGAGTTCAACAGGCACAACGTGGCCGAAGCGCTCTTCCAAAATAAGTTGGATGAAGCACAATTGGAAGGATTGAAGACAATCACCCAGAACGAGTATGACGTGAAGCAAATACTAGAATACGAGGAAAAGATAAAAAGCATAAGCAAGAACAACGATGGATCGTACAACAATAAAGAGGCGATAAAAATATTTTTCGAGGAAAATAAAAACGCAATAGATTTTTTCCTAGACAGTAAACATAAACTTTCCCTGTTTAAGGACGATGACATAACCTCCACAAATGAGGACCTTATGAATAGAGCAAAAGTGATTCTGAAAAATGAGCTCCAGAGTGAGAGAAAAGGTACCAACATAGATGCAAGATACCTTCTGGCAAACATATTTGAGCAAAATGTGTATCCATACAATTGTCTGAAGATGCTGGAGAAGTGTCTCCTATTCCTCTCCTCCGTGAATAACAACAAGCTGTGTTACTACCTGCCGATAAATAAGAACCTGCTAATCGACTACATACTGTTGGAGCAGTACGATGGGGGGGCAGGCAGCGGCGTTGCGTCCAACACCTTGAGCGTGGAAAATCTCAAAGCGGAGCTGAAGAAAGGCACCCAATACCACCTCGAGCATGAAAACAACTTATTTAAAATAAAGAACAGAAAATACAACAACCTGATTTCCCTTGTCGACACGGAAAATCTAATAAACACAACAAATTTTAAAAATGTGTTCATTCATAATCTGAACCTACAGAACAAGGTCAGTGAAGCGAAGGATAAGAGTACTAAGCAATACAGAACCATGCACTTGTTAGACATTTTGTATGAAATTATTAAGACAAAGTATAACTCCCAGATTGACGTCATTAATTTGAAGTGCCTCTGCATAGAAATCCTCTGCTCTAGCTTTGTAAAAAACTCATCTTCCGCTTTGTCCGTTTTGTGCACCCTTACCGATGTCTTCCCTGAATTGCTGTTTGAAGCCACCAAAAGGTACAACGAACAGAACGACCGGGTGAGGAAGCACTTCGAGCAGGTCGACAGATTAGTCTCCTTAGGTCACCTAAAGAGTAGCACACTGGACGCGCTGGCTAGTAACTTCTCCTTCCCCTACTTTAACCTAAAAATTATTATCACCTTTATGAAGTGCGTGAACTTCTTACTCTACATGATTGGGATAAAGAGAAAGTTTAATCTCTCCCTGACCCGCGTCTGGCACTTTTTCAATAACATAGACAAGATTGACGAGATCGACCGGAAGATTCGACGCAGGCAGGAGCAACAACGGCAGGGAGAAGCAGCAGAGGGAGGAAGAAATGTTGGGAACGATCCGACGAAGAAGGGCTACTACTCCGACCACCTGGAGGATGCCTACCGGAACGGGAAGAAACCCCCCAAAGGAAAAAACTACATTTTTTTCGACATTTTTTACAACTTTGATCGATTTTTTGACGAGCTGTGCACGGAGGATGAGCAAAGTCAGGGGGACTATTCCGGCAGAGAGGACGCAGACCAATACGATCAGGAATCTCCCCATGGGGGTGCAGGTACATCGAAGCGGAAGAAGAAACACTCTACCAATGTAACGCTAAATGGTGATCACCAAAACGGCGCAAGCAACAACGCAGCAGGAGTAGACGGAGCAGATGGAGCACACGCGGGAAAAGGGGGATGGAGCATGGCCGGGCGCAACGACAATACAGACCCACAAAATGACGACAACGATGACGTGTACGAAAATTGTTTGAAGAAAAAACTAATGATAGACGATTGTGAAAAAAACGTATGCAAGCATTTAATCCTACTCACCAACTACGTTGTTCAGAACATCTTTTACAATCTGATTAACAATTTTGTGTTAAAAAAAATAAGAGACAAGAAATACGAAAATGAAGATCAGCTAGATGAAAATGTGAAGCTAGAATTCTTCATGAACCGTCAGGAGAACTCCCTTTTCAGAAGGAGGTACAACTACTACGTGCAAAAGTCCAAAAACATAGAAGCGCAAATTAACAAATTACAGAACGATATTAATGTAAACACAACGAATATTTTACAGATGGAGCAGACACTAAAACAGAACGGTGTTCCTTATGAGCCATATGTTCTTGCACAGAGAATGCTTAACAAGTCTTTTGCCGAGGTGGGGAACTTTGGGGATTCGCTTTATTCTCCTCCAGGTGTTACTTCATCCAATTTGTTTACCACGTCTCTGTTTAATCAGCAGAGCGGCACTCCAGGTGGATCCTCCACTACGTTATTCAACGAGAGGAACTACCAAGGAATGAATTCATCACCTCTGTCGACTGGATTTGGCAACGCGGGGACCATGGGAACCGCAACTGCAGCGTCTCCCTTTTCCTTTGCAAGATCAGATAACCAAACGGGGGTTACCTCCAATTTGGGAATATCCACCACTGGACAGACCACTCAACAATCAGGACTGCTAACCACAACGGGTGGTACAGGAGGTCTCTTCGGATCTGCATCGAACAGTCTACTGAATAGTTCAACAGGAGGTGGTCTCTTTGGCACACAGAGGGCAGGCTCCCTTTCCGCCTCGCCCAGTATGGGAGCATCCTCCCTGGAGAATGCCAAAACAACATATGAATCTTCCACCCGTTGGGCCTCCCCCTCTGTCGGAGGGATAACTACCCTGGGGGCGGCAACCCCTGCAGCGAGCTTCTCTTCATTCATGACCGGTGGAACGCTTAATAAAGGAACGACGGTTGGTAACACGGTTGGCACTACGGGTGGCCTATTTAACACCCCAACGAGCGCCCTAGTAACGAACAGCAACGCGAATAAACCAGCAGGAGGATCTTCCCTGTTCGGATCCAATATGACCTCATCTACAGGTTTGTTCGGCCCGTCGACCACCACAAATAGCGGCACATTCGGGTTCAATCAAAGCGGGGCTGCGTCTAATAGCGGCTTGCTCAGCAACACGAACAAGCTTTTTAGCAACCAAACGGGGGGCACGTCAAACCAGATGCTTCCACAAGGGGGAGCCTCATCAGGAGGAAATCTCTTCGGAAACACGCAACAAAGCGGAGGCAGCCTCTTCGGGGGAAGCACCTCATCGAACCAGAATCAGCAATTCATGCAGAACAACGTAGGTTCCCAATTTGGAAGTGCAACATCTAGTGGTGTAAACAAGCCCAGCTTATTCACCCCAGTTAACCATAACAGCGTCTTCACAAATACGTCCCTTGTATCAGGAAGCAACACGTCCAACTCGTTGTTCAGTACGAATAGGATTGGAACAAATGCATCTACCAGTAGCCTCCTTAGCGGTAGTGCAAACGCTAGCAGTTTATCTAACCCACTTGTTCAGAACAGCGGAATGGGCAACTTTGGGAATGTTGCAGCATCTGGAGGGGGACAGAATCAGAATTCAAACTTTGCGTCTTCACAGAGCACTGGCTTATTCTCACAAGGAGCAGGCACTTCCTTCAGTAGCAACAACCCCATGCAGAACCAGATGACTAACCAAACGATGCAATCAAATTCACCATTTTCTCTCACGAACAAATCTACCGCGTTTGGTAGTGGCGTCACAGGGACAACAACTCCCTCCTTTACGAGTACGTTGGGAGGGACCACCACCTTATCAAGCTTAGGCGGTGGCAATAATCTAACTGGAGGAGGCAGTTTATTCGGTACGAATAACGCACTCGGACAGAGCAACGCAGGGAATTTCGCCACGACCAGCGGAACGAACAATTCGCTGAACCTTTTTTCAGGCCAAACGAATTCGTCCCTTCTGTCCGGTCAGGGTGCAACCCAAAGGACGGGTCTCTTCGGAAGCACGAACTCCTTTGGGGGGGCCTTCCAGCCAAGTGGACTGGGTGGATCGGTGCAGAACATGGAGCAACTAAAGAGTCTGTATGAAAGTTTGAAGGTGAAGACCAACGCACTCTACGCAGAGGTGTACAAGCACCGGTTCGAATTGAAAAAGAACGAATATAACTTGCTGAAGGAAAAGAAGATCCAAGTGATTAAGGAGAACAAAATGAGGGAAACGAAGAGCAAGGCAGATATAAACTTTAAGGACAGAGAAATGTATGTCTTGATAGTGTTGGTATTTATGTACTTTAAGTTAATTCTGAAGGGACCTCTTCCCCTGAACGATAACAACAGAAGTATGAACAGAGTGATGAATGAGCGGTTCGATTTCTCTTGCGACTTCAGACCCACGATGTATCTTTTTGATCAGATTTTAGGAGAGTCCAACAAATTCATGAGCATATTTTTGAATGTAATTTTCCTGGACAATATTATGCACGAGGAGAATCGGGCCCTGCAGGAGATGATCCTCAGGTGCAAAAACTATGTGGACTACATCAGTGTGTGCAACCAGAGGAAGAGCCTCTTCCTTAGGAAAACCGGTGGAAATAATTTGAATCCGACTTCTAGCACGAAGAGCGACGTGTTCAGTTCAGCTACATGCCAGGTTTACTACGACAAGAAGATGCAATACATGACCTGTTCCTACTCGAAGGGATACTACACATCCCTCTTCTTGTGTAGGATGAAGACCCTAGGGTTGGACCTTTTGAAAATCCTCTTCGAACGAGACGTACTTTTCATCCACATGTACACCCTCTGGAAGAATGAAAAAATGCTACACAGAAAGATTGACAAATTTCACTTCGACCTCAACCTGGTGGATGCAACTACTACGAAGAGTGAGACTGCCACATCAGCTAGCACAGGGGGAAAGGCAGCAAATAGAACAGTTGTTGGATCACTGATCGGAGGAACCAGCGGAACTGTTGCCAACGACG
Source organism: Plasmodium coatneyi (assembly GCF_001680005.1). Lineage (NCBI taxonomy): Eukaryota > Apicomplexa > Aconoidasida > Haemosporida > Plasmodiidae > Plasmodium > Plasmodium coatneyi. The sequence goes on along the minus strand of NC_033566.1, from coordinate 2,092,057 downwards.
CAGAGGAAGACGGAGGAGAAAACCTCACAGGGAAGGACATAAGCGTGACCGAATCGTTGTGCACCCCAATGTGCGTCCACAATTTTCTCTTCAAAAATATTAACGTGAATTCCAGGACCACCTACCTTGTCCTCCTCTTGAAGAATTTCCTCAGAACAAAAGAAATGGACAAAATCATCATTTATCTGATTCTGCAAATTTTCGTCCGGGATTGTAGAACCACCATTAACATTCTTAAAAGGGATAAGGAATCTTTTAATTTTTTGAAATACGCCTTGCGTACCATTTTTATATTTCACCTGAACAGACAGAAGTTTAACAACTGCTATGTCATTTCGAATAGAACCATCCAAATGGAAAGAATTGTAAATAACTTTGTGGACCTGCCGTTATTGTACTTCCTCCGACGGTCTTCTAACCGGGGGGGAAGCAATACACTTGTTAATGCAAAAAGGAAAGGACGACTGATCACGCAGGGGGGCGGACCGCGCAGTAAAGAAGTGCTGAACACCACCAACTGGCTAACCTACCTGAAAAATCAGAAGCAGCGAAATGGCTATCCAGTGGAAGAAGACCAGATCAATGACGACGATTATGATGATGACGACTGTGACGACTATGTGGAAGGTCGTCTGCCTGGGGGAGGGGCACCACGAAGGGGGAAGTTTCACCCAGGAAGGAAAAGACGAATGGCCATGAATATGGCTACGGAGCAGGCAACTAACAAAGGAGGAGATGCCTATATTAATGAGGAAGAGGAAAGTGACGTGGAGGAAGGGGACTATGATGAGGAGAGCATCTCGTATGGGGACACGGATCAGTATGAGGACACTGAGGATGAATACGATCGGGGGAATTATTCACCCTATGGTGGAAGGCACTCTCAGGATGACGACAGTGAAGACGATGCCGATGGGGATGACCTGATGAAGGAGGACCTACTCTACATGAGCGACACTATGTGCGGAGGTGGCAAAAGCAGAGGAAGGGAATTAAAAAGGTCATACAGAACTGAACGACGACGCCTTCTCTCCAGACGGAAAGAGAAGGAACCCCAAATGGATGACGAACTATTAACCACATACCGACGTCTGAAATTGAAAAAAAAAAAACAAATGAAGTATATGTACGATTATCTGTCGGATAACGATATTATAGACACCATTAAGAGTAAAAAGATTTGTGTGTTTTACGACAATAAGGAGAAGGAAGAAGACAAGGACAACCTCAGTCTGTACAACATAAATGGTGAAGACAGCAATGAAAACTACTGCAGGGAAGACTACTACAGGGAGATAAAATCTATTGACCCCAAAATGGTGGGGTATTGCAGTTCGTACAATTTTCTCCCTATTAACAACTTCTACACGGAAAAGTACGACTTTTTGGAGACCGAGCTTGTGCACGTGAGTGACCTCAGACTCTACTTCTATGTCAAATCGTTTAAGCGCCATGCGTACTTTAAGAGGATGCTGAGGATAGAGAACGCCGTCGGTGGGGTGAGCGGTGGGGCAAGCCATGGAGGAGGAATGCACGACGCTCCGATTAGCACACCAATCAGTTCGCCTCATGCCGAAAGCAAAGCCAACCCCAACGTGCAGGAACAGAAGGGAGGGAAATCCCCAGTTGCCGTGGGTAGCAACGCTGCCCCGCACAACACGCAGGAAGAAGCCCAGGCAGCCGCCAACAGACACAACAGCTACGACAAAACGGAAGAAGCAAAAGACATAGAGAAGACAATCGAGAGGGAGTTAAAATTCTACGACTTTTTCAACCGACTGAATAAGTTAAACGAGAACATGTTATTTCCAAGCAACTTCCATGACAGCAGGGATGAACAAATGAAGTACTTTGATCAGATAAAAAAAGTCATTAGTGGTGAAAAGGAAATTTATGGTAAAACATACCAAGAGGAAAACTTACTCATTCCGATAAAGGAGCTGTTAAAAGAGAAGAAGGAGGAGGCAGCCAAGACGCTCAGCACCGAAATGAAGAGGAAACAAATCTTACTAAACAACGAACTGTGTGAATGGATCGAACTGAGTCATCTTGTTCACGTCGACATTGACTACAACGATATAAGAGGACTGAACAAGAATCGCGTTCTCAACAATTATAGTAAAATTTCTGTCACAAAACTTATTCTCTACTTTTATGAAGTGCTAACGAGGAAGTTTCTCTTCCTGAACAATTCGGACTCACTGATTGAAAATTGCGTTTTGTCTTTACTGGGTTTGTCTTTCATTCCAGCGAAACATAGTGAAAAGAAGAATGTACTAACCACCGTGGAGGAGGGCATGGAGCTGGAGCAGCAGTGCTTCCTGAGTACCATGATTGACAGTGTCATCGTGGACTTTTCCTCTTTCGACAATGTACGAGAGTTGATACATGTGGATTACCGCCCAAGGGGGGAAGAAAAAGAAGAAGAGGAAAGTGAAGTAGATGTGGAGGAGGAAGAAGACGGGGTGAGGAGTTATGCTGACCCGCGTTGCAACGACGTGAACGGTATGGATTCCTCCAAAAAAAGAACCAAACCCACCTCCAACAACGAACGCAGGAGCGACTACTACAGAAGCAACATCCACCTGAGTAATCTGAACAACTGGAGGCAATACAACATATTCGAAAAAAACTCCTACCTTACGAAGAGCCTTAACATACTCTACATGATTGTAAAAAATAAAAAGATAAAGGATTACGTAATTTCTCTAATAACCAACATGTGGGTAAATAAGTTCAGTGTGTTTTATTACCTGACCCAAAATGTAGACATACAAAAATTGAAGGACACAGAAAAAATTATTTTTTTCAGAATTTCCTTCCACATTTTAAACGTCTTCGTTCCAATCATTGATCACATTTTGAATAACATTGATAAGCACGTGGAGCAATTTATGGATATGAATTTCTCCCTAGGGGGTGAAGAGGAGACACCGCAAATGAGCAACGATAACGCTGCAACAGTTACAATTGAAGAGCAATTCAAGAAAAATCAACACAAGAAGGGACGACAAAATGTGAACCCATTCGACTCCATCGTTAACGAAAATAACTTCAATGAGAAGAAAACCTTGTTCGAATTTTTGAACCCCATTTTCAATTATGAGAACGCCAATAATTTTGTGACGCATTTTCTACACATGATCAAATGTTACAATGACAGCTATTTGAAACATTACGTTTATCACTACTATTTGTTTAATTACGATTTTCGCTTTCAGAGTTTGTTCAATTTTTCCAACGTTGAATTTTTGCACTATGTGAAGAATGACACGGGGGTACAATCGGAGGGGGGGATGCACCTCTCTGTGGAGAGAAACGTCCACGTGTTATACACCAGCATCATCAACACGTATGTTAACTTTTGGGGGGTACGCACAGGGGGGGTGACCTCTACCCTCATGCGGAGGTACGACGATCCACTTTCCCAAGCGGATGTTTCGATGGAGATTGGCCCTGAGGGAGTGCCATCCCCAAATGAAGAAAACGTGGAAGATGTGCAAAGGAACAATTGTCTGAACGGTTCAGGTAAAAATTTCAACTTTGAGCATTTGAATGAGATTATAGGGAACAAGACATACCTTCGACGATTTCTGAACAGGTACTACCTGAATAGGAGTTGTCTGGAAAGGGGTGGTGAGCAGGTCACCACGAGGAGTAGGTCCTCCAAGGGGTCAGCAGCACGCACGGAAAAACGGATTCGCAGGCGAATGGGCAGCCGATATGGTAACCGCACAGGCAGCCTAGTGGTTGAAGCACCATCGAAGCAGCGCTATTTGGAAAAAAGCGTATACATCTTTAACAGCCTGAATTACCTAAACATCAACTACAAGAACTGGCTAGTCGTATACAGGACGTACATCGAAAAAGTCACCTACCTAGTCGACCTTATCCTAAAGATAAAAAACAACCGAGTGAACAAAAAAATATATTATTTAAAAAATTACCTGTACATAATTAACAACATACAAAAACACCTCAGGGGAATTACCACCATTATCAAGTCCTCCCACTACATCAATTTTAACATTCAGATAACCCCCATTATGTTCATTGTTTACCTGTTTATTACAATTTTTTTCTTTTCGCATAATAATTGTTTTGCCTTTAGCTACCTGGCACGCACCAACCGGGGGCTTAAAAATTTGCTCAAGGGGAAGAAGGAAAGCTTCTCGTTGTGCGGTGGGGAGGACGAGTCGGATGATGATGAGGCTGGTAACCAAGCGGATCGCAACAACCAAACGGATGGAAAAACGAATGGTTCAAGAGCACCCTCAAGGAACGAAACAACCACAACAACAAAAGACCAAACCGATGAGGCGTACAAAATTGAACATTTGAAATATCACAAAAAATTGAAAATGTCGAATTTCTTCTCCAAGAAAATTCTGAACAGAGAATTTGAGGACAACGTGTTGAGGCTTCCCAAAAGTGGTGGCGATGTGGATTACGATGGGGGGACAGCGTCATCCTCCTATTCCAACACAAGAAATTCCCTCCTCAGGGTTAGGAATAATAATGTCGAAGCATATATGCCTGCCGCTAGAGGGAAGTACAACGGAGAAGCAACCCTCCCAGGGGAAGACCAAGTGGAGCTCCTCCAAAGCAGTGGCATGAAGAAGAAAATACATTACGATGTGCACAGTGAGTATGCCAAACTGATCCTAAAAAGCAACGAATTTTTTGATGACCTTTTAGAGTTGTTCATTTTATTAATTACGAAGAAGCACCCCATTTTAAATAAGTACACAATTATCTACATATATGAATGCTTGTATACGCTGCTGAATATATACCATTACAATTACATGCACAGTGGGGAAGAGAACAACATTGGACAGACAAAGAATATGTTCCTCTCCCTCATGAAGAGAATAGACCAAGATGTTCTGAACGATTTTATATGCAACCTTTTTATGGACTCATACAAAAGTTTTATCACCAACAGGAATTTCATCATTCCAGTTTATTTTTACAGTAATGTATACAAATTCATTGATTATAACACGGAGGTGTTTCTATACACAAATGGGGAAGCTTCCTCTGGGGAGCGTATGTTTGCAAACTCAGGCGTGACTGCATTGATGAATGATGACCCATTTGGGGAGGACACCGATTGGGAGGAGTACGGCGGAAGGGGGAAGAACCTGGTGAGCTTCCACTTCAAGGACCACCTCAAAAACAAAGTGCACCTGAACAATCGAAGTCTAAACATATATGAAGAATCCTTCTGTTGCAACTTCTTCTACAACCGAAACGACCTAAATGTACTAAGCATCAACTTGCTAATCTTCCTTCTGAACAAAATTGGAATACACGAGATAGACATTAAGATAGACGAGGAAAACATAAAAAAACTAATTAAGGGAAATTTGTTTCTTATCCCCAATGGAAGGGAACAGAACCACAATGATGAGAAGATTTTACACACGTGTTTTTTACTTAGCTCCCTTTGTGACACCACCTACGTGAATGAGTTTGTACAGAAGGCAGATCTCTTCAACCTATTTCTAAGCAGCAACATTTTCGACCATTTATATGAGTATAAATTTAATTACCTCTGTTCAAGTATTCCATTTTTAACTTTCCCAACGAACTTTCTGGATAACAAGAATATATACCTCCCTCGTCCTTCCCTCATCATTTCGTACGTTACGGTTATTTTAAAAATTGTCGATAAGAAGGGTCTGCACTTGTTCAGGTGGATTGGAAGTTGGATCATAAAGAATATTCACATATTTGTGAACCACTTGATTGTGAATAACTATTTGATGAAGTCCAAGGAGATCACTCACGAGGTGAATAACTTCACCACGTATAATCACGAGCTTGTGTATAAATGTCTCTGCTACGCCAGCACGTGCAACTTTGCCAAGCAGAAAGGGGGATCCTCAGGCGGTGCAACCAAACGAAGTGACCGTCGTGACAGTGGGGAGGAGGCAGCCGACGCGTGGACCCATCCAGGGCAACGCCATGCACAGAGAGACTGGCTAGGAGATCAACAGAAAGACAAAGCCCACTCGGAGGAATTCATAAACCACGCAAACATGGGGGTAGTTAATTTAGATATAATCTACGCAAGTACTTATTACCTACTGAGGCTGTACAAGAACTACCTCCTCTACATACACCAGAACTACCTCACCTTGAAGAAGCTGAAAATTATGAGGACAAAACGGGGGGGTAAAGGACTTGGTTGTAGAACTGCCAGTGCGAAGAAGAAGCGAAGCGGCAACGAGGTGACGATGATGATGGGGCAGGGGTTGATCGAATCGGACGATGAGGAGGGGGGTACTCACGAAAGTGACATTGTGGAAGACGGTTCGGGGGAGAGCAGCGAGGATGGAGCGAGTGAAAATGACAGCACAGGGGAGGAGGGAAACCACCACCCGTTTGGACGAATAAACAGAAGGAGCAGAAAACATCCAACGAATGCACCCCAAGGGGAGGACTACCACAACCGAGACTATGATTATTACCATGAGAGGGAGCACCACACGGTTCAGTATGGGTCCACTCACCAGCGTGATGAACACATGACAAGTAGAACAAGTGGAGGAAGGATGAGGATGGATTCCCCGCCAAGCGGAAACTACACTTCCAGTGTTGATTACCTGTTTAGCGAAAAGAACGCTCACAATCAACCAATCCCGTATCCTTCCCATGTTGACCAATACACACACCATGCATCCAATGAGGAAGGCGAAGGAAACCTCCAATTCGGTACATCAATAGATACGTTGGACGCATCTCTAGACACGTCGTTGAAGTTCGAGTATAACGAGATTTCCCTGAACATATGCAACCTAATCAAGGAACACAACTACATCTTGAATTACATTAAGGACCTCCTAAGCATCCTGTCCATTTTTGTAGTATATGACATCAGCCTGAATGACGAAAATGAATTGTTGAGCAAAAATCTGAACAAAAGTATGCTAGAAAAGAGGAGAAAAAATATACGGACGCATCGTATTTTGCAAAACATCATCCCAAAATATTCCATAAAATTCCATTGTATTAACTTATGTCTGGATATCATCGAATACGACATCGGACTGTATGATGAGTATGTCCAGGAATCCAAGACCAAGTACTGTGAGTACATAAAAATGGTTCTAAAGGTTTTTATGAACACCTGTTTTTACTTCATCAATATAATAAAATTTGAAAATTTCTGTATGCTGAAAAGTGTTTCTTTGGCCATGAAGAAATTGACAAATATCATTTACTTTTTGCTGAACAATTTGACTTCCAAGGAAAAGTCCCCTGAGCAGAATTTCATGCTAAACTGGCTGATCTATGACAGAGCTGGGGGGGCAGCTCAGGACCAACTCAACGGGCCAAAGAGCCAGTCGCATCAGCCGTACCAACCGACCAATCAGCCGAATGAACACGAAATCAACACCGAGCTCTTTAACGCAGATTACAACCTCTTTGGGGAGAAGAAAACCGGAGCGGCCACCTCCGCTGCCACGGCGGCCATGACGGGAGGAGCCCCCTCCCCCACCGCAGAGAACGTCAAGAAATTCTTCGAAAATATCGAAATAGACATTCACGTCATGAAGAAGATACTTACCTGCGTGATTTACTTCACCTACGCCATGCTTAACAATCAGAAGGTCAACCAGATTAACATCGAAAGCATCAACCTCAAGCACATTAACCGAATTGACCTGAAGAAGCTTGCCAACTCCTACCTGGAAAAGAACAACATCCTGAACGTTTTCACCTTCATCCTGCAACGCTCCACGCAGATCTACTACCTCATCTACAACTACGCCACGGCGGCGTCGAAGCGGTAGCGTCGAAGCGATAGCGTGGGGGCTATTAACACCCTTATTTTTGTACGTCCATCCGTGTGAGGCACTTCAACCCCCCTATTTTTTACCCCCTGCACACGTTTCACTAGCATGCTGCCATTTCCCTTCTCATGTGAGAAGCGGCTCCTCAAAAAAAAAAGCACCACGCACAAACGAAAACATGTTTAAAAATTGTTTATGGCGCGCACGCGTGCACACGCGGAACGCTGAACTTAAAACTGTAAATTTAAAAAATTTTTAAAATTTAAAAAAAAACTTTTAAAAAAAATTTCACCAAAAAAAAAAAAAAAACACACCACATGTGTTATGCATGTGTGGTATTCACGTGTCTTACTAACGTGTGTTACTAATGTGTGTTGTTCACGTGGGATTAGGATGCTCCCCCGAGGCAGCTCTGCCATTTATGTGGGCGTTTGAAAATGTGTTTCCCCCGTTTCTCCTTTTTAATCACACTGGAGGGATTCTGCTTGTGGGATGAACTCCGCTCGGAGGTCCTTCACAAATGGGTCTTGGGCAGTGATTAAAAAGATATGGCGCCTTGCAAGCCTCCTCAACTTGTTGACTGTGCCGAGGCGAGATCAATGTTCGTGGTGGTGGTTACTGATGTGGCCGTAACCCTGATCGTGACTCTTCGCGTGAGTGTGGGGGGCGAAGTGTTGCGTCACCAAAATGAGAAGGAAGGCAATTACGCAGGAGGAGCAGAAGCTCAACCATTTGGCCAATCGTATCTTGCGACTGAACTTTTGCTTTATTTCGTTTAACAAAATCTGCAAAGAGGGGGGTGGCGGAAATAAGCATGTTGGCGGAGGTGATTATCTATATAACTACCCATATGTCTACATATATATATGTGTGCGTGTTCTTTTTTTTTTTTTTTTTGAATTCTTCCTTTGGGCGCACCTCGCATCCAATGAAGAGCAGGGTCCCGATAGAAACAGCGTTAATCAGGCACGTGACCTTTTCACCTGCAAGCGGGGAGGAAAGACAAAGGGCGCATTGACACATTGACACATTGGCATATATGCACACGGATGCAATACGAGTAGATCTGTACACACGTATGGAAAGGGTAGGTAATGCCCCATGTGAAAGTACCCGAAGATTTTATTAGGTGCCCAATGATTATCCCAAGAGGCGAGGAAAAAATGAAAATGATTAGCAGGATGATCTTCAGGTTTTTGCTCTGCGTGGTAATATAGGGGGGGTTGTAACATAAAGCGGCGTACTGATAAAGCGGTGGTAACCATGCAACGGACATACAAAACATGCACACGCAACGATGTGCAATCAGATACTTCTGCACACACCGGCCAGTCAACTTACTATGTTGTTCTGGTTCAACGAAAGGGCGACCGTCACCCCTGCGATCCACTTGTGCGACAAAATACAAAAGGAGTTTATAAACACAAAGTTAGCATCGTCTGACGTTCCAACAATCATTCCTGGGAGGGGAAAAAAAAAAAGCGCCGTTAAAAATGTACATACAAAATGACTTATAGGAGGGGGTAAATATCCCACTAAATGTTCCTCCCATGACACAGCAGTGCGCAGTCTAGCTACGCTTGTAAGGGAGAGCAAGGACATCACACTCCAACGGTTAGATGATGAAGCGGTTAAGCGAAAGAATCTCACAAAATGTACTGTCGCTCCGATCGCTGAACTGTTGTCCTCTTTGCCTACCTTCAATGCACGAATGCACCGCCAGTGATATGGTCAGAAAAAACGACTGCAGTGTTAGCACGTGAAGGAACTTTACAATGTTCTGTTGCTTCTTGAAATGTTCGCTGTCGCATGCGTGGTGGTACTGATGTTCGTTCACCGTCTGGAGGGAGAGGGTAGAAGGAGTTGCGTTATGTGCACAGTTGAAGGGGTGACTACGTTACGAAATTGAAAAAATGAGAAATGGCGTGGGGTTCGTTTAACTCACGGGTAGGTGGTCCCACCGGTATACGACCAACAACCACACGATCGATCTGAACTTACCACGCTGTGCATCTCGATGTTCATGGAGTCGCCCTTCATGCTTTGGTGCTTGTTTCTGCGAGGAGGAGAAAAACAAATAAGGAGCAGAAGCAATGTGTTGTATTCCTCTGGTGGGGGTATCACTCAGTTCTAGGTGCATTTTCACCCATACAGTATACAGATGGGGAGTTGCCCACGCTAGGGTGGGGTAAGACATCCAAGGTAATGCTTCTCCCTCTCTCACACCACGATCGCGTGACAATGGAACCTACTTGGCAAAATTATCTTCCAGCATGGACTTGACATTGTCGTTCACCACACAGCACATGTTCCCATCCACAGGAAGAACATATTCCAATGCCAGTTGCATAGCAAAGCCAATAAAAACGAATAAAAAAATGAACAGCGTTTTAGCTTCTGGGTCGGAAGAATTAAATAAAACAATATGGTTGTGAGAAGTGACTATCATAATCGTCTCGGGGAGGAGGTGAAACATCACGATGGAAAATATGAACCCCGAACCAAAGCAGTTCAAATTGGATAGGATGCCCTTTATTCTATTCTCATGCTCAGCATTCTTTCTGTTCCCGAGGAGACCTATCAGGTATGGGATGGAGCATCCGAACGTTGCCACGCACAGGAAGGTGAAGATGCAAATAGCCTTCGCCAGCAGCAGATCCATTTTATCACACTAAGGAAGGGGTAGACGGTGCTAGCTGGTGGTAGAATGGAAAACAGACGGTCCCTCTTGCGTATCCCTGTAGATTTGTGCGATGTGTTTACACCTTCTTCTATGCCTTCAGACAGAAGTAGCGCCTACTGCCGTGGCTCCCTTCTCACAAAACTTCCCCCAAACTTGCTTTTTTTATCTCTCTCTCTGTCCAACGTTTCTTCTACTTGTCTGCAAAAAATGCGAAGGAGTCATACAAATTGGGAGCTACAAAAATGGAGAAAAATGGGATAAGTTGCGGTGCAGAGTCCACCACTCAGGAGGGTGCAGTAATGTGATGCTAACGCTGGAGCTGCTTTTACCCACCAGTGAAAGAGATGAATGGGGTGCGGCGGCGGCAGAGGCAGGGCGAAACGGTGAGAAGTGCCTCCGATCGGGGGGTGCCTTCCTGTGTAAAATTATGTGTATAAATGTGCGTGTATATACACACATCAGTCATGTGCGTTCCTGAACTGGTTAACACACAAACGGATAAATCGTTTTATCGACTTAAAGGTAAAAAGGAGCTTCCACTGGCCAATACACCCACTCAACTAATTGGGACAATGCCTGGTAGGCGCTCAAACAAAAACAAAAAAAAAAAAAAAAAAAAAAAATGCATACATACGTACATACATACGTACATACATACGAACGTACGTACGTAGAATGTATATATTTAAACACACGATGGCAAAATTTTTACGACAATGATGATACGGCGAACGTCGTGTGTTGACGATTCGCTTCGTTTAAAAACAAAATGCGATGCGTTATTTTTCCCCTTTGTTAAACTCCATTTTTAAAGTGGAAGGTTAACATAACTGTAGCTGTTAAGGTTAATCAAAGGAGATAACAATTTCGCAAACACTCCTGTTGTAATTTTTTAGAAAGGGAGAACCAAACTGAAAAGAAACGAAACGAAATTAAATGAAACAAAAAAAAAAAAAAAAAAAAAAAAAAATTTTTTTTTTTTTTTCCCGCATCCATGGGCGCTGTTCGAAGGTATACTTTAGTTGGTCCGTTGGTATTCTTTCCGTGGAATAGGGGTTCCATTGTCCGCTGTGCGGAATGGGCAGGCGATGAAGTACGGGGGAAAGTCAATCGTGGAGAGGCGTAGAGGATGGAATCACGGCATGATGGGGGGAGAGCATATATACTTGCACACATACATAGTACCATACGTACGTTTGGTATGAAGGCACCTACATTCGTTTTTGCCCTGTGCGGTGGATGAATTTTTTCCAGTGCGACACCGCTTGCGTGCGCATCCCCCCGTGCAGTCGCCGCAAAGGGGCAAACTCGACAAACGGGACGAACACAACGAACACAACGAACTCCGTGTGAACAGCATTTAAACGGAGAAACATTTTTCCTGCCCATCCGTGTACTCTTACACAGCACATCCTCAATATAGTGAGAATTTTTTTTTTTTTTTTTTTTTTTTTTGTTCTTGTGGCCGAAGTGGAGTTAGAGTCCACTCATTCTAACGCACATAAGATGTTCGAGCAAACGCTACACGGGTTGCCATTTTTTTTATCCGAGGAGGCATCTTAATGGAACAAACAAATGAACAGCCTCTATCACCACAATCCACTCTAGTGAAGTTCCATTTAAGCCCACCACACGTCTGTACACTTAACAGGAAAGGAAAAAACAACAACACACATTGGAGTCTGTCCTTGTGGTGGCCAAGTACGAACGTGTGTAACTACAACACCCTTTAATGATTTTTAACGAGAGGAGAAAAAATGAATCAATGGTAGGGATGGTCTAATTATTTAACTGTGCGTGTTCTCCATCATGTTTGTGCAATTGTAGTAGGGGCAGGGGGAATTAAAAAAGAAAAAAAAGAACCTACCATAGTAGACTTTCCCTTCAAGGTGGTAAGGAGTAAATCCACACAACTTACCTGTGCATACACCATCCCAATGAACCTACTCTTCTGAGTAGTTAACCCTAACGTGGATAATTAACTAAGTGCCGCACTTCCCCCATTGGAAAAAACAAAACGAGCGTTTCTACATCAGCATGCGTAGTTTGAAGCGTGCCCTTTCCACCATCAGGGGCAGCGAATTCCGCCCTCTTAATAATCCGGTGTATCTGATAAGAAGACATTCTTATCATCCTCATAAGAATGGGGACCGGGCCGAGAGCACCTGCGGGCGTCCAGAACCATGCGTCATGCTGGAGTCGGAAATTTTCTTGGAGTTCAAAGGTGTCTAATGAGTGGAGGGGGGGCAGAGTGGGAAGTGACCCCCTCAGTTCTGTGCAAAGTACATACCATGATACACATAATTGGCAATCCTGAACATATCTCAACTCGTGCACATCCTTCCATCCCGGTAGGTCACTTCTACAGAGGAATGAACGTGCGGGACCTGTGCAAACGGGCTACATTCGATGAAGTTATTTTTTTATTCCTACGTAAGCGATGGCCAAACGGGAATGAAGTGAAGCGAAAAAATTGTTACGTGCAAAATGAATTAGACCGTTTTTGCGAAAGGAATGTCCAAGAAATGGGAAGGCTGCTTCAGACTTCGGACCCCTTGGAGCTGATACGGATAGCCCTACTGAAGTTTTCTCACCAAGCAGAAACAGAAACAGAAACAAAAACAGAACGCAGCGATGATCCCCTTTTTAATTACCTCAAAATATTAGCTGCATCTGTGAAGTTACTCCTGCGGTGGGGTCATTCCCAGTTGGGTTCTCCACCCGTGAAGGACTACGTAGATTTCTCTTCCTTCCTCATTGATGCGTACCCCATGGGGGGGAGAGAAGTAGACTTCCACAACAGAGTAAAAGAAGACGGTGCAGGAAATCTGAACGCTTCACGCCAGATGAATGAACCCAAAGGAGAAACCCTTACTCCCCACCCGTGGAGGGAAGAAAAAATAAAACTGCTAAATGCCTTCCTCCTATGCATGTGTGAACAGGGGATCAATGAGAATACCTTCTTTGTTCGCATGCTCAGTAGTGTACAGCGCCACAATTATTTCAGTTTATGTGTCTCTGCTAGTACATTCTACATCGATGCATTCAGGAACGCTGATCTGTGCCACTCGTTGGAGGGATTCCTCAGGTTTGTGGTCCCTTCGGTAGGAAGCGCTAAGCGGGCAGACCATAGCCAGCCTTGTAAACACCGTGAACCAGAAGGGGGGCAACTTCCCCAGGGAGACCACTTGGACGACGCGATCGCCTCACCCCCCAACGTGGATTTCTTCTTTCACAAGGGAAACTCCTACAAGGAAAAGAACGCTCTCCTTAAAGCACACCTGACCGAATACTGCAACAACACATCTGAGAAGAATCTCCACTACCTAAAGCAATTCGAGCAAGTGGAAGAATTCTTTTTAAAGAACCAAAACAAACACGCCTCCTGCTACTACTACCCCCTCTTGATATTTCACCTTTTAAGTCTACCTCTTCCTTTACTACCGTCTGTTTTTTTCATAATGAGACTACTCTCCTTTACTGCTCACCGACAGGAACAGATTGAAAACAACAAGCTGGTGAAGTATGCGGGGGTTTACGTGGGGGTGCCACCCAGAGGGAACCACATGCAGACATCACATCGTGGTGCCACATCGCTACAATGAGGTACCTCCCCCGTTTTTGTTCTTTTCAAGGGGGGTGAAGAGTCTGCTCTTCCTTCTAGTTTAGTTGCACCGAGGGAAGTTCTCACCCGGTTGGTGTGGTCGCATAATTTATTTATTTTATTTTTTTTTTTTTTGCCTGCCTATCCAAACGGTAGAGGGACCAACCTGTCGCGTAACGCTACACCTGCAAAGGGAACAAAAAAGATATATACATATATGTATGTGTATAAAATGCATGTCTATATCACCCCTTCCAACTTAACACCCCTCCTTCAGTACACTTCCTTCTTCCATTTCCACCCCACCTACCACCTCCTTCCCGTAGTATAATCTTTTACCTTCGTGCATAAAGAACACCTTCTTTGGAAAGAACAATTTTGGAGGAAGGAACAACAGTAGAAATAGCAATAAAAGAAACAGAAAAAAAGGATCATTCACACGAGAAATGGACACCTTAACAACAGACACTTGTACAATAGGTGACTCTTCCACATTATATTCTATTCCATACACCACGACTACTTCATCCTCTAGATGATCATCATCATCTAGACGAAAAAAAAGTGTTTTTAAATGAAAGAAAAAAAAAAAAAAAGGAAAAAAAAAATTTCCCCATACTTATCATATATATATTTATATATTCTGTACGTGAACACACATATATATATATATGGAAGGAAGAAACACACATGTTAATATAAACTTACTATATACAAAAATGTACATACAGAATGGCAGGTCCCCACGAAGTAATGACGGTAACCTCACCTTCCCCCATCCCTTCTATTTTTTTAAAATGACTAACCCAATTTTATTCTGTTATTTAAATACATTTCCTTCCTACATTTCTTACTTCACTCATATGTGCACATATAATGATGTCGATGTGCATATGTGAGTATGTGCGTTATCGTTGTTCGGGAAACTGTGCAATATATATATAGGGAATAAAGGATCTGTTTGATGCACATGTGTTCTTGCTAATTATAATTAATATGGGAACAAATCGGCGAAAATAGAAACGCATCCCCCTTTTTATTTCGATACATGTGAGCACGCACACACATATAAGGGGAAACAATTTCTAACTTAAATTTATTACATATACATAGAAGGATGTGCAATGGACAATGGCAGGGGATACATTATTAGTGGTTAGTTTCTTTCATCCTTATCATGAATAGTTATATATGGAACACGAAGTAGATTATGTATCATTCAATAGATAGAAAAGAGTGGGGAATACGTATTTACACATGTCGCTAATTCCATACTTTTAGGGACAAGTAGCTGATATGTTACCCTCAGAGGGAACATATGCCCTATTCAAGGAACCCAGTGAGTGCCGCAGGAGAGCCAATGCCCCGGAGTGTAACACAGAATTAATAAAGGATGTGGGGACTGCATTAAAGGCACTCCAAATTAAGGATAAAGACTTGCCCAGTCACATTGTGCAGAACTGGCATTATGCATGTACAACCAAGGAGGGTGGCTCCCCGTACTATGATCTCTGTTATTTTTTTTACTATTGGTTGGGTACTCAAGTGAAGGAAAAAATGACCGAGAATTATGATTTTAAGTATGCCATGGAAGGGGCTTACCACCATCTGAAGAGTACTAATTGTGATAATAAATGCACTAATATATATAGGGATATTAGCGATGCCTTCTTCAAGAAGAGTAAAGAACTGTTCGATTACAATTATAATTATAAAATCCTAACACAGGGAGGAAGTAGTAATAAATGTTCCTTGTATGAGAAATTAAGCACGACATTAGCGAAAGCGAGGGATGAATATTCGTGGTTAGGGCGTATATGTGGTAGTGAGGATAGTTCTAATTCATATTGTGCAAAATTTCAGGGAGGAAATGGGGGGTGGGAATATCAGGAGCCGAACGCATTAGCAGAAGTACCATGTGAAGAAGAAGACACCTTCGAAGACGACACCGAAGATGATCTGGACGAAGACGACCTCGACGAGGAAGACGACGAAGATGACGTCGAAAAAAAGGAGGACAAACTAACAGCGACGGAGGAACAGGAATTGAAGAGTTCAGGTTTAGGGAAGGAGTATGGATATTTAGGTGATAGTAGGGAGACCGACTGTGTTTCTTACAATAGTTACCCTCTAGAAAGTATAAAAGAAAAAGTAGAGAGTGTGTTGGGGAGTAATCACATTAGTGAGGACTATGCAGAAAAAATAGTGACTGCCTGGTGTTTCGCACATTGGAAAAAGGAGGCTAGGAGTTCTGCTGACAGTGATTGGTGCTACTATTTTTACTACTGGTTAGGAACAAAAGTGTGGGAAAGGGTGATGGACAAAAATGAGTTCTTTACGACTATGGACCAAATATACCAACACCTACGGGGCTCTAATACTGATGGTAAGTGCAATCATATGTATAAAAAAATAAAGAAATCGGACTTCAAACGAATGGAAAAAATATTTGATTACTACAAGGACCATCAGCTTATAAAGCATGAACTGAATAAGTATGGGAACGACAACCATTGCAAATTAGCATACTCCAAATACTTAAAAGAAGCTCTTAAAGCTTATGAAAAAATAAAATCTAAATGCCCAGAGGGTGGTACTACACATCCTTATTGTAACGACTTCAACACAAAATATAAACAACAGTTGTATGATGAACTGCAACAATTGGCCAAATGTAAAGTTGTGGACGATGCCACAAAGCCTACTAATCTTGTAGCACATGGACCGCAACCCGATGTAAAGGATATGGGGCCCAAACCCCCTTCAGAACCTGAATTAAGGGTCACGGAACAATCTGCTACATTAGATCATGGAAGAGGGGGTGGTGGTGGTCACACCACTGCTACTGCTACTGATGATAGTGGCGTTGTACCTGGTGTCACTTCTGCATTAGGAGTAGTAGCAGTTCCATTCATCACATTCCTTTTATATAAAGTAAGTATACAATTATAATAGAGCTACATACATACTGATATATATATACATGTTCCCAAACATCCTCTTCCACCATTCCATTCCGTCCCTTTCCTTCTTTAGTACACTTCCTTACCATCTTTGTTACGTAACTCTTATTCTGGAGGAGGAAGTAGGAAAAAAAGGGAGGGGAGGAGGTCCGCCATTAGAAGAGAATTTAATGAGTTAGAGGACGACGATCATTCCACAACGGAATATACGACAGATAATTTCACGCTTGGTACAATAACCGACTCCATGACGGAATATTCTATTCCATACACTACTTCATCCTCCAGATGAAAAAAAAAGCGCTTTTGGCGGAAGGTAAGAAAAGAAAAAAGGAAAAGAAAAAAGAAAGAAAAAAAGGAATAAAAAGAAAAAAAAAAAAAAACAGAAGTAAAGAGTAAATGAGTAAGTGGGTGTAAGGTTTCGCACTTAGGGGGGGTTGGATTTAAGGCGTGTATAGGATTTCACACTTTAGGGGTGTGTGCATGTAGGATTTCGCATTTTAGGGTGTGTGTGTGTAGGATTTCGCATTTTAGGGTTTGTATAGGATTTCTCATTTAAGGGTGTGTATAGCATTTTGCATTTTAGGGGTGTATGTGTAGGATTTCGCATTTTAGGGTGTGAGGTTTCGCACATAGGTTTTATGATTTCATACATAAGGTTCAGGGATTCAGGTTTTAGGAGGAACAATGTGGACTAGGGTTTAGCTGTTTCAGGGCGTAAGGACAAGAATGACTTTCTAAGGGAAAGTACCCTTACTTTCCTTAGACCTTCCTTCCTTCCTTAGATCCCTTTAGTTCTTTAGACATCGTTCCTTCCATACATATTTCTTTTAGCATACTGCTGAAAAATCCATACTTCATATGAAGGCAGAAATGACATACATATCCAATGCCGTGGGCAATACACGCACCTTCATTTATTGTTCATGATCCTACATTATAGTGACTGCATAAATGACAAGCGATCCCTATATACACGTGTATGACCATTTACATATATAATAGCATTTTACTCATTAAGAAGAGGAAATCAGGAATATCAACCCCCACACTCCCTTAAGGTGGAAATAAAGAGGGGAAAGATATATATGACGTGTAAAATGTAATGTACAATTAGGAGGAAGGGTGAAACGGCTAAAATAACACAACGTATATCTTATGTAAGAGTTATTCACAGTTATTTTAACTGAGGATAAGAAGAAGGAAGAAGGGTTCTTATTTCTATGTTATTGTGAAGAGGAATAAAAGGGATAAAGTGCATAATATTCTTATGATATAGATGGTATTCCCTTCTGTTGGTAATTTAATTACTTCCTTCTTAACTACATTCCCCGTATATCCTTTTTTTCATGAATTCACACGCTCCCTTCATTATGTATTGATAAATATGTACACATTTAAAAAAGGGAAAGGTATTATGTTTATTAACTATACGTACGTTCACAGTTTCCAATAACCCCCTTTTAAATAAGAATAGAACATAAATCATTAGTGCGCGCCGAAGTTTTCAGTTCAAAGGAGAAATTGCGCTTCTGAGAACAGAACAGCGGAACCATATAAATAGGAACATAATACTTTGCGCCGTCACCCACAGTCGAATAATATAGCACATAGATAAGGGGTATATGGGAATTTTGCTCCTTCCCCTTTATTCTGCCGTTATAGCACAATCGTTCATAATTCTAATTTAATTATGTATATATAATGATATGGCAAATATATACCATATAATAGCATTGGCTAGAAATTGAACAATGTATATTAATTAGGGGAAGTCAAAATTTAATATACACAATCAATGGAAGAAAGTAAAATTTGTTGTAAATTCCTTATATATGTGAATATGTGAATAATTTTTAACATAAATATATTATATATGGACAGTATAATAAAGAAACATGGCGAAGCCTGTACACATTCATTTCTTCTGTTCAAAATGGTTACGTACATATTACACACGCAGTATTTTAGACACAACATATTGAGAACACAAGAATGCATATGAACATATGTACTCACACGTCCCACTTCTTGCTAATTGCGCTTATAGGACCTATGTTTGGATGATTTACCTTCTGGGAAGGTATATAAGGAATTGAGGGAGAATGCAGATAGTAATTCTTGCAGATGTACTGGAGCAATAAGAAGTGAACTGCAGCATTTTACTTCTATGGACAAATATAAGGACAGATTTGTAAGGGCTTGTTGTTACGCGCTAACAATGGGAAATACAGAGGAACTGTCCTATAAAAAACACTGTGGTTTTTTATATTATTGGATAGGTGATATAATTAGGAAGGAACTTACAGAAATCGAACATTTTACCTTCTATAATGCCATAACGCTAGTACATGGTGCACTAAGGAAACTCAATTTTAAGGATGCGTGTACGTATGTATATCCCACAATTAGTAAAGACATATTCAGCAATATGCGAATAATATATGATTATTCCCAAGACTATAAAGATATAGAGACATATATAGAAAGAAGTGTAAACACATGTCTCCGAACGTATAAAAAATATGTGGAAGGTGCTGCAGGGGCCTGCACTGCAATGAACGGAGCATGCGCTGCAAGAAACACACTAGGGAAGGAGTATTGTACCCTATTCCAACAAGTATGCAGGAATAATAATAATTCTGGTAGTGGAAAAATTCCAACACCATCAGCTCTACTAGCTCAACTGGAACAGAAACTGCTGGAACAACAACAACAGCAGCAGAATCAGCTCCAGGGAGCAGGAGAAACCTCAGGTTCGAACAAAAAAAAAAATAAAATAGTACACGTAATTAAAATGTTATTATGCAAGAAGAAGGAAGAAAAGAAGTGCAATGAATAGGAGGAAACTGCTCCTGCACCCACAAGGGTGTGCACACACATAGACAAACATACATTCTAATATTGCCACCACCATTACTCATGAATATATATACTTAAAACAATAGTCTCATCGCTTCCCCTACTCCTTATTCACCCTTTCCCTTCCCCCTTACCCTGTTCTCCCTTTCCTTCATTTATCACTCTGGTATAGGTCATAAAGCTGGTGCTGAAGGTCCAGATAAGCCAAAGGAAGCAGTAGGTAAGTATATCCAAAGGAAAAAAAGAAGAAGCAAAAGAGCATGTCAGAAAAGTGAAGGAAGCAACTACAACCTTGCAGTGCACAAGCACTCCACATCACATCATGTTGTTTGTTTCCCCCCCTTCCCCTTCTCTATTATACTTAACCGATACTGTTCGCTCTTTTGTACTTAGCCGACACCCATATATTTTTTCCTCTTTTCTTTTTTTTTTTTTGTATTTATTATTTACTCTTCAGGTCACCTTCATACTGCTAGCACCCAGAACCATGTTCCTGGTAAAGCTGGTTCTGGTTCACAAGTCCCAACAGAGACAAAGAAACTTGAAGAAGATGAAGTTATTCCCACCAGTGGTAATGGTATCGTCCCTGGTGTCTCTGCTGCTGGTGGACTTGCCGCAATAGGACTACCAACAGTTTTTTTTTTTCTATATAAAGTAAATATTATAATTACAGTGGAATTATATAAAAATATTTATTATTATTTCTTCCTTATTTAAAAATAAATGTAGAATAAACCGTGCTTTATTGTACATATATAATGAGCACATTATATATAATAACAATGTATATATTCACATATATATATAAATATATATATATGTAATACATATTTTTACACTCCCCTTCTTCTTTTTCCCTATTAGTATACCAATGTATTCTCGGGAATAAATGGCACACATAGGAGAAAAAAAGAAAGATCAACCGTCAGGAGTGAATTAAGGGCCTTTACGGACGACTCTTCCACAGAATACTCCACAGAAGCTTCAACAACATATTCGACAATAGGTTCTACGGACCATTCTACCATATATGATCGTGGTAGGCCACCATCTAGAAGGACAAATAATGGAAGAGAACATCTGCAAAGGCAGAATATCACTTATGGTCGTATGTGATGTGTACCATTAAATGTGATGTCCCGAAAGGGGTGATATAAATAACCGGGATGCTCATAAAGTGTACAAGGTTACAATGGCATGTCTTCCGTTTGTTCCTTTTTTTTTTTTTTTTTTTTTTTGTATTACGCGAAAGTGTTTACATATTCATGTGTAATTAATATGAGCCAAAAAAAAATTTTCAGTTTACAGAGGTGTTGGAAATTTTTTTGGCTCATTAATTACACATGAATAGGTAAACGCTTTCGCGCAATACAAAAATAAAAAGAAAAAAAAAAACGAAAAAATTACATACAGAAATTTACAAAGAATGATTAACATTGTAAGAAAAGGAAGGAAAAAAATAGGAAGTAACACAAATATTATAACACATTAATTGTATCGCTCAATGAAGAAAAGTGAAATATTGTTATTATATTTTACTCGAACCTATATGCCCCTTATTTTGCTTATGTCAAATATTTTGTAATAAATGGTCCAAATAAATTTCTCTATCATGAACATTTTCTTCCCTTTCACATTCCTCAAACGCTAATGAAGCGCAAATCAATCATTAGTGCGGGCCGAAATTTTCTGATAAAAAGGGGCGGAATTGCAACCTTATGTAAATACTAACGGAAGCATATAAATAATAGCATAGTGCACTGTATAATCATCTACTAGTCAATAATGTAACGGATGGGAGAAGAATTATTATATGAGGAATTCAATTTGTCCTTTTCTATTCTGCCATTACAACATATTCGTTTCTATTCTCCATTTAATTACTATACATATTACAATTTTGGATGCATATGTATATACCACATATTATTCATTGTTTGACAAATTGAACAATGTGCCACTTTTGGGAAAGTAAGGAATCTTGCTATTCGCCCACATATATAATCATGGAACGAATAATCATCATAGAGAGGGGGTATGAAAATTTTCCATACATGCATACTTCTTCCTATGCATAATTATGTGTATGAATGAATGAATAAATTATTCTTCACATAAAAGATATCAGTATTATAGGAATAGTACCACCACTGCAGAAGGAAAAAAATGGCGTCAGTACCAGTAAGGGTGAAAAAGCACAAAAGAGGGAAAATTATCCTTCTCTTCTCTGTGCTTACAGTTCATAATGGAATGTGTGCACATATAACAAATTGAAAGTAGCCCCTTAAAAAAAGAACAGAAAATGAAGAAGAGGACGGACATGTGGGAACATCCATTTCTACGCATGTTCCACATCATCCTGTTCAATTCTATATATTCTTTAGGACGGTCCTTCGAGTAATTTGGTCTCAAAGCAGATATATGATGGATTCCAAACAGGCAAAGAATGTCCCGCAGAGACAGCGCGGCCGGGGGAATTCAGTCAAGTGAAAATAGGAGTGGAGGGACTGTTGGGAGGACGCACGAACATTCCGAAGGCTGATGCCAATAAAATTGTGAAGAACTATTGTGACGCATGTGGGGGGATAAACAGAACAGAGAGAGGCCACTACTATGAACCGTGCTATTTGTTCTATTATTGGTTAGGTGATAAAATAAGGGGAAATTTGCTCGAGAATCATTCACTTAAGACGGTAATGGATGCAATTTATCAACAACTGGAGAAATTTCCGTGCACTAATAATTGCACTAAAATATACCGTGCTACCAGTGATACCCTCTTTGGCGGAAGTAAAAAAATGTTTGAGTTCGGTTATAACTATGAAGCATTCAAGAAGTGGAAGAAAAGTGAACCAAACGCCTGTTGGAAAGAATATGAAACACACTGGAAGGAAGCTAAAACAGCATATGAAAGTATGAATACTCACTGTGAAAGTGACGCAACTTGTAAGGCATTTAAGAGTAAATATGACACATATTTTAAGAATGGAGAAAAACCAACATTACCATGTGCAGCAATGTCTAAAGAAGTAGTCGCATCAGAAGACCAATCTGACGGAGACGACGAAGACGAGGACGATGATGATGAGGGGGACGACCACCTCGACTTCCTCAACGAAGACGACGAGGAGGTAAGTGTGTGAAGGAGGAAGAGAAGGTAGGAAGCATGGGAGGAGGTTGGTTTTCTTCCTTTCCTTTCCTTTTATTTTAGAATGAATAATATAGTACTATACATACAATGCTCTATTCACAGTGTATGTTAGTTTTAAAGGAATGTTCAAACACATAGGAATGTGCATATATGTACATTCTACTCAATTACATTTATATTTATAGGAGGGGAATCCATCTTTGGATCAATTACCCTCAAGAGCAATGTACTATAAAAGATTCTATGGAGGGTTGAATCTATGTAATGTGAGGGATTCATGGCCCGGAGTGGTGAAAGTTAAATTAGACGAACATCAGGATGTTAGGAGCTATACAGAAAAAATTGTTGAGGGATTGTGTTATGTGGATAAAATGAAGGAGACGGGCACCCCCCCGAACTACAATAAAGAGTATTGCGACTTTTTCTATTTTTGGGTGGGAAATATGTTATTGAACAAATTTGAGGATAGGGAATCATTCCGTAAAGCGATGAAGGCAGTTAAAGATGCTATGCAAAGTAGCTACACTAACCATAATTGCTCCTTCCGGTTCCCAACAAGGAGTAGGAAATATTTCAAACACTCGAAATATTTGTTTGATTATTACAAGGACAAAGATGTTATAAATAGCAGTGTGGACAGTGGGGAGAAGAATTGTGATAAGGTGTATTATAGGTACTTACAGAAAGCTATTTCTGCTTATAAATATATGGACAAAAAGTGTCCGGGGAAAAAGAAGAATTATTGGTGTGATGAATTTAAAATAATGTATGAAAAATGTAAGGGTGGACAGAACGGGGGTCTAGAGTGTAAAGTGACAAGTGAACCGGAACAATCATGTAAAGACTGGTCCAAACTTGAAGCAGGAGCACCCTTCCCTGACGAAATTTACCCCGGAAGTAACAGCACTATTACTGTTGTTGCCTCTTCTGCACTCGCCGTGCTGGGAACAGCATTCATAACTCTCTTCCTTTACAAGGTAAATGCAGTTACAGTAGAAATATGAGTAGGAGCATTTATTAATATTTTCCTTGTACTTAAGAATGAGAAATAGAAAATAAGGTGCTCCCTTTACATGTATTTCATACCCTATTTTTTTCTTTTCCTTTGCGAACATCCCATTTTAGTACACTCCGTTATTCCATCGGAAAAATAATTCCTCCAGAAGAAGAGGTAAAAGAGGAAGAGGTTCCACTAGACGTCACCACTTTGACGTATTAAGAGATTATGCTCCAAGGGAATATTTAACATCATACTATGATGTGCAATATACAACAACAAGAAATACTAGTACACAACAATGGCAAGAAGAATCGCAAGAACCATGGCAAGAACCATGGCAAGAACAATCGCAAGAATCACAAGAATCGCAAGAACCATGGCAAGAACAATCGCAAGAATCACAAGAATCGCAAGAACAATGGCAAGAATCACAAGAACAATGGCAAGAATCACAAGAACAATGGCAACGAAGGCAAGAACGAAGGAAACGCAGGCAACGAAGGCAAGAACAAAGGAAACGGAGGCAACAAAGGCAAGAGCAGAACGAACAACAGCAAGAACAAAGGCAACGGAGGCAAAGAAGCAACAGAAGAAGGAACATAGCTTACCATCGTATGTAGAACATCGTATGTAGAACATCGTATGTAGAACATCGTATGTAATGTTCCTCTTCTATTTATCATAGGCAGCATGTAATGTCTTCAAAATAATAAATAACGTACAATGTTCCTACAAATTATAAATGTGCATAGCATGTTAAGTGTATTACCACAATGATTGTAGAATATGCAAAAATAGAGAGAAGAAAAAAGGGACGGGCAACTCTTAGACATAACGCTAAAGCTAAGAGCGAAATGGGAAAAATGCACAAATGTATCACTTATTAAAAAAAGGGTCAAGTGAATATTGGAAGTGACAGAATTAAGACTTCCTTAAAATGAAGATGGAAGAATGGAGCAGGATAGTATGGAAAGGAAAAAAAAAGGTAAGGCGGGGTAGAGCCATATCATCGACATATATATAGGACTATACAATAAATAAGAGTAACAGGAGGATCTGTATACACCGCAAAAGGAATTGTTTACGGCATTGTACCCATGTCCCTATTCTCAATTCTTATTAATATACATGATGGGATCAAATTGGATTTTTTTTCCCCCCCCCGTCACCGCACGTTAGCGCAAGGTTATATTTTATTTTCACGCCAGGCAGAACGTTCTCACGGGGGGCGATTCCCCCCCTCTTTAGTTCACAACAGAAGCACGAAAACCATCTTCCAAGTTAGGCTCCTCACAACTGTAACTGCTACTATTGCTTTACCTGTCATGTCCACGTGGGGAAGCGTTATACATACTTGAGTTACGAGGAAATGCGGTGGTCACAGCGGGCACACATACATTTGCATGGTGTGCCCCCCTTTTTTTGTGGGTATTTTAAAAAGGGACATTTTCCCATTTAGGTAGATTCCCTTGTGTGCCCCTTTGTGAGTTGCAATTGTGAGATCCAGTTGTAAGCTCCAGTTATGGGGGGAGGTGGCTCTATCGCTTTCCACTCTCCCCCACCTCTTCCGAACATTTTTTTTTTGTGGGGAGGAAAAATAATTACGCCTTCTCCATAATTATCGTGCGGGCAGCTCTTCTCCTCCCCCATTTTTGCCTCAAAAAATATGCGAATAATGCAGCAGCGCACCACGTGTATGTTTTTTTTTTTTTTTTTTTTTTTTTTTTTCTATTGAATTCTTCCTTTGGGCGCACATGGCTTCATTACCACTTAGCTTAACGCGATGCCGATTAAGTTATAGTTTTGCGCGTTAGCATTTGTTGAAAAAATGGAATAAAGTGCCCGCAGGTTTAACTCTTCCTCCTTCCCCCCTTTCCATGTGTACATACACGCAGTTGATCATCTGCACACACATATATTTTTACGTTCTGCTTTTGTTTTGTGTTCTTTGGCATGGTTGTAACTCCTGTTAGTGTGTGCCTTGGGGGGGTGGAGGGTGGAGCAGGATAAGTAGTCCTATTCCTCCGAAACCACGATCACGCACTTACAGTTGAGTGCACATTTTATTGCCCTTTTTTGCTGCCTCTTTTTCTCCGTCCTTTTTTCACCCCCTCTTGTATGCTTCCTTTTATGCATGCCCTTACGCGTCACCACACTGTGTGAATGCACCAGCTTCCTACCATACCATGTTTAAATTTCTGCACGATATAGATGTAGCCAAGAGGAAGCTGATAAACACAATTAACAACAAATTGGCACTCCCCAACGAAGACGATGAGTGCCTCTTCCCGGGGGAGGGAGAAACTATGACCTACGCAGTGGGGACAGGGGAGTGTTCGCTCCCAAGAAAGGGGGACCTTCCAAACGGAGAGGAGGACGACGAAGACGATTCAAGCGAATCTGATGAGGACGACTCGATTGAGTCCAGTGGTGAGGACCTTAGTGAATCCGACGATGATGACAAAACAAGTGTGCTAAATAGACATGAGGAGGATGACCCATGTGAGGAGAAGGAAAAAAGGGAAGACGAAGGTGGAGGGGTGGTATCGAGAAGAAAAGATGCTGCACCGATGTGTGAGCCTCCACACGGGGGTGGCCATGTTCACAGCTCCAGCGAAGGAAATGAAAGAAGTGAAAATGGCAGCGAAGTTACCACGGAGGTAGGAGCCATTCCGGCTGCTCAACCAACCAGAGAATGCAGCGAAAGTATCGAACGTGGCAGTCGCGCCATGCCGCTTTACGGAACCAAAGTGGGTGAAGAAACAAAAAGAAGTTACCCTCCCAGGTTAAAGAAGGAAACGCAAAAGAGGAGGGAAGAAGACGCAAATGCTGGAACGAAGATCCTTGCAGAATCTACCTTCTACAGTCATCTCAAAGAAAAAGTTGCAAAGAATCTGTGTTGCAAAGTTCAAGGTAAGAAGTACGATGAGATGGTGAAGCAAATAATTCTACTAAGAGAACTGTCCAGCGAAGAGGCAAACTCGATGGTGGAGACTGAGAAGGGCCAGTCCAAACAAAGGAACTGCTCTCCTGAGCGATACAGGAAGCTGGCCGAACAGTGCGCCACAAAGATATGCGATCTGGTACTAGGCGATAGGACGAAGCTGCTTGGGAAACCCCCCCTCCTTCACAATGAAGAGGAGGAAAACGTGAAGGAGGAAGTAAAAAACGCTAAAGAAATAATTGAATTAAAAAAGAGAAACAAAATTCTTAACGACATAAACGAAAGACAAACGAAACAACTGTTGCAGCTGTCATGCCAGCTTTCCTCCAACATAAAAAGCGACTCAGAAACAAGTGAACGGAACTACATAAACGCTAAAGTTGACTCCATGGAGAAGGAGCTAACTCAATTGAAGGGAGAAGTGTCTGTCCTGGAAGAGCTTGCAAATGACAAAAATGTACACGTAAAAAAAAACTACGAATTAGGATGTTTAATAAAGTCATTGGAAGCTTCTCTGCAGAAGAAATCCCACCTGTGTGTTTCACTATGGAGGGAGAAACACCAACAAAAGGGAAGATTACAACGGTGCCGTGAGAAGATGCAACGTTTGAGGGAGGACCTGCGAACCTGCAGATCGGCTTTGCTGGAAATGCAGCGCAGGGAGAAAAGACTTGCTTTCCAGTTTAGGGGCCTCATCAGGACCCGTGGTGACAGGAACAGGGGGATATCCCTGCGGTGTCACAAAAAGAAAGGGCGGCTGAAGCTGCGTATCCGAAGCGAAAACGCCACTTGTAATGGTACAGCGGGGGATTCCCCGTCGAGCCATCCAAACGGTGCAGATTTTGAGCGTCACCCGAACAGTGTCCACCCTCCGCGGCGTACAAGCAGTTCCGATCCCCCAAGGTGCAAACCAGCGATGTCCGAGAACCACGCAGCCAATTCCCGCACCAGCGCTGCAGCCAACCGGGATACCCTGGAGGAACTCGCGCAGAAGGTAAATAACTACAAATTTTTTATAGACGAATGGAAGTCCTTATCTGTTAGAAACAAAAAAAAAAAAGACGCGGAATTGAAAGAAACAAAAAAACTTTTATCACAACAAGTTACAAAAAATGAAATGCTAGAAAAGAAATATCAATCTCTTTTGGAAAAAATGAGATCGCTTGACAGGGGTCCAGACAACAAAGGTAGTGACGTGGACAATCGAATCGGTATTGTCACAGATGGAGAGATACATTGTGAAGGGAACCACCAGGACGGGGTCTGCCCCAAAACGAAAGAATTCATAGAAGAAGTAAATTTTCTAACAAGAGAAGTCGAAAAGCTGCGAGAAGACCAGCTGCTCCTGCAGGAGGACGTGAAAAAGAAAAGCACAATTATCCTGCACCTTATAAAGAAGCACGCCCTCAGTGAGGAGCATTTCAGGTAAGCCTCTTCTGCGCGCGACTGGAAGCATGTTCTGAAGTGCCACTCCATTTGCAGATAGTTCTACGTACCTTCTTACATGTAGAATGTCGCTTCACGAACCAACCACCTTACCCCTTTTACCCCCTTATCGCAGATCAGACAACAACCTCCCCATACTCAACAACAAACTAACGTACGATGAAATGAGGAAGATAATGGAGGAGACTCTTATTGAAAACATTCGGCTTCGCTCAGACTTGTTTGCCCTAGCCAAATGCGTCCATGGCGACAGCACTGGATCTTACGCTGGGCAGGAAAACCCTGGTGCGTAGTAAAACCTGGAGGGAAAAAAAAAAAAAAAAAAAAAAAAAAACACTCTTCCAGTTGGTTCTTTCTCCACTTCAGATTATCTTTTCTCTTGGCACTTCCCTTTTTTTTTTTTTGGTGAATATACATTGATCCATTTTGATTGGACGCATTTTGCTACGTCCCTTTTTTTTTTTTTGTCATTTGTTATTTGTTTCCAGACTGGCTAACATGGCTGACCAAGCGGAGAAAGAAGAGTGGTCCTTGTCTACCATCTTCTCTTCCGCTTGCTCCTACCATTTTCAAATGCGCCTTTTTAATTTGCCTTCATTTGTGTTCCCTCAGGGGGGGGGCAGCAGTCAGCCTCAGTGAAAGGTTACTACTGAACTTTGCAGTTATTTGTCCAGACGGATCGTTGATGAATTACTCAGCTGATCAGCGCTACGCGCCCCACATCATGTTGAGGGAGATATTTTCCACGCAGTTGTCCGATAGGTATTTATTCACAATGGCTTTCCGCAGAATAGTCTTCTTGCTGTCCTTGGATAGACCGTCCAAAATGTTTTTTCCGGACAATTTAGCCATATGATAGGCGCAGTAGCTGAAGAATCCCTGAAACACGTTGCGATTGGCCACCTGCGCGAGGGTCACTTGTTCTGATTCGTTTTTTATTTTACTCTTATGCTCCTTCACAAACTGTTCACATATTTTTTTGTCAAAGATGGAAACCATTACTTCTAAGTTACGTCTCGAGGAAAATCGATCCCAGTTGTATGAACCCACGGCACACCACAGATTGTCCACCATGAGGTTCTTTGCATGACAGTGTCTGTTCTGAAAGAAATAAAAGTCGCAGTTTCCCTTTTTTTGTCTCTTCAGGAAGTTGTCTCCTATTCTGGACTCGGCTCGCTTCCGCAGGTTGTGCAGGTAGGAGTTTGCTTTTCCCTGTATGGGTTGATCGCTCTGGTCACTATTGTTGTTGTTGCCGCTACTTACGCTGCCCTTTTGGGACCTCCTCAGAAACTTCTTCACGATGTGATACGTAGCGGGAACGTCGCCCAACACATCCGAGTTCCCAGAAAGGAGGAACGAAATGTCTACCCCGTTGTTCAGGGAAGAAAACAAAGCTCTCCTCAGAAAACCAGGAGGAATAAAATAGCTAGTCGTTATGTAGATATTTTTCGTCGCTCCGTTTTTAATAACCCACTCAAAGGTGGACTGAATGGATCGAATTTTTCTCAGTACATTTGACTCCAGCACTTGCACGAAGCAGGAGTTCCCCTCTTCGTCCTCATATCTTTCCTGTTCCTCTATTGGTTCCCTCGTGATGGACGTTTTTGCCATCTTAAGTGAGTCGATAAAAACATCTGCCAGATCTTTCACTGCGGGTCCTTTCACTTTTATGTGTAAATCGTAGTACTGCAGGAGTTTGCTTTTGTTTTTTTTTTCGTTCTCTTCGGGATGCCCCTCACTTGGGAGTTGGTCCTCGCACCGGTTCGGCATGATTCCCCCGGAGGTGGACACTCCTCCATCCGCTGTGTTCTCTACGTCCGCTTCTTCCTCCACCTCGTCCATGTGGCCCATCCCGTCGCTATGCCAGCCCAAGCCGCTCGGGACAACACTATCGGAAACATTCATCGACCCGCAGTACGCTGCGTTGTCCACTATAATGATCTTTCGATGGTCCCGAAAAAAAATGGGCAACATATTCAGGAAGGAACTCAAAAAGGAATTAAAGAAAAGAACCTGCACATTATTCTCCTTCAATTTGTTCACCCATTTATTCTTAATTTTCAAACTTCCAATATAATCAATCAAAAGAATGACGTCGCATCCTCTCTTCGCCGCATTACATAAACTGTCCACCACCTCCTTGGCTAACTCAGAGTCGTCGAAAATGTAGGACTCAAACCAAATCCTCTTTTTGCTCTTCTCTATAGATCG
This sequence comes from Plasmodium coatneyi, assembly GCF_001680005.1. Lineage (NCBI taxonomy): Eukaryota > Apicomplexa > Aconoidasida > Haemosporida > Plasmodiidae > Plasmodium > Plasmodium coatneyi. Next base: position 2,061,388 of record NC_033566.1, on the reverse strand, counting down.
AAGTATGTCTCTAAAAGCTGTATGTCCATCGTTGTATATTTTTATTTTATTCCCATCAGACACTTTTCCATATTTTTCTTTGTTTTTTTTTAAAATGTATTTCCACTTTTTTTTGATTATTTCCTTTTCCTTTTTGTTTAGGTTTAGCTGTTCTACGTTATCTTCCACTAGCTTTTCTATATCAATTTGTTCCTGTTTTTTTTTTCCCCCTGCCTCTGTATCGTCGTTTTCTGTTCCGCCCTTGACCTGCGGGTCGACTTTCTTCCTGATCTTTTTATACACAGTTCCCTTCAAATCGTGCTGCGCATTCAGTAGGACGTCCAGCTGGGGGGATGTACTTCCAACTGTCGACCCCACAACAGTTTTCCCACCAACCGCTTTTGTTCCCAGCAGACCGCCCCCCACTTCCGCCAAAATGTAGCAGCCGCAAGAACTCATCCTGTGGGGCCCTTTGTGGGGAAAATACAAAGGGCTTCTCTCCCATATCGGGTATGCTCAAAAAATATATAAAAAATAAGAAAAAGGATAACTTGGAAAGGCGCGAAGATTAAGGAATAACCCCAGAAGGACATTCCCATTGAACCGCCCAACACACACCATAAACAAAACCTTCAAAATGGCCAGAAAAAAAAAAAAAAGAAAAAGTGGATATGCGGATAGGCCGTTAAGCTGACCAAGCCCTCTTTTACTCATTCACATGAATGTGTCAGAGTGCTCGACCAGGAGTTCTCTCTCCATCAGCATGGCGGGTTGGAGGAAACACGAATGGGGGGATGGGGGCCTAGCGGAAGCGTAACGGGGGAAGAGAAACGCACAGGAGAACGGTCCCAAATAAACGCCAAACAAAAAATTAAAATAAAAAAATTAAAAACGAAAAATAAAAAAGGCTAGGAGAAAAACCAGGAGTAAAAAATACCACGTTGTTAACTCAACTTGTGAACACCTACCAAAATGAACGACGTGAAAAAGAAACAAACAAAAAATAAATGACTACTTCCAATGTTCTGCTTGAACCCACCCCGACTGCACAAATTGCATGCAGCGTGTAACTCTTCGTGAAATTTTAGCAGGTCAACTCATCAGGGCATTTCTCCGTTGTAAGACAAGCGAACGAAGAAAAAAAAAAAAAAAAAAGGGGAGCCTCGCAAAAATGAGTTATGCCGCTTCAACGCGTCACGTCACGATTCTGCATGCGTCCAGTTAATAGGAGGAGAAGGAGCCCAGATGCGGGCTGGTAAAATTTTCTCACTTCATTTTTTCCCTTCCCTTTCATTCTTCTTTTTCGACGTAAAAAACAGAGCTGAACGGGCGAAAGGCGAGTGCGCGAGCACATCACAAAAAAGAGGCGCGTGCAAACGCATATGCAATTTTCTGCACGCCGAAATTGGCAAAGACGCGTCAGCAAGGAACACACCAATCGTTTATCTTCAGTGTGTACCGTCGCATACCTCTTCAAAAGAACCTTTTTTTGTATTATCATCCTAGAAAAAAAAGAAAAAAAATGAACCCATTTAAGCAAAAACAGTGCCAAAACGGGCATACCTCCATTTAAGTGTGGCTGATTTGCATCTAAGATAGAAGCAGGAGAGGTAGATGCACGTGCATGTATATGTGAGCACGTACTTCCTTTTTTCTTTTTTTTTTATGGGGGGTTTAAAATGAAAGGCCACCGACAGAAAAGGCAACCCTCTCTGTGCTTCTAACACGTCTATTACCACACACATGGTAGCGCATGCTGCACGCCAAAGAAGGAGTGCATTCGAACGGAGGGACAACCAGGAGAGGAAAGTTCACCAAAATGGGGTTCCTACTTCTTTATCCGATTATATGTTGGCTGCTAATAGGGAGTGTCGCCTCCATCTACGACGATAACTTTACGTTCTCGTTTAAGGAGGTGAATAGGGTAAGGAGGGGGAGGTCGACGGGGGACAATCAGACATGCTATACAAACGGGGCGAAGTACATACGAGCGAAAACAACAAACACTGTAGTGTAAACTCCCCCACATACACACACCCCAAATGATTCCTCCCTACAAAGGTAAACACAATCAAAAGTGACGTCCTCAAATTTGAAATAGAGTTAGTTTTATCCTTCAACACAAAAAAGGCTGCAAAAGAATTTTTCCTAACGGCGTTGATCCCTGCCAGTAAGCCTGCATCTAAGTGCACCACGGGGTGGGTACGTAGGTGCGCGTGTTGTGGTTGCTGCCCTAGGTTGGTTTCGCTTCGACTCGCAGAGAGAGGGAAAAACGATGTTTATGCGTCTCCACCTCCTTTCATCCCTTTGATCCCCAAGAAAACCTGCGCGTGTTGGCCTTCCAAAGAGAAGACGACAAGGCTGTGCAGGAAAATGTGCAAATTCGCCTGAACAAGGAGGCTGCGGCAGAGAAAGGTAGGCCCTCCACGCACTTCTGTACCTGTTTCTCCAAAATGTGCACTCACAAAGTAGAGGCTCATTCTGGGCCATATTTCTTCCCCTCACCGAACTCAGACCCATGTGATTATCTAATCACGTCCAAGATGTACCTTCTGAAGCTCTCCACGGAGGAGCTTAAAAAATTCAAAATTTATCGCTACCCATTTGAGAACAAAGAGAAGCCACCACCCATCCCCCCCACATACGAATACTCAGAGCACTCGCTAAGTAATTAAATCCATTTAACCAGGCGTGTAGACATATACCGTCAGCCAGATCCAGAGATACACGCGCAGAACTGCGCTCGGTGTATAGAACGATCGAATGCACCTATATATGTGTGTTCTTTTTTTTTCTCTACCCTGCCACCTCTGCGCAGAAAACTTCTTCCCCAGCGAAGGAACCATCTACCCCTCAAACTACTTTTTAAAAATCTCTGTAGAGGTTGCCAAGGGTGGGTTCAGCTCGGATGGTATTTGGTGAGTCGGCTGGCATGGCGAGGGCCACCGTCACAAACACATAGCCATGTGGACACCTCCGCAAGCAACCCCCAAGTACCCCCCTCGCAGGATTTTTGCCCTAGCCGAAAAGAACAACTCTAACACGGGGAATCAGGAGTGTACAATTTACTCGAATGAGTTGGCGGAGGTGTTTCTCCCGATGGTTACCCACAACGACCTCTTCCTCCTGTACTGTAACAGCGCCACCAACGCGGAGGTAAGAAAATGAATAAAATAAAATAAATAACTTATGTTCATGGGTGTGTGTCCCCTCATGGGTGTCGACCTTTCCGACGTGATCGGCCTGTCTCCATGTCTTCCTTAACCAACTTAAACACGCAATATTCAAATACAATTGCATTTACACACTCTCGAAGCTGCTCAACTTAGTTCCCGACTTGAGAAGAAGTTTCGACGTTAAAATATTTTCCACCAAAACGTTTTATGGGGCCGAGGGGGTGAAGTACACGGTTCAAATGAGCTTAGGCCAAATTGCGCCTGCGTTGAAGCTGGGTAGGAACTTGAGGGCAAGGTTCCTTCCGAACCTTTAGGAGTGCAAACCATCGCAACTGTGTACACGCGTATCATATACCTACGCATGTACTCATTCATTTGTTTCTTCTTCTTCTACTCCCTTCTGGTTCCCCCTAAGACCAAGTGGTGATCCACCTGAAGATGCCCGCAGACCTCTGCTACGCCAACTCCTGCTTCAGTGCAAACAAGGAGGACCCATGCCGCAACGTAAAGGCCGACCCCTTCGAGCAGTGCACGTACACCTTCCGGAACTACGAGTTTGTCTTGAAGTCCAGCGCGAGCGAGGTGGGACAAACGCAGCGCCTTAATTGCCTAGTTGCCTATCCTATTAACCGATTAACCGTCTAACCTATTGCGCACCTTCGATCTACCCCCCCGAAGGATGTGAAGGACCAAGTCGAAGTTCTGCTAGAAAATATCAACCACCCCCTCATCAACCTGGAAAGCGACAAAAACTGGACCATAAACCTCCTCACCGTAGATAACTCCAATTTCGTCATCAGACAGGAACATAAAGAAATCCTGGAGAAGGCCTCCAACGATCTGTGCTCTAAGAAGTTCATCAGCAATTTTGTGAACGTTCATGCGGACAACATCATGTGGATGAAGTCCCACCTAGCGGTGGTGCCCACGCCTAAGTTGACGCCTCTCATAGTGGAGGTAACGCAGAAGGGGCGGGTCGCCACGTAGGCAACGGCTTATTCGGCCACTTAGCACACTGCTGGACACGCTGCTTATCCTACCACTTGCCACCATCCTGCGCAGCCAACCAACCAGCACGGCCTGATGGAGAATCCCCTCCTAGTTGAACTGAAGCTGCGCTTTCCGGAGACACACCTCTTCAACAACTGCACGGTGGAGCTCAAGACCATTCACAGTTTCGCGTCAGTAACAAGCAGGAGCGAACATCGACTGGACCACCACAACTTGAAGCTGATGTTACCCAATTCGGCCTTCAAGCCAGTCCAAGATGATCAGCACCGATTGCATGTCCAAATGAAATCCATCAAAAACAATGACTTAGTAAAGTTCGCCCTCAACGTTACAAAGTACAACAGTAGGGACTACTGGAAGATCACGATTAGCTGCCTAAATAGTGAGAACGAATACATAAGGGAAGCACAGGCCCTGTTTACATACCCGATAGAAAATAAAAAGATGTTCCTAGGAGACCTTTACTTTGCAGAGAAGCTCGCCAACAACACTTACCTCTTCTACCTGAATGTATTCCTGTTCGATGAGAAGGAAGTAGAAATTAAATTGTCCCTCCAGGATGGCTCCACCCCTTTGGTGGCATCTCCCCATATTGTAATGGACACAAAGGAGAAAGCGCACCTAACTGACACGTGTGACGCGTATGTCCACACTTCCTGCTACGATTTAGTGTACCACGAATGCTCGAAAGAGCACCAAACTATATTGTACAAAATTAACTCATACAGATCGACGAACAAGCACTTCACTGTGTTATTCCCACTTGTTATTCCAGAAGGAGAGAAACAATTCACCTTACAAATGAGTGTGGAAACGAAGAAGCATGCGAAACGTGTACAGAGAGATCTACACGTAGACATGGACCATATAGTAACTCATAACGCCAAAACCCCTTGCGTAAATAACCTTATCATAGCATTGCGAAAATATCAATTGTATGAGTCCCATTTATTTCTTCTCTTCAGAGCAGTGAATTGCTACCGAGTGTATGAACCCTTCCTGATTAATCATCATAACAGTGAAGGCTTCCATGCAAAGACCGATTCATCACAGTATGGAGACAAATTCACCTTCCAGAAAACGTACAGACAGACATTTCCTGTGAACTATGAATCAGTATCGCAGTTCATTTTCGATCATCACCTAATTAGTGTTATCACCATTATCCTAATTGATGATGCGTTTTTTTTAAATTCACGCATGCGAAGTGGAGAAAAAGAAATTGTTGAATTTTTTAAAAAAAAAATCCTCCCCCTTCCATACAATAAATATTACCTCGTTAATTACACCAACCAAAATGTACTCATCAGTATGTACACATATGTCGATGCTGATAAGGTCAAAATTGATATTGTCCAGAAATCTTCCGACGTTCAACACGTCGTGGCAGCTTTGAATAAAGTCATCTCCTTTGCTGAATATATAAAGGCGAAGGAGAGACACTACATGCACAGCGAGTACAGCATTTTATTGTTAACCGACACGGAAGGAATGGACACCGTGAGAGCGGCTACAAGTCCATATGTCAAAAACGAAAATGATGTCGAGAAAATTTTTTCGAGGATTTACGTCCTATCCTTTGAAAAGGGGCAGGACTTTTCAAACAATCGTATGTATAATGAGTCCATTCAGAATGTGGAAAATATGTACACATACAATAAAAAAAAAACGGACCAAATTTTCTTCACTTCATTTCACAATTACACGGTTGATGAGGAACTCATGGTGCACTATGCCAAGGCCGCGCTCCAAGATTATCTCCTCCTGCACACACAGATTTATAAAACGGCGTGGTACTTAATAGGCATATGCAGATACAACGTCGTGAAGAACAGCCCTACCTCTCGAAAACTGCACTTGTTCTACGTGAACAAGAACGTTAAAACTGTCACGTATTCCATTTCGGCTGACGAGGCCAAGGGTGTGCTCGACAACTCCTCCGCCGATTCCTACCAGGACATGTGCAACATTTTCACACAGCTGCAGTTGCTGGGGCATAGGTAGCGGTGTGCCCGGCCATTTGTTAGACTTATTCCAAATAGTCCTTCTTAAAAGAGATGAAAAAGATAGAAAAAAAATTTGACTCGTTCATGCAAATAGCTATTTTTTGAAAAAAAAAAAAAAAAAACCTGACCTAGCCATACAAATAGCCACTTTCTAAAAAAAAAAAAAAACGCGGCAAAGTAACAGCTAGCTGGAATGTTTTACCTATGCACATTCGCCCACACGTGTGTGCAATTTTTTCAAAATTAATTTCATTCTGCGCAATGCTGGCGTGCGCTCTACACCAAAGTTCATCCTTTTAACGTAAGCATTTCCGCCAGTTGGAGCCTTTTCGTAAAAGCTGCGAGGAAGATGCAACATAACTAATGTAGCAGTGCTATTGTTGTGTGTGTGTATGTGGGGTGGGAGGGTCTACCCTATTGAATATCTTCTTTTCTACAATCGTTTCACCTCCACCAAACGCGTACATGTTGTTACCCTGGTTCGTTATTTTTGGGAAATGCACGTATCAGCGCAGTGCACAGATGACAACGTCTACACAAATTTGTTCGTACTAACCTGCAGTGGTAAATGGTTAAACTTTTGCGAGACTCCTGAAAATGCGCACCTTTCGTCAGTATAACTTAATATAAAAATGCCTTAGGTCCACCGCGGCGGGGAATCGCCTCTCCGGATTCGTAACGAGAGGGGCGTTATTTTGTGTCTGCATCCGTGCAGTTGTTTGTAGGTCTACCCATTTGCTGGTGTTTTGTGCAAATTTACAAAGCTGGGTTGAAGCGATGGCAGCATGCGAAGCGCGCCTGGAGGACAAAACTTATAACTTTTAAAAGGTCATCCTGCTCTCTTCTCCGTGGGCCTGCCAAGTTCGCCTCGCACGAGTGGGTATTCAAATGTACATGTATACATATCTACACGTGCGTTCTCTTGCCGTACTTCCCCAAGGCAGTCGCGTTTTTTTTCTTTTTTCTCCACATTTAAGTTGTGCGCGAATGGCAAGGTTACGTTTGCAATAACGTCGGTGGTTTTTCTCCCTCTAAGGGTTCCTCCGCTTAGGAATTTTTTAACCTTTTGAAAGCCTCCACCCTTTTTGCCCTTAACATTTTTACTCGACTTGTACGTGCTTTCATATACGCCGAGGACGCGAAACCGCAGTGCAATATGTACATGCGTATTATATATATATGTATATATATTACATATGAACGTAATAATGCGGGTGGCGGATCCCTAAATCGGTTCATGTTTTTTCGAGGAAGGAAATTATTTTCAATTGGTTCAAGTGCTTTCATTTGTAAATTTCCTGCATAGTTCTGTGCCCATAATTTTTAGGCGCCACCGATTGCCACCAATCACCCCTCTTCATTTTGCCTTTTTTTTTTTTTTTTTTTTTCGCGTAAAACATATGTACATGTTTTCTTTTTTTTTTTTTGTGATTTTCCCGAACGTGGTTATTATGCATGTCGCTAAGCGTTCGCCTATTTTCCTGTTTTACCATTTTCCGTTTTTTCATTTTCCGCTTTACCATTTTCCGCCTTATCGTTTGCCGCTTTACCGTTTTCCCTTTTGTTTTTCCCCCCTTGAAGAGTACAACTGGAAGGAGCGTGTCCGGGAAATTTTTATCAAAGGGGTCGACGACGGAGCAGCAACGAATCGCTTGCGAATACAGACGTGGTAAAAAATATAAATAATTCAATGCTTCTACCCCTTCCCGTGGGATGTTCTCCCTTTTCCGAGCAAGGAAACATCTCCGCTATTGATTGGCGATGCCCAGATGTGTCTGCCCACGTAGCAAGAACGAAAAAGGCAGTCACATAAAACAACGTGATAAACAAGTTTGACAGGGGCCAGGGAAAAAAAAAAAGAGAGAGGAAATACCACCGACATGCTGAAGATGTTATGGTCTTCACAATTTTGAGCACCCGCAAGTAAAACAATTTTCCCCGAAACGGTCGCTTCATTGTGTTTTAGGCGTTCGCATTGTAAGGAGGGGGACCACCAACCAATAGCTTCCCTGACGAGGATATATCACTCATAACGGTGGAAGAACGTTCAGAGCCAAACACAACAACGCACAGGTACACTGTTAGTACAGAGATAAACGGCGAGCTAGCCACCTATTCAACGGTGCAAAAATGGAGGGGGGAAAAAAAAAAAAAAAATTTTCCTTCCAAGGGTACTTCAAAAAATCGGCAGCGTCCACCAGCAATGAGCAGAAGGACAACCAGAATGACCACATGGATGGTGACCACGTGAATCAAGAGCACACGATTGAAAGGGACGAATTGGATGTAGAGTTCAGCAGCCATGTAAGGACGCAGTTTTGTAAAAATCCCTTGGGGTTGGTTGCTTATTACCGCTGCACAGAGGGGAAACACGCCACTTTGGAGGATTCCTCCGGGTGCCACAGGTCAGCGTCTATCCGCAACTATCGGGAACAGGATGCAGGTAAAGCCTTGATGAGAAGTCCATAGAGTGCGTATGATTCTGTACGTCTTTTGTGTTAGTTGATTCATTTGCCCCTTCCCACCGTCGTTTTTCTCCCACCCCCCCAACTGTAGACTCCCCTTGGATGTTCAAGCTAAAAAACAAGGAGGTAGTCGACCTGGAAAACAAGAGGGGAGAAAAGGCCAAGGCAAACTACTGCCTGAAGCTGAGTGGAAAATCCAAGTACTACCTCAAGGTGGAGTCGGACAACTGTCTAGAGCTCCTGGGAGGAAACTACTGCACCAATGAGAGGGCCATAAGGATAAAAAAAGAAATTTCTAAAAAATTAGGAAACGAAAACAATGAAGGATTTACATTCCAAATGTGGATTGGAATAAAAGAAGACAAACTTTTTATGGAAGAGGAAAAAAAAAAAAAAAAAAAAAAAAAAAAAAAAATATATTTGTTTAATACAAAAAGGGAAGGACGAAAAGTACCAATGGAGTATACATCTAGTGATAGACAACGACGAATGCTATTTCCTTATCGACTTCAAGAATGAGAAGTTCCGATTTGATTCCTTTCCACTGGGACATTTAAAAACAAAAAAAATCAATGACTACTACTGGAGCCACGTGTCTATTATCTTTAATCTTACCATCGATCTAATTTACGTTATTCTAACTGGAGAAGATAGTTACTTTTTACAAAAGTGCAAAAATACGTACGCCATTTTTTACAGTAGTGTTCTTTATCCTACCAACTTTTTTACGGACAGCTCAACGTCGTTGCCTCTTTACCTCGGGGCCAAACCGTACACTGAGTTTGGAGATTCCGATGGGAATGAAGACATGGAGGGAGAGGACAACGCGTTCGCAAAAGAAACGAAGAGCAAAAATGGGAGATCATCCAAGTCTAGTAGAAGCCACAAAGGGAATAGCGAATTTGTATCCTTCCTCATCACCGAAATAAGGCTGTTTGCGTTAAGTAGATCTGCCGACCTGGTGGTTAAGGAATGTAAAAGTCTTTTGGATTGTGCCTGGCTCGATGGTGCCAATGATGAACACCCAAATGGGGGGGCAGAGTCAGAGGAGGCGCTAAATGGATTTACGGAACACACCGATCGTGGTAACCTAAGTGGCCTACCAGAAGGGAAAGATCCAAACAGCGCAAAGAAGCATTCTAGGAAGGACAGAAGTGGTGAGGCCAAATCGAGTGATAACCAGTGGGGCAAACTTAGCAGTGATGACGAGGGTGAATATGCCGCCTTGTCCAATGGGATCCAGGGGAAAGGCGGCCTGGATGAAGGGGACGACATCAAGAATAGGTGGAACGAGTTCAACAAGGAGATTGAGAAGATGAAGGAGAAAGTCCACAGGTTTAGCGACGAGATGAAGGGGGGAAGTGATGACCGCAGTGACAACGGCAACGATACTGGCAATGCGAATGGTGCTACCACGCCCTCGCTGCACCCTCACCGTCGTCACCCCTCCCAGGAGGACTTCTTCAAATTCGACTCGGAAGAAGAGCAGGACAATTCAACGCAAGACGATTTCTTTTTCAAACCGGGAAGGAAGAACAATCCGAAGGGCAACTCTCCCACCGGTGATGACATCTTTGCAAAAAAAAAGAAACGCGATATAAACAAGAAGGCAGACAAGTACGATTCGAATAAGTCTGCCCAATTGAACACAAGGAGAAAAGATGATTCCGCTTTTTATTTTAACTTCTCTGATGAAGGTGGGGAGAAGAGGGAGGAAGAACAATCAGATGCCAACCAGTTAGATGCACCGGAAGACAGCGAAGAGGACCAAACAGTAGGAGTGAAGAAACCATCCTTCGAAGGAGAAACCTCATCAGGAAAAAAACACACCCATTCTGTTGATCAGAAGGAAAGTTCCCAAGTCGGAGTAAAAAGCCCTATGAAAAAGTACCTTAACAAAATCGTGAAGGAAAAAAATGGAGATGAACCAGAGGAAGATGCAGAACCGGATAGCCATTACAACCAAGAAGATGTGAACCTACTGCTGAATGAACTAAAGGATAAGTTCGAAAGCGAATTTGTGGACATTATGATAGACAAACTGGGACAAAAGTTCCATCTAAAAGAAAAGGACAAGCAGAAAATATATTCTAGCTTTAAATCGAGTGCAAAGACAGAAAAGGAGCAGGTGGATTCGGAGTGCATCAAAGAAAGGTATCTTGCATTAGTAAAAATGAAAGAGGACAGAGAGCAAAACAAACTACATGAAGAAATAAAGGAGGAGTTGAAAAAAGTTAAGGAGCAATCCATTGTGGAGAAGAACCTAAGTAGCTACATCAAGGACAACCAGTTACTGAACGAATACTATATAAAGAAGTACAGTTACGCTGGAGAGAAGCTGAGTGACGAGGAGAGCGAAGAAAACTTTCCCCAGGAAACATGGATGTATGAGAAGAAATTGCCTGGCGGGGATGAACAGAAGGAGGGGGCACTCAGTAACTCTAATTCGGTTAGGGGAGAATCGCACACCTCGGATAGGAGTCACTCCATTGTGAACTTGCAGTACCAGGACGGAAGTCACGTCTTCGCGGAGGGAAGCAGATCCAGCAGCAGTGAACAGCTAACCGCACAGATAGGGGTAAACAGGAATGACGACTTCCATCCAAAGGAGGGGGAACTCCCCAAAGAGCGCGTCGAGCAAGAGGAGAAAAAGTCCGAAATCAGTGACTTCACTTTTATGAAGAGCAGCAGTGGGCGTGGCGGGCACATCAGGCGCAGCGGTGAGCTATCCATGCAAGGTAACGATGCCCCCCCCCAAGCAGATGAGCTCCGAATGGTCCCGTCGAACGAGACCGACTTGTTAGCTGAGGAGGGGGAAAGCAGGAAGAGCATCTCCAACTTCCTAAGCGAAGAAGAACCAAAGCATGGTGAAAATAAAATCAACCAAGCAATAAAAACAGGAAAACATTACTACCAATTTATATGTCCACTGACCCCCTATGAATTATTTCTCCTGAGGAGGTTCCACAAAAAGGGAATCAACGAAGAGCTTAAGGAATTTAGAAATAAAAAGTACCTCTCTTGTGATAAGCAGCTGATCCCAACGGGAGGCATCTGTAGAACCCCCCTTAACGTGGCCTACATAAAATACAAAATAACAATGATGAAGTCCATGCTGAAAAGTAGCCGAAGGTGCATTCAGGAAAAGAAGTTCAAGAAGGGGCTAAAAGTTTGCATAAAAAATGGAGAGTACATCAAAAATTTTGTCAGCAGTTACTGCGTGTTGAAAAGGAGGGAGCTGAATCGGAACTCCTCCCCACCATCCTCCGTGAGATCTCCTGCAGAACCCCCCTATCAATATTCCGATTTCTACCTAAATGTGGACAACGCATACATCACCATGGATGAGTTGAAAAATATTTTAAAGACCAATGTGAGGAATATAATCATCTGTAAAATTTTTATTTTAATCAAGGAGTACAAAAAGTACAAGTACATTGAAAATTCGTCCCTCATTTTAGCCCTACAGTCTGTCCTTTGTCGGATCGTAACCAGCTATACATTGTTGAGAAAGATTTTGAAAAAGTTTATCCTGTTGCTTTTCCTGAGGGGTTGTCTGAGTTGCGTAGAATCTATGTGTAGCTTTCTCTTCCTGATGTACCCGAAGGAACGGGACCACCCGCTTGTTGCTAAAGTATATTCCCTCTGCAGGAACTCCTTTTTAATATACTCCACCTGCTACAAGAGCAATAAGTATGCCATGATTAATAATTACGATATGAACTTTGAGAAGTGCGTGGAGTTTTTTTCTCCAGAGTGGGGCTACTACATCTACACCACCAGCAACTTTAACATCTTCTCCTCCAGTGTGAAGTTCAATGGCTTCTTGAAAAGGGACACGGACTTCTCCGCCATACGGCAGGTGGGGGAACAAAAGGAGGAACAACAGGAGGATCATCAGCAAGAGCAGCAGCAGGAGCGGAAGGCCATATGCGGTATGAGTAGCTCTGCGGGTAGCGGCCCCATTGTTGGTGAACCTTTGGGGGACGCACATCCCCATGTGGATGTAGGGCCCAGTGCGGACCTTACCCAACTGCCGGAGGACGACCTCCCGAGTGAACCCACAAACATGGGCAAACTCGCAACCGTAGATGTGTGCAAAAATGTAGAAAGTACAAACAGAGAGGAACCCAAGAAAAACGATTTATACACATACCTAACCAACTATGAAAAGAAAAAAAGGAGTTACTACATCATTGATGATAACATGAAGCGCATCGAGTTCACTAGGAAAGGAACGAATCACAATTTGGAGACCTTTCTCCAGATGGGAAACCCAAATGAGAGCTCAACCGAACAGAGCAAGCAGGACCAGTTGAATCGGCTTATGAGCAAAGTGAACCGTGACGTATATCTGAATTCTTCCGGCTCCTGCACGAATGCCAACTTTTTGGGGCACTGCCCCCACTGCAAGCATGCCTTCAACCTCTTCACTCGATCGTGCAAGGTGTGCCAGCGGTACGTGCACGTGTGCTACTACCTGCTCATTCACTGTACCTACAAGTATCACTGCGAGTTGTGCGACGCAACATACTCAGAGAAGGTAAGTTCCACCGGTTCGCCACGCGCATGTGCGGACGCACATATGGACATACTTGTGTGCACCCCCCCATTGACATCCCTTTTTTTTTTTTTTTTTTTTTTTTTTTTTTTTCTTCCCTGCAGTGCCTGGAAAAGTTCTCAAAGGGATTCACCTGCTTTTACTGCGGGCTGTTTTTCATCCGGAAGTGAATCCACCTTGTGGAAAAAACATTTACGTGGAATGTTACGTTATACAGGGGGAGCCTAGCACACAGTTCTATGGCCCTTTCGAAGTTGATGAATTCGCCCTCCCCCCTGTACTTTCTATTTTTTCCGTGCCTTGCGAACTGCGAAACGTTTGTTACGTTCAATGCGCTTTCTTCTGTAGACCCCCGTCTGCAACATTTTTTTTTTTTTTTTTAATTAAATAATTTTTAAGGAGTTTTTTTTTTTTTATTTTTTCTTTCATACATGTTTGTTTAAATAAAACATCAGGGAAAATATTCCAAACAATGCGCGAAAAAGGAAAAAAAGGATGTAGCTGACATTTTTGTCAGAATATTTGTGTCTTTAAAAAATGAAAAAAAAAATTTTGAAAATAAAAAAATTTATGAAGGTAAAAAATTTTAACAAAAAAAAAAAAAAAGTTTTAATGAATATATTTTGTATCTTCAATAAAAAAAATTTACCAAACAAGTCCAAACAAAGAGAAAAAAAAATTTTTTAACTTATTATTAATTACACATGAACATGTAAACACTTTTCTACAACACAGAAAAAAGAAGGGGAAAAAATAAAAATATAGGAACATTCAGGTAAAGAAGTGTAATATATGTTAATAGGAGGGGGAGCTTAAGCATCATAGTTCGAATGTAATATATAAATGAACCCCTTATGGTATATTCACCAAGGAGAAAAAGAAAAAAGGACTCCTTAAGAAATTATTAATTTAAAAAAAAAAAAAGAGGAAAACCTGCATGCACTCTGAGGAAAAGAGGAAGGAAGAACCTAAACCCATTCTGCTTTCCATTTCTGTGACTTCACAATATATGATCCACGTTATTAAATTTGGAGCATCAGGAACAGATGATATTATGACTGTGTAGGCACATATCTACATAATCCTCCTGAAGAAATTATCCACCACCTTGGGCTACTTCTATATGTTTCGTACGATAAAAAAGGACGGGAGGGAGGAAGAAATTGTCCCCTTAATATTCATATAAGTGTCCTGAAAGGTGCTACTCCGTAGGGAAGGAAATTTCCATGAATTCTTCTATGGAAATTACTAAAGAGAATCATTAGGGAAAAACGTCATAGCACATATTTACACCCTGCGATTATGCACATTGGGGAATAACTGCTTGTACAATCTGGCCTACGATATTAAGAACATAACTTTTCAGGAGTATTACATGGCTATACATTACCTGAACAGATATGTGGAAGACTCCAACTGCTACGATGATATATTTTCTTTGTTGAAAATTTTAGCCAAAAATTTAGAAATACGAAAGATACCTAGTTTGTACAATGAAGAGGAACAGAAAGAATTGCTAAATTCGTTGACCGTTATCACCAAGCAGATGAAAAGCGGGTATTCGTACTTCACCCCCGACCCTGTGAGGAGTAGTCCCAGTGAAGGGGGGGAAACCGCAACTGGGATGTCCCCATCCGACCGGTTTTCCTCCATCATATTTAAGTAGCGATGTAGCGGTCGCGTCCCGTTAGAGGATCCACACTTCGCACCATCAGCACAGCTTCGTCTTCTGCGCATCTATTTCCATTGAGTGATCTCAATTTATTATTTTTATTTTTTTTTTTTCGTAACGCCCTTTTTTTTTGCCCTGTGGAGGGTTGCAATGTATTTGCGTGTTTGACATATAGAGAGGTAAATCTACTTGCGCGTACGTTTGTATGTGTGTCTATACACTGTTGGGCTTGCGGAAACAGCCCGGTCGCCCTTCAACCTGTGTTGCAACACGTTCAGCCTAATTCGAATCTTTTTTCAATTTCACACCTTTGCTGGAAAGGTTTTTTTGCAAAAAAAAAAAAAAAAAATTAACAGACAGGGTAGAAGTGATCCGTTCAAAAGAGTGGCATGCTTATCGCTTCGCATTAAGGTTCTCCCCTGATGACCCGACCCCCCGCGGGGGGATTCGTAAAAAGTGTTGCTATTATACAATCGTCGTCGAGAGTGTCCATTTTTGGATGTGTCCACTCGCTAGATGAAGTTACTCATCGCGCAACTGCCTCGACACCGGTGTGCTTTCCTTGCGTGAATATGTGTCTTTGCAAAACTTTCAATACTCCTCACCTTCGTACTCCTGTTTTTGTGGGCGCAATATAACCCCCACCAACACCACCACTACGTAAGATAATGATAAGAACTGTTACACCTTCTAAAAATTTTGCGCATATATTTATTATGACTAGAAATTTTTTTTACTTTTTGCACTAAAAAATTGAAAAAAGAAAAAATAGAAAAGGAAAAAAAAAAAAAAAAGTCTTTACTTCTTTCACGTCCTAACACATGCAAAGAAAATATGATTCATACATTCCTAAAAAAAACAAAAATTAATACACTCTATAGAAACCTCTAAACAGCCGCAACCCCAAACATACATACTTACACCTTCCCTTACACCATTCCTCCACCCTTTTTACACCTAGAAAAAAAAAGAAGGGGGGGCGGACTTACTCCCTACTCTTTTTTTGAAGTGTTTTTTTTTTTCGTTCATTTTTTCTCCACCCATTATACGTGAACATTGAAACAAAAAAAACTTTTGAGCGCATAAACATGCACATATGCATAATTCTAATGGTTCAAATATATAATTAGCTCCTATGACACTCTTAGAAAAGTGCGTTGTCGAAAAGTGCATACCACATCTTTTTTCATAGAAAGGGAGGGAGGAATACGAATCACTCCCACTACATTTGAATATTATAATTATATGTGCAATTAAAAAAAATGAACTACCCTTCTTTCTTAATTATGATTATTCTTTTTTTTTTTTTCTATATATATATATTTTATTGTGTACGTTGTAATGTTAAATTCTTTCTTCATTTAAAAAATATATATATACACCTACATTAAAGCAGTTAATGAAATGCGCCCAAAAGGCCTAATAAACATTTTGTATTATAAAGAAAATAAGCATACAACTTATTCATGTAAATTAGAAGAAAATTTTTTTTTCACTTTTTATACTTTTTTTTTACACTAAAAAATAAAAAAAAAAGAATCAAACAACATGATATCATTTGCGAGACTTTCAATATTGTTCTTTGTTTTATCCTCCTGGCGGAATCCTAACCATGTATGACGGCAAAAGCTCTATTTCTAAAATTCGCATAATCACTATTATTAAATTTTTTCTTTTTTATTAAAAATGGGAAAAAAGGAAGGAAAAAATATATATATTTTTTCCCTTTCATTGCCATTTTTTTCTTTTTTTAGGTGAGTGCAATGGGCACATCATCAAAGGGTGCCAGTGTGGAAGCCCCGCGGGGGAAGGAAAAAAATACCACCTTAGGTGTGAAGACCGGTGTTAAAACCCTATACAAGCAGGGTGGTGATGCAAAGCAGCAGAACAAACCAAACACACCACCAAATAAAGCACAATGTTCAAAGAAGAAAAGCTGGTACGATGGCTTTTTAAATAAACTCGCGGGCTCCGATATTAAGGGCGGAACGTGGATCCGACTTGCATTAGCCTTTTTCTTTCTTTATCCACTAGCTTCGTCCGTGGTAATTGCGGTTGCACTCATCGTTGCTATGACGTCCTCAGCTTCTGTTGCTGCGCCCTATGAAGTAGTACTCACAGTTGCAATAGCACTTCTTATGATAATAGTTTTAGCGTACTTAGTCATATTAGTAGTATGTTATCGTTCAAAAACATGAAATAAATGTATTGAAAAGAACATAAAAATACAAAATTGTACGGGGTAAGGGGGAAAATGAGGAGCTTAGCGAATCAATGATAGTATCATAATTATATTTTAGTAGACAATATGAATATTAAATTATGATTTTGCACATATTTCTCTAAAAAAATGCAGTAGCACCCTATATTGTAGTTGTAATAAGGCTTATTCATATAATTGAAGTGTGTACACTGCAATTCTAATTTCAACAATGATATCAGTTATTTCCTCCTGAAGGTATCATATTATTTGTCCATTATAATAGAGTGTACATTCTCCAGACGCAATATACTCCACACGCAGTATTCTACGCGTAGTATTCTACACGCAATACTCTATACACGTTGCGCAGGGCAATATCGTAAATTATAGATGGTGGTAGTTGCCACACCGCCCCCCTTAAGAAAGGAGGAAGGAGATAGACAGGTTCCACTATGGGTGGGCCCCCATGGTAAGAATAGCCCCTGCTAGGACATGACTAATATAGACCACTCTGCTAAGGAATAGTAGGAATTCCTAAAAGTTCCCTTTACTACAGTTGGTTCCGGAAGTGCAGGAACATTCTTCCTTTCTCCTGCCTGCACTACTTAAGGAAAATCATGAATATGGGACATCATTTATTCCAGATCATAGTACTCATATATATTTCAGAACAGGAGTGTACGTATATGTACCTTTACTGTTAGCACGAGATGTGTATGTGTGTGTATGTTTGTTTGTTTGTGTATATGCACATATTAGTAACAGTTTTATGTGTATAATATATTAAGGGAATAGTAAAATAATGAAGTGGAGGTTAGAAGATGAAAGGAAAGAGTAACATATTGGGGACATTCTTAAAAGTTGTAAGGTTCCCCTATATTATACGAAGAATATAACTCAACTTTTTTTTCGTACACTTAAATATTTCTTTATTCTTTTCTATATATCCGATTTAAGAAGGGTAACTATTGGCCGCACCTCTATAGTTCTATTTAGGGAGGAATGCACAATATGCATTATTTCCTCTGTAGAAAAAAAGAAACGACATGAATATAAGAGGGTAGGAATGCGGAACAACAATGAACCTACACTTCTTCCTTCCTTTAAGGAATGATTACCACGTCCGTTAAATATTCAAAACAAATATAAAGGAGGAGCAAGTTAGAATAAGTTGTAATAATTATAATCCTATTTCTGCATATTTATATATATATATAAACTGTGCATATGAATCATTTTATTGGAACAAAATTAATATTTAAACAGACACAGGAAGGAGCCAGCAGAATTTATATGTTAAAGGGAGGAAATCGTAAAAAAGTACTATAAAGAGAAAGGAAGGCTATAATACTATAGTAAGAAACAATATATATAGAACATGGTAGGGAAAGTGTTTTCTGTCCCTTATTGAAATAAAAAAACAGAGAAAAAAGAAAGAACAATAACGTAACATGAATATATATGTAAAACATAATCTACATTAAAAAGAAGAGAGAGAAGGAACAGCTTAGGTAATACAATTTATATTTTATGTAGAGAAGTTATTTGTAGTGTACTCACCAGAAAGGAAAAGAATGAAAAAAAAAAGGAAGGGAATGGAAAGAAAATTATTATTATTGAATGATTATAGAAGGAAGGGAGGAAGTGTACATGAAGGAGTGTTCTTACAAGAGCGCATATTGTATTTTTTTCTATACAAAACTAATGCAATTCTCTCTGGTGAAAAAATTTGCCTGTATCTTGCTCCTAAAATAACGTCACTTCAATGAGTATAAATTGATATACACATTTAAAAAGGGGGGAAGAATGTACTATGCATATTCATGAACTATACTATACTATATATGTGTGATCAATTTTTTAATGGCCACTCTCCCCTTCCTCCAAAAAAAAAAAAACAATAAAACATAAAATAAGCAATGTACCTACATATACACACATATATATGAAAATTCTTTTTATCCAAAGAGGGGAAGGGTACATGCACATTATTATATGTATATGTAGAAGCTAAGGCGTGTAAGTAGTAACATAATGTTCTCAATAATCACGCATAATCGAACCATATGGAGCATGCATAAAGAAGAAACGTGTATAGAAAATTGTAAGTTCCATTTTTCTTTTCTTCTCCTTTATTTCATGTTATTTCCTGCTTATTTATTCCTACATTTTTACCCTTAATTATACAAATATGTGATGATTGAATATATATGAGCATAATATGTTATCATTGTTCAAGGAACTGTGCAATATATATATAAGGGAAAAGAATAGGAGTTTGGTGTATGTTTAATATTTATAATTAAGAAGCAAACAGAATTCTCACCTTTTCCTTTATTTCGATAAATGTGTGAGCACATGTGTAAAGAAGTTCTAACTTAAATTTACATTACATATACATAGAAGAATCTACACATAAACCATGGCAGGAACAGGGCGGAAGGTAATTTTTTACGTAAATCACATGTGTACGGATTATGCGTTGGGCATTATGTATATAATATAATGGGAATATGGAAGCATATGTACTTCACTAAATTACATTTGTAGGACCAACTGCTGGACAGTTTACCTTCAAAATTGGAGTACTATAATAAGTTCGACAGAGACCCAAGGTATTGTATGTATTTTACGAATGCTGATTTCGAGGATGATATAAAAAGGAAGCTCCAGACGTATCCAGGAATTCAGGGTGATATTAAGAAAATTACGGAAGCGCTGTGTTACGTATCCCACATGAAGGAAAAGAAAAAGGCCGACGGGGATCTTTGCCATTTTTTCGATTTTTGGTTAAGAAATATATTGTTAAAAAAAGTACCAGCTAGTTCATCAGAAATTATAAGTACAATTTATGATGAATGGAAGAATTTAGATAAGGAAAATTGGTGTAATAGTACACACGAGGAAGTTCCTGAAGACCTTTTCAATCAAAGGAAAGAAGTACTTGCTTACTATAAGGACTACGATACTATACAACGGGATTTTAGAGATTACGGATCTACCTGCGGATCTGCATATGACAAGCATCTAAAGGCCATTAAAACAGCATGTACTACTGTAATTGCAGATTGCCAACAGAGAAAGACGGATCATCCAAGTGATCCATATTGTGCCTGGTTTAATACAAAAAGTAAAGATTACTGTGATTCGAGCAAACTATCAGAACTAACATGTAAACCCAAACCGAACCCCAATCCAAACCAAGCTGGTAGTAGTGGTTCTTTTTCCGATGCCGATTTAGCAGATGGTGTCTCTGGTGGAGAAGGAAAGGGTGGTAGTGACGGTGGTGGTAGTCACAGAAAAGAAGGGGAGGAAGCTGATGGAAGTGCTGTTATACCTGGTGCTGTGTCTGGTGGACTCGCTGCAATAGGACTTCCTGCCATGGCATATTTTTTTTACAAGTATAAATCACACCTCTTCTTCCTTAAGGGGAATAACCACTCTGCGGCAGGAATGAGCGGAAGGAGAAGAAAAAGATCAATCATTCACCACGATTTGAACTCATCATTATCAGAAGACGACGACACGTTAACAACAATAACTTCGTCCGAATATTCTATTCCATACACTACTTCATCATCCACCAGATGATCATCATCCCTATAGAGGGGTGAATAACTCCATAAGTGGGTATCTCAAAATGGTAAACATAATATGTTATGCACATTTTTTTTTTTTTTTTTGGTCATGTGAATGAATTATTCATAATGTACTCATAAAAAAAGGAAAATTTAAGAAAAAAGAGGAGAAGGAACAAATTATTATTATTTAAAGAACGATTATAAACAAGGAAAAAAAAAAGGTCATATTTGGGTGGGGGAAGTGCTTACTCTATAAAGGGATACGGGTGCACACACATAAAATTCTTTTTTCTTCCCATTTTTTATATATATATAATTCATACAACTTTTCCAAATGTTCTATATATATATTCTCACTTAATTTAAAAATTATATGCTCTTCTTCATTAAATATTTATGAATAAGTATGCACACACTTCCGCAAAAGTGGGATGGGGAGGGGAGGACATTGAGCACACATACATATAGTCAACTGTGCAATATACATGCATATGTGGTAACAATTTTTTTTTTTTAAATGAACACCTTTAAGTATAATAATGCATATATAAAATACTACATGTTTGAAAAATTATTTTTTTAAAAAAGGGGAAAAAATAACATACGTACGTACTTTATAATGGAAACATGTGAACATTAGTGTACTACTCCAAACGGTCAAATGTGGAACATAGTACACTAATATAGTAGGTACAAAAGTGAAGAATAAATGAAAATGAAAGTGCTGATTTTTTCTTCTTTTTCACGCTGTTATTGCAGTGTACCCATTAATACTTTTTTCCATCTTAATTACATATGCATATAATGATTTAATATATATACAGTGTAGTACCACTGTTTGAAAAATTTAAGCAATGTGTTTCGTTGCACGAAGAAAAAGAATCAAAATTTTGGGTATATGTATCTGTGCACAGTTGTAATAGAATGGAAAGCATTTCTATACCTACACCTATTCTAAGTCCATATGAATAATTTTGAATGTAAATTTATTGTACATATGTAGGAAGTTACATATATGAACAACAATGAGCGTAAGGAAAGAGAAACAATGACCACCCACATCCATCCCGCCTTCAGAAGGAGGGGTGGTGGTAGCAAGTGGGATGGAATATATGTGTGGAATATATATGTCCATATATACATGTATATATATATATAACTATATATATGTGTATATGTATGTGCGCACCCTTTCCCCTACCAATTATTCATATTTATAGGAGTACGATGTGAATCAATTCCCTTCAAAGGAAGTATATGAAAGATTAAACCATCACCATGCGGAATGTGAGGACTCGAATTTCGCACAAGAAATAAGGTCTATATTGAAGAGAGCTCAAATATCGGATGAAATTATTGACAAAATCATAAGCACACTCTGTTTTGTAAGTAAAATGGAGGATAAGGAAGATGGGTATAATGAGGAGCAGTGGTACTTCTATTATTGGATGGGTCAAGTACTGCTCCAGAATCCTGGAATAGAGCCATTCCATAAAGTTATGAACGATTGCAAGAACAAAATTTTAACTAATCAAAGAGAATATAATTGTGAATTCCTGCACACCTATGACAATATTAAAATATTCGAAGCATTTAAAAGAATGTTCGATTATTCCCATGACAAAGACACCATAGAAACGAAATTTAAAGGTGGGAGTGTACCATGCCCTAATGAATATCAACCATACTTGAGGAAAGTATGGCATGCTTATAGAAGTATGCGTATGGAATGTAACAGTAATAAGGAGAAGTATAGTGAATGGTGTCAAAAATTTCATGCATGGCATGAGAATTACGCGAATACGAGTGAATTAGAGTTCAAATGCGAACTAGAAAATAAGACCGACCAGCCACAAAGGGACGGTAGTACAGAATCACTTACAGGTTTACCACTGTCCTATACTACCACCACCACTGTTATATCTTCCATACTTCCCATAGCAGTGGGATTACCAACAATGGCGTTCCTATTGTACAAAGTGAGTATACAATTATAATAGAGCTATACATATATATGTACTTACACATTCCCATGCTTCCCCCTCACTTCCTTTCCTTCCATTCACCCATACCACCTCCATCGTCCTTCCTTTCCTTAGTATGATCTTTTACCTTCTTGGCTTGGTAACAAATTTGGAGGAAACATGGGAGGCAGGAACAGGAGAGGGAGATCCACCATCCAACGCAACTTGGATACCCTTACGGAATACACCTCAACAGAGAACGGTTCAACAATAGGAGGTTCTACCACAACAGATAATTCTTCCACAACAATGGACTTGTCAACAGAAGACAATTCATCTTTATTTACTACTACACCGTACACTACTACTGTACCTAGAAGTGGAAGGGGAAGAGCAAATAATAATAATAATGGTAGAAGAACACAACATAGAAATATACGTTACGGACGCATGTAATGCACCATTGGATGTAACACATTCGGAATGTGATGGCTACTGATCCTCCAGGGGAAGGGGGAAGGGGGGTGGAAGGGAGGTTGTTTAGGGGTGATGGTTGTTGTGATTGTGGTGGTCGAACTACTACAGCAGTTGATATAGGTCTAACTATTACAGCAGTTATGGAAGTGAAACTACTGTAGTTGTTATGGAATAAGGTAAGGAAGAGAGAATGGAATTTTATAAGGAATGTACACAAAATGTCAAATGTAATATCCATGGCGGAAGATAATTCTACTCGATATACCTCATCCCATGAATATTCCATACACAACAGCAATATATATTCCATACATGCTTAATAGATGTTCACGCGGCTACTTTAAAAAATGTCACTTATTAAATAAGTTAGCATTTGGTAATAGTAGTAGGAAAATGCTTCTTGCACAAGGAATTTGAAATATTTAAGTACTAAATATATGCGGGAGCAATGATAAGGCACACAACTATTTCTTATATTCGAATTATTGTGTATGCATAATACTTGAAAATTTTTTTTCCTTTTTTCCCTTTTTTCTGTGAATGAACTTTTATTTTAAAGGAACACATATATTTTTTATGACCACATTAGAATATATTTTAATTCTATAGAATACGTAAAAAATCTCCGGCGTACAGTCAAAAAGAACTTCGGTCCTGCGTGCACTTGCTAACAGGAAAGAAAAAAAAAGAAGGAGCGGTCCTCTGCCGTCGTGGAAAAAAAAAAAAAAAGATTTTCTCTCTCTCTTTTACCGGTTCCGCGCGTATGCATGAGCAGAGGAATCGCATGGGCTTGAATCATATAAACAGGGACCATATGAAAAAGAGAAAACGGAAACAAAAAAAATATACGAATTTCCCCTGGCTCCCCTCTTCTATTTCTAACAATGCTGTAGAAATGTTCACAGAAAGAAAAAATTATTCCTATAAAACAATTAAATTCAGCACACCCTAAAACGGTGCTCTTCATATTTTTATGTTGTATATGAATATTCCTTCACCATTTTTAAAAGGGGGGCTCATGCGGTTCTATTTCTTCATGTAACTACTACTCCAACATTTTGAACAGTGTTCTGTTGTTCCGCATGGGAGAAAAGTATTTATTGGACCCTCTACCTAGGATCGCAGCTTCACATATTCTTTATATATCGGAGCTTCAAAATAATTATACAATCCATTAACTATAATTATTCTAAGCTAAATTTTAAAATTAGTGCAGTGATAATTCATTCCTATGAGAAAAGGAATGTTAAATTTTTTGCACTAAACGTCTGCTCCTACTTATGTTGTGTATAAATTACTCCTGAACTTATCTACATATTTCTTCCATATTAAAGTGTTCCCGAAGGGTGTGGACTACACATTACATATAAAATATAAGATACTGTACTTACTCTAATTTTATTCCGCAGAAAAACTTATAAGATCAAAAAGTACCTTATGTACATATTCCATATGAGGAATGTATCCTCTACATTATATGTCCTGAAAAATAGTGAATAAAGCAAGTACAAATCCTTTTTTAAAATTCTACATCAGATCATGGCGACTGGACCAAATGGAGCTGCTAATGTTATTTACATTTTCATTCATTGTGATACATAACAAGCAAATATTTCCTTCAATTCATTGCATTATTTCACGTAAGGCATATTACCGATATTTGTACAATACAGTCATTTATTTATGTTACACACTTTCCCTCATGTAGGGATCTACCAAAACGCATGAAATGCGTTTACCATCAAAAGTAATTTATGATAAATTGGAAAGTAACGATTTTGACGTGAACACAGAATATAAGGAATGTGACAACATAGCACTTAATGGTGCAAATGAAGGAAAACTTAAAGAAATTTGTAACAAGTCCTTAACATTCATAAAAACATCTGCACTATGGGATCTTGAAGAAGATGGTTATGACGTCTGCTTGCAAGTAAATTATTGGTTATACGATATATTAACCGGAATTTATGGTTCCGACGGTACTGTAAATATTGAGGACACCTTCCGTAAAATCCAGCATGCCCTAGGAGAAAATATGAAGACGAAAGAAGTAAAACATAATAATGAAAAATGTAAGCTGGATTTTAATATTTTTAAGGAAGCATATTGGAAGAAGAGAAGGGAATTATATGAGTATTATGTTGATCATAAATATCTCAAATTTATGGCTACAGACTATGAAGACCTTAATAAATGCACATATTATAATAAAATTAAAGAAAAACAAGAATTATTTAATTATTTCCATTTACTCTGTGAACACGGACAAAATAAATACCGAAAATTTTGCACAGATGTCAAGTCCCATAATCCTGCTCTAATATTACCCACATTACCATGTCACAGTAAAATGGGACAGGTAATAGCTCTTACTGCACATAAATAAAAAAATTCTTAAATGAAGGAATTCCCAAATGCAGGGATTTTCGCACTTTCATTATTTACACACACCCCCTTTTTAACCGACTTTTAGGCCCATTGGCTATTTGGAAATTCCGAAACCGGAATGCAAGTTACTCTTGGAACACTGCGTGTTGCCGCAATTTTCCTAATTGCCGCTTTACTATATAGAGTAAGCACATATTTTCTCCCTAAAAAGCATACATCATTACTATTGTATGAATTGGTAAATAATTTCCACAACATACATAATAATAATAAATATATTACACATGTCTAATTCTAACTCTTTCTACATATATCAGTATACACCCGTTGGTCCTTGGATTCGTGAGCACCTTCGTGGTAGAACAAATAGAAGGAGGAGGGCCATGGATGAAGTTTCATTGTATACAGAAGAAACAGATAGTATATTTTCGGATGACACATCCAGCTATATATCCTATCAATCTCTATAATTCTTATTATTAGGAAATTATATTATTAATGGAGCTCAGGTGTATATAGTATTAATATTTGCAGCATATTTAAGACCAAACAAGGAGCCGAAAAATGTGGAAATAATAAAGGACCTTTTTATAGTTCAAAATATAGGAAAAAATAATAATATAAAAAAAGTTGCTAAAAAAATTAAAGCACAAATATGTACACGGTACATATAACGTACTGCATATTTCTATAATAACACTAATTTATATAAATGTTCGTCCACTTCTATATTAGAATATCATACTCTATCATTTTGTGTTGCAATATTTAATTAACGCATATATGTACAATTCATTAAAGTACACACATTAATTTGTGCATTCTAGTACCATTTCATTTTTTCTTACGTGTACGAGAAGGGTATTACATTTAAGTGGTACAGTTGCCACAATACTATGAGTTCATTACTCAATATAAAAGTCTCGTGTAGACATATTAAACTTAATTCGTATTCTTTTCTAATTGGTAAAAAGCAAATTAAGAAGTAACATTAATAGCATGATCTCCTCTATACATTTACCATTTAATAATGAGCATAAAATGTGGAATGAAAATATAGAAGTCTTGCTCTACAATATTAGAAAGAACGAGTGCATCCATATTCTTTCATATGAAGGATATATATATATGTATCCAAAATGTCATAAATTCCAACTACGTTTGTGAGTGATACGCAGTTTCATAATTACGACGTTACTCTAGATTAACATATTATGTAGATAGTGGACCAAGTACAGTTTTGCCCATTTTATTGTTCTTATATATATGTTTTTTTTTTTCTTCTTTTATCCCCTTCAAGTAATGATTTTTTTCCTTCTTATGGGGGGGATGGTTGTTTTTTTACCTAAATATGATTTTAAACAGTAGGTGGTTCCCCTTCCCCTTCCTTTTCAACATCACCTTTTCACCTTCCACCTAACAATCTTCCTTCCTGCACATCACCCTATGGATATCGCCACTTTTTTCCTTTCATACCACTTAAAGATGTTATCACTTCTTCGCACATGTGTACATAACTTATATAATGCCTAAGAATACCACTAATGCTACGGGGACAGAGCACATTAATTGACGTGCAAAGGTATTAATGAAGGAAAGTAGGGATATTCCAGGAGCCCGGGGAATAGATGTAATCGCATTTTTATTACTAAATTGAGGTGTCTTTTCATTAAATGTAGCATTTTTCCCCTTCTCCTTTTCTTCTTTAAATATGTCCATTAGTGATGATTGATAGTGAACATAGTCGTTATTTCGCTCCTCAAAAAGAGTGTCTACACTACCAGTAAATGTGGATAGGTTATCATCATGGTCATCAAAGTTATAATCATCACTTCCACAAACAACACTGCTCGTTTCACTACCATAACGAGCAGTGGTAGGTTCACTACCAACGAAACCCTCATCTTCAACATCATAGACACTTCTGGGGTCAGTATTCCTTGCAGCACCAACGATACTATCTAATTCACTACCATAACCATAATACTTATTATTAAAAAAGTTGTAGCCACTTTGATCTGTAATTACTGTCCACTGCGCTTGGTAAGTTTTGCAAGGGGGCAGCAATAAAAGCAGCAGCAGTTTGTATTCGCGTTCCCGCTTCGCCATTTTCCATAATACATGAATATGTGCACAATAATGGTATATACTTTATAATGCTACTTCTTCCTTCTTTCCTTCCTTCCTTAGACCCCCTCTTTCGTTCCTTAGACCATCCCTTTCCTTCCTTCTCCTTAGACCCTCCGTTCCTTCCTTTCTTAGACCCTTTCCTTCCTCCTCATTAGACCTTCTTTCCTTTCCTTCCCTAGATTCTCCTTTCCCTTCATTTCCTTAGACCCCTTCCTTCCTTTTCCTTAGACCTCTTTTCTTTCATCCTCAGACCCTCCTTCCTTCCATAGACCCTTCTTTCCTTTCTTAGACCCCTCCTTCCTTAGACCCTTCCTTTCTTCCCCCCTTAAACCACCTCCTTTTTTCCTTCCTTAGATCACCTCTTTCCTTTCCTCCTCCCTTAGACCCCTCCTTCCGTTCCTTCTTTCCATTATTTTTTCTT
Organism: Plasmodium coatneyi; assembly: GCF_001680005.1. NCBI lineage: Eukaryota > Apicomplexa > Aconoidasida > Haemosporida > Plasmodiidae > Plasmodium > Plasmodium coatneyi. The sequence goes on along the minus strand of NC_033566.1, from coordinate 2,033,351 downwards.
TCCTCATTCTTTCTTTCCTTCTTCCCTCCTCAGTGCATGTGCACATACATTGAACGTAGTAATCTATGTACACATTACATTACTTCCTTCCTCCTGCATTTATTTTTTTTTTATCATCACCATTATATATTACAATAAATAGCTGTATAAATGATGGTGCGAAGAATGATAATGAGCATGGTAATATGTATATATGTAATTATCCAATATATGTAATCATCCATATGTATGAGCTAAAAATAAGAATACCCCTCCTAAAATACTAATAACGCTGTATGATCGTAACACTTTGTGCTCTAAGTGTTAATGCCCTACAGCTGAAGGAAGAACATTCCATGGCCCCCTTTAAAAAATATATATACAGGTAAAAGTATACAAGCACAAAAATTTTGTTATTCCTTCCCTTTCCTTTCTCTTCCTTCCCCTTCCCTTTTAAACACCATTATATACAGAATTCGTAGGGGTGAAAATTTTTTTGAGCGTGTATATATATAAGTGCAGAACTTAAAATGTAGGTAGTTTACACTTATTACACCGTCAGAAGAAGAAGGATGCGACATACTACTGGAGAGTGTGGGTCACTCTCTTTGTGGAACGTTGACTACACTTTATTTAACTTAATAATTTTTTGAAATAACATAATGTGCAATGAAATCGATTTTTTTTAATTATTACAAATTATTATCATAACACCTTCCACATATGTATTATTATTTACATGCTAATAACAATTTCTAATTTTAATTTTAAAATTTAAAAAAATAAAAAAGTTTACATAGAAAGTTGCACTTTCACACCCGTACACAAACACATCTATAGTGAAAAAGAAGCTGCAGCGGTATATATCTCGCGCGCGCAAAATACTACTGAATTAACATTCTGTATTCGCAGAAAAGAATAATCACATAATCAATAAATATAAATAAAAAAAAAGTAAATATCGCCACTTCAAACCTTTTTCATATTAGAAAAAAAGAAGAAGGAAGCAAAAACAAAAAAATGGCACCATTCCCTGCGAAGCTACTCATACTTACCAGTACCTTATTCTTGTGGGCACCATATCCCAACTACGTAATATAAGAATAACTGTTACACACCTATATAAAAAAAAAATATTTGGCGCACATATTTAATATAATTAGCTCTTATCTTTTTATTAAGAATACAAAGGGAAGAGAGAAAAAAAAAAATTTTTCCCTTCCTTCCACCGACCCACCCCTAACACAACCTTCCTTACCCCCTTCTTTTTTTTTAGGTGAGTGCATTAAGCACATCATCCAAGGGTGTAGAAACGCAGAAGAGAAGTACCACCCCTGGTATGGGTGTAAGAACACTAAAATCCAAGTGGAGTGATGATGGTACATCAAACAACAAGAACGATGACAACGTCCCTTTACCGAAGGAAAGAATAGACGCTTTCTTTGATCAGAACGATAAAAAATTATATCACCGACTCAATGCAGCAAGAAGTGGTAACAATGATAAAAAGGAACGTCCCAAAATGGATAATGATGGTGCTTCCTGTCACCCCTTTTGGAAGAATCGTCACCACTCCGATGCAATAGACCGCTCTTTGGACAGCAGTTCCTCCATGGACAGTTCCATGGACAGCAGTTCCTCCATGGACAGTTCCATGGACAGCAGTTCCTCCATGGACCGTTCCATGGAAAGTGTTCATTCATTGTCTACAAGATGCAGTTCCATGGATAGCAGTTCCTCCATGGACAGTTCCATGGAAAGCATTCCCATGGATAGTCTCTTTGAGGAGCGAAGTGATGACTATCATTATGATGATTATTCAACAACACCATATAGAAGAAATAAAGCACAAAAAAATGAAAGAAGAATAGGGGAATTCCATCCCCCAGGGGTATTCCCACCCAAGGAATTCCAACCCAGGGGATTCCAACCCAGAGAATTTCGACCCAGAGAATTTCGACCCAGGGAATTTCCACCCAGGGAATTCCAACCTATGGTATTCCCACCCAGGGGATGTCGACCAAGAGGATTTTTTAATAAATTGTTGTATGCTATAGAAAGAAGATTATGGACAAGAAAAGGGGGAGAATTCCTGTCACCGTTCTTGTCATCACCTCTCGTATTCACCCTTTCCATTTTATATGTATTAGCTCTGTTTTGTATAGGTGTGTTTGTGGTTCTCTCTATAGGTTTACCAACCTATTCGTGGACGAAAAGTGCTTTTGCTATTGTTGCCCTTATTGGATTTGTTTTTTTGCCTCTACGTTTAGGTACAAAATAAACCGCACCAAAGCGTACCAGCAACCGTACCAAACCGTAACAAACCATACCGAACCGTTACAAACCGTTGTTTTGGGGAAGAAAGGATCATTGTTAGGGGTGGAAGGAAGGTTGCGTTAGGTGGGGGCAGGTGGTAGGTGGGTTGTTAGGGTTGTGGTAGGTGGGTTGTTAGGGTTGTGGTAGGTGGGTTGTTAGGGTTGTGGTAGGTGGGTTGTTAGGGTTGTGGTAGGTGGGTTTTTAGGGTTGTGGTAGGTGGGTTTTTAGGGTTGTGGTAGGTGGGTTTTTAGGGTTGTGGTAGGTGGGTTTTTAGGGTTGTGGTAGGTGGGTTGTTAGGGTTGTGGTAGGTGGGTTGTTAGGGGTGGTAGGGTCGAAGGAACGTTGTTAGAGGTGGTCGTAGATGGAAGGAAGGAACCGTTGTTTTGGGGGAAGGAGAACCTTTGTTAGGGTGGTTGGTGGTAGGTGGTAGGTGGGTTGTTAAGTGTGGTTGGTGGAAGGAAGGAACCGTTGTTTTGGGGGAAGGAGAACCTTTGTTAGGGTGGTTGGTGGTAGGTGGTAGGTGGGTTGTTAAGTGTGGTTGGTGGAAGGAAGGTTGTTAGGGTTGTGGTAGGGTGGAAGGAAAGGTAATTATGTGGTAATAGTTGGGTTATTAGATGGTAGGTCGTAGGATGGTACGTGGGTTGTTAGTTGGGTTGTTGGGTGGAAGGAAAGTTGTTGTTGTTTGGGGTGGAAGGAGAACCGTTGTTTTGGGGAAGGTGAACCTTCTTTTGGGGGAGGAAGGGAACCTTCTTTTTGGAAAAATTTTTTTTAATCTAAACAAGAAAAATGTTGCAAATTTAAGGAAAACTTAGAAAAAAAATGTACAATACGTGTGCAATAAATGAGAAAAAACTGTGTAATATAGAGAAAAAGAAGTACCATGGTCCTTTGTGCGCATTAGGCTTTATAGGAGCGACTCAATATTCCTAACGGAAAAATGATAAGTAGTGGTGTATACGTACATATTAATGAATGTGTATATATAATATTTTTGTACGATACCAATAGTTATTATTTTAATTTAATAGTACAAAAATAATTGATAACAGCGGAACATTGTTGTACACTCTCTCCGCATAGCAAAATCGATCATAATATATACACTAAAATCATTCCATTAGCCCCTACACCTAACCTCACCCCCTACACTCCTCAACCCTGCACCCTAAACCCTGAACCTCTAAACACCGCAACACTGTACACCTAAGAAGGAAAAAAAAAACATTGTACCCTCTGAGCACATAAGAAAACTATAATATTCCTTTCCTAACTGCTTTATTTTTTTTTCACCCTTTCTATATCTGAACATTAAAACAACAAATATTTTAAGCACAAACATGCATAATTGCAATATTCTCAAAATATGTGAGCACAATTCGCTCCTTCCATTACACACCGTTAGAAGAATAAGGGAGGGAGTCTGGGGGCGACAATATATAATGAGAGAAAAAAGTGCTCACATTATTTATTTGTTTTTTTTTTTCTATATATAGAAAAAAATACTAATCACATTAATTAATTTTTTTGAAAAAACATAATATAATTATGTCATAAAATCAACATCCTCCATTATTTGGAATTAATATATATTTTTATATATGTATGTATTATTATACGTTCTAATTATTTCTAATTTAAAATATATGTACACACTTATAAAGGAAGAATAACATTCAATCATATGCGCAAATGTATTCATTAGAATTCTATATGAACTCAAAAAAAAAACAATCATAATATAATCCACACATCTATATAAAGAAAGAACAGCGAAACAGCCAAAAAAAAAAAACAAAAAAAAAGAAAAGAAAGAATTGTTTGGACATATTCAGAAAATAAATTTATCATACTTGAAAATAATAAAAGAATAATAAAAAAATGATGCGCTCTGCTAAAATTTTAATATTTATATCCTTCCTATTTCACTCATGGCCATATCCTAACCATCACCACTTCGTAAGATGTTCATAGGAACAGCTGTAGCTGCTGTTGTTACATTTTTTTTTTTTTTTAGAAAATTGACACGACGCACATAATAATTATTATGATTAAAAAGTTTTTACGCTCTTTTCACTAAAAATTGAAATAAAAAGGAGGGTGTGTTGGAAAAAAAAAAATTTCCACCACCCTTAACAACCTTCCAACCTACCACTCCTAGCAACCCTTCCTTACCTCCTTTTTTTTTTTTAGGTGACTGCAGTGGGCACAACAAAGAAAGGTAATAATGGTAAGGGAACTAGGCATAATGATCACCACGTCGATGGAAGTATGAGCACATTATTAACACGTCAAACTGATATACCAACATCGGAAGATGGGGATGAATTTCCCCTTCTTTCTGATTTTAGTAAAGATTCCCTTGGAAATGACATGTTAGAAGAGGAATGCGGAACATTAGAATCCACCACTAACAACAGCAGTCCATCAGCAGGGACACAATGTTCAAAGAAAGGAAATAAAAAAAGGAGTTGTCGTGACCGCTTCCTATGTAGGTTATTTTCTGGAAGAGTTAAGACACACGAATGGATGAATGACTTTCGTGCTGCTTGCGCTTTTGTTTTTTTTGTGGATGAAGAGTCCTATAACCGCGCTTCTTGGTCTTGCTATAACTTCGGAGGATTGTAAATCGCTCATGCCTAGCAGACCTGAAATTATAGTTTATGCAATAATCGGGTTAGTAATCCTCTTTGTGCTCGTACGATTTTGGTTTTCAAACGAAGGAAAAAATTTGTCCAATAAATTATTAAAATGCAAACCATCTGCAGAAGGGCAGGTTGTTTTACTCACAGAGAACAAATCTGAAAAAACTGAATAGTTGGAGGGGGTCGAAGGGAGCATAGCAACTTCTGTATAAGTGTGTGTGTAATATTGTTGCTATCTTGTTATAATTCAGCGCAATAATTCATAAATGAACGTTAAAATAGTTTGTACGATATGTATGGTAGTGCTTGCTCCCTTTATATATTGTTATGTGTAATTTTTTAATTCCCCTATTTTTAAATGAAGACACTTATTATTTCTTTTTCTTTTTCCTTCTTTCCCTTAATATATAAGAGGTTTTTGTGAATTATATTCTATATTTGTCCGTTGTTCCTATATATAATTAATGAACATTTCATTGTTTCATTGTTATATACTTAATGAACCTTTATCATTGATATATATATCTAATGAATATTATTCATTGTTCATTGATATCATAGGAAGTATAAACGTATTATAAAAGGAAGAAAGTGAGGGGAGGGAATCAACCTCTTCCCTCCTTAGACATCTTTCCTTCTTCCTCCTTAGACCTTCCTTCCATGGACTCCCTTCCTTTCCTTCCTCCTTCTGAGATTCTTCCCTTCCTTCCTTCTTAGACCTCCTTTCCTTCCACCCTAACAACCCACCTACCAATCACCTAACAACCTCTTCCTTCCACCAAGCACCTAACACCACCTTCCTTCCATCTACCACTCCTAACAACCTTCCTTCCACCCTAACACCCAACTAACAACCTTCCTTCCACTCTAACACCCAACTAACAACCTTCCTTCCACCGACCACCCCTAACAACCTTCCTTCCAACAACCACCTAACACAACCTTTCATTCTTCATCTGGTGGATGAAGTAGTGTATGGGATTGAATATTCGGACGAAGTTATTGTTGTTAATGTGTCGTCGTCGCCTGATAAGGTGTTAAATTCTCTCCTAAGGGATCTTTCTCTTCTGCTTCCGCTCATTCCTCCCGCAGAGTGCTTACGCTTCCTCAAAAAGAAAGATTTATACTAAAAAAAAAAAAAGAAAGGGGTGTTATGGTTGTTAGGGTGGTAGGTGGTATGTTAGGTGGAACGAAAGTTGTAAGGTGGGTTGTTAGGTGGGTTGTTAGGTGGGTTGTTAGGTGGGTTGTTAGGTGGGTTGTTAGGTGGGTTGTTAGGTGGGTTGTTAGGTGGGTTGTTAGGTGGGTTGTTAGGTGGGTTGTTAGGTGGGTTGTTAGGTGGGTTGTTAGGTGGGTTGTTAGGTGGGTTGTTAGGTGGGTTGTTAGGTGGGTTGTTAGGTGGGTTGTTAGGGTGGAAAGTTTTTAGTGGTGGTAGGTGGAAGGAAGGTTGTTACGTGCGTGGAAGGAAATAGGAAGGTGTAAAGGAGGAAAGGGTAAAGAAGGAATGTTTAAGGAAGAAAAAAAGAAGAAAGAGGTTTGAAGTGAAAAAAAAAAAGAAAAAGAGGTGTTAAGTTAAAACGAAAAAAAAGGAAGATTAAAGGAGAAATGAAAGGAAGGTTTTAAGAAAAAAAACAAAAGAAAAAAGAAAGTGTTTTAAAGGAAAAAAGAAGAAGGGTTTAAAGATGAAAAAGAAAAAAAAAAAAAAAAAGGGAACGTTCATGTAAAAAAATGAAGGTTAAGATGAAGGTAGGATGGTTTAAGGAGAAAGGAAGAAAAGAAGGTACGTATATTTCTCTTTCTTCTTTTTTTGTAAAAGAATGCAGTGTATGTAAGGAAGGAACTGGAAGGTTGTTTCCTCACTTTTCCTTTCTTCTCCCTCTTCTTTTCTTTCTTTTTTTTTTAATAAAAAAATGTATTGTACATAATGAACGAAGGGGGAAGGCTTTTCTTTTTGAAAAGAAAAAAGAAAAAATTAAAAGCAAAAAAATAAAAAAAGGAGGAAAGGCAATTACTTCTTCTTCCTTTTTTTTTTTTTAGAAGAGTGCATTATATATGAATGGAAGGAAGGAGGAATGGTTTCTTTCTTCTTCCTCTTTTTTTCTTCTTAGAAGAATGCAATTGTATAAGGAAGAGAAGGCTGTTTTCCTCCTTCTCCTCTTTTTCTTTAAAAAGAAGTAAAAATTGCATAGGAAGGTTGCTCTTTCTTTAAGAAGAAAGAAGGAAAAAAGTGGAGGGAAAAAAAAATTTAGGGAAAAAGAAAAAAGGTTAAAAAAAGGAAGAAAGAAGAGTTTTAAGGAGAAAGGAAGGGGGTAGTTAAATCTTTCTTCCTTTTTCTTTTAAAGAAGAGGGTAGTGTACAAAAGAAAGGAAGGAAGCTTGCTTCCTATCATTCCATAAGGAAAAAAAGAAAAACGTAAAAGAAGGCACGTGCGGAAACTTTTTACTCCTTCTTAACGAAATATAAGAACATTCCAAAGAGAAAAGAAAATAAAAATTATGGATTAGATCGAATAAAGATATCCTCAGTATGTATTATATATGTGTTTGCATAATGAAGAATGGAAGTAACTGAAAACTTTTTTTGTTGTTCTTCTTCTTCTTTCTGTTTTAAATGAAAATAGAAAGAAAAGAAGAAGAAGAATAAAGGAAGAGCAAAAATGGACAAGGGAGTAAGAATGTTAAAAGGAACCTTCCGTGGACGAATTCATAGAATTCTTATTAATATATAATATTTTAATATAACAATGAATCATATAATGATGAAGTGTAGATCACCATGGATTTCAAATATTTCTCCGAATTCTTGGTGGAATGGATAACAGTGAAGGGCTACAAAACCATAGGGGACTATGTAATATGCCTTGATTTGTGTGGGAAGCTAATATGTTCTGTTGGTATAATTATATATAAGGTGAAGTAGAATGCGTAAATATATATTAACAGGAGTGGGTGTATATATGAATGTTGCCTTCCCACTGCATGCAGGGTAGAATATGGGAAGATGCGCGCAGCATGTTCAATGAAATGATAGAAGTTATAAGTCATGATCAGGATACTATAAATGATCTCTGTTCCGGTGCACCAACCGGGAAACAAGGGACTAGAACCAACACGGACAAGAATTTATGTAAAGTTCTAGTGAAAATGTTATTATATATAAATGGAATAAAAGTTAGTGCATATCGCAACTTAGGGCCTATACAGGAAATAGAGGATGAGGAGAAGGAGAAAGCGTTGAAGTCCTATTTCAGGTGTATAATAGCAAGAGTAAGTATGATAAAGTGGTTCGGGGAACATTGTAGTTTGAGGGAAGTGGAGGAGGATGTAATAAGTGCTGTGGATGCTATGATGGCATTTAGTGAAAGGAAAGGGGAATATAAGAAATGTGAGGAATTGGATTTCGGGAGTATAAGAATAGGACAGAAATACATGTGGCAAGGAATAGAAGAATGGTCAGAGGGAAATACTGAACACATGAGAGGAATAAAGAACATAATAGGAGAAGGAAAAGGATGCACACAGAATAAAAGTTCAAAAGAGACAAAAACAGGGGGGAAGGGGGAAGAAGAACAAAAATTAAAGAAAATATTTGGGGTAAGTAGTACGAATGAATTAGACAAATTAGTTAAGGATAAAGATAAATGGCCGAAGCAGGATTTGCAGGAAGTTTTAACAGTAATACAGCAGGAGAAGGCGAATGTTGGGGAATGGCAGAAAAATATATTAAGGACGGTGGGTGAAAAATTACAGCAGAAGTTACAAGGTTCAGGGGCAGGGTCACCTGTAGCAGTCAAACCAGCTACCGCAGCAAAACCCGTTGCTCCCAAACTAGCAGCAGTACGACCTCCCGCTGCTGCAGTAACACAATCCCAACCAGTATCTCCAACTGATCCATGCTCCTCCTCCCAATCGGAGAAAGAAAAGCAAGCAAGTGAAAAGAAAGGGGCAGATTTAAGAAATGCATGGGAACAAAAGCAGAAGGAGTTCATGAATGGCGGATCATTAGACAAAGTAGGTCGAGTTTAATAGGCACTTCTATGATATTTTTTTTTTAAGGAGGAAAAAAGAAAAAGACAAATAAAAAGACAAAAAAGAATAAATAAATGAATCAATTAAAGGAGTATATGTAGAAAAAAGGAAGGGCCTATTAGGTGAACATATTGAGAAGAATAAGTCTGTTAATTCATATGTCTATTCCTTCGTTTTGCTTATTTTTCAGGTTGAAATAAAGAAGCAAATGGAGGATGACGTGAATAGACTGTTAGGCGAACTGAAAGGTTATATGAACATGGATGAAAAACCGGGATTGATACATCATATATGTGGTGGAATTACGAGGAATGGTAGACACGAAAAAAACCAAATGACCAGAATATGCAAAAGGTTAGTAAGAGTAGTCTACTGGATGGAAAATTGGGACATAAATGGAAAAAAGTGGAAAGACGAAAAAGAGAAAAAGGAAGATGAATGGAAACAGTACCTAAAGTGTATAATAGGGAATAGAGTTATATTAAGAATTTTAGGGAATAAATGTGGAGCTGAGAAAATTATGGAGGTCGTGGCAGGTACGATGGGAGGAAAAGGGAACCGTTTTCCAAGGGGGAAGGAAAGTAAGATGGATTGTAACTGGGTTGGAGAGGCACATATGGGGGATCAGGAAGAGTTAATTGGGGAAACGATAGACAAATGGTTGCAGGAGGAAAGGAAACCCAAAGATGGTATTACAGAGTTAGAGCAGGTAATGCAATGGATGGAGTGTAAAGGAGATGAGAAAGATCAGGAAGAGGCGAAGCAAAAAGGAACTTGCTCTAATGGAAGAATTGTAGACTTATTAGAAGCAGGAAGATCAAAGCAATTACGAGAACTAGTTAATAAGGACCAGCCTGCTACGAAGCCTGCAGACGCACCACCAGCATCACCAGGTACATCCTTAAGATCTGATGAGGACAGTACCTCTGACCCAGTAAAAAAACCAGAGTCAGAGGACACTGTTCAAACACAGGAAGGTAAGGGTACAAAATCTTCCGAAACCACTTCTAAGGATGGGGACTGTCAAAGTGAACAGGGATCTGATAATGTTGAAAATATTGTTAAGTGTCTAGAAGGATCGGATGCTGCGACTATTCCGAAACATAAGGATATTAACGATCCCCATGAAGCCACTGCAGCCACTGGTCCCGTTGGCCAAACAGGTACTCAACCTGCCACTACCATCGTAACAAACATTGTTTCTATTACCACTTCAGGTCCTAATATTAAAGCTACAGAGGAAGGAAGTGTCTCAGGTCATGGTCACCAACAACCCGGTCTCCCTGGCCCTGGTGCTCCAGGGGAGGAAGATCCAACTGCAACTAAGGGGGGTAAGTGTACTTAAGGAATAAACACATTCTATCCAAATGTACTCCTTCCTGCTGCAGAAAAAAAAAAAAAGTAAAAAAATTTAAAAAGTAACAAGTATAAAAAAGTAAAAAAAATTACAAAGTGAAAGAAGTGTAAAAAGAAAGTGTACAAAAAAATTAGGACGGGTAAAAAAAATTACAAAGTGAAAGAAGTGTAAAAAATAAAATAAGGAAGTGTGCACCCGGAAAGGGTGTACATTAAAAAAAAAAAAAAAAGAAAAGGGGAGAAAGAAAAAAAGAGAGAGGAAAATTAATTCAACCATCCTTCCTTCCCTTACTTTTTAGGTACACAGGGTGTATCTGGTCCTGGTAGTACTGGAACGTGGAACCCAGGTTCTTCTGGTACCCGTTCTACAGGAACCTGGAACCCAGGTTCTTCCGATCTAGGTAGTACAGGACACCAGTCTCCTGGTTCTTCTGGACCAAGTTCCACTGGTAATCAAAACACGGGTACTCCAAGACCAAGTGCTGGTGAAGGAGTAAGCAGCAAACCAAAGGGACCACCTCCACCAGGGAAACCTCAAGGACCACCACAACAAGGAGGTAACAAACAAAAAGGTCCACCTCCCCCAGGAAGACCCCAAGGGCCGCCACAAACACCACGAGCAAAAGCAGTTGCTCATTCTAAAGCAAGATCAGCAACACCACGTGGAATTAATCCAAAGGGAGAATGGAATATATGGAATATAAGGGATGCTCTTACCCCATACCTTCCTACCATTCCTGTCCTTATTGGTACTTCTGTTATGAGTTATTTACTTTGGAAGGTAAGAAAAAAAAAAAAAAAAAAATTTTTTTTTCTTTAAAAAGAGCAAATTATACACATGTCTAATAATTATAACTACTCTTCTAATAATAAAATTTCACATTCTAAAAACACACCTATAATAACCTTCCTCCCTCTCACCCCTAACAACTTTACCTTTCACCAACCACCTAACACCACCCTAACAATCTTCCTTCCACCACACCTAACAACCTTCCTTCCACCAACCATGTAAAAACCCAACTACCACCTAACAACTAATAACCTTCCACCTAACAACACACCCTTTCCTTTTTATTCTCTGCAGTATTTTTTCCTCGGTAAAAAAAGACGACGTTACAAAAGAGCACATCAAATCCGTGGTCATCCAACTTTGGAAGAACAACTCCATCATGTGGACGACCAGGCAGATGGTCCACATGAATATACCTTAGTAAAGGAACGAAAACAAGCCAGATCTGCTCCAACAGGAAGAATGAAGGGCCCAATAAAACGGGGTGTTAGTCTTCGCCGTGCTGGTCGTCGTGGTGTTGGTCACCGCACCATTATTGATATTCATTTAGAAGTCTTAGACGAATGTCAAAAAGTGGACCTGCATTCGACGAAGGAGGACTTTTTTGAAGTTTTGGTTCAAGAATTCATGGGAAGCAAGTTTATAGAACAGGAAGACGTTCCTAAGGAACAGGTTCCATGTTCAGATTCCGAATTTAGGGAAGGAAGACATTGTTCCTAAGGAAAAGGATGTTCCATGTTAAGATTCCTGTTTTAGGGACGAAGACTTTGTTCCTCCGGAAAATGTTCCGAAGGAACAGGTCTCATGTTCAGATTCCTTGGTTTAGGGGTGTAATAAATATTTTTCTTTTCTTGTTTTTCTTTGTTAAAAATTTACTTTGTACACTTTCATTAACTCCTTTTTTTTTTTTATTATTTTTGGTATTGTTCTTAGTAGTGTACGAAGGCCCTTGTTATATATCGCACAAGTAGAGGTAAACTGGGAAAAACATATTAATGGAAAAAATTGCACTTGTCATTTAAGTAGAAAAAGTTATTCTTAAGGTTACTGTACTAATGACTTAATTTAAAACATAGAATAATTTTAATAGAATATACATTACACAGGTTAAAATGTACTCGTACCATAGGTAAATTACTCTTAATAGAATCTAAATTGAATATAGGAATCATGGTAATTCCATTACGACAATATAACTATTCATAAATGTATAATTTATATATGTTTGAATTAACGTAAGTATTTAATCAGTTTTATATTTATTGGGGATGAATATCAAGTAAGTTGTTTTTTCTTTCCCTTTTTTTTTTTTAAAGATTTGTTCTGTCATAAAATTTTTTTTACATGCATTAGAAAAAAATTATTTTCGGGGCAAATTTACATATATTTATATTTTAATGGAAAGTAGTACGTACAAAAATTGTTGTGGGTACGTTTCAAGTATATGCGTTCTATGAACAACTCAGGTATGCATTCATGCAGTATATGCGCATATATTTCTAGGTCCTCTTTTTGTTTTTCATTAATTTAACATTTCTATATATTAAAAAAAACTGTAGTGGTTTTAATCCGTTGAATGAATGACTTACATATACAAAGGAAGGAAGGATTTATAAATAAAATATGCACTTGCAATAAATTTATCCCTTTCTTTCTTATAAAAAACGACAGCTAGCAGATTCGTACATAAGAATTCATCTATACCAATATTTATCTATGTTGTAGTTCCTTTTTTTTTTTATTATTTCTTGGACATAATATCTTTTTTTAATTGTTACTGTCCGTTAAATTTTAATTTATAATTGTTGGCTAAAAATATTTTTTTTTTACTTATTACTAAGAAAAATAAATTTAAAAAATGGTAAAAAGGAGCAAATATGCTGAACTAATCTAATTCTACACTGTTCCTTCATATAAGTTCCTTTCAAATGTACTATAATTTATTCAAAAAAAAAAAAAAAAAAAAAGAACCACCGGACTAATATAATTCTTGTTTTGTTCCTTTATATAACGTCTTTTCTAATTAAATCATAATTAACAAAAAGAAAAAATATGCTGAGCTACTATAATTTTTGTATTGTTTTGTTTCATACTATTATTATTCCCCTTTTTAATATTGTACCTTATACTTTTTGTTTTAATTTACTTCGGACTAATATATTTTATTTTTGTATTGTTCCTTCATTTACTTTCTTTTTTAAATTGTACCGTACTTTCCTTCAATTTACTGTTGATAAGTTATTTTACATATATATAGAATGTGTATCAACATGGTACACTCAAGCAGAACAACAAGAACAGTCAACGGCACCCTACAGGGAGCGTTGCCATCCCAAAGTGGTAGCGGCCAAAGTGTAGGAGCTAGTGAAAAAAATAGAATGGACGAAAAGAAGGGTGCACGTGGATCATCCTTCTTCACCAAGAAAATTGCTCTCCTCTTTGTTGTTTCTGCCTATATTTTTCTAAAGGTAAGTTCTACACACAAAAAAAGAAGAGAAAGGTGCATTAGCACACATATATAGATGCAGATTCGACAGGACGTTGCAAGTGCTGCACACAGTATACACATCTTATGTCATGTGACATGTACCCTCCCTTTCCTTCATTCCTAACCTTACTTCCTTCTTTCTTTCCTTCCTTCATTTATTTAATTTACCATCACTATCATTTCTTTTCCTTTTCTTCCATTATAGCATCAAGAGGATTTCAAAGGACAGGATGTGAATGCTCCATTACAACTGCATAACAATGTTGGTAGAAATTTAGCTGCAAAAAAAGATGGACCTTCACCACAAAATAAGTCTGAATTAGGAAAGAATAAGAAAGATCAGACTGGAAAAGGACGTAAAAAACCAGCACGACAACAGATCCAGCACAAGGAAGAGGGCTGCTGGTCCTTTATGCTATTCAATATATCTCACTGTTGGAGCTACTGTAGGTGCAGGAATCTTGATGACTTCGAAATAGAAGAAGAAGAAAAGGTATAGTCTGACGATGGACGGGAAGGAGAAGGAAAACAACAACAACAGGAGGGACAGCAGAAGGAGAAGTGTCAATAGATAATGCAAAGGCTGATTTAACAATGGGAGGTCCTATGAGCTATGACGCATTATTTTCACTCATTCTAGATGGAGATTTGTCGCATGAGCATATTAAGGAATACGAAGATTCATTTAGACAACACCTTAAGGATGCAGAAGCAAAGACGCCGTTAGTACAGGAACTACTACCCCCTCAGCAACGTTATGCAGTCCCCTCCTCTTGCAAGGTAGAGTGCCATAAAAAGTATGCGCCTTTGCATTTCTTTGCATCTGCGACCACACCCATTTGTGAACACATTCCATTTGTGAATATTCCATTTTGTGAACACACTCCATTTGTGGTTATGCCCATTTGTGATTACACCTATTTATTATTATACCTATTTGCGATGGCCTATTTGTGCGCGCGATGCGTTCAATTCTTTTTACCGTTTGGTCATCGCATGCCGTAATCCATCCTTTGTGAATGGCCTAACACACTTTCATTTAAACTAAATAATTAACGCTATGACACGACGTCGTCGAAGGATAATAATTTTTCGTTTGTTGCTCCCGCGCCATGGACACAAGAAATGTGACCATTCGTTCAATATAGTTTCGTATATGCCTACGCGCATATCGGTGTAATTCGCGTTATGGAAATTCTTAGTTACACCTTAGGAATTCCGCATGGAGTCCCCCTTCCCGGCTCGCGCACATTTGTGTACTTATCACAACACGGAATTATGCTTAGTTTTTTTCATTAAAAATAAGATCGTCCGCAGGTTGCACACAAAATGGATTGAAATTCTAGTTGCACAGTCCAAATAATGTTCAAGGGGGGGAACACATAAAAAAAGGGGGTCCATACTGTTTGCATCTTCGTCCAGCAGTAACGCGATGCATTAAATTTGTTGTGTTTTCCTCTGGTATATTTCTGTGTGAAAGTGCAAACGCACGGCTTGTATAATTTGCAAACATGATTATATGCCTGTATAATCGCACATATGCTCTTTTTTTTTCCTTTTTCTTCCTTCCTTTTATATATATGAATAACTATGCATGAAAAGGAAAGGACACTCCCAACAAAGGGCAGATCAAGAAAAAAAAAAAATAAGAAGAAATACAAAAAATAAAGGAAGGGAAATTACACTGTTCTGAAACTGAGCTCACAAGGCGCAAATATTATTTGTGAGGTTTGAATATTTACTATGGCAATTGTGAACAATTAGTATGAATAGAAAAATTTTATACTATATACGCTGCTTTTTTTTTTTACATTGTATTAAGTTTCTCACTTTCCTATTTAATCAATATAAGTGGGGGAAATTTTTTTTTACTTTATTTTGACCTGTTTGGAAAATTTTCTTCACTGAAGAATTAAAATGGTTATTTATTTCGTTATCAATTTTTATCTTCATAATTTTTCCTTCTTTTTTTCCTATTTTTCAAATATATAGAAACTTTTTCAAAAAGGTTAGTACTTCTTTTTCCCTTTATTTTCTTTACATACAAATACTTTTCTGAAAAGATCAGTACTTCTTTTCCCCTCTTTTTTTTTTCTTGATGTGCCCTTTGTTGGGAGTGTCCTTTCCTTTTCATGCATAGTTATTCATATATATAAAAGGAAGGAAAAAAAGAGTGAAATATGGGGAAAAAAAGAAAGGAAGGAAGAAAAAAAAGGAAAGAAGAAAAATGTTATTTTGTTCTTTACACACTGTATGAATTCTGTGCGTTTCTGTTACTTATACCCTCCCTCCATAAGGGGATGAACATTATATTCATTCAATGTGTTACATTCATTCAATGTTACATCACAAACGATGTGTTATATCACATGTTCTGATAACCTACCATCCCGCGACCCCGTGTATTATTATTTGTTCTTTTCCTTTCTCTGGTAGGCTGTCCTTGGGTAGAGTGCCTTGTGTGCGCCACAGAGCGTACTGTAGAATTTTCTCCTACTAAATCACCTATTGTTGATTCAGTTGTTGAATCATATCTTGAGCTGCTTTCTGTGAGTGCATCAAAGGTGCTCCGTTCGGTAGACCTTTTTCCTCTTCTTCTTCTTCCATTGGAATTGTTACCAAACCAAGAAGACCATGGTTTATACTAAAGGGAAGAAAAGTTGTTAGGTGGGTTGTTAGGATGGTGGTAGGTGCAAGGAAGGTAGTGTTAGGTGGAAGGAAGGTAATGTTAGGTGGAAGGAAGGTAATGTTAGGTGGAAGGAAGGTAATGTTAGGTGGAAGGAAGCTTGTTAGGGGTGTTGGAAGGAAGGTTGTGTTAGGGGTGGTAGATGGAACGAAGGAAATACTATTACTTATATTATATCACTTTTAATTTTGTAGTGATAATTATACCTTATATAGTAGGAAAGGAACTACAGTAACTCCTAAAGTGCCCAGTATAGAAGAGATGGAGGAAGTGGTGGTGGCCTTGGGGAGTGCGGCCTGTAAATCGTCCTTTGCAGCAGAGCATTCCTTAACTGCGGTTCCTTCATCTTCAAGGTCAGTTGCTGCTTTGCAGTACAGTTCTAACACTTTTGCCGCTTCACAATATACTTTATATTTACTCTTAAAGATAGAACAGTATGAATCACCACTACTTGTATGCTCCCTTATGCAACTTCTATTCACAGTTTTACATGCTTTAATAACTCCCTTGCGGTAATCTTTCCATTCGTCATCACAGTAGGGATCAATTTCCATTATATTCTTTTCTACGTAATTATAATCGTAGTAGTGTTCAAATACCTTTTTCCTGTCATTAAATTGGTCTCTCTCAATACGTTCACAAGGAATTTTACATTCCTTACCCTCATATGCGTCGTTTATATATGTACAAATAGAATTTATGTTGGTCTTAAAATGGTGCTCTGAAGCGCCATCCTTAGGTAACATACTTCCTAGCCAATAATATAGGAAATGAGAATATTCACAATAGTGCACATCGTCCTTTTTCCCTTTGGTCACGTAATACCAAGCTTCTGGAATTTGCTGCGCGTAGTCTGTACCACTCAGATATCCCTTTAGTGCAGTTTCTTTCCCAGAATCCAGGGGGTCAGCAGTATGGGTGTAAGTGGCCCCTTTTAATTCCCTATATATTACGGTTGAAGGTAATTGATTCAAATTCAGTGTCTACAAGTATAATTAAAAGGAATGCGTACATTTTCACATTTTCCATTACATAGCGGATGAGTTATTATATGCACATTATACAAGTGCCCCCCTTTGGATAAGGAATAATCCACATTACCTCAGCCATCTCTTTTGTATATGTGTGTATATATTTCTTCTTTGGTATATATATTCTACTTTAAGAGCGGTTGTTTATATATTTATACATTTATTATAAGAGGGGGAAGTGTAAGGAAGGGAACTGCATATATGGAGAAATTTTTGTTTCTTCTGTGAATGTGGATGAATATGAATATGGATGAATATGAATTGGTGAATATTGGAATTCCACATTTATTCATTCTTTCCCTATGTACTTTGTTATTGTATCCTGCTCTGTGCATGATTATTCAAAATATTTATATAATTAAACACTCCTTTCTTTCAAATCATTCCACATGTGCAACCAATATTAGGGTGAAAATGAATATGCTCAAGAAATCGTATAATAAAAAGAAAAAAAGAAAAATAAAAAATGATAGGGAACAAAATTATATATATATATATATATATGCTTTTTTATTCATTCATTTACATCGTTCTTAAGTTATACACAACCCTCATCCAGAAGTGCCATATTATTATTATACATTATTATTTATTAATATTATTTATTATTATTATACATTATTATATATTATTATTATATATTATTACTATTATATATTATTATTACTATTATTAGTAGTAGTAGTATTTACATGTATGCGCTTTGGTTAGTATGTATATGGGAGGAAGTGCAATTTTTTCTTAATAATAAATTTTAGCATATATACTATTGGTTCATGTTATATTTTTATTTTGAAGAAGGGTTCATTTAAAAATATTTGTTAACATGCATATATATGTACTACATACTTTATACGTCCAGAATATTTTTTCTCCCTACCACTGTGTGTGTATATATATTCATCCATATATATTTAGTGGGAAGAATTTGAATTTTTTAAAAAAAGTAAAGAGGGGAAGAAGGGGGGTCGAATTTCTTCTCATATACATCCCGATATTTCTTATGGATATTTTGACTGCTCATGATTGTGACTGTGATTGTGATTGTGTTCGTTTGGAATATTCGAAAACATTATATTTTCATTATTTACTTTATTCTTTGTTTCATTGATTCATGATGCGTGCACAGGGTAGTTTTTGCTCCCTAAGATAAAAAAAACATGAGCATATGTACTATATATTTATGCTCAATTTCTCCTAAAGGAGGGATTATTAAAAAATATTGTTCACATATATGCAATGTAGTATTTAGTTTATGTATACAACATATTCCTCTATTCCTCTTTTTTACACCCTTCCCATATGCTTTAATTATATACATATATATAGTGAAGGAGAAACTTCATATGTTCTTTTCTTTTTCCTTTCACCCTTTTTACTGATACTTCTTCTTTTATTAATTTCATTAATTTTATAAAACTCAAAAGGGATCACGGAGGTTGAGAAGAGTTCAGAGGTTAGAAGATTTCAGAGGTTGCCCTCGCCCTGTTTTTTTTCTCTATATGTGTTTGTACTATGTTAGGGAAAAAAAAACATATATATATATATAAGTACATATATGTATATATATAACATATACTTTCATACATATGTAGGTTCACCAACCCTATGGAAGGAGAAGGAAGTAAATGGCGGAAAGGGAAGAAGTAACACCTCACACACTTATAATTCGCAACTCATAGATTTCAATTTGGATTTACAACTTGTACAACTTATAACTTGTAAGTTTGAATTTTGGGTTTACAACTTGTACAACAACAACAATACACACAACTACTACAACAATCCTTGTATAAAACAACAAACAAACAACTACTACTACAACGAACAAACACAACAATCCTTGTAACAACAACAACAAACAATTGCACACAACAATCCTTGTACAACAACAACAATTACACACAACGCATAAGTTGGATTTGCAACTTGTACAACTTATAAATTATAAGTTGGATTACAACTTATGATTTGTATTTTTTGTATTAGGATTTGTATTTATAGTTTGTGTCTTTTGTATTTGGAACGTTGGATATATTTTTTTCGGGCTCGATAATAGTGACATCCTATCAGAGTACCTATTATGAGGAATCCTATTATTGTGAATATTGTGCGTACTATGATTGCGGTCTGCGGAGATACCTGAAATGAGGAACCTTTCTCATTTACAATTTTGAAGATTAACCCAGAACCTTCAGAAAGATTTTTCATATTTGAGCTCACATCAAACAGAACTAATAAACATAGGACCACAATAGCCAAAGTAAGTATTAGTAGGGTTCTATGTTTAAGTTTTCCATATTTACATTTTTTATACAACCTTCGACATCTATCTTTTAAGGTGGTATTTTTGTGGGTTTTGTTTCTTCCATGGGATGAATTCCTCAAATCTACACCTAAATCAAAATTTGAATCAAATTTTGAATCGAATTTTGAATCGAACCTTGAAGCGGAATTTGAATTTGATTTTTTAGGTGGTCCTTCATATGGCAGAGTATTTTTAATGGGATGGTCTTTATAACTTCTATGCTGAAATTGATTTGGAAATTGTGTTTTTGTACCGGTTCCAATACCAACTTCATCTACTGATGGTGATGATCCTGTACTGCTTGAATCGCTTCCATCTGAGGAGTCAAAACCGCTGGGCGCTGTTGTTATTCCTGCCTTGCCCCATGGCGTAGCGTGCACCATGACCTAAAAAATAAGTAAAAAAAAGGGTGCACATTCATAATTTACATAACACATAAGAATTAACATCCAAAAAAAAAGAAAGGGGGGAGGGGAAGGTTGTTAGGGATGGTAGGTGGAAGGAAGGTTGCTAGAGGTGGTGGAAAATTTTTTTTCCTTTCCTATTTTTATTAAAAAAGCATAAAAACATTGTTCATAATAAATATGTGTGCGTCAAATTAAAAAAAAAACTGTAACAGAAGCTTCTAAACTTACGTAGTTAGTATGTTGCGTCCACGAGGAGTAGAGCATGGCGAAGGTGAAAAGTATGGAAAGTTTTGTTAAAGGTATAGGTGCCATCATTTTGGTGTTTTTGCTCCTTTACTTTTATTATTTTTGTTCTTTTTCTTTTTTAATGTAAAAAAAAAGGTGTTTAAAATGAAAAATTTTTTCTTCCTTAGATATACATATATTAGCGTAGTTTGTATGATGATTATTTTATTCTTCCTTGTGTTGAACATAGAGAATGTGTTAAATTCAATCAATCATGTGTTGTATGCGCGATGTATACTGCTTTTTGTTGTTTTCACTGTAGGTGTGTTACATATATTTTTTAAATTAGAAAGAATTTATTAGTATACACAATAATTAATACGAAAAATGTGACAATTTAAAATAATGGAAAAAAATTGATTCTAATTACATATTACATGGTTCAAATTTTAATATTTAAAGCTGTCAATATTCTTTTAAGAGAGAAAAAAAAAATGTAACACCCCCTCCCCCACACCCTAACACACTTCCCTCCACAATAACAGTCACTCACTCCCACACTTACATCCCTAATCCTAAATCTTACACTCCCTTTCGATCACTCCTTTTACTTCCTTCACTTCCCATCACTTCTTTTTCCTTCACTCCTCCTTTCCTTCTACACACCTTCCTTCACTCTCATTCCTTCCACACCCCTTAACACTCCACTCCTCACCCCCCACACACACCCTCCAATGAGGTCGCCCTCTTCAATTATATATGTCGCACACTCCCCTTCCCAGTTATATATGTTGCGACCCACACACTCACTCTCTCCCTCCTCTTCACAATTATATATGTCACAGCCCCTACACCTAACCCCCCCCACACACTCCCCCATACCTAATCCCATCCAATGGGGCCGCTTTTCGAATTATATATCGTAGTTTTGACGGTGTAATAAGAGGTGCGATTTCCACAATTTGCGTATTAAATTCATATGCGTAAACTCAATTTTGCCGCTCCAATTTAGATGTAATGATGAATAGCAGCACTATAAAAGGTATAATGATAGATTTTTTTTTTTTTTCATGTGTTGGGAAGGAATGTAATATTCTTCTTCTTTTTTTAGGTTTGTTTTAGGGGGGCGATTTAGAGTTAGGTGTAGAGGGTGTTGTTAGGTGGTAAGGTGGTAGGTGGGTTCTTAGTGTGGTGTGGTGGATTATTATTAGAGTGTGTGGTGTTAGTGTGGTATTAGGGTGGTGTGGTATGGCACTATTATTAGAGTGTGTGGTGTCCTGGTGTGGTGATGTATTATTATTAGAGTGTGCGTGTGTATACATATATATATGTATATATATATATGTTACTTATATATACATATAATTATATATATGTATATTAATATTTTATGTGAGCACTTCCAAGCCATTCATGAGTGCACTTGTGATGAATACATTTGTGTACAAATCACGTACATAATGACAATATTTGTTTTCTGGTTTTATATATATATAAAATATTGCAGACACCCTACTTTATAATTTTTGTAGGGGAAAGGGCAAAAGGGAGGGTTAACACATTGCATAAACTACTTATAATTTGAATGGAGTAGGAAGGGCATGACATTACATTTAATGGTGTTACATTTCAATGGTGCATGGAATGGTATGCTACGTGCGATGATAACTTATATTTCGTCGCTGTTCTTCCCCTTGCCTCTGTTGTTGTGCACTCCTCCTTGTCGCCCTTCTGGTAGACAACGGTGTTGTAGTAGTAGTATATGGGCTAGCAGAACGTATAGTAGTAGCGTCTTCTGTTATGGTAGAACCTCTTATTGTTGAAGTGTCCGTTGAATCGTATGTTGAGGTGTCCTCCCTTAAAGTATGAAGATCGCGTACCATGGTGGAACTCCTATTTCTGCTTCTGGGGGAATTGTTGTTTCCAAAGAAGGAGTTGCTTCTTATCGAGGAAGGTAGAAGATTATACTGAAAATTGTGAAGGGCACAAAGTGTAAAAATATGTATATATGTATATGTACATTTATATAAGTACATATATATATGTATATGTAGACACATATATATATATACACTTGTATATGTAGACATATACACGTATATACATGTATGTACATATATATTTTTTTTTAATCGTAGGGGGAATAATTGTTGTAATTATTACTTTAATTATGTAATTATGTACTATTACAATTGTACCTTATATAACATAAAAGCAGCCAATGTAAGGCCTACTGTTATGGGAAGTATGGAAGATATAACAGTGGTAGTGGTGTTGGTGGTGGCAGTGGCGCTCTTGGTTTCGATCGTGGAGTCAACTGATGTTGTACGTTCTGCGGTAGGTATTAACTGGCACTTTAAATTTAGCACTTCACTTAATTTTCCCTCTTCGAATTCTTCCCCAAATTCTTTGCAAATTTGATGCCCTTGCTTCCCATTATATTGTGCTTTCATGGTCATGTAAGCAGAATTAATTTTCTCTAAGTACGTCAAGTACTTATTA
The DNA here is from genome assembly GCF_001680005.1 of Plasmodium coatneyi. Taxonomy (NCBI): domain Eukaryota; phylum Apicomplexa; class Aconoidasida; order Haemosporida; family Plasmodiidae; genus Plasmodium; species Plasmodium coatneyi. The sequence goes on along the minus strand of NC_033566.1, from coordinate 2,010,593 downwards.
GTACAGTTGGGGGTGGATGAACCATCCTCACCACCATCACCACTCTTTATTTGTTGTTGTATAGTGTCTTTGTCCGTGAAGTATTCATATAGCAATTTTCTTTGCGGGAAAAATTTACTGTGCTTTCCATTAGTGCATTTAAAGGAGCAACCATGATCACTTGTAAAACTTTCTACTGCTTTTCGAATTTTTTCCATGGCTTTATTGAATAAGTTCCTTTTACCCTTAAGTTCCTTCCATAATATATTTCCTACCCAAAAATAAAAAAAATTACAATACTCATTATTTTGGGGCGCAGGAGGGGTGTCCTTCATTTTTTGTACATAACATAGTCCCCTTATAATTTTATCTTCATTTTCCTTAATATGTTGCTCTGTGTTCCACTTATACTTTATTTGTTTCGGCCATCCGTCAGATTCACAAGTGTCCGTGCTCTCATTGAATTTTTTATAGTATTGTGTATAGGAAGGTAATTTCCTCAAATCTTTCACCTACCAAAAAGAAAAAGGTAATTGTACGCAAAACATGTATATACATATATATATGCATTTTTCATGTATGTTCCCATGTATTTACACCACCAATCACCAATGTTACTGCACATTATGCACATAAAAAGTGCTACATATTCATAATTTCCATATTATATGTGCATATAATTATTCATATTATGTGAATAATTTTCATATTTATTCCAAGTAAGTGAACGTACCCCTAAAACTCCATCAGCCGGCACTTCCGCGTCGTCTTTGAGCTCGTCCAGGTCGAGGAGGTCGAGATCGTCGAAGTCGTCTTGGTCGTGGTCGTCTTCTTCTTCTTCCTCCTCCTCCTCTTCTTCTTCTTCCTTAGAAACTTGTGCACATGCTAATGTTGGTGGTTGCGCGTCCTTGCTTTGAAAATATTTGTCATATTTTTTCATAAATGTCTTACAATTATGATCAGCATCACCACAAAGATCACCCTTCTTTCCATATGCTTTTTTAACAGCCTCCCAGTCTGCGTTATATTGTGGCCAACAAGGTTGTGGATTACCTAACGACGGTTTCTGTAATGTTCTATAGTTATAGTCGAAATCGAACAGTGTTTTACTTTCGTTAAAGAGAGGTTCGCCCATACCATCGTATATTTTACTGCATTGCCACGCAGATCCAATTTCCTTCAGTATTTTATAAATATCTTGGGTGGCCTGCACATAGTCAAACCTGCTTTCCCTTCTTATTTTTTCAACTATCCAATAGAACAGAAAACCGCAGCGATCACTATTGGATAAGGTGATACCCTGATTTTGACGTACGTAACAGCAGGCCTTCTTAATTTCATCCTTATGTGTATTTACATAAGTGCGCATGAACAGTGTACTCTGTTCCACTGTGTTAGTGTCACAACCGGAGGTACTTGTACTTCTATCGAATGCTTCATATACGTTCTGCGAAGGTAGTTCATTTTCTTCTTTCCCCTATAGAGATAATTGGGCAAATATGTATGTATTTCTCACACTTCCTATTACATTATGTATACATTGCTGTGTTCATGGCCAATTAGCTCCTATAGAAGGAGGAGATAATTTTTCCCCTGTCCCCTTTTTTTCTATCTTACGTTTGGCGCCATTTTTTTTTTTTGTAGTGGTATATGTTCTTCTTCCTTTTTATATATTAGTATATATAATTATGGTGAAAAATTGTTCATTATATTTATTCATGTAAGGGCTGATTCTTTTTAGAGCAATTTATTATAGAATACACATTTATTATAGAATGCACATTATTCATTATTCATTTTTAAAGCAATTATTTTGCTTTTTTTTAAAAAGCAGCAATGCAATTTATTATAGAATACACATTATTGATTTAACGTTGAAGTATGAGAAAATTTTTTGATTTCTTCCTCCCATTCGAGTTCTATATTTACTATATTAGAATGATAAAATTCCAACACTAATGGAAGGGAATTTATAGAATGTGTACATATATCGTACTATCGTACATGTATTATTCCTCCTTTTCCTTCCTTTAATTAAATTTATTCCCCTTTAATATTTATTTACACATACTTGAAGTTATTCACTCCTACTTGCAATTGCTCCCTTTTCCTGCAGGTGCAACTATTCTGTCCCTTCCTTTTTTTGAATTTGTAATTAAAGCACTTAGAACTATAATTCATTACAGTTCCTAAGATGCGGAAGGGAAGGAGAAGGGAAAACCTGTTTCATGTAGGATGGTAACCTACATTCTTCCGGTGATGACTTGGTGCAGTATTTGTCCCTCTCCTAACAGGTTTAGTAGTATATGGGACAGAGTACACCGTACTAGCATCTCCCACTGTGGAAGTGCCCTCTGCTGTGGTTGAATATAATGTGGAAGTGTCTGCAGTTAATGTGTCGTCTGCAAAGTGGTGACGTCGAGGGGATCTTTTCTTTCTTCTGTTGTTGTTGCTTCTGCTCGTTCCATTTCCAGAAGTGTGGTCACCAAACCAAGAAGGGAGGGATGTATACTGCATATGGAAAAAATAGTAGGTACAAATATGAAATATATATATACATTAGTTCACTTCCGTTCTTACTTCTTTTGTTTATGAAGAGGGTATTGTTTCCCTTTCCTTCCTTCCCCCTCCTTTCTAACATTATTCGTACATTAATATTACAGTTAGAATTGTACCTTATATAAAAGAAAAGCCGTCAAAGGAACTCCTAATACACCAAACACTGTAGACACTGCTGGGACGGCAACAGTTCCCCCATTGGAAGATGTGGTACCAACATCAGTAGATACTCCACTTCCACCATAACCTTCAGGACCGAGTTCAGGTGCGGGTCCAGATCCACGTGCATGCTGTAATGTACTACCTGTATGTGTGGTTCCTTCCACATGATGTTGTGCACTACCTACGGAATACATAGTTCTTGGTGTTCCCACGTTGGTGCATGTAAACTCTATTTTATCGCTACCGTTATATTTTTCATATTCATTTTTGAATGTTCTACAATACTCACCATCCCTGTGATCCGCACTTTGGCAATGATTCCAAACCTTCTTATACGCCTGAACAATATCATTGAGCTTTCTATAATAAATTTGATCACATCGTTTTTCAGTTTTGTCCAACTGTTCTTGTATAATTGCATAATCTTGATGATAATTATATACTTTTCTCCTTTGTTCAAAAATTGTTATATCATAAATATCAGGGTACACATTTTCGCATGGGTGCTCAATTTTCAAATTCCTCAATTCATCGTAAATTTTGCTCATAACGGTTGGGAATAAAGTACTCATCACATTGTTGGATACCTTTTCCCCCAACCAATAATACAAATAATAACACCATTCACTATCATTGTACGAAGTGTTCTTCCCTTTTTTTTGATGTGCTTTACACCAGGCATTCACAATTTCATCGATAGAATGATGTATTCCTCGATGTAGATTTAATTTATCCTTTAAACTTCTTTTTTTTCCTTCGGCAGAACCATCACCCAAGGTTGTAGTACAATCATTTGTGACTTTACTCAATTCATCATATGCCGATTGTGATGGTAATTTATCCCAATCATTCACCTAAAAAAAAAATATGGGAATAGCAAAACATTTATGTGTGTGTGCTTCTTCCATTTTTCTTCTATATTTTTCTTTATATTGTTCATAGGATGTTATATGAGTAATATGTGTGCGTGCATCCATTTCTAATGATAATAACATGCCGCTAGTGGTGATATCCCTTGTGGTGGTTTTGGTGACATGGTTTATGCACATATTCGTACATATATAATGGGTTCATATATTAATATGTGTGTTCTGTTCCTTCCATATATATATATGTTTATATGTATATGTGTACATATACATTCATGAATGTACTTTTTTAAATGATAACATTACCGATAATGCATCTTCGGCGGCGGCGGCTTTTACCATTGTTTCTATGTGTAATGTTCTATTACATAATTTCTTCCTTTCACAAAGTATTCATACGCACAAAAAAAAAAAAAAAACGAAAAGGAGGGTGTATGCCCCTCCTTTAATAATAATACTATTTTTTGCAGTAGAACATCTTCCTCCTTTCATTCATGGTTGCTTAATAGGAATAACATATTTTTTCTTTTCTTCTTTCTTTTTTCTTTTTTTCTTTCTCCCTTAAAACCTTCTTATTTTTACTCTCTTAAAACTTCCTCTTTCTTTTTATCCTTCCTTCTTCTCTTTTCCTTCCTTTTTTCTATATGTGTACACTATGTTACGGTGAATATATATATATATGTGTTATATATATATTATTATTATATATATGTGCACCATAAGAGACATTTATGCATTTATATTTGTTATAGAACGTAATGAAGATAAATCCTAATTAGAAGGAAGAGAATGTACACAGAGTTCACAGTTTATTAGTGTTGTGCATGCATATATGTATATTTTTTTTTCTTAATTCTCCATTAATTGTGAATGATTTAATTAAAGTATAAAAATATATATATATAAAATAAAGGGTACGTCAAGCAAACTTGTAATGCGCTCATTTCGCCTATATGTAGCAGTTTCCCATTATTAGAAAACATCAAGGTTTTTTCTATCCATGCGTGTATACGAATTATGATATGTGCGTATCGCGCACAATATTACTACTCATAAATACGGGAACCGCTTCCTCTATGAAATGCTTCCCGAAGAAGAAAATAAAGGGGGGGGAGTTGTACGCCCCCCTATATGTGGGAACATCTCATATAAAGGGGCATCTATATGGGGAGTACACTCCCCCATATGTATGGAGACCATCCCATATGTATGCGGAACGTCCCACATATATATATGTTGCAGGCAACACACCCATATATGTGTATGGGGGAACATCCTCCATATATATATGTATGTAGGTAGAACATATCACATATATGTACGTGTATGTGCGGAACATCCCATATATGTGGGGAGCATCCCATATGGAACATCCCCCATAAAAGGGGGGAGGGAACCCATATTTATGGGGAACATCCCATATGGTGCATGTATGTGGAGGGAACATCCCCCTATGTATGGGGCATCTATATAGAACATCCTATATGGAATATTCCCCATACATAGGGGGCATCTATATGGTACATTCCATATAGAATATCCCATATATGTGTATATGTGGAAGGGGAACATCCCATATAAAGGGGTGTCCCATATAAGGGGGTATCCTATATGGAACATACCCCATATGAAGGGGCATCTATATGGGGAACATCCCATATATGTATGTGGGGAACATCCCACATGTAGGAACATCCCTCACATAGGGGGGAGGGAACCCATATATGTGGGAGGAACGTATTATACCCCACACTGTAGACTTTATCACATTTTTGGGACGTTTTGTAAATGTGTATACATATATGTGGGAGATCGACGTTATCACACTTTTTTTTGTGGGGGTGGGGGAGGAACTTATTATACCCCACATTGTAGATGTTACCACAATTTTTTTGGGGGGGAGCGGAGAACTCTATTTATATCCAGTGCAGTTACTATTCTGAACACTTCACTGTGTACAGGGAACTAGTATATTTGTTATTTTTGGCAACGCCATGTTCTATAAATGAATGTAGTGTGCGCCGTTCTGTCCCCAATGCGGGGCAGCGCCTACTCCGTCCAAACAATACGTTTTCCAATGGTAAGTAGAACAATGTGGGGGTAGGTGCTATTTCCTAATGGTTTGTGGTAACACTAAATATCATTTCCCCCAAGGGAAAGGAACAACACTTACTAAGGGAGGAAGGAACAACATCACCTTCGTAAGGGAAGAAAAGGAAGGTGTATGATCCTGAAGGGAAGGAGAGGGAACAACAATTCCTTCTCCTTCAGAAGGAAGGGAAGGAACAACCTTTCCTAAAAAAGGAAGGGAACATTACCTTCCCCAAAGGGGGTACAACGTCCTTGAGGAAGGGAGGAACATTACCTTCCTGAAGGAATGAGAAGGAAGGAAGAGGGGAAGTAAACCTTCCTTAGAAGGAGAGAGTGAGAAAGAGGGGTGTTGGAAGTGTTGTTATGGTGGTGATAGGTGGAAGGAAGGTTGTTAAGGGTGGAAGAAAGGAAGGGGTCGAAGGAGGAAGGAAAGGGTTAGGGTGAGGTAAGGAAAAGGGGGGGAACATCCTTCTTCCCTGTGGGGGACAAAGGTTCCCCTTTGGGGGGACAATTTCTACAGAGAACAGTTCCTACAGTAAGTGGTCCTCCTTAAATATGCATTAAATTCCCTTAAGGAGGAAGGAATAATGTATATAGGGAGGGAATAGTGTATGGTATAGGAGGTATATGTGATCTATAATGTGCACATACACTTGTGAGCAGATATGGGATATGGCATACCGGTGTAGGGTACAAATTTTCGCCTTATAATGTTATTTTAGCAACTTTATTGTGAACAAATGCTGCTATTCACAAATCTTCCCTTTAAGAATTTTTTTTGCAGAAACAATTTTTCTTTTTTTAACTTTATTTGCTAACAGTTCTTATGTGCGGTAATTATTTATTTAACAGTTATTTCTACTATGAACAGAAAGAAATTGAACATAAGGGAAGGAAAAAAGAGGAGGAGATTCACCCTTTGGGGAATAATTTATACCGAACAAAATAAGGTATATACAACATATGTGAATAAACAATGAAAGAAAAGCTAAAGGGGAACATTCTGCTGTTTTCTCTTTTATTCTAATATTTTTGCATTTGTTCGAAAAGGAAAAAAGCAAAAAATGCAAATTTGAGAGGGATATACAGGAGAGTATTTCTAACGGTACGTTAATTCAGTTGAGAACAATTTTTTCATATTACGGGTGCATTTTCCTTATTGTGGGTGAAATTGTTCCCATATTGCGAGTGAAATTTTTCACATTACAGATGAAATTTCCATTATGGCGACACTTTTGTTCCCTCCCGGTCGGTGCATGAGCATTTCTTTCTTTTTTGCGTAATTCATCTATTCGCAATGTGCTCATGACAACTTTCTATGTAAAAATTAATGTGTTTGAAAATTCTGTATTGAGTAATATTTGTTTTCTGACAATAATTTGTTTTTAGTGATTTTCCCTTTTTTTTGGTGTTAATTCTTTCGTTTATTTTTTGGTGCCAAATTGTTTGTAACATTAATTTAGAGGGTATGTATGCGGAGAATAACTTCTCACCGTGGAAAAAAAAGGAATTGTGTTCAGCTTAAGTGTAAAAGTTGTACAAAACAAAATGAAAAAAAGGAAAGAAATGGCATGACGAATGGAATATATATGTGCAATATGTACAATAAAAAGCTTTGTAGAAATGGATGAAAGGAAAAATGAGGGAAGTAAGAAACTTTGTAATTTCAGAGGAAGCAATCATAAAATGATAATACGGTCGAGAAGGAATGTGTGTTCCATATAATACTTGATAGAATGCCTGTTCTATATGATAAGTAAAGCGAATTATTTAATAATGGGTAAAAATGACTTCGAAAGATGAAGATAAAATATTTGGCCCCTTAAAGGAGAGGTGGTTAGATGTGAATGAGTTTAGGGGGATGAGCAAAAGAACAGGGGAGGTAATATAATATAGTGCGACTTATTAGTAGTTTATGAATGTGCCATTGTACTAGGTGATTTTACTTCTCCCTACTAATAGGGAGTATATGCTACACAGGGGGAACACATATATGAATGTATTATTCTATCTTACAGACACAATTATTTCGGAAAATAGGAGGTTGGGTTAATGAAATGCTAAAGGAAATGTTGAATGAAGGGAGTAAAGGAATTGCTGAAGGGCTATGCGCAGAAGTAATGGAAGAAGGAAGAAGAATGACAGAGAGCGAGTTAGAAGTATGCGCCTTTATTGTTAAAAATTTATGGGATATGAGAACAAGAAGTAAGGATCAATGTGGAAAAGGAAATATTAATGAGGACATGAAAGAATTCATACAATGTGAAGTGCTGAACATGTGGTTATATGAATACCAGAATGCGCATTGTAAAACAGCTAATAATGTTATAGGGGGTGCATTCGAAGCAATGAAAAAACTTGACGGAGAATTCAAAATGAATGCAGGATGTAAGGAATGCGCACCCAAAAGGTTGGACCTCATAGAAATAAATGGTCATCCAATGTTAGGAACTATTCTTAGTATTGTTAAGGGAGAACAGAAAGTTATGAAATTAATAGAGAAGGAACCAAAAGATCCATGTCCACAACAACAACCACATTTAACAACAGCAGCAGCAAAGGGGACGACCGCCATCACGCCAGAAGAACAGTTTGCCAATATATTAGAAGGTTGGTTAAAACAAGGAACAGTAAGTAATGAAAATGGAGCTATAATTTCGTAACTCTTAGAATAGGAGTTATAAATTTATATAAGTATTAATATATATATGTGTGTCGAAGAATAAATGAATGTACATATAGAAGAAAGGTACTCATAAGCATATTTCTATCTGCTGCTGCTGTTTTAGGATAAAGTATGGGAAGAATTAAGAACAATATGGGAAGAACTAATAGTGGAACTAAAGAAAAGTGAGGGGAATGCAATAAAGAAGTTGTGTGAAAGTGATCCCGAGGGGGAAGTTAAAATTATTCCTTGGCACAAACCAATATGTAAAACATTAATGAAAGTATTTCTCTATATGAATGGAATAAAGGAAAATAAGAAAGGTGGGTGGGAAGAGGGGAAGTTGGAAGAAGGAAAATCTTCTATGATGTGTATAATAGGGACTGTGGCCATGTTCAAATTATTTAACGAACACTGTTGGTTTAAAGATTATATGGAATATGCACCCAGGAGAATAGCAAAATTAAGGGAAGAGGAAGGAATTAATCAGGGGTATGGGAAATGTGCATGGCTGGACTTTGATTCTCTGAAAATAGGGACAGAACTGTTCGGAGGAACAATAGTAGAGTGGATTAAGAAGGAACCCCCCGTAATTGCGGAACATGGAAATTTGGAACAAACGAAAGGAAAAGACTGGTGTCGAAACCAGAAGGTGCCAAAAAAAGGGAGGAGAGGGAAAAACGAAAATAGAGAAAAGCAGGAGTGGATGGAGAAAGAGGTAGTTGAGTTACAGGGAATAATGAAAGAGGAGAAGTACTTATCGGAAGTGATGGCGAAAGTACTTATGGAAGAAATGAGTAGGGATGGAAATATGAATGAAATAATGAGAAAATTGAAGGAGCGCTTGAACCGTGAAATACAAGGAAAGAAAGGAGGAACAAGGGTACAGACTAAGGGGACAGGGCCCGCACCCCCCAACTCGTCCGGTGGATCTAAATGTGACAAAATAAAGATTGACGGTGTTTCGGAGGAGGAACTAGGTATAGGATAAATTCTCCTTTTTAATGTAGACTTATATGGCACATAAATATATATGAACTGCATAATGTAAGGTGTTCTTTGCCGTGAGTCTACATGGCATAATGAATAAATAATAAAGTTTGCATTTGTATCCATGTTCATATACATGTTGCCTTTAAATTTTAATGTTTAGACATGTGGGAAGAGGAATTCACTGAATTTTTTAACACCGCCACTGATGACCACACGGGGTATGATTTTAAGGAGTACAAAGCACTATCATCTATTTGTGAGAATGAGGATGATCAACCTGAATTCGGGAAGAAAAAGGGGCACAAGGAATTTTGCCAAGACCTTGTAAAGAATTTGTTGTACATAGGGAAAAGGAAATATGACTGTGAGAGGGAGAATGAAGGAAGTGAAAAGAAGAAACAATCATGCATGAGGAAGTGTGACCTTCTGAATCTGTGGCTTCTTGGTTTAGACGATTATTGTGTTCCTAAAGAAATAGTAAGTAGCATTTTTGAGGGGGTTAACACTGTGAAAAATACTTTCCCGCATATGGGTAAGTACACAGAATGTGTCTACGGGTCAATGACTTATTTACATAATGACGATATGGATATGCTGAGTAAAATTATAAAATGGATGAAATTAAAAGCTCAGAAGAGGTGTTTTGGTCATGCTAATAAGTATGGTGTTTGTAGAATGCAGGTTAGGCAATATACTGTACAACTTCCAGGAATATCGGACAGTTCCACAGGGAAAGGAACAACGGATGCGAAGTTAAAACAGTGGAAGGGCGAATTTGATAATGCCAAAAAAGAGAAGGAGGCGGAATTGAACGAATTGAAGAAAGTCATACAACAAAACAGTCCACCACTACCCCCCGTCCCTCCAACAACTGATAGAGGAAAACCGACAGAGGGGCAACCACAACCAGCTGCCACTAAACCAGCAAATACGAAACCGGTTACACCGGGCGCACCTCCAAGTGCAGAAGGACCAGGTAAGATTGCAGAATCTTCCAACAGTAATACAAAAAGTGAAAACTGCGAACATTTGCAGAATACTCAGGATGCTGAGAGTATTGTTGCCTGCCTCAATTCTCAGGGAAATCAGACTTCTTCTGTAGATAATGTAAAGAACGACGATACTCCTGGTCCAGGTATCTGGGTAGCACGAGGTACTGAAGCAGGTTCTATTGATGTATCTGAAGGTGTCTCACCTACCATTTCCTCAGTTCTTGTGGGTCCTAGTCCCACAGATCCGGATAGTACTCAAAATCCAGATACTTTAGGTTCAGGTTCTGCTCCAGCAGCTGCGGAAGAGAAGAAAGATCTGGGTAAGGGAAATATAGACAGATTAACATTTGTGTATTTGGTTGCACACAACACTCCAGATGTTATTATTCCTGTTTATATTAAAAAAATAATTTCCTTATTCACTTTCTAGGTACAGGGACTGCTGGTGCTTCAGGTGATGGTACTTTACAAAGTATTGATGGTGCAGGTGGTGACGTGAAAACTGAACAGGAAGGTGGTCCTCAGGGAGATCCTGAGCCTGCATCCCCTGCTGCTGGCACTTCTGGTCCTTCTCAAGTTCATAACACTACAGTACAGACCACTCAGCCAGCACTACCAGGAGTACCAGCAGCACCAACGCTTGGTCCAAAATCACCATCACTAGCAACACATTCACCAAGACAAAGGAAGGTGAATGTACCATCCCTCCCTCGAGGGAAGGGGGATGGTTGGAAGGAAGGGATGTACAACCCTTCCGACCTCCTTACGCCATACCTTCCTACAATCCCTGTTGCCATCGCCACCTCTGTCATAAGTTATCTCCTTTGGAAGGTAAGTAAAAAAAACACTAATATAAGAAAAAAGGAAGAAAGGAAAAAAAAAAAAAAAAGGAAAATTAATATTAGAAGAGAAGAAGGAAAAACAAGAAAAGAAAAAACAAAAAAAAAAAAAAAACAAAAAACAAAAAACAATGTAAGGAAGGGATGTTAAGAGAAAGAAAAATAAGATTTCGCATTTTAGGGTGTGTGGAGGATTTCGCATTTATGGTTAATGTTTTCGGGTATAAGAACAACAATGTGGCCTGGTATTTAGCTGTTTTAAGGAGGGGTATGCATCTTAATTTGTGAATACGAAATTAAAGAAAAAAAAGAAGAAAAGAAAGAATAAAGGTGAATAAATGTATGAGCGGGTAAGTGTGTACGATTTCGCATTTAGGGATGTGTATGTAGGATTTCGCATTTTAGGGAGCGTGTGTGTAGGATTTCGCATTTTAGGGAGCGTGTGTGTAGGATTTCGCATTTTAGGGTGTGTTTGTGTTGGATTTCGCATTTTAGGGTGTGTGTGTAGGATTTCGCACTTTAGGGGTGTACGTGTAGGATTTCGCACTTGGGTTTGAAGTAGTAATTACTGTTGCATGAACATCATTTCACCCCTATTAAAGGAACATTTTCTCCCTTTTTTTTTTTTTTTTTTTTTAAGTATTTTGGAATGCTTGGTAAAAGAAGAAAACGTTACAGAAGGGCACGTCATGTACGTGGTCCTCCTTCCTTAGAGGAACCACTCCTTGCTTATGTGGATGACCAGGCAGATGGTCCACATGAATATACCTTAGTAAAGGAGAGAAAACCAAGATCTGCTCCAACAAAAACGAAGAGGCCAAAAAAACAGGGCGTTGATCGCCGTGCTGGTCATCGTGGTGTAGGTCGCCGCATGATTATTGATATTCATTTAGAAGTCTTAGACGAATGTCAAAAGGGGGATCTGCATTCGACGAAGGAAGACTTTTTTGAAATTTTGGTTCAAGAATTTATGGGAAGCAATTTCATACAGGAAAAAATGTTTCCTAAGGATGATGTTCCTAAGGAACAGGTTCCATGTTCAGATTCTGTGTTTAGGGAAGGAAAACTTTGTTCCTAAGGAGGATGTTCCTAAGGAGGATGTTCCTAAGGAACAGGTTCCAAGTTAAGATTCCGGGTTTAGGGAAGGATGACTTTGTTCCTAAGGAAAATGTTCCTAAGGAAAATGTTCCTAAGGAACAGGTTCCAAGTTAAGATTCCGGGTTTAGGGAGGAAGACTTTGTTCCTAAGGAAAATGTTCCTACGGTTGAGGTTCCTAAGGAACAGGTTCCATGTTCAGATTCCGGGTTTTAGGGTGTAGTAAATATTTTTCACTTTTTTTTTTTTTGTTTTGTTTTATATTAAATTTTTTACATGTTTATGTGTAGTGAATATAAGTGAAAAAGGAAAAAAAGAAAAAAATTTTTCCGCCTTGACTTCATTTTGACTTGTTTGGAATTTTTTTTTACTGAAGATCCAAAATGTTCATTAATTCCTTCTACAAGCTTCTATCTTTGTAACTTTTTTTTATTTTAATAATTTTTCCTCTTCTTATTTTAAAGTCGAATCATGGATGTTTAGAGAATGTCCAAATTGTGGAGGCCAGAAAATTCTTAAACGAAATAAATGAATTCTTGCTGCCCCATGAATGATCGGTGCAGTATATAATATATTAAGGTATATATATATATACTACAGGGCATATATACTGTTCATCACGTTTATAGGAACAATGTCTAAAAAGTTCAACTGCTACAATTATGTATAAGAATTTAAATGCATCCCTGACAAACACACGGAAAAACAAACAAGCGGACAAAAAAAAAAAAAAAAAAAAAAAGACCAACCGAACGGACAACGAACATGTGAATTTAAAATCATATATCCTAAACACTATCAACTATAGGGAAAAGCACATATGGTGAAAATTTAATTTTACAAAAAAAAAAAAAAAATTCCAAAACTGCGCCACGTAAAAATAGACTTCTCATATTTTAAATATGAAGCACTATTGCACGTGGGGAAAAGGAGAAATGCAACGGGGGGGGAGGGGATCCTTCGCGCCGCACAGGTGCACGACACAGCGCAGAACGACGCATATGCTCATCTACTAATCTACGCACCCGCACGGACACAATGCCCCCCGACTTCAGAACGCGCTTGAAAAAAAAAAAAAATTGGAATGCCTTTTTCCCCAGTAAAAGCACGCATATTTCGGTCGGCGTGGGGAAAGAGGAAGGAACACAAAAGGTACGTGCACAAAAAAGGGCAAAACGGGGGACAATTAAAAAAAAAAAAAAAAAAAAAAACACAACGCAGCAGCGCAACGGACTGCAACAACGCAACACACCAACCTTGATTGCATGGTGCAGACGGGCGGCGGAACGGAAAACGGGCAAAAGGACAAATGTAGAAAAGCACGGAAAGACTTCACAAAACAGTACGGAAACTTTTTCCCAAGCTATCAGCTCAAGTTAAATGAACGCGCTCCTCCATCATTGAAACGTCCTCCCTTGTGCATCGTTTAGCGGAATTTAAATTGAAAAAGGTGATTGTATAGGCTTCTGTGTACTCGTGTTGTCACGAGCATCCCATCGGTTCTGACCCCTTCCTGCGAGGATTCTCTGCTTCTGTTTGTTCTACATCTTCCATTTCATCTTCCTCCACTGCTTCTTCTTCCCTTCCTCAGATCATATTCTCATGTGCCACGCTGACTCTCCAGCGCACCCCGTCCCCTGCGGGTCGATTCGAAATGCAGTGGAATGGACACATCCAGCACAATATGTTGTTTCCGAACACCTGTCGAAGAGGGGGGGAGGAAGACGTGTAGGTGAGTCAGCCAAAGAGTCAAACGTGCAATAAGGAAGCAGAATAAACGCGAAATAAACGCACAATGAACGCACACCTACCTGCTTCGCGTTGTCCTCGCATCCCACGTTGTACATGTTATAGTCCTGGTTGTATATATCCATGTTTTCGATGGTAGTGGAATTCTTGGAAATCAATTTCAAGTGAAACTTGGTGAACGGAACTAAAGCGAAAATTAAAACGAACGTTAAAAATAAAACAATAGAAGCATATGTGTACTCCAGAGCCACAAAGGAAGACTTGTCGTGGAAACCATCCTCTATATATGCGTTTGCATTGTCAATGAAAATGTAGTGGAACGTCTGGACTGCTACTATAAACAGACAAATTAAGCCATAAAATAAAAGCTGTATAAAAAATCTTCGATTGAAAAAACCCACACAGTTGTTAATCCATGGACAGTGGTGGTCCATGTTCAGTACACATCTGTTACACGCTGAGCAGTGGTGTGTGCGGTCGGGTTTCCATACGTTACAGATTTTGCAGTATCGCCTTCTCTTCACGTCGTCGCCAATGTAGAAGCCCCAGTTGCGCGGCACCTTCCCGGGGTCCGTCGAGGCGCACTGCAAGGAGGTGAAAGTGTAAGTGATAGAAAGCGGGTGCGATTATAAGTAAGAAAAAGTACTAAGCAGAAATAGGCATAACTGCGCGAAGATAAGCCGAAGAACATGCAAAGGAGGGGGGGGAGAAAAAACGCGGCAACTAGCTATGGAGGCGAAATGCATGCACACACAGATCGGAGAAAAAAAAAAAAAAAAAAGTTGAAATGGTGAAAAGGGTGAGAATCTTGAAAATTGTATGAACAGTTCAGAAAAAAAAAAACACACACACACACGCAAGTGCAAGTGTAAGGCAAGTGCACACGCTATCGCAGCCGCGTAACCGCACAATCGAACAATCACACGCACGCTCGAAATGGGCTGCTTCAACGCACCAACTGGCTCTCTCTCCGTTGTAGAATTTTACTTTTATAAAACTTAGCAAAAACAGAAAAAAAAAGACGTGGAACAAGGCGGCTATTGTGAGGGAGCCACTCCTGTACGGGATGAACCAAGACCTCAGGACGATTCCCGTATACCCTATGTATATGAAGGCTGCAAGGGGTGGGGAAAAATAGGGAAAAAAAAAATAACATAGAGTAGGCGATACCGGTAGACACAACAGCGGCGTGAGGGCAAGCGATCAATATAACGCCGCTATGAGGGAGGGAGGTTCGTTGCAATATTTCTACTCCGCTACAGTGTTGCCTGCATGTTGGCGCGCTTACATAGTATGAAGAAGACGATAAATATGAATATGGAGCCACCTTTCTTTTTTTCTGTTTGTCCTTGCGAAGGCTGCATGTATTTAGGTCTCATTTTCTATGGGGATAGCTTTCTCTTCCAGGTGTGTACATTTAAGTATTTGCTTGCACAGAGGTACATGTGCGTGTGCCTCTTCACAGACGGGACGCATCAAACTGTGTGCTGCTGTTTTTCTCTCCTGTGAGAATTATCAGTCGCGCGCTGCTGTCCTCATTTGATTTTGTCGTTAGGTGAAAATGTGTTAATTCTTCATTTCAAGCTGTACACACATACAAGTGTCTTCATGCGCACACGGGTAAAAACCTATGACATGCACATGTACTTGCATGCATAAGTACAAGCATATACACATATATCTGTACTCTTTTATTTTTCAAAAATCAATGTTAGTTTTTACATTGCCGTGTTTATAGTTCTACAAAAAAAGAAGAAAAAAATTACTAATTACCATGGCTGTTTTTTTTTTTTTTTTTTTTTAATACTAATGGGTACATGCACACATGGACGTAAGGCTGTACTACTTTTTGTTGCACTTTCCTAACTTTGTATTAGTTTTTTTTTTTTTTTTTTTTTAACATGGAATAAAAGCGAACACTGGGGTAGTGTCCTCTCCGCCATTCTTTGCACACGCGCATATGTATACGTATATGTGAATACTTGCGAAGATGCATACATGCATATTCATATGGACACCGTGCACTCGCATTTCACGCTGCCCCCCCCCCCCCCCCCCCCCCCGTTGCGACGTCAACTGTGAGCGGTGATCTATCACAAAGACATTACACAATTGATGCATGCGCACACGCGTCTGCAAAGGTGGACTCCTTCTCACCAATGAACAATTTCGACATTCACAAGAGGGCCAGCAAATACATCACTCCACAATTTGCACACTGTAATGTGCAGTCACACTCACACTGGAGTCTTTTTTTTTACACACGCATGTATGCACATATACTCATACATTCATGCAAACATATGTATGTCCCCCTGTGCAGCCATACTATTTTTTCCCCCCCGTGGCACATACAAATAACTCATCGCTACTCTTCTGTACTCAAATTCACGACAACGAAAAATCAACTTTGTAAAAAGACAGGATAAAGCATCTGCATACTCTCTGCTTGGCGCACGTACATGCGTATGGTTAAGAGTTTACACCCACGTTGCGCATCCACCAAGCGCGTATCCATGCGTGTGCCCTTGCGCACGAGGGTGGGTGATCTTACCTTCTGTTTCGTACTACCGCGGACGTCAGAGGTGGACAGCCACACTCCAGCAGGAAAAGTCACCTTAAAAAAATTATGAACAGTTCATACAAAAAAAAAAAAAAAAAAAAGAAAATTCTCTGTCTTAAGACAAATGGGTACACCCTGTACAGTATACTGTCACATGTTCCTTTGCGTTTCGCTTCGTCCTAACTTCGCTGTGACTGTTTATTCGCTAGTTGGATGAGGAAAAATAAAAAGGTTGTCACAGTTTAGGGGAAATGATTTCAGTCTAATCGTGCATACGGTGTGTGCGCTCAGTTTGGGAGGCAAAACAATCGGCAAGTTGGTAAAGTGTGGGTAAAATTTTGACAAAGAGATGGAAAACAGATTGCAAAGAGGTGACAATTTTGTTGACAAAATGTTGACACCATGTTGGCAATACATTGACAAAGTGTTAACCAAATTGCTGCCAAATTACAGCCAAATAGCCGCACCCCAATTACTCCGCCTTTTTACCCATGTGCACACGCATACACACAAAGGAACGGACGAACGGGCGGCTAACAGGAAAAAAACAAAACAGGCAAAAACGCGCACTCTCGGTTAAACTGAAGAAAAAAAGGAAAAAGAACGAGCGGACAGACGCACGGACAAGAACAATGGAGAATAATCTTACCCCGGGGGGTATTAAAAAAAAAAAAAAAAAAAGCGATAGGAAAAGGGAACAAAAAATGAACAAAATAAACCACCACCACCCTCATACGCTGCTTCTCTTTGTATTCCCTTTTGCATCACCAAATTTATCGGTCACAGGAAAGTGAAACTCATTTCGATGGGCGCAAAGCCCGAAGGGTGTTTTTCCCCTTTTTCCATTCCTGTCCACCCAGGGTGTAAAATTAGAAAGTTGCACGATAGTACGCTCGCGTGGCTACCATAGTTGTGCGGGAAAGCTGACGGAGTTAACGCACCGTGCTGCTTCATCCCCCAAGGGGATCCCCGACCTTCGTCCATTTCGCATCCTCCGTATCCTTTCGCCTATTCTGCAGCCTGAACGGCTCGTCACTTGTCCGTATTCCCAGCTAGCGGTAGCCCTCTAATGGTAGCCCCTCAAAGCAACCGCTTAACATGGACGTCACTTTCTAATCATGCATGCGGGTTGCCCTATTATTAGGAAAGAAGCATCACCTAGGGGGAATTCTTGAACCAAGGGAAGAAGCCTCTAGTGGGGTGCGGTGCACCTAGGAATTCGTTCTCCTTTACACCTATAGTTCACTGCTGTCGTGTGTGCTTGTAGAGCACCACTTTCTGTGGCACTCGTTCGGCGGGGGAGAAAGCCACCCCATGGGAGTAGGTCGCATGTCTGTACACATGCACGTGCACCTGCATGTATAAATGTTTGCACGGGGCTGCAAGGAGGCACCACGTCGTGCACATTTCATAGGTCCTCACGTTAGAGTGCACGTACGTATCCTTTTTCGTGGTTACCTTTGCATGCATGCAAGGTTGCATGCCCCTGCCCTCACTTTTCCTCCTTACAGCAAAAAAAAAAAAAAAAAAAAAAAAAAAAAAACATGCTCTGATTTAACTTACTCCTGTTCGATTGGTAACACTCGGGGACGGTGCCTTAGAAAACTCGCATTCCGCCGTTTCGTGCGTTTGCATTTGGCCCGTTGTGTATCGGTTCCTTGCAGTTACTGAACAGCTACTTAGTTCCCTTTTCCCTACCAACGGAGTAGCGCAAAAAGGAACGCCTCGCGTGATGGTAGGTACGCCCCCGTTTGACTGCGTTCAAATGGAGACTAGTTTAATTTTCACCATGTGAGGCACTCCAAAGGGGAGTTGGCCAAATGACACGTAGTTGCCTATCGAGAGGGTGAAATGTGGGTAGGGGGAGGAGATAATAATTCACCCCTGGATTAGGTAGCTATTAAAAGGACGAACAGGGTGACCTGTGCTTGGCAACGTTTCCTTTTGGATCTGCTGATTCCATCTGTGTGAGGGAAAATACCACCCCCAAAAAACTCTTATGCACAAAAATGAATACCACGCCGGGCACCGAGAATGAAAAAAGGTACGAAAGGGACACAGGATTTTATCGAAAAAGGAATGCTAATGAGGACAAGGAGCACAGTGATCATAGCGAGTATAGCGATTCGTTTGTTGAGCATCTATTCAATGTGAATGGGAAAGGCCGTGGAGGGAGGAGGGGCAAGCTGTATGGACAACACCCCCAGTTTGAAAATGAGCAAGGGGACCGTAACTGTAACTGGTACGATGCGGGAACCAAACCAAATATCGTGTCAGGTGAGGAGGAGCCATACCCCGCACGGGAAGACGAAGAAGTGATGAAGTACTACTCACTCGTGAAGAGCAACAAAATGAACGATGACATTTTGCAGAGTCAAATTGATCACCTGCTAAACTTTAACAACAAAGTCGAGACGTATGAAGAAAAACAGAAGAAGTTGTTCCTGGGTTCGGCCAACGATGAGGAAATCGATCCGTGTCTCTACACCGGGGAGGACAACAAGGACGAGAAGGATGACGATGGTGCAGTTTTGTTTTCCCAATTTTTGGATGACCTAAGTAGGGTGAAAAAGTATCACCTGATAGAACGAACAGATGACCTCCCCCCAAGCAGTGATAAAAAAGGGATGAGTCAACCTGAAGGAGGTAATTCCAATGTTCCAGGTGACGACCTGGGTGGAAGTGAAATAACGCAATCGCTTAACAGCACACAGATCACCTTCAACGAAAAGAGACTCCTAAATATTTGCAACATAAATTTGAATAACATCCTTTATTTTTACCTTTGCTGCAATGAGGAGTATGCTTCACTGTGTCTGGAGGGGGGAGGGAAACTTGTCTACACGTATGATTCGTATTCCTTTGATAGACCCGAGGGGGGAACAGACGTTTCCAGTAATTCCTCGTCGGAGGGGACATCCAGGTCGAGCTCCATAAGTGACGAGGAGTTGCTGATGCTGCGGTATGATAATGCGGAGGGGAGTGACTACTCTGGGGAATGTGAGGAGGACTACGATGGGGAGGAAGAAAATTGGTATGGGGATGACCCCTTGTTCAGGAAAAAAACGCAGAAGAGGAAGAAAAAAAGGAATGCGAAGCGGAGCAGACACGGAGGGAAGGGAATCACCTCCACTGAACCAACAAAAATGAACAAAGAAGTAGAATCGTTAATGAACAAGGCGAACACCTACTATATTAGCCAAAATTTCGAAGAATGCATAACCATCCTAGAGAAGGTGATTAAGTTGGCACCCAGCTTACACGACCCTTTTCATCTCCTAGGTTTGATACACGAAAGGGAATACAAAAATGTGAAGAAGGCAATCAACTACTATTTAATTGCAGCGCATCTGTCAAGGAATGACTACCTATCCTGGTATAGCATCATTGAGTTGTGCAAAATAGACAAACAGTATAACCTCATTTTGTACTGCCTCTTCAAGGTGCTACGGATATATAGGAAAAAGATTGCCAAGCGGGAGAAGAAGCGCATTGGGGGGGGTGTCGACGGGGAAGACGATTATGAAGGGAATCACCACCGTTCCAGTGTCGACCCTGGGGACACCTTCCCCAAGGAGGATGACATGCATGATGACCATCTCGACCCGTCGAAGCAAAACGAACACACAAAGGTGACAAAAGAACAAATAAGCGACCTGGATGATTTTTCAAAGCATCTATATTTTAACATAGCCTTTACGTACCTTCTGCTGGAGGACTACAAGAACGGGTTGAAGTGGCTGCTGCTGCTACGGAACGCCTGCGGAGGGGAAGTCGACCCCATGGTGGACCTCTACGTGTGTGTCTGTCTGGTGGTGGTAAGAAACCCACAGGACAGTTACCACTTTTTAAAGCATATGTTTTTACGGGTGGTGAGGGGGAAGCGGGGGGGAGTAGCCTCATCAGGGGATAGGACACTCACCCGTTCTGAAAGCTGGTCTTACAAAGAAAAATCCATCGTCTGCTTCTTCATGCAAAGTCAGATCCTAAACGGAAAGTACGACGAATGCATTTTTGTGTACACCATGCTGGGCAGGATGAGTAACGAGCAAATCCATCTTGATATTTTCATCCAGTTTGTGAAGTCCCTCCTGATGATCGGCAATGTAGATTATGGTTACCTAAATAAGTGTTACTTTTTGCAAGTCCTTTTGGGAAACTACGTCCTGTTCGAGGATCTGATCTTCCACCTTGGTGAGTCGTACTACTCTCGGGGCATGTTCGACAGCGCCATTTATTTTTATCGACTAATCTACACCAACAGGAAGGGCGTCCTGTGCAGGGGTAACACTTCCACAGGGGAAGAGCGTTTCAGCCTAAATAATGCCCCCTCCCTATGCACCCCCAACCATGATACACCAGTTATCTACGACAACGGAGTGCACTTCCTCACCACGGTGTACAAGCTAGTGAAGTGCTACTACTACCTGGAGAATTTCCACAAGGCAGAAAAAATAATCCTTAAAATATTAAACAACGAACAGTTAGAAAAGAACAACATCGAAATAGACATAAAAACGCTCTACATAGATATACTACACAAAACGAAGAGACACAACAAGGCGATAAGTATTCTCCTCACCATTAAGCAGAAGAAGCTACGGTTCATGTGTTCCATTCCGAACCCCCTAAGTAACAAAGAGAGAGAAGTTCTTCTATTGAAAATTTTAAACAGAAAAAACAAACTTCTACTATACCTCTCTCACAATAGCTACATCATCCACATGTTCTACATATATCAGAAGAAGGACAGCGTTTTCTACAAGTACGATAATTTTTTGTCCAAGCGGGATGTGAACGATATAATTAAGCTGAGGGTTAACATTTGCTTCTGTTACTTCTGCGTTAAGTATAACTTTACTATTTTGGGATACCTCTACCTATACAACATTCTAATTTTTCTAGGTTCCAAGGGGGGGGCAGATAGTGCAATGACTAACCGATCTACCAACCGAGGAAACTGCATGACGGGGGAAAGTCAGCGCAGAAAGATCAAGGAACGTATTCAGAACCTGCACACCTACAGGGAGTACGTAGTGTTCCTCGTCACTTCTTTTCACATTTTCAAAAATAGGAAGAAGCCGGAGAGCCTGGAAATTGTGCACAAGGATTTGAAGTTGGTTGGCACGGAGTTGTTCTACAAGGAGGTGCTCATCTTCGACGTGAAACAGATGCTGGACCAGGGGGACGAGGCGAACGGATCGGTGAACACAGACACGAATTGCTATCCAAGCAGGGATCATCTTGGCGCTAAGGCGCAACTCCGCAGGCACCTACAGCGGTACACGCAGGGCGTAGAGTCCGAAATATTTAACAGCAAAATAATGGTAAAGTTTTACAAGTTCAGTTACAGCTTCTTCTACCTCCTGTACGAGATCGAGCAGGACTTCAAACGCATACACACCGCCATGGAGAAGGAAATTATAAACTTCAAAAGAAGGGGAAAAGACGTGAAGGTGGGGGAGGCGGATCCGGAGACGGTCGGATGGCGGTCTCTGTTCCTGCCGCCCGGGAATAGCAACTTGTACAGTGAGGGTAGTGAGCTGCCCAGTTTCTCCCCCATCAGGCAAGTTGCATCGTTTCGCCAAGTGGTGGATCCCACCCTCCCCCAAGAAGATCCCACAAGGGGGATAACACAATCTGCGGGGGAGCGTGCAAAGCGAAGCAAGCGGTTCTCCTTCCTCGTGACGAAGAAAAAAATGAACTTTTTTACGTTCGAAAATTATTTGGGTCTATATTTCAGTTTGCTCTTCCTTGAGGAGTGCTTCTTCATCGTGACGACGATGAACATGTATGAGGACGCCATACATATTCTGAGCATATATCTGAAAAATAGAAAGTCGAGCAAAATGAAGTTCCTCACGTATATGAAGTCGGTGAAGAAGGAGTTCCAGAAGCATCGAATCAGCAACCACTTCAATAACATAGAACTTTATTTCTTTAACAATGCCTACTCCAGTGCCATAAAGGAAGAAATGCGAAGTGAGTACAACAACTTCCGCAAGATGAATGAGCACGTCGATTGTAAGTATTTCCTTTTCCGTATTAATCTCCTCTTAAATAGGTTGTACATATCAAGTGGGAACTTTGAAAAGCAGATAAAATGCCTTAACGATGTATACATTTTTAAGCGAAAAGAAAAAGATGAATACAAGGTACTAAAGTATTACAGTGACATTGTCTTGACGGGAACCTTCTGCCAAAATTACTTATCGTCCATTTCAAAGTCTAGGTACAAGAACATTCTAATTACCTTTCGACTTTTCCTAGTTAGGACTTTACATAGTAAAAATAGCAACCCCTTTCTGATCTACCTGATCGGAAATGTGTGCAACCTTTCCTGCATGATTGTTAACTCGGTGCATGAGTACACACGCGCGTATGCCTTTCTGCTCAAAGGCAGGAAGGCCAACCGGCAGCGCCTACTGGAGTGGAAGGGGGGCGTAAAAGGGGTGAAGCAAATCAAGGGGGTAAAGACGGATGGTCAGGAGGACCAACTGACGGACTCGCAGGAGAACTCCCAACCGGATGATGAATCTGGTGACCAACTGAGTGATCAGTCCGGTCAACGTAGTGATCAGTCAATCCAACGGAGTGATGACCCCACGGACGAGCTCGAGGAGGAGCACTTCCTGTTCACGAAACTGAAGCTGTGCGCGGAGGGCAGGAAGCAAAACCAAGTGGAGGACAACTTCGAAACCGTGGCAGACGACCTGAACTTCCTTTTCAGCCTCATGACGTCCTACTTCAACTACGCCAGTGGCTACCGAGTGCAGAACAGGGAGTCGGTCCTCATGACATCCTTCTGCCTCCTAAACGATTACATAACCAAGAGGTACCAGCAGAAGGTTCTGGATAAAAAAAAAAAGTACCAAAAGTATTCTCTCTTTTATAAGCCATACAAGTATATTTACATCGCCGAAATTTTGTACAACTTAGGGAGGGCGCTGCATCAGCTGTCCTACTTCTCCGAATGCATGAAACTCTACCTAAGCGTCATCCGTTTAGTACAACGGGCTGACAAAGAAATGAAAAAAATCTGCTCCACCAACAGGTTAAATCTTAGCAGGAAATTTATTTACGAACACGTGATCAACATGAACCGTTGCATGTGCTACACGTGTCTCTACTTTGGCCACAAGGGACAAGCCACCCCGCTGCATAACCTCGCCAACTATTTCAGCAACCTAAACACCAAGTACTCCAACTTGTTTCTCCTTTTCTTCGACAAACGCCACCTGCTCTTCTCGGCCTCCTACAATTTGGGCGTCATTTTTAAGAAACTCAACAGGTTCGAGCAGGCCAAGTACGTGCAGCGCAACATCGTCTGGGATTGACCCAGCCGCAATGGAAGCAAAGATGTACCGATATGGTAACCGCGTCACCATACATTCGGGGTACACCAGTTTGTGCACCCTCCCCGCTGTTGCACTGCCTTTTTTTTTTTTTTTTTTTGTACCTATCATTCGTGGGGGGTAACCAAATACGCATAACTTGTTTACACACATGTGCATGCACTGTGAGGGGGTGGCCCTACTCCAGCTTCTTCATTTTGTGGCATTCTTCGCGTCGTATCATGCTGTTTTTTTTTTTTTTTTTTTTTTTTTTTTCGGGGGAAACTTTCCCGCACGAGAACTGTGCCCACGTGTATAAAACAAATTCCCCTTCCTTTTTTCCAACCGATGAGCTGAGGGGAAGCAACTCCCGTTCGTTTGTACAGAGCGGTGTGGCAGTTCATCGTTTAGGCACTCCAGGTGCATATACCCTCCTGGGCGACGTCCTACACATGGAGGAGTATTTTTTTTCCCCCGCCTCATGCACAGCACAAAAGGAGCTACTTTTAACGAGTTAAAGAAGGGGCAATGAAACCTTCCACACAGAACGGGAAAGCCTTGCAAAATTGGGGAATGACATTTTACCTTCACAAAATTTTGCCGCTTCTTCCTTTTAACATCTGCTCCTTTCCCACTTTTGCTTTTTCGTTTCCCCATTTTTCCATTTCGCCGCTCCGTTAAATGGTGAGAGAACAGCCTACAGTGGAATACGTTCAGGGGGTGAATTCCGGAAGAGCTGGCCCCCCGTGGAGACGCCAAGTACCCACTCCCGCTGACCAGATCACCTGAACAGCTCCGCCGCTCCTCCTCCCGCAGATAAAGAGGTACATCCGGACGAAGGTGATCACAAGCCTAAGCAAGTTCAAATGCTACAACATCGGGAACGAGTACACGGCCAGGAACTGGCCGAACGTGGACTGCATCGACCAAGAAGAAGAAAACGTGGCAAAGAAAACTGAACAGGAAAAGAGAAAAACAAAAACCATCCCCTACTACAAAAACTACATGCACGACTTTTATGGCAGACAGCTCATTCACAATTTGCACCTGCAAGAAATGAACAAAATGAAGAAGTTGCGAAATTTTAAAATGCCAAAAATCCACGCAGGGGATTTAGTGGAGGTGAAGTACGAGTTGTCTAGGTCTCAGCAGACCTTCGCCATTTTTCAGGGTGAGCACTCCAACGGGTGCACGTCACGTCATTACGCCACTGAACGGTGCATTGCTTCGTTACTTGACCACTTCGCTACACCACCTGGATACACCTTGTTGCTGCCCCCCTTGTAGGCTACTGCGTGGAGATACGCAAGAAACGGCTGGACTCCTCCTTCATCGTCAAAAACATCTTCGACGGTGTCGGCGTGGAGCAACTCATCCCCTTCTACTCCCCTAGAATTCTCTACGTTAAAATTGTAAAAAGTCTGCATAACATAAATGAGGAAAAGGCAAAAAGGTATTATCAAATCAGCAAGCCTATTACCAGGGACTACCGCTACATGTGGCAGTATAACTTCCGGGGCAAATACGAAAGGCCAAGGGGACAACATAAGCCCGGTATTAGGTCCTTAGAACCCAAAATTAGAAGACGACTAGCTAAACTGAAAAAAAAATACATGCGCAGAAGAATCGAAAGTAATCTATCGTCCTACATTTTTGGTGGTGTCTACGCACAGTACACAAGGAAGAGGACTAGACTAGTTCGTGCAGAAATTTACAGACGGATGCTTATCTACGCTCTCGATGAAGAAAACAGGAGGAAGCAAAAGCTGAACAAAAGACGGGAACGGGAAAGTTGGAATAACTTTAAAATTAATAGGACCCGCGGGGAGAATGCCTTTATGGCTCTGCCGGCCAGTCACCCTCTTGCGGGGGGTGAAACGATTACAGGTGAAGTGACCAGGAAGTGAATCTCCTTCGAGTGAATCACCCAAGGATGATCTTCCCACCTGTGGTGTGATAATATGGCCCACTTTTTGCACCATATACACGAATGGAACGCCACGATGGGTACCGGCGTGTTTCAATTGGGGTGTGTGTGGCAAAGTCACCACATGGGAGGGGTTCCGCATATGTGCAGTATGGGCAGGTAGACACACCCATCCGGCTGATCAGCGCAAGTGCACCTTCGAACGACGTTGGTACAAATTGTGCGGGTCGACTGGACAGGGCGGCCTGCGCATAGGGCAAGCAATGGACAAAAAAAAGAAAGGTAAAAAAAAATGGGCAAAAAGAAAGCCAAAAAAAGGGCAACAAAATGGCGGAAGAATAAACCGGTTCACTTTAAGCTGCCAAAATTTGCTTGGCGCACCTTAAGAAGACGATTCCCTTTCAAACGTCTTAAGTGTGTGTCCCGCCTACTCAGGAGGAGAAACACTTTTCAAATTTATTCGTGGAGCGGCAGCACCGGTACCCCCACTTCTTTTTCTCCCTATCATAGTAACTGCCAAAAACGGAAGAGTGGTCAAAGAGGTGAATATCCTCCTCGTACCTACTCATGACTTTAATTCTTTTCACTTTTGGGTCGATCTGATCCACTGGTTTATATTCTGTGTAGACCTCCGACTGAGTGAGTTCCTCCCCTAACGCTGCATCGTTAGATGCAACATTTTCACACTTGTACGTTTTTAAAATATCTTCTTCTTTTTTTTTAATGAGTTTTTTTTTTTTAGCTAAAAATTCTCTATACAGCAATTCAAGTTGTGTAGGCTGTGCATTGAAGTGCACGTTTTCTCCTCTTTTGTAGGTTTCCCATGCGAAGATTTCTAGCTTCTTCGATTCTATTGCTTCATCTGTATTGTTGTAGTAATTTTCTCCCTTGTAGTGATTGCTGTCATCGGGGAGATTTTTCCTTATGCCTGCAAATGGATCTTCTCTCATGCTCCTACTTTTAGGATCGTAGAAAGCTGAATTCAAGCTCAGGTTATACAGATACTTGGCTGTATCTTCCCTGATTCTTAAATTTCTAGCCACGTTTCTGTGTTTTTCACTGGTGTTTGCGTTGGTACTGCTCTTCTGTGGGTCCTCCACCCTGGTGGTTACCTTCGTTGCGTCGTCATCTTCCTCTGGGTCGTCACTATCGCTGCCAGATTGGTCATTAACATTGTCCCCATCTTCACCACCTGCGTCACCTGCACCGTCTGCACCACCGCTGCGCCTCTTCTTCCCCGTCGTGGCCTTCCTCTCATACTTCTGCTTCAGCTCCTCTGCTTTTCTCTTCTTTTTCTCCTCCACGATCTTCTCATATTCCTTATATACGTGTTCGAAGTGGTCCGGGTTGTAACCCACCCACCTGTCCCTATTCCCGTCGTACCCCAAGTCCTGCGTCAGACACACAAAATCATCGTCCTTCTCTCTGTTGGCAAAGTTAAGCTTCTTCTTCCTCGTTCTCTCAAGGCAGTATTTCTCCTTGTGTGTTGCACTTCCGCAGTTTTTACAAAAATCGGACACATTTTTCAGGTCCTTCACATACACCTTTTTGTTTCTTTCCTCTTCTATTTTCACCTTGTCGGTACCCTTGTACCGTTGGTGCTTCAGTCCTGCGGGGGAACGGAAAAGGGGGTTCACTCGGTTGGGCCGGCCTCCCCCAGATTGAGCCCTACTAAACTTTCCTAAGTCCTCTCAAAATTTTTTGCTCTTTTCTGCACGAGGATGCGCTTTCCACGTAAGGTGGGCACCTCCTGCCTTACCTGGTGCAGTCTGGTTCAGATACCATGGGGCTTTTATGATGTACTGGGGCATGTGGGGGTTTATGTCGTTTCCCTCTTCATCCTTCAGGGCTTCGATTTTGCCTGCGCTCAGGGGAAAACAAGGGAAAAAGGGGAAGTGGGCAAATAGAGAAACCGAAAAAGCGGACATAAAAACATGTGCGTAGATTATGCATATACGATCATACGCTTCGCGTGCCAACGGTACTTACCGGCCTTCCTGGCCTCGTTCAGCTCCTTCTCTTTCTTCTTTTCCTCCCTCGTGACATTTTTCGTATTCATTTTTTTCCTGACGTGGTTTCTGGTCTGTCCTTCCCCCCCATACGGATTATTACTTCCGCCGCGAGGAGTTCAACCGGGGGGGGATTCTCTGCAATTGCGCCTCGGAGGTGACCCACTTGGCGCACGTACATACAAAAACATTTATACGTATATGTAGGTATATGCCTACATGTATTAATTGCTCCTCCAACGGGGGGACTTCACCCAGGGGAGGAGGAATGCATTCCTTCACGCTGGCCTGCTCTTCCTACGTGCCATCCGTGGAGTTACAAAATTGCCCACTGAGATGATCACCCACTGGGAGGTTCATTTTTGCAAAACTGCTTAGATCTACGTATCCAATTTTTCCCGCTTTCTCATGCGAACGTTCTTTCCGCGTGTCGGAAAAAAAAAAAAAAAAAAAAAAAAGAACGTAGAGGAGGAGTCTCCTTTCCTCCTACAAGCTGTGCATAATAGTAGTACGTGCATGCGGGTGATGCAAGTTTACAACTTCGCATGTATATGTGCGTGCCGCTTCAGTGTTCGCAGTTAAGATTTGGAGAAGGCGTATTTTATGGAGAGTAAGCCTCACGGCAAAATGAGGCTCATTTATGGGTAACTCTCTCTCTCACCTTGTTCCCAGAAAAACAATTTCATTCGCGCGGTAAAGAGCTCCACACCTGTTAGATGAAAGGTCCGGTGGAAGAGAAAACTTCAGTTGGGCCAAGTTGGCTCTCCAAAGGGGGGCATATAAACCCCCTCCCTTATGGGTATACTATATATGCATATATGCTAACCCATTAGTGGGCTAAGAAAATGAGTGAACTCCCAAAACAAGTTTGAAATTTGTTTGTTGCGAATTGTGCTGTGCTCCCTCGCGGGCGCAGGGCAAAAATCTCACGATGGCAACAGCTGCTGAAGCCATGGGCCCTTTCGACAGAGTTAACAAAAAAAAGGAAAAAACAGAAAGTGAAAATGAAAGACGGGAAAAATAATAATCGTATGTGAGGTAAAAACAAGGACACTTCACAAGGAAGTTTTAACAGGGTAACTTCACAAAGATGTTTTAACGAGGGGATGAGAGAGACACACACACCCCTTGGGAAAACACTTCTTTCCCCCAGGTTGCAGGATGGTCCACACCACGTCCCCCCTTATTCACGTACCGTTTGTCACCTTAAGCTGCTCGAAAATAATAAGCCGGTACATATTTAAAATGAATTTCTTCGCATCTGCATCTAAAAACTTTTCAGCCTCCACGAGCATTTCCTTTGGAGCTCTCTCCTTCAAAACTTGGTCCACAAAATAGTTGCTAATTTGCCCTGTAATTTCCTTCTCCTCAGAGCCTATGTACTCTGTTATTTTTTTGCTTATCCATGGCTTTAACTTTGCTATTATATTTCCTTTCTGATTTAGTACCTTCCAGTCTATGGGGAAGCTAAATATGTCTTCTTCGCTGGAGGGAACCATCTCCAGGATTTTTTTCGAGTTTTCTATCACGTCAACCGTTTGGATGCTTTCAACGTCTTCAGCGGCTTCTATTGCTGCTTCTTCTTCTTCCGCCTCTTCCGCGTCTTTACCTTTTCCATCCAACTTCGCTAGTGGCCCCTTTTTCCTTCCAAACAACTCATCTTCATCGTTCGCGTTGAATACGTTTTTTAGACCTCTTCTGGTGGACACTCTGCTAGCCATTTCGGAGTCTGTGTTTTTTTTTTTTTTTTTTTTCTCGTTCACCTTTATGTTGATCGGTTCTGAAGCGGGTATTTTTCGCTTGCTCCTTCGCGCCTCCACGGGGGGTCTGTCCTCCGTCTCCTCCCCCGTGCAGTTCTCCACACAAGTCTTGTCCACGTTAGCGTTTTCCTCATTGTCGTTATTTGCTGCCTCGTTGGCGGTATTGCATTCTTCCTTCGCTTCCGCTTTTTCATTTGCCGTAACGCTGGCTTCCCCCCCGGTTGGCTGACCATCCAATGGCTCGTCGCCTTTCTCCTCCACCTTACCCTCACTGCTCCTGTCAAAAACGAAGGACAAGGCATTCATAAAAAAACTGCTCTTGGGCTTAGAAGCACTTGCACTATTTTTGCTCTCTTGTTGGTTCTGTGCTTTCCCCGTTTCGTCTTCTGGAAGTTGGTCCGACTTCTTCTCGGCTTCGTTCTCCCCCTCATCCGGGGCGTTTTTAGTGTCCTCCTTCGCTGCCTCTTCCCTGTCTCGGTCCAGTTGCTCCTTCCTCTTCTTGTCCTCCTCAGCCTCCCGCATCTCGTTATGGCGATCCAAATCGTCCAGCTCCTTTTCCTTCCTCCTCTTGGAGTTCCTCATTTCCCTCCTCTTCGACGTAGACAAATTAGCATTTTCCTGTTCCCCCTTTAAGTCCAATTCAATTAGTTTTGCAATATCCTTCTTTTTTATCTGCTGCAGTTTGTTCCACTCTTTGTAAGTATCATTTTTTATTTGCTCTTCCAATTCGATCCATTCCTTTTCCCTCTTCACAAAATCCTTTTCTAGTTCCTTCTCCTTGTTTATTACTTTCTGTATTCTTTCCCTTTCCCTCCAGTGTACTTTATATTCTTTGCTCACATATCTGCTTCTTCCTTCAGTCTCTTCGTTAGCAAGCTGCTTCTCTGTGCTTCGGTCCATTGCGTTGTTGTTCATCCCGTTGGGGTAACCTTTTTCAGCTTCTTCGAACTCATCTACATTTTGATGATTGGGGTAATTTTTGGCGTCTCCGTGGTGCATCAGGTGCCCGTTGGGGATTCCTTCCCTGGTTGCCAGGTCCATGCTGAGGGGCGTTCTTCCTATAAAGGAGCCTTTTCCTCTGGAGTAAAATATAGGCGATGGGACTGGATTAAATTCCTCCCCCCGGTAACCTGTCGTCACAATTCGTTTTTTAAATTCCCCCAGTACGCTCACGCATAAGCAAACACCTAACAGGAGCACAACGCTGAGGTGTGAACGTTCGATAGGGAAAAAAAACGATATGGCATTAACTGATTTTGTCTATGCCATTTCATCACTAATTAAAGGGTTTTCTCTTTTCATGGTATCGTTCCCCTTCCTCATCCACGTCAGCATCTTCTATACGTCACGACCTTGGTTCGATCTTCCTCGCCACCCGTTGGTTCTCCCTTTTGCAACACCACTTCTTCACTCTTCCGTAGTGAACGTGTTCGCCTTGCGATAAATACCCACTGGGGGGCTATACCATAATAGAAGCTTTAACCTACGCACCGTGGGTCCAAGCCTACACGTGGGAGTTACAGTGGTTCCATCACGCAATCGCGCTATCACGTCGATAAACTGTGCGCGTAACCTATTCGCAAAAAGAAGTGGTTACTCTCCAGAGGTGGGGCAAACTTCCATGCACGTCACATATAACCAACAGCCATTTTACCGCTGTCAGCATGCAGGCGTATATCCACTTTCGAATGCGGCTGCGAGGGGATGGGGCTTTCCCAAAATTCTGAGCAGTTGTGCAAATTTTGCGAAAAGGGCCGCGGAAAAAAAAAACAAAAAAAAATACGGAATAAAATTGCCAACAGTGGCCATAAATTAACACTACATGTAGGAAGAAAAAAATAAAATCATAAGGGAAACTACCTTAACCGTGACTTTCCCCCCTTCTGGCTCGTTTCACATTTTCCTTTAAAAACCCACGGCGGGTAAGGCAACACCGTGCCTTCTACTGGGAGAGCCATCCCACGCACGCGAAACATGTAACGGCGTGAATCAACCAACAGAGGGCTTCACATCTGAACTGACTCATGGGATATTAACATGTTTTCACCACATGCGTGGCTGCACAGTATAGTTTGTCCCCTTCCCCCATCGTCTTCCCCCTTTTTTTTTTAAATAATTTTGTAAAAAATATCTCATGAACTTTTAAGGTACATTTATATGTCCTTCTTCTTTTCTTGCACCCCCCCTTTGGTTCATCCTTTTATTTTCCAATCAGTGTGGCCGATTGCCATGTTTGGCATTATGGACACCACGGCGACGTTCCAAAATAATCGTAAGGAGGAGAGCTCCCCATCTGCTAAATGTGGCGACAAGCGCGACAGTACAATGGAACACAAAATATGGAAAACCCAACTATACAACTCTTTTTAACCACCACTACGACCCTCCGTGTGTGTATTCCCTCTTGTGGCAGAAACGTCATAGAGGAGACACTACGCAGAGGTGAAATTGTGCGACCTCCCTGTTACATGTACATAACCAGGTGGGTTGTTTTATGTGAATGCCGACCGAACGGGGAAGGTAAAGGACCTGATCGGTGAAGAACCCCCATTCGTACGCACGTTCCTTCATTTGGTCTCTTTACGTGCATCGCTTAATGGGTTCATTTTTAAACGTGGCGGAGCACAACGATGAACTGGTGTTAGTACCCACATAGCTTCACCCCCTCGGTGCGCAGATAAGTTACACGTATTGACGAATAATTGTACCTGCGGAATGGCACACTATAGGTTGTGAAAAGGACCTACACTGCAACTGTGTGATAATATACACGCACGCAAATACGTATGTGAATGGAAACCCTTTCCGATCGCCCACTTCGCTTTGGTGCATCCTTATTTAATTTTCCCTTTCATGGGAAAATAAGCAGCCAGATTGGTACTGCCGATTATGACTTCTCTCTCCCCGTATGGAGAAAACAATTGCGAAGGGAAAGCACGACGGCGTTTCATGGTTTCCCCTTTCCCATGTGCATATTGCTGCTTATACGAACACCGGCTTCCCTGCACATTTCCAACAACTATGTTATTTCGTAAACGAGGCAAAGTTATAATATGTTCAACCTGGAATTCCGCCCCAAGGGTGTAAACACAAGTGAGACAAAGGAATACCTCAGTAATCCGCTTTAAAATGTTACACGTGAGCAAAAGTTTACCTTACTAAATGGCATATGCGTGCCACATTTGGTGTGATGCAACCCAGCTGTCCTTTTAACTTAAACTCTGGGGTATTTTTTTTTTTTTTTTTTTCCCTTTTTAACCGGCCATTTGACGAACGGTGTGGGAAATTTAAAGGGGCGATCCCCAGTTATCCGCAAATTGGAAGTGGCATCCTTCACATTTTTCACCATCGGGAGAAGCACGTGCGAATGTGCTGAGGCACAGTTGGCGAAACCGAAGCGACGCGGAATGGGGATACCTTTCCTTTCCCCGTTCCTACTTATTTGTTTTTTTTTTCCCCTTTCGTGTTGATGAAGCTTTGACCCAGAAAACTGCAGCTCGGCAGTTACCCCCAATGAGGGAGCAGTCCCCCGGGGGGGGCGAGCAGTTGGCGCACACATGCAAGCACACAGGAGTGCACAAGTGCAGCATTATACATACATATATATATAAACATATATATATATATTTACATTCACGTGCATGAGTATGCGCATTTTCCTGACCGCTCCACCGCTTGAACTTTTTCTTCACATTCCACGAAAGTAAGCATTTATAAATATATATATATGACGCACGTATAAGGTGTATATTCTTATGTACGTACATTTACATGTATGTGCTTGCGGTGGGCTGGTCGTCTTTTCCCCGGTGTGCATACGCAGAGGGATACGTATTCATTCGTACACGCGTGTGCGTGAGGAGCACATTTTTCGCGCGTCGGTGGGAAGTGCACTCAACCGGCGGTGCGCATATATTATCCATATGGCAAGCGCCTGCACACACATACATGTATGTATATATATATATGTATATATACATATATATATTTATGTATACGATATATGCTTTTTTTATGTACACCTTCACGTGCGTAGTCGCGCACACCCTCTTTTTCACTCCAAATAGCCATTTTCCCGCTGTGCACAATCGCATGATCATGTTTTTTTTTTTTTTTTTTTTTCCGCAAAATTGCAGCTTTTTACCTTAACAGTTCAGAAAAAAAAAAAAAAAAAAAAAATAGCAAATTGCAATAATGCAATAACGCGGCAAAGCTCGACAAATGTGGGAAGCGGAAAAGGCCTCCCTCCACTTGAACACTTCCACCACCCACATAAAGGCGCACATGCCACACGCGCATAAACGTACACTTCGCAATATATATATATTTACATGCGCGCAAAATAAAAATTTCCAAAAAGTGAAAAAAGGAAAAAAAAAATCGTCCAAAACGCTCACCATAATTTGCATACACCTTATATACGTATATATATGCTCTTTTTTTTGACTGCGGAATATTTTTTTTTTTTTTTTTTTTTTTTTTTTTACGCATCCTTTTGACATATACATATATTTTAAAATATTTGAAAGAGATTTATTTTATTTTATTTTCATTTATTTAAAACACACACACACGCCCAAGCACTTATAGCATATACTCACCCATACACTAATTATAGCATACACGCATATATATATATATATTTTTTTCGCTTAACTAAACTTACAATTTACTTGAAAAAATGGCACGAACAAAACAAACAGCAAGGAAATCCACCGCCGGTAAGGCCCCCCGAAAGCAGTTAGCCTCCAAGGCAGCGAGAAAGTCAGCTCCAATTTCTGCGGGTATTAAAAAACCTCACAGATATAGACCAGGAACTGTCGCCTTGAGAGAAATTAGAAGATACCAAAAGTCCACTGACCTTTTAATTAGAAAATTGCCATTCCAGAGATTGGTGAGAGAAATTGCACAGGACTACAAAACCGACTTGCGCTTTCAGTCATCTGCAGTCATGGCTCTCCAAGAAGCAGCGGAGGCCTACTTGGTTGGACTCTTCGAAGATACCAACTTGTGTGCCATTCACGCAAAGAGAGTTACCATCATGCCAAAGGATATACAGCTAGCCAGACGTATCCGAGGAGAAAGATCATAAACGCGTGTACTCCGCTTAGATAACAACACCTGTGTGTAAGACTCAACAGAGAGAAGCCCTCAAACCAGAACTTCTTTACTGCTCATTGGTTTTATTTTTTTTATAAAATGGGTACTCACCGGCCAAGTGTGTGCCTGCGTGTCGGCGTATGTGAGTGTGTACGACCTCCTACGCTTGTGGGTTCCCGTGCGAGAGGAGGGGTGGCATCTCTGGTGAACCCCTACATCCGCGTCCCACACACGTGTGCATATATATAAACATATACATATGCGGGCACATGTACATCCAACCTTGCTACCGTTTTTTTCTCATTATAGCATTCGTTTTACGTTTACACTTACATTTACACTTACATTTACACCTACATTTACACTTACATTAACACTTACATTTACAGTTTTAGGTTTTTTTTTTTTTTGCAAATTTTTAAGGCTTCACTAGAAGCCATTACCATATATGGGATAAACTTCAAAATTGGGAGGCGACCTTTCGAGGCTGTTTCTCCCGTCGCATAAAAGAAAAATGCGCAGTTTGCACGTTCACTTATGGTGTAGAAAGGATAAAAAGGTGTTGGGGAACTCTTTTCCCCCGTGCGCAACGGTCAAAGACAAGCTCTTTATAAACGCCAGTGACGCTTTAGAAAAGTGGACAAGTTGTATGCGGGTGCAACTGCGGAATGTCTCCCCGCCCCCCAGAGTCTTCACAACTTACGTAGCAACGGATATTTCTTTAAATACTCCTTTACCGTATCCTTATAATAGGGTTTCAGCGCCACAGCAGTTTGTATGTTTTCCGGGAACTCCGTCCAAATTTTGTACTTCAAACATGCGTCCTCTAAAATGGTGGAAAGTTTTTTTATTTCATTTGTGTCTTCTATCCGTAAGATGACCTTGTGCATGTTGTTTATTTTTTCCGCACAAAGGTACTCCTTCACCACTTGGTCTTCCTGATTTTCGGCAATGACGGCGACGCTGTTGGGAAGGGGGTGAAGAAAAGCGTCTGCCATGTGTTTGCGCGTTTATGAACGAACGCGTGCAGGTAAGTAGGCAACCAAGTAAGCATGCATCCCTACTACAACTGAACAAACAGAGATACTTTTTTGAAACACGCAGAAAAGGTTATCCCACTTGTGTGCAAAAGCTCACCACGCATGACATGCCTGGGCTATGACAGACCCCAGCGGCCATTTCTTATCCAAGATTTCCTTGTTCACCAAAATGTACTGGACTATTGGATTTTCCTGCATTGGGTTCTTTGCAAAATTCGCTTTTGTTTTGACTTTTTTTTGTGCCTACTTTTTATATTTGCCTTTGGGATGGCAGAAGTGTCGAATGAGCAGAAAGCGCCAACGGAGAGGGCCTGACGTGGAATGTACGTAGGGGTCAAGGACGAACTTTGCCTTACTGACTGGGTGATAGCTTTTTTTGTGAATGACCCCACTTAACAGGTGAATTGCAAATACACACACAAAAAAAGGGGGGATGGTAGGATTTCTCTTCGCGATAGGCAGTTACGGAAGGAGAGCAATGGAGTGTAGAACTACTTCCATTTTATTAACACGCTTATACACAGTTTATGTGGAGAAGAAATAAAATCTGAACACATCAGGCGAATTCTATCCCCGAAAAATTTACGTTGTTGCGAAAACGGGCACGTATAAATGGGTTTGGCGTGTGCACACTGGTACTGTGGTCGAAATTGCATTGTTCTGATGAAGCACCTCTACTGAACTTAGCTTCCCCTCCGTTCACTTCTTCCCATTTGTTCTACACAACGGGGAGTTGAAGGTGCCAAGAGGGAGGAACCAGATTAACCACACGAGCTGTTATTCGCAAAGCAGATATGATCAGAACTCCAATTGGGAAGATACCACCTACCGCGGTGTTGTCAGCTTCGTCATGCAGCTTTCACGTTTAATTAATGTACCCGTCCTACGTTAGTCTTTCAGGGCACATATGTGTAGTCTCCCTTCTGCACAATCCGTAAGAGCGGCCCGCTGGGTTATCCCCCGACATTGCTTCTTTTGTTTTCCTACTGCGATGACCCAATCATGTGTATATTCGCATAAGTTCCCACTACACACAAACGGAGGTTTGCTTCTACACCGCTGTTTGGAAAGCCGCTAAACGTTCTCGTTTTGTAACTACCCCCAGTTCAAACCTCATTGGGGTAAGAAGAATAGCAAGGAAGGGGAGGTGTAGTACCGTCAAATGGGTCCAACAAATTGTTTTGCGTCTTTCCCATTTTGACATATGGGCCATTTTCGCTACTTTTAAGCAACTTCGGTGAGGAGCATTCCACAACCCTACAGAGGAAAAAGACGCGAACTAACATCGCGGTGGGTACAAAAGTTCGTATGTTTTCTCTTCTCATGTGTGCCTACCAGTTATTTCACCAAAACGTACGTTATGCACATTACTTTTTCTACACCTTTGCTATCTTGCCCGATGGGTAACTAAGCACACTCCCATCCATTAGGAACTTTTATTTTTTTTAAAAAAATGGGGCTGTAAAGAGGAGGGAAAATGACAGTCACCCAGAGGAACTCCCCAACACGGTACAGAAAGAATTTCCAAAAAATGGAAAGGTGAAATTTTCTGACCGTTATAGTTATTCATAAGTTGTGTTCGACGTTGGAAAGGCCACCAGAATGATCCATTCTTATGGCAGAAATATGATCAGAAAAAAAAAAAGAATGTAAAAAGATCACCGTTCTGGTGAGATGGATCACTTCACCTCAAAGAAAGAAGCTAAAATATCAGTAGAACAAACGCGTTGTAAATTTGCTCATTTCCTCGAAAAATTTCCCATAGAGATTTTCGTAATGTGTTGGTCTTTTGCCTAAAGGTGGGTATGACCACCCTGGGGGTGATCGTGGTGGATCTGCTTCCTTTTTGAAATTATCGGGCAAGCAAACCTCGCAATCGGGTGAGCCACTACAAAGGGAGGGACACCTCCGTGTAGAAGTCCCGCAATACAAGCACTACATATGACGATAATTGGGGCGCCCTGCCTAGCAGTGAGGATTTTACGCACTCACCACAACTAGAAGGACCAGTTACGAACATACCAAAGTTGAGCCTTCAAGGGGGACAAAAACTTGGGTGATATCTTTCCTCCTAAATGGGTACTACTACGTAACCGCATATGGGAATATTCTAACCAGCGCAGAAGGAAAATAAGGATGCACACACAGGTATACGTATTTTACGCTCTGTTCTTATTCCTCGTTCATTCCTTTTCGTGTGCATTCCCTTTGGCTGTTTTTTTTACTAAAATGTGTCATTACTAAATGGGGGAGGACCCTTTCAAAGAGAGCAATCGGACTTACTACATATTATGTAATGGCCTAACTAAGGTGCGCCTCGGGTGTTTTAAAAAGGAATCCCCAAAATGGGCAATCTTTATATTTTTCTTTATGCCTGTTGCGTGGTGATCAATTGGAACGGATTGCACAACTCTTCCAATCTGCGTCACCCTGTGGATGACTCGCCTTTAGAACGAATAAAAAATGTATACAACGTAAATGTATCGAATGGGCCATATCAATTTTGATGAGTGTATCCCCATGTGTACGTAACACTAGGATAAAATAAGGAGAAAAAGTCGACGTGTTAAAAATGCGCTAACGTGTAGATAATCAAAAAGGGGAAAAACATAAAATGGTAACCTTTCGCTGAGTTAATTTGTATTTCCCGTGAGGACGTCCCACATTTTTTTTTTTTTTTTTTTTTTTTAAAATTGCAAGTTAAGCTTTTTCGTAACTACTGCTTTTTCTTTTCTTCTTCGTTTGAAATGCATACATGACGGCGTACACTCGTCCACGCGAACAACCAAAATGGTGAAATAGGGATATCCGTTTACACGTACAAACGGATGCGCATTTATTTTGACGCACTTCGTAGGTTTGGCGAACTGCCCACTCAACGCAAGGTTTCCTTGTATTCCTATTTTTGCAATTCTTTTACCAAGCGGGAGAAAAACTTTTATCATGGCTGGGACACATGACCTCATTACACAGTATAAAATTGGAGCGCCCCAAACGAGCGGGGGGGGTGGGATGCAAAACATTCCGCGTATGTTGTGCGGTGTGTAGGGACATTTGTATACACCTGTGG
This sequence comes from Plasmodium coatneyi, assembly GCF_001680005.1. Taxonomy (NCBI): domain Eukaryota; phylum Apicomplexa; class Aconoidasida; order Haemosporida; family Plasmodiidae; genus Plasmodium; species Plasmodium coatneyi. The sequence goes on along the minus strand of NC_033566.1, from coordinate 1,971,797 downwards.
CATATTACATGTGCTGCGCTAGCCTTGGCAGGAAATACAAAAGAGGAAATGCAAATCGCTTCTTTTTCTTCTTCCCCCACTAACCGACTCTGCAGCATTATCGAAGTAAATTGCCTATCCGAAAACCACAGCAATATTTTGTACAAGTGTTTGTCGAGCGATGAGTCTTTGAAGCAAAATGAAATGTACAAACAGGTGAACATATCTGGAAGCCTCATAAAAATGTAATGCGCGAAAGGAAGTAAAAAAAAAAAAAAAAAAAAAGAGGGAAAGATAACAAAACTATAGGCAAAAAGAAAAACCACATGGAAAATTGCCTCCACGTCCCTTTTGCCGAATTCCTGTTTCATTTTACGCGCCGTTTGCATGTGCTTACCCACGTCGCCTGGAAACTTCTCCCGGCATGTGCGGCGTAGTTACGCGCTCGACGTGGCCACCAGCGGGGGAAAGATAAGTTTCTTTGCTTCTTTATTTGTATCTTTATTTGTATGCTTGTTTGCTTCTTTGCTTCTTTGCCTGCATATTCTTCCTTTTTTTTTTTTTTTTTTTTTTTGCCACGCGTACACCGTGTACACTTGGCACTTGCGTACGCCCCTCATCTGTACAAGCGCAAACCACGAAGTAAAAAAAAAATATTGCCGGTTCTATATACTTGTATGTGCGTAGGTTTTGTGTGTAAGTATGATTGGCATATGCCACGCGGTTGCGCCGTTCAGTTTGTATTTTTTTTTTTGTGTCATTGTTGGGCGTTTTGCTTCTCGTCGCTTCGATTCACTTTGCTTCATTTCGTTTTGCGTTCCTTAATTTGCTTTTTTTTTCACCTGACCCTGGAAGGTGTTTTTTTTTATCACATTTTGCCTTAACCATTTTTATGATTTTCCATTTTATTTGTTTCCTTCGTTTTATCATACATTCTGCATTTGCTCATACGGATGTGTATAAGCAGGCGGTACTTTACGCAGCACCTACGTTGGTATGTCGTACACTCCGCGTGTATGACGCGAAAAAAAATTGACTACATGTTGCCTTCTTACAAACGGAGAGAGCAAACCAAAACGCGCGTGTACCCATTTGCGCAACACCACATAAGCATAGCATGCATACCTGTTTGTACATTTTTTTTTTTTAAATTCCCCCGATTTGCTTCCGCAGAGAATTGCAGAGCAGCACGTGCGAGGATATAAGGTACAAAGCGAAAAACATTTACGACTATTTGCATTTTTTTTTCAAAACGGTCGAAACGTTTACCTGACGGGAGGTGCAAAATAGTACAGCGGGAAGGAGAAGCATCCCAGCGGCGGACCACCTATCGAAACAGTTCACAGTTCTCCGCGTGG